>NC_083435.1:20493432-21193689 GCF_020745735.1 Hemiscyllium ocellatum
TTCTTGAGCTCCGGTTGAGCGTCTGCCTACGAGAAGCAGGGAGACTGTTCCTGGCATAGAATGCACACATTGAACAGAATTATCAGCGTGGTGAACCAAGGATAAATTCTGGAGTATATTGCGTAGAGACCTCTGAGACATCTATGAATTAAAGTTGCGTTCATCGTTCCACTGTCCTGTCACTTTGTGTGAAATGGACAAATGCCGAGTTCAGCAGACGCCCTCGCAGGTGAAACATGTTGGCAAAGTCTACAACGCTGCTGGAGGCTGACGGGGGATGATGTGATTAAGAGAAAATTATGCAAACCATATTGAACAAGCACAGAATGAGTCTTAGATAGTGCCAACTAAATTGTAAGCACAAATTTAGAGAGACGGTCACTGATTGGTGCAACAAGAAAAAACATTTGTATTCGCAGGTCTTATTTCATCATTCTTTACACCATGTATAATATATATCCTGGATTGCGAATGAGAGTGAATGTTCGATGGTCCTGCAGGACGAAAACGCCAATCTGCAGCATTGCCATCTCCAATGGAACTTCGAAGTCCCAATCAGAATTTCGGCTTCAGCTTCCACTTGTTCAAGATCACCAAATTCTGTCCGTCAAAGAGCAGAGCAGCTTATGAATTGCATTGACCGTTGAGGCGTGCAATACATTTTTTGACAATGGAGTGAACTTCACCAATGGTGATCAATTGTCAGATAAGAAGTGAGTGCTGGTTGCTTTTAGAAGCAGCTCATTCTGAAATGAGCACAATCGCAAGTACACAATGTCATAGGGAAAAATAAGGAAGTCAGACCTGCAAATCTGGTGTAACACATGGAAACATCTCCCTGGAATATGTGTTAAGAATACCTCAACTAAATGAAATACACCTGGTACTTTGAAAACTAAAAATGAAAGGTGTATTTTATATGCATACAAAATTGGTTTCAAAGTATAAAGTGAAGAAGATTTTCTAAGCGAACAAAGTAATCTTGATCAAAAGGGACAATGAGCTAAATAGGACCACATGGAGGTTCATCTGGATGAATGAAAAGTATTAACTTTGATTCAGCAAACGGGGCAAGACTTACACAATTATTGGTAAACCCTTGGATAGTTTTGAACAACAAATAAATCTAAGGATTCAGGCGCATGATTTTTTGAAGTTTGCATCACACAGGTACGGAATAGTTAGAAAGACATTTAGTACCCATTCATACTCAGTCCTTTGGATTTAGGACAATGGATGTCATGTCAGGGTGCACAGAACATTGGTGGGGTGTATTCTTGAGTAATATTTTAAGTTATGGTTACTCTATTATGTGAAGGATATTATTAAGCTAGAGAGAGCTTAGGTAGTAGTTGACCAGCATGTTGCCAGTTCTGGAACTTTGATGTGTAGAGAAAGTTTGGACTGGAACTTTTTTCAGAGCAACACAGGAGGTTGCTCACTCACCTTATAGAGGTATATAACATCAAGAGTAGTAGAGAAAATGTTAATGGTATGTACATTTTTTCCCTTGGATGGCAATTTCAAGGCTAGGAGACCGTAGCCTTTAAGTTCAGTGGAGAGATTTGAAATAAAAAAGAAATGTGGGCATTTTGTTCACAGAGGGTGGTTCGATTGCAGAATGAACATCTTGGGAAAGCAGTTGATGCTGGTACAATTGTACCGTTTAAAAGCTATTTCAGTATATACATGAATAGAAAATATATAGAGGGATCAGGCAGATGAGACTAGTCTAGTTTGAGACTATATATGGCGCGATGGCTACATAATGTGCTACATGATTTTATGACTGTTAGATAATTTAGTAAACAAAAACATCATTGAAAATTGATAAATTCTCATGCCACCCCAACCCCTCTTTGTGGCACAATAAGTACCACGTAATTTGTGTCAACCTCACGCATAATTGCTTCGCAACGTAAATTAGGAGTTACAAATTAATATATTGTTCAAATAAAATAAACATACTGACCTGTCAAATTTTAGGTTACAGTCTGGATCTTTTCGAAGGACAAAACTTTGTATGTTGGATGATGCCATCAAATATATAACATTCCATAGCACTGCTGTACGTCCATGACATTTCCTGGACTTTTGCTTGAATACATTGTTAAGCATCTATAATGATTAACGAGGCAACATTTCCTCATTGATATTATCCGATAAGAGAAGTTTCCTTTATATTGAATTTGTAGAAGAATATATACATTTATTAAAAGTGGAAAGGTTATTGGATTTAATTCAAAAGTTGTTCCCATGTCGACAAAATTAAAAGAAAAACACCAAACATATTACACCATTTTAATAAACGTCCTGAAATTCCAATCATAATTAAATTGTCTATACAGAGTGGAATAAAGATTCTGAAAATGCTTCAATATTAAAATATTGGTAACCTTAGATTACAGAAGTGAAGTTGCCTGCATCTTCTGCAAAACATTAATATATTAGTATCAAATCTGTGCACAATTAAGTTAGTATTTTAAGAGTTGCCTATGATTCATGGGGATAACTATTATTTAACAGTGTTGATGGGATTCTTCATCCAAATAATAGTTATATTTATATTCTAAAAGCAGAAAGAAACTAAGTTTATTCACGAAGAACCTTTTTGCAGAGAATGAATTGCATATTAAATGCTATACCCTCTGATTGATTTAGAAACAAAACTCCCAGTTAATAATTTCATTTATTCCTTTGAAGCATATTATTGCATCTTACTCAAAGGGTACCTCCAACTCAGGCAGTTTGCACCAATTACTTGTTTACTCTGTGGTCAAATTCATGATTCTGATCTGCACCATGTTGAGGTGAACTTGTTTCTGCCAACTGTTGTTGTAGAGCAGACGCAATTGCTTCCTCTCTCATGAGGATTATGTAGATATCGTCAGTATCAAATTAATGATATCTTGGGAAGTGATACACGCTGCTGAATTGAATTCTAACAGTTCAACCCAACAATCAGTGATCAAAACAAACCTAAAATAAGGCACAGAGCTTAGAAGAAACAATTGCAAACTCTAACAAGCGTTTTATTGCAGATTCACATCTTACAGTTATCGTGTCGTCCACAGCATCTTATTTATGTTAATAAGAACAAAACAAAACGCAACATGTAACTTACCAGTGTCACTAAGTTGTTTCCTCAGTGGTAAATTTAAGAGTCAAACGCAAATGACTTTTGTGACCATTCAATTAGAATTAGAAATGATTGTTAGTTTTTGTTTTCAAATGCTTGCAGTTTTCTTATCGGAAACATGTTTTTTTTCTGAATTGGAAAGCGAACTGATAGTGCTGAGGTCAATTTCAACAATATCGTCATTCTAGTGTCGCTCCCAAATGTAACAATTGTTGTCTCAATAACACACTGCAGGTATAATAGATTTTTACTTTAGAGCACAGTAAGAGACGCTTTGGCCCACCGTCACATATTGCTACATTACACGTGTTGCATTGATCACGAATATAATTCTATAATGGGGTGGACTACAGCAAGGAGTGTATCAGCAAAGATGAAAAACAATTGAAAATGTGTGGGGCAACTTTACTGGTGAAACAGATATAGATGATGAGGCATTAAAGAACATGAAAAAGTTCAAATGATATGCTAAGCTTAGAAAAAAGAGGTTATCAAATTTTGAATAGAGACAATTAGTTTAGGATTTCTTCAATAATGCACGCTAGTGGTATTAATGGTATTTCCAATCAGACTTTGTAAAACTTTTGATTAGCGTGAACACTGGTATTGCGCTCAAAACAAGCACTGAAATTTTCAGATGATGATTGTATTAAATAACAATATGTTCCTCCAATGGAAGGTGATTTGATTGATTGACAAAGAGATGACAACACATGTGAAGTTTTAACAATGTTCTTCCATTCTTGCATATGGGTGAGAAGAAATATTAGATATGGAAATTCTGGACTGCAAACTGTTCTTTTTCGAAGAAATCTGATTTCCATAAATTAGTTTTGCTGTTAACAATAATAAAACGGTGAATTATAGTGTGGTCAATTCCAAAAACACGACATTCTATTAACCATGCTGGTCAGGCAGCATCCAAGGAACAGGAAATTCGACGTTTCGGGCATAAGCCCTTCATCAGGAATCCTGATGAAGGGCTTATGCCCGAAACGTCGAAATTTCCTGTTCCTTGGATGCTGCCTGATCTGCTGCGCTTTTCCAGAAACACATTTTCAGCTCTGATCTCCAGCATCTGCAGACCTCACTTTTTCCTATTCTATTAACCATGGATAGTGAAACTGTTGTAGTAGTGTATTTCTTTAATCAGAATTTCATTAAACAAGTGCAACCTAAACTAGTAGCCTTTCAGCATTTTTCCACAGTTTCAGAGAAGACGATTTTAAAATCCTGCCCTTAAATTGAGCTTACCTTTTGACTCTCAAGAATAATTCACGGCTCATTGGATGACTGTAAATGAATTATTTCATTTTACAAAAGAACACTGCCTCATAAATTGAAAACATATCTCTGTTGATTTAATAACTCGGAATACATCTGTCTTGACTCATTATGGAAATTTTAGTGTTTTTCAAAAAGATTTAAGCTAGGATCGAAAATTCGCTTCAAATCTCATGCTCAACAGCTGAAACTTGTAAAGAAATTAGATTTTATAATATTTATTTTTTTTTCATTTTAACAAGAATATCAATTCGCCCTTTCTATCAAGCACATTTTGTTTTTTTTTATTTGGATGGTCGGAAAACTTTCAGAAATGCAAGAAAAAAATGCTTCACCAATAATAATGTAACTTTTTGGCTCCCAAAATGGGATTCATTTGCTTTTCGATTTCATACTATGCGTCAAATAGTTGTCAATGTATTGGCTGTCTGACTGATTTGAACGTTGTTCCATATTATTGTTTGTTTTATTTTGCCTTCTTACTTGAATATACTGAATCTTATAACTTGTTGCATACTGTTCATCCCCGACGAAATCATTTACCTGCTAATACAAAAGTTTATTGTTTCTTTCCACGGAACTAGAGTCTGAGAGATTGAGAAAAGCTCTTGATGAAGTTGGTGAGAAATGCTTCAAAAATACGGCATAAAACAACAAACATAGAATCAACATAAATGTTATTCAGTGCTCTGTAAAAACGAATTAAATAGAACAGTATTATCGAGTTGTCTTTTAAGGTCCAGCCGGCATCTTTAATTTCCTTACTCAGCAACGAGTATAACAATGGCAAATATTGCTTTTATTCAGGTTGAAGGTGAGTATTTCCGTCGTCTGGCATATTGAAACAGTCACCATATTTGCCAAATAGTTTGAAAGAAAGGAAAATAATTTAATTAGTTAACATAAATATCAAACACAGCTGCAAATATTCAACTGGATCTGCAATATTACTGCTTCCCCTGCATCAATGCATGTTTATGAATTTATTCGATTGAGGTATGGCCTTGGATCAACAAAATTCAAAAGATTTCAAATTTTAGGTTTTGTCATATTCCACGAGGATATCATGCCTTTCCGAATATTTGGAACGTTAAGCACAATAGGAAAAGAAAAAAAAAGTTTTCCAATTTTTTTTCATTAGCTTAGTGAGATATTGGTCTCATTAACTAACAAATACTAACTTCATTTTGCTATCCTATTCGATATCCTAATTAGATGTAGAGTTGGTTATGACCAATTGAAGGTCTCTGTCATAATATTGTTGAGCATCTTCCCAATGTCTCTGCGCAACTGAATAAGTTGATACCCGACAGCAAATCTATTTTTCAAAATTGGGTGGCGTCTCGTACAATTTTGCTTGTCTCCACATGTGGAATATTTTGCTTCCCATTACTTCTCTGCCAGTAGAACAGATTCTTCAAGTATTATTTTTACCAAATTAATCACAGCAATTTACGACATTTATATGGTGAATACGAAACCATTTAAGCAATGTTGGCCATCATAACACTAGGATAGATGTCAGTGACATATGTGGAAAATTTAAAATGAGTAGGACACAGTGAAGTTGACCGTGAAGGCGGAGCAGATGGTGGGTGACCAGGCTTAACGTGTATGTTTCGAGGGAAAACTAGCTCATGAATGAAAAGAGTATAGAATTTTATTTACATATTCCAAAAATTTTATAAACATACATTATAGTAAAGAAAGCAACTGAGTAAAGATTTAAAAAACAGTGGCTGCTAAGTGAATGGTAATGTTTTGTGCAATCTCGTAAGGAACTGAATTCAATAGGCAACGACTCAATTAGGTGATTTTCCTAAAAGCTTTTAATTTAATAGAGAGGAGATGAGAGCATCAATTGATTGCTTTTATAATCAGTAATATACAAAAGAATGACAGCTCAAGTCTGTTTTCTTTTAATTGGTCACCTCATAAAGAATGGAAAGCACCATCAAATTGACATTCGAACAGAATTCACTGCACTAAAGTCATAACATTATTTTCGATTCATCCAGAACAGAATTCGTCAATAATGTAGAATTGATGTAAACTCTTCCACAGAGATATCGGCTGGTAGCGCTGAAAACTCCATGTTAGACCAATCCTTCCCTTTTTCGGAAAGTAGATGCTGTTTTCTGGACTTGAACTCTTATTCAGTAAAATAACTTGGAACAATCTGAAATTTATTTTCTGTGTGATTCTTAGAAAAGTTAATGTTATTTAGTAAGTGATATGCAATTATCAAACACTTGACATACTGTTGTCTTCATTACAACATGGGCTGGCTGAGGGACATTATAAAATTTACTGTTGAAATTTGTCAACAAATTGTGTGATGAGTTGAGTGTATTACTCCGCCTCAGGTTTATGCATTTTCACCTTCACACTTGTTGGTATGCTGAATCCTCATTCATGGAAGCAAACAAATTTCAGGCATGCATCTTTCTTTCACCAGTTTTAAAATGTGGTGTCCAGCAAAACTGCCCAAAGACTAGTGCGTATCTAGAGTCATGACCTTGACTAAACAGAGTAAATCTAATTAGATTCTGAGCAAGGTTAGGCAGCAACAGTTCCTCGCTGTAAATCTGAAATAACTGAACTGAGGCTAGCAAGTCACCCTCCATTTACAAGTGCATGTGCACAGTATATTGATTCTGACCAGCCTGTTCATACTCAGTCCCCAGAATGAGGAGACCCGATCAATTTCATTTTTCATATCGGTCAAATATGTCTTCATGACGGGTCAAGGTTAAAAACATATAGAAAAGATCTCCTAGTCCATCAGATCCACCTGGCTGTCGTTCCAAACACTACACACCCTCTCCAACCAGCACCCGAACAATTCAAGTAGAAGGATGTCGACCTCTTGTCCTTGTAGCTTATCATGGGACGTTTTCACTCAAGGTCAGGCACATCTGACTCTGAATTGGACAATGACAACATGCCCTAGGCTTGCAGTCTTCCTCTTGTGAGCAGAACATCACAGGAGAGTTTCCTCCTCTTCGTCAGGCAGTAAGAGAATGCACATCCGACTCTGGGATTTCTTCAGTGCTAGACTGTGGTTGAGACCCCATTGTTCCTTAAAGTCTTTTTGGATGTTCTGAGGCACAAGATATGTTTTGCTCCTGCAATTTTGCGAGGTAGCAGCTTTTGGCTGATCGATATATTAGTTCAGCACTGCCTCATCTACGGAACAAAATTAACGTTGACTGTCTAAAGACCTTCTTGAAAATCTCCGGGGTATTTCAATCGTATATCATTGAGGCATCCATTTTCTAATCCTGAAAAGTTGAGCTAATCAAGTTAAATGTTTCTGAACAAATTTCTCCGCCTCTATCTTGTGACAAAGCATTTTACTACAAACAGTAATAATTGCACAAACTGCTTCTTATAAGAGACCAGAACCGTACTCGCCTACTGAATCTGTAATGGTTCTCAGTTTGGCCAATACTCTGCATAATCCTATATCTTACAATCCAGACGGACTTTGTTAGATATTAGTCCTGGAGCCACAAACACAGCTAAGCTAGTACCATCATCCTTCATAACTAGGTGACCTTTTAACCAGACATTCATTTTACTTGGTTTTGACTGAACGTTTTTGCACTCTCAAGTCCGCATTTTGGCAACAACTATAACGGCCTGTCTGTCCGGATCCTAAAGGAAATTTGACACATTTGGCCGATGCTTGGCTTTGTTTTAGGGTTTTGATGGGGGCGGGGGGGGGGGGGGGAACCGAAGATCCTTCAGTTCAGGATATGCCCTACGTGAGTCCGTTCAAATTTCTACACTCAGTCTGTGTTCTGCATGCTCATTCAGGCAAGTGAGAGTGGCCACAATCGTCAGGATGCCATCTAGTTCAATTCTCCACTTGTCACATGCTCTTTTGACACAGCCAGTTGCAGTACCAGTTTGAAGTGCTATTGGACTTCAGCTAGCAAGCCTTTATGCATGGATAGATCATTAATCGCATAATTGAAACGGTTTCTTAGCATCCCACTCATGACTGTCAGAAAATAAAATGCCTCTGCTGTTTGTCTGAACTTTGTCTCAAATTCTGGTACAGACTTCTGTGATTCTTGATCTGCCAAATAAAACAGAAAACATTTTTGAAAAAGAGGAGTCTTGGGGCTGTAATATTTCTTAACTAAATCAGTCATCACTTCAAAGCTTTTTATACCTGATGCCTCATGGAAAATTAGGCTCATTGTAACTGAAAAACAACTCCGGATCCAGAAATGAGAGAGAAACAGTAATTTCTTTTCATCTATGTGAATTCTAATTACTGAGAAAATAAAATAATGCATTCTTTCTGGATACCAGGCCCAGTCTTCAATAGCAGGTTTGAATGAGTCAAGCTTCTCAAATAAAGGCATGATGATTACCCGAACTCAAAAATTGTTGTTGTGATTGACTATATACTCGCATAGAGGACGGTATCCTGTCAACAATTCAACCAGTTATGCACACGTGCACATCAGATGGGCTCTGACTATTCAATTCAGAATCAATCCTGAGAATGAATAGAATATGTTAATCAAAGACAGTATGGACCGCAAATGATGAAAGCCTGAGTCAATAAATGTGAAGATGGAAAAACACAGCTGGTCAGACAGCATTCGAGGAGCAGAAAAGTCAACGTTTCCGGCCTCAACGTTGAATTTCCCTCTCCTGTGATGCTGTTTGACCTCCTCTCCTTTTCGAGCTCCACATTTATTGACTGTGATTTTCCTGCTTAACCTATTTTGCCTAGACTGAACATAGTTTCTGAATCTTTTTTTAATGCACGTCCCTACATCTCGTACACGTTCTCAATATCCTATTTATGTCAATCAACCATGACTCCCTGATCTTTCTGGTGTAACAATCCCAGTCGAAGGTTTTGTAAGCAATCACATCCCCATGGCCCTAAAGAAAACCCAATTCCAAGGCCTGCTCTTCTCATGTCGCCCGAATTGCGATCCATTTTCTAGTATTTTTCCTGAAGAAATTGGTAAATATTTCAAGATGTAAGTATTTTACTTTGCATCATTCTTTGCGATGGTTTATTAATTTGGATGAAGCATCTATTGAAGTAATAAGGCAAGTGCATATGTTTGAAAATCTCTGCAAAGAATATGGGCACGCTAGTTCAGTGTTTATTTATGAATTATCTAGAACCAAATACCCGAATTGTCGTCTCAGGAATGTATTGTATGCATGTCATATAAACTATATCCATGTATATCCAATTGTAATCACAAGACACGATGACATTTTTTTTACTTTGGTAACTATTCACTCTATCCGTATGGAAAATATCCAATTCATGCACTCGATACCACATATCTCTACTCCTCACTGTTCTGTTAATGTGCTTAAATTTCCTTATTATTACCACAACGTATAATTGGAAAAGCTCCCACATTATACAACAATTTATCAAGTTTCTGACTGGCTCATTCTATCTACACACTATTGTATTCTTCTTGCAGTGTCACAATTTACTTTAATTTGTGAATAATAAAGGCTGCATTAGGTGCCTTCATTCTTTACATGAATAGTAAACATTGCCATCTCAAAATAGATTACTGCATGCTATGCATTAAGGTATGAGAAAGAAAAGAAGGCTTTAAGTGCCCGCTTTAAGTGTCTGCATCATCTAATCATATCAGTATATTGTTATCTTCAGCAGGAGCATTTATCTTCCACAATAACTTTCAATATTTCACATTTAAAAGGAAATCATAGGTCAAAATGTATGTGACCATAGTTCATCTGTTTGATTAGAGAGAATACTAATGATGATGCAACTTAACGGTGGCTTTGGTTCAGGCAAAGAGAGAGAGGGTGAGAAGGAAGAACTGGCGTGGTAACCTCAGCTGCTAATTTGAATTGAACTGTTCCTCTGGTATTAATCTGCTTCACAAATGTGGACCAGATCCAAATGCGTTATGAGGTATAAACAGCTTCTTATCGACTGCATTTCTCCCCAATCAAATATTTCAACCAATTTGTTAAAACTGCTTCATGCAACACTACATTTCAGTTCTTCGTCATCACATTGATCCGTTCAAATTTAATGATATGACTTCTTCTATTCTACATTCTGAGAGATTCCCTGATTAGCGCAGTGTCCTGAAGTCTTCTAAAAATTGCCTAAATATAAGAAACCCTCCAGGGACCACCGAAAGAGGGGTTGGGATCCGTCCAATAATTGAGATATACTAGCAATGGCACCCATTGGCATAGCCTCCGATTTTGGGAAGTTAATTTTATATAAAAGCACCGTTGTGCTACTGAGACTTTATAAAGCTCTGGTTAGGCCCCATTTGGAGTACTGTGTCCAGTTTTGGTCCCCACACCTCAGGAAGGACATACTGGCGCTGGAACGTGTCCAGCAGAGATTCACACAGATGATCCCTGGAATGGTAGGTCTAACATATGAGGAACGGCTGAGGATCCTGGGATTGTATTCATTTGCGTTTGGAAGAATAAGGGGAGACTTAATAGAAACTTTCAAGATAATACATGGCTTGGAAAGGGTGGACACTATGAAATTGTTTCCATTAGGCGAGGAGACTAGGACCCGTGGACACAGACTTAAAATTAGAAGGGGCAAATTCAGAATAGAAGTGCGGAGACATGTCTTCAGCCAGAGGGTGGTGGGCCTGTGGAATTCATTGCTGCAGAGTGCAGTGGAGGCCGGGACGCTAAATGCCTCAAGGCAGAGATTGATAGATTCTTGATGTCACGAGGAATTAAGGGCTACGGGGAGAATGTGAGTAAGTGGAGTTGAAATGCCCAGCAGCCATGATTGAATGTCGGAGTGGACTTGATGGGCCCAATGGCCTTATTTCCACTCCTATGTCTTATGGTCTTATGGTGAAAAGGAGGAACAGGCGTGGTAACCTCAGCTGCTAATTTGAATTGAACTGTTCCTCTGGTATTACTCTGCTTCACTAATGTGGACCAGATCCAAACGAGTTAAGAGGTATAAACAGATCTCTCCTTATCCACTGCATTTCTCCCCAATCAAATTTTTCAACCAATGTGTTAAAACTGCTTCATACAACAATATATTTCAGTTCTTCGTCATCACATTGATCCGTTCAAATTTAATGATATGACTTCTTCTATTAAACGTTCTGAGAAATTCCCTGATTAGCGCAGCGTCCTGAAGTCTTCTGGGAATTGCATGTGATTTACAGTGACAATCGTTAATTACCGAAGTGCTTCAACTGTACCCCTCAACGTATTCCATGGAGATTGGGTGGAATACAGAATGAAGAGTGTGTAGTCGAATATCACGTGTACTATTCAGAAATGGAAGAGAAGCAACATTCTTTGGTGACAGGAATGAATCAGATTTCTGTCTTAACTACGTGATGTCAGAATGTAGGTCTTCTCAAGTAACACATAGACTTAGCGAGTTTAGAGAAGATTTGTAGCTCAGGTTGAGGCTTTGGATGTAGATTTGCTGGCTGAGCTGAAAGGTTCATTTCCAGAGGTTTCATTATCTTACTAGGTAACATTTTCAGTGGACTTTGCACAAAGCAATGCTGAAACTTCCTGCTTTCTATTTTTATGTATGGGTTTCTTTGGGTTGCTAATGTCATTTCCTTTGGTGATGTTGTTCCCTGTGATGAAGTCACTTCCTGTTCCTTTTCTAGGGTGTGGTAGATGGAGTCTAACTCAATTTGCTTGTTGATAGAGTTCTGGTTGAAATGCCATGCTTCTAGGAATTCTCGTTCATGTCGTTGTTTGGCCTGTCCTAGGATGGATGTATTGTCCCAGTCGACGTGGTGTCCTTCCTCATCCGTATATGAGGATACTAATGAGTGAGTGTTATGTCTTTTTGTGGCTCTTTCTTGTTCATGTATCCTGGTGGCTAGTTTTCTGCCTATTTGTCCAATGTATTGTTTGCTACAGTCCTTTCTTGGTATTTTGTAAATGACATTAGTTTTGCTCATTGCCTGTATAGGGTCTTTCAAGTACTCTAGCTGCTGATTTAGTGTGTTTAGTAGTCTAGCAGTCATTTAGGAGATAACTTTGATGTAGGGGAGAGTGTCTCGGGTTTCTGGACGTGTTTTGTCTGCTTCTTTCTCTGACTAGTATCTTACTGAGACGTGCACGAGAATTGCTAGAAGCATGTCATTCCAAGCAGAATTCTATCATCAAATAAATCGAGTTAGAACCGAAATTCCACCCCCGAGAAACGGAACATGAAGTGACGTCACCACAGGAAATAATGTCACCGAAGGAAATAGCATCACCAACCCAAAGAAACCCAAACATATAAATAGAAAGCAGGAATTTTCAGCATTGCTTTGCACAACGTTCACTGAAGATGTTACCTAGTAAGGTAATGAAACGTCTGGAAACGGACATTTCAGGTCAGTGAGCAAACCTACATCCATAACGCATGGACTTTTCTGAACTGGAAAAAAACAGCACATTACGAGATGCTGTTAATATTTTTTTGAATATATCTCAAAGTAAACTTGCATTTTTTTATTAGCCATAAAATATATTGGAGAGAACAGTACCTAGAAGGTTGTAGACATTACATTGTTGTGAGTTGGCGATGGTAGGAAGGAATGAAACGATTATCTGAAACAACATTAGTCTGTAGATATTTTAAATTACTGAGAGTGCAAAGTAACTATACTGTTTTTCTGGTACACATTAACTCCTGAGGATATACTTCCATAGTGAGAATATGATCCAGACAAAATAATAGAAAAAAATACAAAGTATTTCTTTCATCTAATGGAGTCATGTAACTTCATCACACCTACAGAATGGAGCACGGGGGGTGGCAATATTAAAAAAGAGGAAATTGTGCGGCTTGAAAGAAGGAATATCCTAACGATACTTTTATAATCCATCCTCTAGAGATCAAAAATAATATGCTTACCAATTTAGTCGTGTATCGATCGGTAGCATGTCATCTAGTTAGAAAACAAAAGGTAAATATTTTAGCAATATTATTGAATTTCTGTCGAGTTCTTATGTTGACGTAAAAGTCAAACTGATTTGCAGTCTTTAGATGATGACGCAACAGAGTATCAGTTAACACGAGGGAAATAGACAAAATTAGATGGCAAACGACATGAATAACAAGATTCAATGCTCACTTATTTCAAATAACCGAGTGTTTAATCCCAATACTTCCTCTTACTTTAAAAAAATGTAAAATGGAATAACGCTGATATTGTGGGGATAGATGATATTGTCGTAAGAAAATACCGAATAAATGAATAGTTGAATTTTAATTTGGCAAAGGCACTTACTTATGATATATTATTGTGGTATTGTCAGGCATTGTTTTTCTGCACGCTGGTTATTGTGTTCTATGGCAATGAATTACAGTGTAAGTGGAAATGATGCACAATTTAATAATATGCTCATGAGCCACATCATGAAAACAATTTCATTCCAAAAAGTGAATGATGATTTGATTGAAGCAGTGTTAAGCGGGATAGGCAGCCAAATTGCAAAGGAAGTTTAATTCAGCCAAACGTTAAGCTAATCATATAATTAAAAAGGTGGAGCAGATAAAGCATGCATAAAACAAAACCAAGGTATAAAACGACTGCTAAATGCGCAAAAATAATAACTTTAGCAAGAAAAAAAAGCATAAAATTACCACATTATGCATGATATTTAGCACCTATAAAATAGTAGAATACGCGTCATTAACAATATATAAGAATCTTGTGGTTATTCAACAACTGTAGTAATGACCCTGAATCTGTGAATAATATGCGTACACTGTCAACAGTGTGAGGATCACAAAAATCGTTAGAATAATAATAGATCAATTCTATGTTGATCTATGTGAAAATCTGGTGTTTCCTCCCTTAGGAGAAAGAGATCTTTCAGCTGCTTCGAAATCCTAAAGGTTATGGGCTTAGAAGAAATTCAAACTTTATGTTAACCAACGTGTTGAGAAGCAGCGACTGAAATTTAAACTTATTTTGTGAAATCGGCAATAGTGACAAAGAGTAGTGACAATTTATGTTAGGTATGTCTTTGCAACCCTCAGACTGACAGCGTGAAAGAGAGCAACTGAAGCATTCTCTTTGAATGATTCAATTAATTAAGTTAGCAAATGTTGCAGATCCATTCGCAACAATTAATAATTGGGAATGATGATGTGCATTTTCCATCAACCATCACAAATTTTACCTGTTGAGGAAATATGCCAGTCGAGATACGCAGTGTTGAATTAAGAGGAGGTTTATGACAGGTTGGGGCAGAGAGCAGTGGAAACCGTACATGAGTATAGAAATGCGAGCAGAAACGTAAAATGGAGATTAAAATGTGCGATACAGGATACATGTCAGTTGAAATAAAAGCAAATTCTAAATCGTGTCTCATGTGCATTTGGGGTAAAGGATGATGATAGAAAGAGTAGAACATTTAAATGGTCACAGTAGGAACTTTTGCGTGGTGCTAATATTTTTAGACATGGTACTAAATAATTTGGATCATTGTTCAACAGTGAGAGGGATGATATGGGTGGAGAAATCAGGGAGAAAATCTATTGGTAAAGGAATTAGCATTGACGTAGAAGAGTTTCTGACAGGTGTATGAATAAAAAACGTCCACAGACAGATACAGAACATAGAACATAGAAAAATACAGCGCACAACAGGCCCTTCGGCCCTCGATGTTGCGCCGATCCAAGCCCACCTAACCTACACTAGTCAACTTTCCTCCATATACCTATCCAATACCCGTTTAAATGCCCATAAAGAGGGAGAGTCCACCACTGTTCCTGGCATGCCAATTCATGAACTCACGACTCGCTGAGAAAAGAATCTACCCCTAATATCTGTCCTATACCTACCACCCCTTAATTTAAAGCTATGCCCCCTCATAATATCTGACTCCATACGTGGAAAAAGGTTCTCATGGTCAACCCTATCTAAACTCCTAATTATCTTGTACACCCCTATTAAGTCACCCCCAAAACCTTCTTTCCTCTAATGAAAACAGCCCCAAGTGCCTCAGCCTTTCCTCATACGATCTTCCTACCATACCAGGCAACATCCTGGTAAACCTCCTCTGCATCCGTTCCAGTGCCTCCACATCCTGCCTATAGTATGGCGACCAAAACTGTACACAATACTCCAGATGCGGCCGCACCAGAGTCTTATACAACTGCAACATGACCTCAGGACTCCGGAACTCAATTCCTCTACCAATAAAAGCCAGTACACCATATGCCTTCTTCACAGCACGATTTACCTGGGTGGCAACTTTCAGAGATCTGTGTACATGGACACCAAGATCCCTCTGCTCATCCACACTACCAAGTATCCGACCATTAGCCCAGTACTCCATCTTCTTGTTACTCTTACCAAAGTGAATCACTTCACATTTAGCGACACTGAACTCCATTTGCCACCTTTCTGCCCAGCTCTGCAGCTTATCTATATCCTGCTGTAATCTGCCACATCCTTCCTCACTGTCAACAACTCCACCGACTTTCGTATCATCCGCAAACTTGCTGACCCAACCTTCTAGCCCCTCCTCCAGGTCATTTGTAAAAATGACAAACAGCAATGGTCCCAAAACAGATCCTTGCAGAACACCGCTGGTAACTGCACTCCAAGATGAACCTTTACCATCAACTAGGACCCTCTGTCTTCTTCCAGCCAGCCAATTCCTAATCCAAACCTCCAACTCCCCCTCAATGCCATACCTCCTTATTTTTTGCAGTAGCTTACCATAGAGAACCTTATCAAACGCCTTACTAAAATCCATATACACTACATCTACCGCTTTATCCTCGTCCACTTCCTTAGTCCCCTTCTCAAAGAATTCAGTAAGGTTTGAGAGGTACGACCGGCCCCTCACAAAACCATGCTGACTATCCTTGATCACATTATTCCTATCCAGATATTCATAAAACCTATCCCTTACAATTCTCCCTAAGACTTTGCCCACAACAGAGGTAAAACTCACTGGCCTGTAGTTACTAGGGTCATCCCTACTCCCCTTCTTGAACAAGGGAACCACAATAGTGTTAGGGAAGGGGTATATGTAGGGGTATGGGTGGGTTGCGCTTCGGCGGGTCGGTGTGGACTTGTTGGGCCGAAGGGCCTGTTTCCACACTGTAAGTAATCTAATTGCTATCCTCCAGTCTTCTGGCACTACTCCTGTAGACAACGAGGACGTAAAAATTAAGGCCAACGGCTCTGCAATCTCCTCCCTTGCTTCCCAGAGAATCCTAGGATAAATGCCATCAGGCCCAGGGGACTTATCTACATTCACCCTTTCCAGAATTTCCAACACCTCTTTCCTACATATCTCAAAGCCATCCATTCTAATTAATTGTGACTCAATATTCACATCAGCTACAATACTACTTAATACTGACGAAAAGTATTCATTCAGTGTCTCCCCAATTTCTTCAGCCCCACACGGAACTTCCCACTACTGTCCTTGACGGGACCTATTCCTTCCCTCGTCATTCATTTATTCCTGACATACCTATAGAAAGCCTTTGGATTTTCCCTAATCCTATCAACCAAGGACTTTTCATGTCCCCTCCTTGCTGCTCTTATCTCTCTCTTTAGATCCTTCCTGGCTACATTATAACTCTCAATCGCCCCAATTGAACGTTCACGCCTCATCTTTACATAGGCCGCCCTCTTCCCTTTAACAAGGGATTCCAATTCCTTATTAAACCACGGCTCCCTCACACGACCCTTTCCTCCCTACCTGACAGTTACATACTTATCAAGGACACTCAGTAGTTGTTCCTTGAACAAGCTCCACATATCGATTGCACCCTTCCCTTGAAGCCTACTTTTCCAAGCCACGCATTCTAAGTCATGCCTCACGTATCATAATTTCCCTGTCCGCAGCTATAACTCTTGCCCTGGAGTGCACACTTATCTCTCTCCATCACTAGAGTAAAAGTCACCAAATTGTGATCACTGTCCCCTAAGTGCTCACGTACCTCCAATTCTAACATCTGGCCTGGTTCGTTACCCAGAACCAAATCCAGTACGGCCTCACCTCTTGTTGGCCTGTCTACATATTGTGTCAGGAAAACCTGCACACATTGGACAAACACCGACCCATCTAACGTACTCGAGCTATAGCTTTCCCAGTCAATATCTGGAAAGTTAAAGTCCCCCATAACAACCACCCTATTACTTTCACCCTTCTCCTGAATGATCCTCGCAATCCTTTCTTCTACGTCTCTAGGACTATTAGGGGGCCTGCAGAAAACTCCAAACAGGGTGACCTCACCTTTCCTATTTCTAAGCTCAGCCCAAACTACCTCAGATGGCGAGTCTTCATCCATCGTCCTTTCCCCTGCTGTAATACTACCTCTGGCAATCAATGCCACACCTCCCCCTCTTTTACCCCCAACTCTGACCCTACTAAAACATTTAAACCCTGGAACCTGCAACAACCAATAATGTCCTTGTTCTACCCATGTCTCCGTAATAGACACAACATCGAATTCCCAAGTACCAACCCATGCTGCAAGTTCACCTACCTTACTTCGTATACTTCTCACATTGAAGTATACACACTTCAAGCCACCTTCCTGTTTACAGGCACCCTCCTTCGAGATTGATGTCTGATTCCTAACCTCCCTACACTCCAGGTCCTGCACCTTAAAACAACAGTCTAGGTTCCCATGCCCCTGTAGAATTAGTTTAAACCCCCCAAAAGAGCACTAGCAAACCTCCCCCTAAGGATACTAGTGCCCCTCAGGTTCAGGTGTAGACCATCATGTTTATAGAGTTCCCACCTTCCCCAGAAAGAACCCCAGTTATCCAGAAACTGGAATCCCTCCCTCCTGCACCATCCCTGTAGCCACGCATTTAACTGCTCTCTTTCCCTATTCCTCGACTCTCTGTCACGTGGCACGGGTAACAAACCAGAGACAACAACTCTGTTTGTTCTAACTCTGAACTTCCAACCTAGCTCCCTGAAAGCCTGCCTAACATCCTCATCCCTCTTCCTACCTATGTCGTTGGTGCCAATGTGGACCATGACATCGGGCTGCTCCCGCTCCCCCTTAAGGACCCGGACAACACGATCAGAGACATCACGACCCTTGCACCTGGGAGGCAACATACCAAACGTGAGTCACTCTCGCCCCCACAAAACCACCTATCTGTTCCCTGAACTATCGAGTCTCCAATAACAATTGCTCTGTTCTTCTCCACCCTTCCCTTCTGAGCAACAGGGATACGTCCATGCCAGAGGCATGAACCCCATTGCTTACCCCTGGTAAGTCGCCCCCCCCCCCCCATAAGTATCCAAAACGGTATACTTGTTCTTGAGGGGAACGGCCACACGGGGTCTCTGCACTGGTTGCTTCCTTCCAGTCCCCCTCACTGTCACCCACCTGTCTCCAACCTTTGTAGTTACTACTTCCCTAAAGCTCCGATCTATGACCCCCTCTGCCTCCCAAATGATCCTAAGTTCATCCAACTCCAGCTCCAGTTCCCTAACACGGCCTCGGAGGAGATGGAGATGGGTGCACTTCTTGCAAGTTCAATCAGCAGGGACGACCATAGCATTCCTCACCTCATACATATTGCAAGAGGAACATTGCACTGCTTTCACTGCCATCCCACAAAAAGTAACCTTTAAAAAAAAACTAGGTCTAAACACTAGAATAAGCAAAATGCAGCACTTAAGTTCTTACTACAAAGGGGTCTTATTATTAGGTGTGAGGAGGGGGCCGGTTGGGCAGCTCTACCGCTGTAGTGCCTCGGGTTCTTCTCCTGCGCGCCTTTATAGGAAAACAACTTACTCAGGTAAGCTTGCGCTACACCAGCTTCAACGTCCGCTCCGCACATTTAAAAAAAATTCAAATTTAAACCAATAAATAAACGTCACCGAGCCTTCAAGCAGCCACTGCCAAACAGCCCTTACCTGCTCTGTGTCAAGCTTGCACAATCTACCTATGTCTCAATGGGTCCCCTTTAGGTGCTATGGCTTCCTCCAAAAGTCGAAGGACGTGGAGGTCAGGTGACTTGGCTATGCCGAATTGCCCATAGTGTTAGGTGCATTACTCAGAAGGAAAAGCATTTGGGTGGGTTACACTTTGGAGGGTTGCTATGGACTTGTTGTGCTGAAGGGCCTGCTTCCACACTGTCGGAAGGCCAATTTCACTGGTCAGCACACGTCAAGACGTTTGAATTTATTTGGCTCAGTTATTTCCAAAGTATACGATTTTCAATCATTTCAGGCAAACAGAATACCAGTAGGAAACTGAGTACTCCACCGCAAGTGTGCATGCAAGTGTAAAACACATGTCATAGAATCCTATACTTTCCCAGAAGAGACCGGTGTTAACTTTGATCGAAACGAGTAACATTACACATGTGCCGGCATCCCACAGCTTGTCAACAGATTGCTGTATTGTTTTGTCAATAGACAATTTAGCAACCATGCTGAATTATTTAAGCTACCTCTTTTATAAATAGTGAAGGTAACATGCCACTCAGGAATAGCACTCGAGAGGTGTCTTCGAAAAATCACAAAATAATCTCATTCCCAGCATATTTATGAAAGTCTATCAATCATATCAAGTGAAGTATATCAATGATTACTACAAATGTTACACACTAACGAACAAGTACACAACAGCATAAAAAATTCATGGCATCTACACTGATCAACAGTAACCATGTAACTGCCCTAATTCAATTCTCCAGCACCTTATAGCCTTCTTACCTTTGAATTGTAAGTGCATAGCTGATATGTCTTTACTGGTATGCGGGCTGCTGCCTCCAGTACCCTTACTCGTAATGAATTTTAGATTTTTACAATCCTTTATGTGAAGAACGGGATCTTTCCTCACATCTTTTCTAAACCTTCTTCCCCTTGCCTCAGACCTATGCAACCCATTATTAATTCCACAATCAAGGAAATATGTTTCATCCTCCTTGCCCTCTCTGAGGCCTTCATAATTTAAAACGTCACAATCATGTCCCCTCTCAGTCTCCTCTGTTCGAAGGAAATCACATTCAATCTCTGCAAACTTTCTGTACAACTGAAAATCCACAACTCAGGCAATATTGTGGTAAATTTCGACAAGACCTTGCACGTGTTTCCTCACTCCTATGATATGGATTTCAGAAGACCACACAGAACTTCAGATACGACCATAATTTAACAGACCATCCTGATTGTTCTTGATTAATCCTCGCATCCATAAATGTAACATAATTATTTCTCTCAAAATAGCTTCTAACACTAATGCTACCACTGAGTTGATGTTAGTAGGTCATTTTTTTTCTCCCTTCGATTATCTTTTGCTCTATTTCATAACAATAATTTACATTCACCTGGTTTGTCTCCGTATGGACAGAGACGAAATTAACACATTCAATGTCTATGTTGTTTTCTCTCTTCCCTAACTCAAAAACCTTATATATATTTGTTTTTTTCTTCTATAAAGGCGCGCAGCTTCAAGGCCTCGGCCTCACTCTCTCAGCAGAGCAGGTAAGGGCTATTCGGCAGTGGCTGCTTGAAGGCTCGGTGACGTTTGTTTAACGGTTGAAATTTGAATTTTAAAAAAAAGCGCGGAGCGGACCCGGAAGCTGGTGTAGCGCAAGCTTACCTGGGTAAGTTGTTTTCGTATAAAGGCGCGCAGGAGAGGAATCCCCACGCACAGCAGAGGTAAAGCCTCCCACTCACCCTCTCCTGCGCGCCTTTATACGAAAACAACTTACCCAGGTAAGCTTGCGCTACACCAGCTTCCCGGTCCGCTCTCCGCTTTTTAAACAAAATATCAAATTTCAACCGTTAAATAAACGTCACCGAGCCTTCAAGCAGCCACTGCCGAACAGCCCTTACCTGCTCTGCTGAGAGAGTGAGGCCGAGGCCTTGAAGCTGCGCGCCTTTATAGAAGAAAAAACAAATATATATAAGGTTTTTGAGTTAGGGAAGAGAGAAAACAACATAGACAATGAATGTGTTAATTTCGTCTCTGGCCATACGGAGACAAACCAGGTGAATGTAAATTATTGTTATGAAATAGAGCAAAAGATAATCGAAGGGAGAAAAAAAATGACCTACTAACATCAACGCAGTGGTAGCATTAGTGTTAGAAGCTATTTTGAGAGAAGTAATTATGTTACATTTATGGATGCAAGGATTAATCAAGAACAATCAGGGTGGTCTGTTAAATTATGGTCGTACCTGAAGTTCTGTGTGGTCTTCTGAAATCCATATCATAGGAGTGAGGAAACACGTGCAAGGTCTTGTCGAAATTTACCACAATGTTGCCTGAGTTGTGGATTTTCAGTTGTACAGAAAGTTTGCAGAGATTGAATGTGATTTCCTTCGAACAGAGGAGACTGAGAGGGGACATGATTGTGACGTTTTAAATTATGAAGGCCTCAGAGAGGGCAAGGAGGATGAAACATATTTCCTTGATTGTGGAATTAATAATGGGTTGCATAGGTCTGAGGCAAGGGGAAGAAGGTTTAGAAAAGATGTGAGGAAAGATCCCGTTTTTCACATAAAGGATTGTAAAAATCTAAAATTCATTACGAGTAAGGGTACTGGAGGCAGCAACCCGCATACCAGTAAAGACATATCAGCTATGCACTTACAATACAAAGGTAAGAAGGCTATAAGGTGCTGGAGAATTGAATTAGGGCAGTTACATGGTTACTGTTGATCAGTGTAGATGCCATGAAATTTTTAAGCTGTTGTGTACTTGTTCGTTAGTGTGTAACATTTGTAGTAATCATTGATATACTTCACTTGATATAATTGATAGACTTTCATAAATATGCTGGGAATGAGATTATTCTGTGATTTTTCGAAGACACCTCTCGAGTGCTATTCCTGAGTGGCATGTTACCTTCACTATTTATAAAAGAGGTAGCTTAAATAATTCAGCATGGTTGCTAAATTGTCTATTGACAAAACAATACAGCAATCTGTTGACAAGCTGTGGGATGCCGGCACATGTGTAATGTTACTCGTTTCGATCAAAGTTAACACCGATCTCTTCTGGGAAAATATAGGATTCTATGACATGTGTTTTACACTTGCATGCACACTTGCGGTGGAGTACTCAGTTTCCTACAGGTATTCTGTTTGCTTAAAATGATTGAAAATCGTATACTTTGGAAATAACTGAGCCAAATAAATTCAAACGTCTTGACGTGTGCTGACCATTGAAATTGGCCTTCCAACAGTGTGGAAGCAGGCCCTTCAGCACAACAAGTCCATAGCAACCCTCCAAAGTGTAACCCACCCAAATACTTTTCCTTCTGAGTAATGCTCCTAACACTATGGGCAATTCGGCATAGCCAAGTCACCTGACCTCCACGTCCTTCGACTTTTGGAGGAAGCCATAGCACCCAAAGGGGACCCATTAAGACACAGGTAGATTGTGCAAGCTTGACACAGACAATCGCCCAATTGAACCCGTGTCCCTGGCATTATGCAGCAGCAGCGCTATCTACTGATGCACTATGCTTTGCTCCTTTGAAATTCCGACCTTCAATAGGTTGCCAAGCATAACCCTTCATATATGATGACGATGAAATACATTGGGCTTGTGTCTCTAATACCGCTGAATAGAGCATAGTTCATATTATTTGAACTTACTGTCAAGATTACAGGCTTCATGTACCACCATCATTTTCTCAATAGTCAGATTATAATTTTCCATCCATGGTTCATGAATTTCTTAAATATAGAGATTATTTCTCCCTGATTCAAATATTAAGGTATGTGTTATGTCTCAGATTGTGTCTCCCTTTCGCCTGAAGGGAGAAAAACAATGCCCTTACACACAAAGGAGAACTTCTAATTTAGAATCGCCCATGGGAAAGTTACTGGAAATTATTCGTAAAGGCAATGCCGGATGACACCTCGAAAAATGTAAAATATCATGTGGCAATGGCAAAGTACTCTGAAAGAGAATTCATTTTGAGTGAATGTATTCAAGCTCTTCAAAGATGTCAACTATGATGCCAATTATTATGGACTGCAATATGGACTACAATTAAAATACTTATTTCAGAGGATGAGTGCACTGCTCCTGTTCATGTTTCATGAATCCATTGTTCCTATATTATGTCCACTATACCGATATTGATGTTTACCTCCATACTACATTGCAATGCATCCAAACATATGATTACATTTGATTATATGTGTAACCTAGATCAACCAGGTCTTACAAACCAGAGGCTATTTCCTTGCTTTTATTTAAATTGTTCAAATCTGAATTGAATGCATTGAGCAGCAGTATTCATTTGATTCCTTTGTGCATTCTCACTTACAGCTTCTGTATATTTTCGCTTCCTTTCACATAGGAGATGTGAAAATCAATCCCTCCTCATGCGTAAAAACATTATTGATGCTGTTTGATCTATCTCCCATCGAAATAAAAAACATTCCTCCGGACATCCAATCTCAACTAGCACATGCTAAACTATGATTGAATTCAATTATCAAGAGAGGAACACTGTTCATATGAGCACACTTTATTATTTAGGAGCTAACCCTTCTGAAGAAATAATCAATTGTTTAGGAGATGGAAATTTAATAATTTAGTAGATCTATTTAGTAGATCCAAGTCATCCCAATTATGAAGCACCAAGAAAAAGATTATTGACGACTGTAATCATAACTGTGAGTTTAGTATCATTTCCTTTCACTGGGAAGTAGTAACGTCAGCCATTCAGAGATATCGAAAACAAAAACTATTGAGAATGCTGTGCAAGTGATGTATTCATTTGATACTCCAATTCCATTTCTAAAGAATGTGGTTGAACAGCGAAATGTACGCCCATGCCAACATGCACAGCATGGCAAGAGGAATCATATATCTGAAAAAAAGGATATCAAAGAAGATTCTCTATTTACAGATTCCTGTCTTCGGGGACACTCAGGCAGTCAGTGGAAATGCTTTATAGGTGTTCTCACAAAATCTTTGAACCGAATACAACACATTTCTTCAGTCACATTGGAGTCCCTTTCATATGACTGATCAATGGAAAGAAGTTGATTTCACGGTAACACACAAGGTCATATTTCGATGAGATTTCAGGAATATTCAGTCAAAACGTTAATTAAAAAGGGCAGTGCCCAAAGAGCAAGGACAAAATTACAAGTCATTCTACCAACTAATCTACATTATCTGATCTAAATGTAGCTGCGCCTGCAGATTGTGCATTATAACATTAGTCATGTCAGAGCAATCCAAAGGCCAATATCTCATTAAGTTGAACAATCTCTAATTTATGGCGTTGTCATAAAATGCGTGCAAATGATGGTCATATAAGTTGTCATACCTGTAGTGAACATTCTTTTGTTTTTTTGTTCCCTTTTGCTGCACCACAAAAGGTGCCAGCATTGAAGAGCTGTCTCTTGGCAATGACAATTACCGAAAGTTGGTTTCTTAAATGACTATAGTCATTTATGTTAACGGAAAAGTATCAACTCCAAGAATCATATTGCAGAACATTGTAGTAAACTCTATTTACTTTCGTAACTTTTATTCATATTAAACATCATTACACAGCCATTAAAGACATAATAATATTTTTATTTTACTGTGCACAAATTTCAAGCACAAATTCAGGAGAAATTTCGGACTATTATGATCAAGTTAAGATTACTCAAGAAAAAAAAGAGCTACTCATCAATTGAAAAGCAAATTTCAGAAGTGAAATTAAAATGAAGGAACGGAAACGACATATCATTTTTTAAAAAGGGCAACTGTATAATAAGGCCCAAAACTCTGCCAAACGCTCAAAAATATCTAAGTGGACTAAAAAAAATCTATTCCTTCTATCTGTCTGCACGTGTATATATGAAATGTAGAGGGGGTTTGATAGTTGTGATTAAAAAAAAAATAACGTGAGAACTTACGTAATTTAATCTATCATTAGTGAGTGAAAGTATATACGTTTAGAATATATGTTACACAAAGCTATGTTTTGTGCAACAAATATGACTGCCACAAATACTTAACGATCACGTACTAATTGAATCTTGCACTTTGTTTTTAATCATCAGCTTCACTGCAAGAAAGAAATGCAGGTATGAAGAAAACTATGTTTGTGATTTATTTTGTGAATCATTTTTTTAAAATACGGAACTGTGAGGAAACTTTTAAACATGATAGATACACTTGTCAACTATCTTTCTTTTGGTTCATTTAGCTTTTTTACCTTTCCTTTGTCAAGTTTAGACGTGAGACAATGTTAGCTATCAATCGATTCCCTGGTGTGTGAAAACTATTAAGTTTGCTTAAATATTCTTGTGCATTACTTGTGAAAAGTAATTCTAAATATCTCCAAACCCGCAATAGACAGCTAGCCTCAGTTACAACTGACCATACGTTCTGAACGGCACAGACTGAAACCTTTTTTGCTATATTAAGATTGATGGTACAAAATGGAATGGAAAAGTTACTTGGATAGTGAGCTTACTGTTTGTCTTTCTGTCACGTATACTGGTTTTTATTATTTTATGAATGAAAATGTAAAGTCACCATCATCCCAAAAGACCGTAGTGTTGCTTTTTCAAGGGGTTTAGTGATGGTGAGATTACTGAGGCAAGATGGAGAAGATGGAACCGTCATGGTTACCACAGCCAGGATGACAGCTGAGCCTGCTTGCACAGCGTCACTCTGCATTGCAAACTTGCAATCTGTCAATTCCATCTCATGTCTTTTCTTCCTTAACTATTTGGCTTACTTCAAAAGAAACAGAAGCTTTATTTTCTGAAATAAATAAATTGATTTGCATAGTGAAAAATCACACAACACCAGGTTATAATACAACAGGCTTATTTGGAAGTACGCACTTTTAGAGCGCAATTTCTACCAATGTAAATTTTCGATGTGCGTGTGTGCGTGTGTGTGTGTGTGTTTGTCTGTATATATGAGGGGAGAGAGAGTATGCATGTGAGTGTTTGTGTCAGAGAGTACGTGTTTGCGTGAGTGCCCACATGGTAGATTGTTGCATGAGTGCGATGCAGTATAAGCCTGTGAGTGGGTGTCAGTGTGCGAGTTGTGTGTATGCGTGTCTGAGAGAGCGTGTCTATTAGAGAGGATCTGCATAAATGTGTGAGTTGTGAGAGAGAGAGGGAGGGAGAGCGATAGAGAGAAAAAATGATAGACGGATAGATAGGCAGTCAGATAGGCAGTCAGATAGGCAGTCAGATAGGCAGTCAGATAGACAGACAGATATTATATATATCTGTCTGTCTATCTGTCTGTCCATCTGTCATTTTTTCTCTCTATCGCTCTGCCTCCTTCTCTCTCTCTCACACACTCACATATTTATAGATAGATGGATGGCTGGATAGATGGATGGCTGGATAGATGGATGGCTGGATAGATAGATGGCTGGGTAGATAGATGGCTGAGTAGATAGATGGCTGGGTAGATAGATGGCTGGGTAGATAGATGGCTGGGTAGATAGATGGCTGGGTAGATAGATGGCTGGGTAGATAGATGGCTGGGTAGATAGATGGCTGGGTAGATAGATGGCTGGGTAGATAGATGGCTGGATAGATAATACTGTTGTGGAGTCACGTGTAGTGTGATAAGAAACCAAGGTCGCAGTTGAGGCCAATCATGAGTATCAAACGTAGCTATCATCTTCTGCTCTGCCACTCTGTGTTGTTGCACATCCTGAAGTCCACCTGGAGGATGGACACTGAAGATACAAGGCCGAATGTCCCTGACCACAGAAGTGTTCCCCTCCCAGTCACCTTCAAAAAGGCTTAAGTTATCTCGAGGATGTGACTTAAAAGAAGTTCTGATATTTACATATAAATGAAATGAAATCTGCAACCCACTCAAAATGTGAAAGATTTAACAGCAATCTAGGTTATTCCAAAATATCGATTTCATTAGATTACACTGTCATCTTTTGAAATAAATTCTGTGCCTTACGTTCCTGCCCCATTTATTACCTGATGAAGGAGCAGTGCTCAGAATGCCATTACTAACAAATGAACTTGTTGGGCTAGAACCTGGTGTTGTATGATTTTTAAAATTTGTTCAGCCCACCAGCACCACCAAATCTTGATTTATATATTAGATTCAAATTCAACACCAGATTTTGGACACTATAAGACTGAAATAAAAGCAGATCTAGCAATATCCGTGGAGAGGCAGATATGCCGAAATCCACATCCCCACTATCTTGCATCTGCCCACATTAGTTCCATTCGGGGATTTATTTCAGAACTTCTCATATTTGTTCACTATGTGACAAAACTGCACACATCATGGATTATTAGCCTGGAGCATATGATGTGATGAACAAACATGCCCACATCTTTCCTAGAATATGTCCCAATTAGGACAACTCTTTCTCAAACTCAGGTTGAGTAATACTTTCTTCCTAGCTGATAGTTGAACATGTTGGTGGAAGAAGCTGTTCTGAATGCATAGTCAAAAACGTGGACCATCTTTTCCATTGATATATCATTTCTTTAATCGATGCATGAATCACTCAAATTGAAAAAAAAAGGATCGTTTTCCCAATACTTTGTGTCTTCATTTTGTTTCTCACTTCTGAAGGGTGGCACAAATTGAAGAACTTTTTTTTAGCCATTTCCATATTTTCAAACCGAATTTGCGTCATGAAGTAATTGTCCAATCAATTTTGATGTCTGCTGTCACTTGTTGGCATTATGTATTTCTCTGGCAGTTCTTTACTTACTTACATTCGTGTAATCTAAACTTTGAAATCTGCTAATGTAATTTTGTTTTGACTCGATCATCTCTAACTTTTCATTAGGAGTCACATAGCTGTTCCCTATTCCCATTTCTTTATAACCAACTTACAAACTACTTTAAATAAATTAAGTATATCTAAATTAGTGAAATGAATCTGTGTGGCATTGGAAGCAGGTTTGGAAATAGGCAAAGCTTTCGCTTTGGACAGTTATTTTATGCTATAAAGGACGCTGATGCCACCTTAATATTGGACCTTCTTTCATGTCTCATGAACCAAGACACATAATGATCCTTTGTACCTTCCAGATTTCCTTGAATTGTCATTATGCGAATTCCTTCTATCAAAGTTCTTAATTACATCTGCAGCCCTTTAAGATCTACGTATATGTTTCTCATACATGTTGCCTGTATAACATTAGTAGTAGAAGAGCTCTTTTGACTCAGTCCAAAACTCTGATAAGCGATTGGCCTGGCTAGCATAGTTGGTAGAGAATGTGACGTTTATCTCAGGATTTTGAATTCGACCCCCAAGCTGGACACCTTCATTGGTGGTATGTTAGATCAGTGGTCAGAACTGCATCCTTACAGCACCAGGGGATGGAGTTCAATTCAAGCCTCGGTTGACTACCTTTGTAGATTTGGCACATTTTCCTTATGTTTGTGTGGGTTTCCTTCAGGTGCTCCGATTTTCTGCTAAGACCAAAGATGTGCGGTTTAAATAGATTGACCTTGTTAAATTAATCTGTACTGCCTAGGCAGTGGAGGCTACGTGAATTAACCATGAAAATTACAGTTTTACAGGGATAGCATAGGAGGTGATTCGAGATGGCATGTTAGTCAGAAAGTTATTATTGACCTATTGAGCCGAATAGCCTGTTTCCACCCCGTAGGGTAACACACAGTAAAGCGACTATAAAATCCCAGCCAGAGACCCTAAATAAGAGATCTCTAATCACTTTTGATGTCATCTTGTACCAATGCAATTTGTCTGCAACACAATTTATTAGCAAGCAAAAAAAAAAACCTTTACTTTGTTTCCCATATATGTAGGATGAAATTAAATATAAAACCACAAAGAATTTACCTTGATTTCATTTTTTTTCACAGATTTGGAGAGACTTATTGCAGAAAGCAGTGAGTAGATACATTTTATAATTATATAACACAATATGAACGTCGCTGAATAGACAAACATGTATTGTTCACCTGCTGGCCTTGAACAGACGGCAATGTCTTTCATATTCAGAATGAACAGTACACCGACTGTGCCTGGAGAGAAGCATTGCAATGCTTTTTGCTCCATGCTAGTGAAGAGACTTTGTTATGGCTTTTCGTAAAATTATCGTCTGGGGTTCTTTTCAATTTGTGTGTGGTGTTCTCCTCGTGCATTTATTGTCATGAATTACTGAACCATCTGTTGGGTATGCATACTTCGAAGATAACTTTGAAATGGTTTCTGCAGTGTACTTGTATGTTTAATGCAACACTAATGCAACATTTGTGTGGAATGAGTAAGTGATAAAAATAATTAATTTTGTACAAGACATATGGAGAGGTATTGCTTCACATAATTTCGATTTTATCAAATATTGTTTAGCCAGGTCTAGTGAGAAAGGATTCCATCAAGTTGCTATATTGTATTATATTTATCATGCCCTGATTTAGCAAATTCACTGCGTCAGAACATCTCCACAGAACTACCTACCTTTTATTTGCCAGTTCTATTGTTCAATTGATCCAACACACTCTTCTGATCAGTGGTAAATCTGCCCGTAGTGTTCGGTGAAGGAGTATTGGTGGGTTGCGCTTTGGCAGGTCGGTATGGACTTGTTGGGCCGAAGGGCCTGTTTCCACACTGTCGGTTATCTAATCTAAATCTATGGGAAGCCACTTGCATGTGGGGTGATGTGAATGGTAGCGGTGCTTGTGGATGTGTGGCCGTTGGCTATATTTAGAGATGGCAATGCCATTGTACGGAAATGGCAGATGATTGTATTTTATTTTCAGATTTGTAATTTGTGTCGCAATGGCATTCAACATGTGTGACGAGACACTTCGATGTCTACATCAGAATGTTTAGCTTTTGTTACATATGCCTGCAGATATGTTAATATGTGCACAATATACGATATTGATGCACATTACCTTGAGTGCAGAGAATGCCAGAACTACCAATAACATAGTATTATCAAAGCAATTATTGAAACATCAAAGCTGATGTCTTGAGTATGTCCTGCAACTAACACCACAACCATAAAATGTTTCTAAAAACAATAACAAAATCACACATAAAGGCGAGAAACAGCTGTAGTGTTATATGTGAATCCAAACTGTATTGAATCTCCTCAGATTCCCTTAGTCTTTGCGTTTGCTTGGGAAAATTGTTACTCTAATTCTAAACGTACCTTGCTGCCGTGTCCAGTCATTCTCATCTCGAAAATCGAGTTCAAGGTGATTATTTTTGGAATATTAATATAACAGCTGACATTACAAGCAAAAAAAACAAGAGAAATTGTTGAGTCTTGTAAGTCAATAATCTATTATTTTTTATGTGTTGCTATCTCGCACTGTTCCTTCTGAGTTTTGTTGGGCATGTGTTGCTTTTATCTATCCAGAGATGGTGCACAACACGAACTGTCACCGAGTTTCTTGTGCATAGAAGTGGTTACAGCGGGAGTTGAAAAACAAAGTGTGCAAGGCAAAACTTTTGGAACATACAAACACGATCAATTCGGTTCTAATTTGGCAGATGGAGGACTTACAAAGTCGTTAGATACCAAGACGTGAATTTGAATCCATTCTCCAGTTGGCACATATAAATAGCATCCATCCAAATGACAAATGTCCCTCATCACACTTTGGTGGGCTCTGTATTTCGGCATAACAAAGTTTTGATCATCTTTATGTTCATTTCAAACACTGCCAGGCAGCTTTATTTAAAGTATTACGAAAAAAAGAAATCCAATGAAATGAATGCTTTCCACAGCATCACGAGATCAAATTTGCAGATTTCCTTTTATTGCAGAAGTCAAAAACCGTCACAGTTACCATGCAAAATATCGATGTAAAACAGATTGTTCTTGTTATTAATGCTGTTTGCATTCATTTGGGATACTCAGCGAACAGAATAGTGTCTCATAAAGAGCAAAAAAAATGCTCGATCTCCATGGCTGCTCGTGTCTAGCAACCTACCCCCGCCAGATATCTGCTGTTCGTCTGCAGCAGCAGATAAATATATTCTTATAATTTCATAACTAGGTTATTGCCTTTAAGCCTTGGACGTGTAATGGAATAGATATATTGAATAACAAAGGTTCAGGTGCAACGTTCACTTTGACAAACAATGATATTTTGGTCACAGATTATGACATTCCAATTTCCAATGGTCTTCAGCACCTTCCAGTTTTGTTGCTGTTCTTAAAATGATCAGTCGCAACACGATCAAACTGAGAGCAAAATTCGTGCATTATATTGACAGGAAGTCCTTAGCATTCACGTAGTTGCCTCCATAATGGTGTAACACGCTACACGACTGCATCTGTATTCAATAGATCTTGACGAATGCTGTTGCCTGTGATATTTGAACTTATTCAGAGAAAGCAATACATAGAAGTGAGACGTCCTCATTGAACATGGTGTAAATTATTCAATCTTGGAATTGCAGTGATAGACTAGGTTTTCATTTCATTGAAGTGGGAATAATGATCGAACCACTACTTCTAATTTATAGTTTAATGATCTGACATCATGCATGTATGAAGATGCGAGAGTGCTGTGTTAAATTATGATTATTTGGCTGAGCATCGCTTCACACTATCCATCTAAATCAGCGTCCACATGCACATAGTGCTATGTGGTATCGCTGTCAACTTGAAACAACAGCGTTAGTTGCACTTGGTGCTTTCCTTAGCATGTCTGACCCCTCCATTAGTTATGATTTAGAATAAATTTAAATTATTCCAATTCCTATTTCGTTTGATGATCTTTATCAATAGTTGATGAGTATAATTCATTTTGCTTTTAACCCTTTAGCTTGACCATTCAAATTGCATTGGCAACACAAAATCTCAAACTTACCTTTGCAATAAGAACAGTTTATGTGATTTTCTCTGTTCCATAACAAATTTGGGACACTTTTCGGGATCTAAATCTCTAATTCCGGGTTGGTTTGGGATTGTTGGACTCAAAGGTAGGGAGTAGTAAGTATTGGAGTCTTTTACATCAGTTATTGTGTTCTGTTAGTTCAAACAGGAATAATGTTGCTTTAAGTCACCAAGTTTCCTGTGCATAGAAGTGGTTACAGCGGGAGTTGAAAAACAGTGTGCCAGACAAAACATTTGGAACTTACAAAAAAGAAGTTGGAGTTCGTGTTGCTTGCTTGTGACAAAAGGAAATATATTTAATGACAGTGTTGTAGCATTTCCTATCATCAGGGATATCATTTGATGCAAGGAATATGGATAAACTTCAATTGCAAGTGAAACAGATTGATACTGAGGTAATAGGCAAGAAAAAAGAAAATGCCCAAGGCAGAAGTGAAAGGAGAAAAGTAACAGTAGCTTTGCCTGAAAAAAAACAATGAGGAAATGGATATTAAATGGATTGACTTGGAATTGAAAGTAAAGGAATAGAAAAGGAACAAAAGAAGAACACATGGTGGTAGTGAGCGAATTGTAAGTTCATAATTTGATGATTAGAGATGGAAGTCGACTTAGAAGGAGGTGAAGGTAGAAGGTAGGCTTACTCGGAAGCATAGCGATGGTAAGCCGAGTGCGGAACTCTTTAAGTAATATTTCCAAGTGTTGACTAAGATTGATGAAAAGGATGCAGGAAGTGTATTCATTTCACTTGAGAAAGTGGCTGAAAGAAAATAATAGCAGGTGAAAATGCGAGTGTTGTTGTGTTTCAAAGCTGGTCCTTTTCCTCAAAGTTAGTGTGCCCTTTTTTTTTTACAGAGGGGTTGTACAACAACCCAAGCTTCGAAACGGCTCAGTTGCTGCAGAGATGAATGATATATTGGGACTCTTTTTGTTTACCTCTAAGTACATTAGGCAAAAGGCTTTCATGTGCAGCAGGGGATGTGTGAAACACGCTGCTGGGTTTCTCAATCTCCTGGCAAACTGTAAGCCTTTGCCTGATTTTATCTTTTGTGCTAAAGGATGTGTATTGGAACTGTGCCATATACTTTCAGAAGAGCATCATTATGTCAGGTTTGGGTAAGATAAGTAACACGGTATTAGATTACCTATATGTGGAAACAGGCCCTTCAGCCCAACACGTCAACACCGACCCTCCAATGAGCAACCCACCCAGACTCAGTCCCCTGCACCGAACACTATGGGCAATTTAGCATGGCCAATTCACCTAACCTGCACATTTTTGGACCGTGGGAAAAACTGGAGCACCCGAAGGAAACCCACACAGACATGAGGAGAATGTGCAAACTCCACACAGATAGATGCCTGAGGCGGGGTTTAAACTAGAGTTTCTGGCGCTGCGAGGCAGTAGTGCTAACCATTGTGCCACCGTGCCACCCACTCTGTTTTCTGTTCTTTGTGTTTCATTGTATAATTTTGTAAATAAGATTTGTTTTCTTTAAAACGTGGCAATCGACCCAGCTAATTTTCACCAGTATTTTTATGATAGATGGTAAACCACTCTGCAAATTTAAACCAGCAACACAGAAAAGATTCATCCAGTGCTTTCATCTGTTAAAATTCGACAGGCAAATAACTATTCGAAAAGTCACTATTTAACGCAAAAAAAGTAATAAACAACAGAAAATGATTAACTAACAATGACTTACAACACCTTTCTGTAAACCTATCGTTTATATTCCATGTAACAATACTGGTCTGAGAAAGCTTCCTAATTAAGATTTATGTAAAGTATAATTACTTTCCAAAGCCAGTCAGCTTTGCTGAGCATCCTCTGCAGATTTTTCTTTGTCTTCTTTCCTTCTTCTTTGTGACTCTGTTTCTCAGGTTGTTGATAATTAAAGGTATCTTAAAGAAAGCAAATGCTTCTGCAAGCAGTCTCTCTCTAGTTGCTGGTATTTGGCTGCTCGTTGCCACCATGACTAAGTGTTCAAACTGTCCGATACTTATACCCCAAAACATCGTTTCATTGGTTTTAATATGTCCAACATTTAGGGTGTATGCTTGCTCGCTGAGCTGTAGGTTCAATATCCAGACGTTTCCTTACCTGGCTAGGTAACATCATCAGTAGCGACCTCCATGTGAAGCGAAGCTGTTGTCTCCTGCTTTCTATTTATATGTTTGTCCTGGATGGGACTTCCTGGGATTTGTGGTCATGTCATGTCCTGTTCGTTTTTCTGAGGGATTGATAGATGGTATCTAGATCTGGCTGTTTGTTTATGGTGTTGTGGTTGGAGTGCCAGGCCTCTAGGAATTCTCTTGCATGTTTTTTCTTAGCCTGTCCCAGGATAGATGTGTGGTCGCAGTCACCACAAACACCAGCTACCCCATCCAGGACAAACATATAAATAGAAAGCAGGAGACACCAGCTTCACTTCACTTGGAGATCGCCACTGATGATGTTACCTATCAAGGCAGTGAAGACGTCTGGATATCAAAGCTACAGCTCAGCGAGAAAACCTACACCCTAAACCCTCAATCTGAGCTACAACCCGTCACAAACCTTGCAAAATTTCCAAGTTATAATTTCAAACTTGATTGGAACTTGTTATCTTGGGGCATGAAATAAGCTGATGGGCTGAATTTGAATTTACTTTTCTCTCTCATAGGTGCCCAGTCAGTGCTAGCTGTTCTGACCAAGCGTTACATTGTTAACTTGTTCCAGATACTCTGTGCCTCTCTATGTCATTGCATGCTTTTCAAGTCTATTACAAGTACAGTACACCGTACAGCTTCACTACATCTTCTCTGTTAAGAAAAAAAACCATCATAATGAAAAGCTGGCGTCATTTTCCCTATTCTTCACACACATTGTTATAACATATAGATAACTTTAATCTAAATTCATCTTAACTTCTTCCCATATATATGGAGACTTGAATAAATACAAATCTCAGCTAAACTTTATCAGTTAAAACCACAATAACGCATCTGCAATTATATTCTTTCTACGCATCTGCAATTACAAAAACTTGCAACAAAAACTTCCAGCTCGGCGAACAGAACCACAACATTACAAAAACATGTAGAATTTTTAAAGTACATATTTGTGACACAAAGCACCAACGAAATAGACTCATATTATTGTCTTTAAAGTGTTCTAAGAATGTAAGAGGAATGTGATCCGTGTAACCAACCATCTCCAAAACATTGTCCGTGACATTGGCCCAACAAGTCCACACCAACCCTCTGAAGATTAACCCACTCAGTCCCATTTCCCTCTGACTAATGCACCTAAGACCCCGAGCAATTTAGCATGACCAAATCACCTGACTTGCACATCTTTGGACTGTGGGAGGAAACCGGAGTGCCTGGTGGAAACCCACGCAGACACAGGGAGAATATACAAAGTCCACACAGACAGTCGCCCAAGCCTGGAATCTAACCTTGGACCCGGGTGCTGTGCTAACCACTGAGTCACCGTGCCGCCCTTTGCTATGCACCAAGACCATTCTGTCTGCTTTTGCAAATTCAGTTTTGTTTAATTGTAATACCAGTTTTGCTCTGCCAACTGTCCATCTGAACTTTCCAAAGACTAAAGATCACTACATCGTCAAAATAGACAGACTGTATGCTAAGTCAGCCACAATTCTGCGGATGTGTCTTTGAAATGTGTTGGTGGTGGTGGTGGTGGAAGTGGGGGGGGGGGGGTGTGGGGGAGCGGGTTTTTCATTCCAAAGGGCATCACTATGTACTGGTATAGCCCATTTAGGGTTACAAATGCAGGAATTTCTTTCACCATCCTTGATAAATGTATCTGCAAGTAATCACACAGTAAATCCAACTTCTGATGCAACTCTCATGTCTGACTTTCCCGATAAAGTCCTCCAATCTCAGAATTGGAAATGAATCCTATATTATCACAGCATTGAGCTTCTGATAATCCACGCAAAATCGCTGAGTTCCATCCAGCGTGGGAACTAAGATGGTCAGCAAAATCCACTCACTCTGGCTCGCTTCAGTGATATTCCTGTCGAGCATGGTATCCACATCCATCTGCACCTGTCTGCCTTTAAAAGGATAAAGGTGATAGGGGTGCTGTTTTATCAGAGCAATATTCGCTACTTCTACTTCATGTGCAATATAATTAGTCCTTCTGAACTGATTCTTACGTATGGCCTTATACTGCAGTAAGAAAAAATTCAACTGCGTTCTTTGCTCATGAGACAGATACTTTACGAGCCTATCTCACTCCTCAAGGACTTCTTCATTTTTAACTCTGTTTTGAGGCACACTAAAATCTACATCATCTGGATTTGATTTCTCCATCTGCGGAGCAGTAACTAAAACCTGCTTCTCTAGTTCTTTTTCTCTAGTATAATACAGTTACAGCATGTTCACAGGACACACCCAATACTTTTCTTTTTATCTGGCATCGTTACTTGACAGTTCACCTGACTCGACTTTTTCTCAATTTGATAGTGATCACTAAACTTCGATTTCAAGTGATCTCCTATCACTGGTCACAATTCTAAAACATCATCATATCGGGACACATCCAAGTCTCAGTTTTTTTCTGCTGCTCGTTTCATTCTATCCTGTGTCTTTTAGGTGCTGTTTAGCTAACACACTGACTCGATCTAATCTCTTCCTCACCTCCGATACGCAATCTACGTGTGAAATCTATGACTGTAGTCCTGTCAATTTTTCTTTTATTCATTTTGTAGGACGTCTAATTTCATGCCCGAATATTAACTCGAAGGGAATGTTTCTCTAATAACCTAAGTGTTTGAGAAATTCCCTTTCAATTTCAGCTTTTTTTTGTCCTTGGTTAAACGTAAACCTAACTTCTTTGCCATTTCCAAACGCATGTTTTTTTTTTGTTCCTTCTAAACGTTCTTGGTAAATTCGATATCAGAACCTCGTTAAAAATGTTAAGACCGATTTCCCTCACTTTTCATTTTGTCAACCACAAGTCACCGAAATTATACAAATTGTCTCACTGATATTTTATTTGATGAGCCAGGACAGTAACTTGCAAGTGTTTAAATCTTCTGACATTTTTCGTACCACAAATCTGTTTAAATCTGCCTAAACGTCAGACTGAAACTGTCTTAACATGTTCAAATTACGAATTAGAGACCCGGTCTGTTCAAACGCTGACAACGAGATCCCAAGCAATTATGACATAGGGTAAAACCCTGTGCTAATTTAAGTCTTCCTGAAAAAAATCACCTCGTGCTATAATCTGTTAAAATTCGAGAGGCAAAGAACCATCTAATAGTTACTATTTAAAGTAAACATTAACAACTGATTTTTTTTTAAAGACGAGCAGAGAATGATTAACTATCAATGTTTACAACTCTTTACTTTAAATCGAACTTTTACCTTCCCCTCTACAGTACTGGTCCACTAAAAAGTCCCGAATTAGATCTACAAGAAATATAATCCCGTTTCAAAATGAGTCAGCTTTTCCGAGAGTACCCTGTAGAGTTTCGTCTGTCTTATTATCTTCTTAAGCATTCGCTTTCACTGTTCATTGATAGAAAAAGTTACCTTTAAGAAACCAGATTTTTGTTTGCCGAAATGACAAACTGTTCAAACTTATACCCAAAAACAACGAATCGTTTTATTGGTTTTAATAATGTCAAAATACTAAATTCAAACTTAATTGGAGTTTGGTATATTGGGGCATACTTTAAACTGATTGGCCGAAATTGAATTTAAAATCATAGCGTCATAGCGATGTTCAGCATGGAAATCAAACCTTCGGACAACCTGTCCACGCCGACCAGATATCCAAATCCTTACTATTCATACACTTATTCAAATGCCTCTTAAATGTTGCAATTATGCCAGCCTCCACCACTTCCTCTGGCAACTTATTCCATGCACGTACCACCCTCTGTGTGAAAAGTTGCCCCTTGGGTCTCTTTTATATCTTTCCCCTCTCACCCTAAACTTATGCCCTGTAGATCTGGACTCCCCGATCCCAGGGGAAGGACTTTGTCTATTTATCCTATCCATGCCCTTCATAATTGTGTAAACCTGTATAAGGTCACCCTCAACCTCCGAAGCTCCAGGGAAAACAGCCTCAACCTGTTCAGCCTCTCCCTTTAGCTCAAATCTCCAATCCTTGCCAAATCCTTGTAAATCTTTTCTGAACCCTTTCACGTTCCACAACATCTTTCTGATAGGAAGGAGACCAGAATTGCACGCAATATTCCAACAGTGGCCTAACCAGTATCCTGTACAGCCACAACATGACATACCTACTCCTCTACTCAATAGTATGACCAATAAAGGAAAGCATACCTAAACGCCTTCTTCACTATCCTGTCTAACTGCGAATCCACTTTCAAGGAGCTAAGGACTTACACTCCAAGGTCTCTTTGTTCAGCAACACTCCCTAGGACCTTACCATTACGTGTATAAGCCCTGCTATTATTTGCTTTCTCAAAACGCAGCACCACACACTTATCTGAATTAAACTCCATCTGCCCCTTTTCAACCCATTGGCCCATCTGGTCCAGATCTTGTTGTAATCTGAGGTAACCCTCTTCGCTGTCCACTATATCTCCAATTTTGGTGTCATCTGCAAACTTACTAACTCTACCTCTTATGCTCGCATCCAAATCATTAAGGTAAATGACAAAAAGTAGAGGACCCAGCACCGATCCTTGTGGCATTCAGCTAATCACAGGCCTCCAGTCTGAAAAACAACCCTCCACAACCACCTTCTGTCGTCTACCTTTGAGCCAGTTCTGTTTCCAAATGGCTAGATCTCCCTGTATTCCATGAGATCTAACCTTGCTCATCAGTCTCCCATGGGGAACCTTGTCTATCGCCTTGCTGTAGTCCATATAGATCACATCTATTGCTCTGCCCTCATCAATCCTCTTTGTTACTGCTTCAAAAGTAAGGAGAGAGAGAGAGAGCGAGAGCGAGAGAGACACACACAGAGACACACTTCGTGGAAGACCTTCTTCACTGTCGCCTTTACTTTGACCAGCAGCCTCAAAACTAATATGATGACAGATGAGATGATTCCAGAAATAGCTCAGCCTTTAAATTTGCTGTAAATGGCAAGAATTCTTTTGCAAATGGAATAGCTTGAGTTGGAGGCGAAAGAGAATGAAAGGTCAGCAGAAATGAAACAGTCTGTGTTACAGTTAAAATCAGAAAAAAATATGAACGAATGGCTTTAGCTGAAGTGAAAGAAAGATAACAAAGGGCTTTAGCAAAAGCAAAAATAAAAAGGATATGAACTTCAGAAATTGACACTTATAAAGGGCAGTCAGCGTAACAGGATAGAGATAATGACTGAAGGCAAGCTGATTAAGCAAGTCGCTGTTATTCGAAAGTCTGGTGAAAACTATTTAACCGTTGAAGACGACAAAGAAGATAAAATAAAACCATTCCCGTATTTCCATTGCAATACATTAAATAAATAATGAATTCGTAGTGTTGGTGGGCGACGAAAAGCACAGCAAATCCCGATGTGGGAAGGCAAGATTAAGCCTGAAACCTTTGTTGGTGATTAACAGAAAGCATTGAGGAAGCAAGAAAGCTGTATCAGAGTGCACAAGCTCATCAAAGGTTGGTACAGTGAGAACTGCCATATCTGCTCAAAAGTATACCTGCAAAGGCCAAATTGTTCACATAGGCCAGCAGTAGCAGGTAACGAGGTCACAATATTAATGGACACAGAATCCTCTCAGTCTGTGATGCTGTAGGATGACGAGATATATATTCCTGAAGAAGTACTCTCAGAACAAGTATTGGTAATACGAAATCGTGATGTGACAAAAAAACAATTAATTATGCAAAATGAGGCATGAGTGTCTATAAAAGAGTGGACGATTTGTGATAGGAGTGCTGAATAAACTCTCGGCTCCAGGAATCAAATTTACCGTCGCGAATGAAACAGCTGAGTCCCTGGTAGTCGTGATGCTTACTGCTGTTGAAAAGCCATTAGAGACTCAAATAACAGAAGCAATGCAGGATTTTTACACGTGAATCTTCCCTAATTGTGTAGTAACGACATCACAGTCACCGGCTGAAGAAGAGACAAAACAGCACAGATAAGGAAGCTGAAATGGCATTCGCAGAGACTGTGTTCCGTCATATAAGTGGGATAGAACAGGAGGAAATAGGTAAACATGCAAGTATCTTTAGCTCTGTTGTACTCACTGAGTTACAGCCGAAAGATGAAAATTGAAAACAGTTGTATGGAAAGGCATACACAATAAATGAGACTGAATGCATCCTTGCGTGGTTTCACCTCAGAAATGATGCCTTAATGAGGAAATAGAGATCATCACATATTCAATTAGATGACAAATGGGCAGAGAGCCATTAAATTGTATTGCCTGTGCTGGATAGAAAACGGGTATTGCAAGTGGCATATGAACTACTGAATGGAGGTGATTTGGAAGTGATGAAAACACAGGCTAAAATACAAAGACATTTTTTTACTGTCACCTTTATTCAACAAGGATATACTTGAATTTTAACAGACATATCAAACGTGTCTGCTAATTGGAAAACCACAGGCAGCAATAAAACCTGCAAATTTAATGCCTATTGCGATAGGGTTAGGGTTAGGGTTAGGCATTCGCTGAACTTTTACTCGAGTCATAATTCATTGCGTAGGTCCCCTACCTCAAAGAAAAACCAACAGTGGACGTATCGATGAGATTTCCAGGGGCTTTTGCAATATCACAGCTTAACGTATTATAGGGGAATTAATATTTTTTAACCATCCACGGATTACTAATAGAGAAACATTCAGATAAAGGTTCAAATTTCACATCCAAACCATTCAATGAAGTTATGGACAGTTTGGGAGTAAAACAATTCAAATTTACTACATACCATCCAGAATCGGAGTGAGTGCTAGAAACATGGCACCAACACGAAAAACCATGTTGAGGGCTTATAGTCAGGATTATATAGATGATTTGGATGAAGGAATTTCATTTGTATTTTTTCTGATCAGAGGTGCTCCAAATGAATCGACCAGTTTCAATTCCCCATTTCAACTTGTTTTGGGGATGGAGTGTAATGAATCAATACATTAAAATTGATTAAGGAGAAATTAGTAAGTCACAATACAGAGAGCACACATTTGGATTATATGTGACGATGTCAAGAAAGATTGATTAGACCTGTGAATTTGGCTAGACAGCATTTAAATGTATCACAGCATGCACTAAATCAGGAAGCGGATAAGCAATCACAAATTCGCTATTTTTGCAATTGGGGCTAAGTTATTGGTGTCACTTTTAGTAACAGGTGAGCCTTTACAAGCCAGGTTTAGTGAACCTTATCAAATTGAAAGGAAATTGAGTGAAGTGAACTATTTGATAAAGACTCCAGACAGGAAGATATCCCATAGATTGTGTCATGTGAATATGATCGAAAGATATTTTGACAGGGAAAACAACCAAAGGGAATATGCGAACAAATATAGCACAGAAGGAAGAATCGTGTGCAGAGGATCCTGAATTGGATATTCCTCAAGTTATATTGGACAACGAAGAAGCAATCAAGAATAGGATACATTATTTTGTTATCTTCCTGAGAAAAATAAAATCGAAATGACTTGAATATGTTATTACGATTACATGTGGAGATATGCGGAAATAAATTGGGAAGATCTAACCTAATTGTGCAGGATGTTGATATAGGAGATTTGTATCCGATTAAGCAACATCTTTATATGCATAACCCTCCAAAGTTGTCACAGTTTCAGAAGGAGAAAGAATACATGTTCCAGGATGGCATAATCGAAGTGAGTTACAGTGGCTGGAGTTCACCCACAGTCATGCTGTCAAAGCCAGAAAGTGCAGGTATGTATGGACTATTGCAAAGTAAATGCAGTTACAAATGCATATCCAACTCCGCTCTAGGAGTACTATGTTGGCGAAGTGTGATAGGCAACATACATTTCTAGGTTCGACTTGCTCACTGGCTACTGTCATGAACCCCTGTAAGAAAGATCAAATGCAATTTCAGCTTTGATAACGCCAAATAGACTGCATCAGTTTAAATTCATGGCATTTGGTATGAAAAACGTACCAGCCAGGTTTCACAGACTAACCAGTATAGTATTTGTAGATTTATCCAACTGTGTGGTGTACAATGATGACTTGGTAGGTTTTAAAAACTCATGGAAGGGACATTTACGTCATTTATTGGACTTGTTCGAAAGTCTTCGGAAACCTGACTTGTTGTTGAACCTAGATAAAAGTGAATTTACCAAAGCCCAATTCAACCTTCTGAGCCATGTTAGTGGACATGTACAAATGGACACATGAGATAAAAAAAAACGGAAGTTACTGGAGAATTTCTCACACCATCTCCAGAAAACGAGTTGTAATACCGTTCCTTGGATTGATTTGGTTTTAATGAATGTTTGTGCCGAATTTTAGCAGTTTTGGCTGTTCCACTCATTTAAGTACTGAGAAAGGCAAGTAGTTTCAGTGGATAGCGGACTCTCAGAATGTGTTTGACAGCCTGAAAACTGTGTTAATCACTGCAGCAAAATTAGCCACACCTGATTATACAGAGTTTCACGGTGGCTATCAATGCCAGAGATGTGCGTGTCAGTGCTGTGCTCCTGCGGGAAGACGACCACAAGATGGATTTACCTATTTGGTATTTCACGAGGAAATTGAATGTTTGTCAGCAAAAATATTAGACCGTTGAAAAAGGGACTTTAAGCTTGGTTTGGCACTATAAGATTTCAGTGTTCATGTTACGAGTAACGCAATTGACACATTCATATGCACTGGTCATAACACATTGAAATTTTGGAGAAATTTGAGGACAAAAATGCCAAACTGTTTAAATGGAGCTTGTTATTACAGCCATTCACATTGAACATTGTGCATGTGGCAGATCGAGAAAACGTTATTGCCGATGTATTGTTGAGAATCGAATCACATACTGAAACGTCCAGTGGTGGAAGTACCACAGAGAGAATCCGAATGTGATTGTGCATGTTTGCATGTATATAGTTGTATAATGTTTTTTCATATTAGCAAAGTTTTAAATGGTTTTAAAGCTGAACCCATCTGTGGATATTGCTTGTTCACTTTTCTAAAAGGGGGAACTGTCAAACAGCTGGGAGTTTTTTTCTCAAAATTACGTTGTCCCTGATTTTTTTTTCAGAGGGGTTGTAAAATAGCCCATGCTCATAAACGGCGCCTTTGGTGCAGAGAAGAATGGTTTATTGGCGCCCTTTTAGTTTACCTCTAAGCAGATGATACCTTAGGCCACAGAATTTCATGTTTGAGAAATAACATGCATCTTGAAAGGGGGTGGCCCGTCCTGGCAGCAGAGTATTTTGGGTTCAGATACAGCAGGGTGTGTGTGAAACAAGCTGCTGGTCTTCTCTATCTTCTAGCAAGCTGTCCATTTTGCTTAGTTTTACCATTTGTGTTCAGGGTTTTGTGTGTAGGGACTGTTGCACATATTTTCAGAACAGCATCACGACGTCAGGTTTGGATAGGATAAATTATGCAATGTTCTGTCTTCTACGTTTTGTGTTTCATTCCGTAATTTTGCAAATAAATTTTGTTTGCTTTAAACTTGGCAGTCGACCCAGCTAATTTACACCAGGAATATGCAATATACATCTAGCTAAAATAAATAGATAAGTTACGTTCTAGGCTTAAAGAGGTTGTGAGGGGCTGGCATTTCCATACCAATTGATGCAAATAAAGTTTGTAGATAAAGTTAGTGAGGTTTTTCGGTCACGATGAGAGGAGGTACCTGTGGAGATTAATATGGTGCAAATGCCATTTTATGTACATATGTACTAGTTGCAGACACGTAAAGAAAGCGTTTCAGGAAGCTCAGCAGGGAAACTGTTCAAACGTACATTTTTTTAATGAAAGGTTATAGTAAAGTTCTGGGTATGAATTTAACTGTTGAGCTGGAAGGTTCGATTGCAGACATCTTATCACTATACTCAGTATCATCAGTGAGCCAGTGGACGAAGTGCTGTTGGTATGACCCGCTTTCTAAACATGAGTTTGTGTTCTTTGGGTCGGTGATGTCGCATAATGTGTTGACGTCATTTGAAGTGGTCATGTAATTCACTGTTATTTTTCTCATGGGGTGGTAAATGGGATAATCCTGAGCTACAAATCTTCTCAAAACTCGCTAAAATAAAGTATTTTTCAAAGGTTGCTAATGGCAATCAAAGTAGATCATACATTTATGCTCTAAGAGACACAATTGCTTTCGAGGATTTTTAAAGCCTTTTTGAATTACAGAGAACTCACGTGGAAGAACAGCAAGTCAATTTTGTAAGATTAGCAGCAGAAATTACAAACGATTACAAATTGGTAATTACCTCTAGGTTTGGCTTCTGACATCAATTTTAATCTGTGAGGGATAGAATTTTGGGAAAGGAGAGTTCATCATGCAGTAAAAGAAATCACCATCTCATTGAATATAGTACATATAGTGCACGTATGAATTACCAACGATTTCACGTTCAACAAAAAGAAAACCTTGACAATCCAATGGAACACCCTTGGGATCTCCAATATCAGGGTTCTTAGCAGAGGCAGTAATGTCAAGACTCAAACAAGCAGCTCTGACAACCATCCAACCCAAACTTTGATTCTGCCACATGGTGGCACCACTGTTATCACTAAACGAACAAATTAGAGGAAACCTCACATACCATCAAAGATATCTTTACTGGCATAAAGTTCACTAAAGCGGATGAAAGCACCAACAAACTGCCATTCCTAGATTCAGCAGTAGAGCAAACAGCCAATGGGGAACTTCAAACCGACGTCTACAGGAAAACAACATATACGGTCCAAGTATTGAATTACAAATACAATCATCCCAATATCCACAAATGCAACTGCATTAAAACATTGTTTCATCGATCCAGCACACACTGCAGCATAAAGGAACTATGCAGAGCAGAGGAAAATCATGTATACGGTTATTTAAAAAGAACGGATACCCAATGAACACAGTCTGCTGATTTCTCAGAAACAAACCCAAAAAAGCAGACAAAACATGTCCAGAAACCCTAGACACTCTCCCTGTCCTCACGAACATCACAAAAATGACTGCCAGACTCCTTGGCATCATGGTACCCCACTAACAGACTAAAGCAGCAGATAATGAACTTGAAAGATCCTATGCAGACAACAAAGCAAACTAATGTTATTTATGAAATATCTTGCAAGAAATGTAACAAACACTACGATGGAAAATCAAGCAGAAAACTAACCACCAGAATACAAGAACATCAACTAACCACAAATAGAAATGATCCACTCTCACTAGTATACTAACATGGGATGAGAACGGACACCACTTCGACCGGGCCAACATATCCAACTGAGGACAAGTCAAATAGAGACACGCACGAGAATTCCTAAAAGTATGGCTTTCCAACCGGAACTCACTGAGGCTCACTGAAGATGTTATGCATAATGGTGATGAAACATCTGAAAATGAACCTTGAAGCAGAGCATGGTAACCTACATCCAGAACCTCAACCTGAACTACAAATCCTCTCAAAACTGGCTAATAGTATATGTAGTGAAAAGAAAATCCATGGAGGGGGTGGAGTGGCGGGGAGCTCAAATGTTTTCATCGTAATAAAATAGCCCTCACGAAGTCACCATATTGGTGCTTTAGGGAGAGAGAAAAAGTACTGTTGTGGGTAAAAGAAAAGGGATAGCCTGGGAGTTATGTTGAGTTGGTAATGAAAAGCATAGTAGAATCTAAAAAGCTGCCCAGAACGTGCAACGTTGTCAGGGCTTGGTAGTGATGAAAGTGCAAGATCACTTTAAGGAATTTGCTTCTGCGAATAGAGGTTAATCGTATGTTTTGGGTGGAGTGGGTAAAGAAATTGAGTTTCGAAAAAAATACGCCTGCAAGTGAGTTTTGATTGTGAGAGACGAGAAGAAATGCAGTTCAAAAGAAATATTGACAGAAAAGATCGGAACATATGGATTTTATGGTAAGACTGGATGCATCCTCGTATACAGTGAGGTTGCAGAGTACAGTCAAAAGTTGTGATGTGTTACTAGGAATAATGGAGAAATTCTCAGTTTCAGGAATACATACTTGTTTTTCTCTCTATGGTGAAAATGCGTTGCTGGTTAAAGCGCAGCAGGTCAGGCAGCATTCAAGGAACAGGAAATTCGACGTTTCGGGCACAAGCCCTTCATCAGGAATGAGCAAAGTGCGTCCAGCAGGCTGAGATAAAAGGTAGGGAGGAAGGACTTGGGGGAGGGGTGATGGAGATGTGATAGGTGGAAGGAGATCAAGGTGAGGGTGATAGGCCGGAGGGGGATGAAGGCGGAGAGGTCAGGAAGAAGATTGCAGGTTAGGAGGGCGGTGCTGAGTTCAAGGGAATCGACTGAGACAAGGTATGGGGAAGGGAAATGAGGAAACTGGAGAAATCTGAGTTCATCCCTTGTGGTTGGAGGGTTCCCAGGCAGAAGATGAGGCGCTCTTCCTCCAACCGTCGTGTTGTTATGTTCTGGTGATGCAGGAGTCCAAGCACCTGCATGTCCTTGGTGGAGTGGGAGGGGGAGTTAAAGTGTTGAGCCACGGGGTGGTTGGGTTGGTTGGTCCGGGCGTCCCAGACGTGTTCCCTGAAGCGTTCTGCAAGTAGGCGGCCCGTCTCCCCAATATAGAGGAGGCCACATCGGGTGCAGCGGATGCAATAGATGATGTGTGTGGAGGTGCAGGTGAATTTGTGGTGGATATGGAAGGATCCCTTGGGGCGTTGGATAGAGTTAAGGGAGGAGGTGTAGGCGCAAGTTTTGCATTTCCTGTGGTTGCAGGGGAAGGTGCCGTGAGTGGAGGTTGGATTGTTTGGGGGGTGTGGACCTGACGAGGGAGTCACTGAGGGAGTGGTCTTTTCGGAACGCTGATAGGGGAGGTGAGGGAAATATATCCCTGGTGGTGGGGTCCGTTTGGAGGTGGCGGAAATAAAGGCTGATGATATGCTGTATCTGGAGGTTGATGGGGTGGTAGGTGAGAACCAGTGGGGTTCTGTCCTGGTTGCGGCGGGAGGGGCGGGCCTCAAGGGCAGAGGAGCGGGAAGTGGAGGAGATGCAGTGGAGGGCATCGTCGATCACGTCTGGGGGGAATCTGCGGCCTTTGAAGAAGGAGGCATCTGGGCTGTACGGTATTGGAACTGGTCCTTCTGCACATGTGGAGGAGACAAAGGAATTGTGAATATGGGATGGCGTTTTTACAGGGGGCAGGGTGGGAGGTGGTTTAGTCTAGGTAGCTGTGGGAGTCAGTCGGTTTATAGTAGATGCACTCCCCCTCCCACTCCACCAAGGATATGCAGGTCCTTGGACTCCTCCATCGCCAGATTATAACAACACGACGGTTGGAGGAAGAGCGCCTCATCTTCTGCCTGGGAACCCTCCAACCACAAGGGATGAACTCAGATTTCTCCAGGTTCCTCATTTCCCTTCACCATACCTTGTTTCAGTCAATTCCCTCGAACTCAGCACCGCCCTCCTAACCTGCAATCTTCTTCCTGAACTCTCCGCCCCCATCCCACTCCGGCCTATCACCCTCACCTTGATCTCCTTCCACCTATCACATCTCCATCACCCCTCGGGGTGGAAGGTGTTGGTGAAGTGGATGAGCTGTTCAACCTCCTCATGGGAGCACGAGGCAGCGCCAATACAGTCATCGATGTAGCAGAGGAAAAGGTGGGGGGTGGTGCCAGTGTAGTTGCAGAATATGGACTGTTACACATATCCTACGAAGAACCAGACATAGCTGGGGCCCACGCGGGTGCCCATGACAACTCCTTTAGTTTGGAGGAAGTGGGAGGATTGGAAAGAGAAGTTGTTCAGGGTGAGGAACAGTTCAGTCAGTCGAAGGAGGGTATCGGTGGAAGGGTACTGGTTGGTACGGCGGGAAAGGAAGAAGTGGAGGGCTTTGAACTGGTCCTCACCCTGAATCCTCAAAGCCCTCCGCTTCTTCCTTTCCCGCCGTATCAACCAGTACCCTTCCACCGACACCCTCCTTCGACTGACGGAACTGGTCCTCACCCTGAACAAGTTCTCTTTCCAATACCAGTACCCCGACCTCAAATTCACCTGGACCGTCTCGGGCTCCTCCCTCCACTTCCTTTGCCTTTCCATTTCTATCTCGGGCGACCGAATCAACACAGACATCTACTATAAACCGACTGATTCCCACAGCTACCTAGACTACACCTACTCCCACCCTGCCCCCTGTAAAAATGCCATCCCATATTCCCAATTCCTTCGTCTCCACCGCATCTGCTCCCAGGAGGACCAGTTCCAATACCTTACAGCCCAGATGGTCTCCTTCTTCAAAGGCCGCAGATTCCCCCCAGACGTGATCGACGATGCCCTCCACTGCATCTCCTCCACTTCCCGCTCCTTTGCCCTGGAGCCCAGCCCCTCCAACCGCCACCAGGACAGAACCCCATGGTTCTCACCTACCACCCCACCAACCTCCGTATACAGTGTATCATCCGCCATCATTTCTGCCACCTCCAAATGGGCCCCAAGGGATTCTTCCATATCCGCCACAAATTCACCTGCACCTCCACACACATCATCTATTGCATCTGCTGCACCCGATGTGGCCTCCTCTATATTGGGGAGAAGGGCTGCCTACTTGCAGAATGCTCCAGGAAACACCTCTGGACTGCCCGGACCAACCAACCCAACCACGCCGTGGCTCAACACTTTAACTCCCCCTCCCACTCCACCAAGGACATGCAGGTCCTTGGACTCCTCCATCGCCAAAACATAACAACACGACTGTTGGAGGAAAAGCGCCTCATCTTCCGCCTGGGAACCCTCCAACCACAAGGGATGAACTCAGATTTCACCAGTTCCTTCTTTTCCCCTCCACCCATACCTTGTCTCAGTCGATTCCCTCGAACTCAGCACCGCCCTCCTAACCTGCAATCTTCTTCCTGACCTCTCCGCCCCCACCCCACTCCGGCCTATCACCCTCACCTTGACCTCCTTCCACCTGTCACATCTCCATCACCCCTCCCCCAAGTCCCTCCTCCCTCCCTTTTATCTTAGCCTGCTGGACACACTTTCCTCATTCCTGATGAAGGGCTTGTGCCTGAAACGTCGAATTTCCTATTCCTTGGATGCTGCCTGACCTGCTGTGCTTTAACCAGCAACACATTTTCAGCTCGGATCTCCAGCATCTGCAGACCACACTTTTTCCTCGAAGATTTCTCTCTATGGTTCTGATTTCGTTGCATGACAAATGGGAGAGAAGCCTACTGTGGTAGAAAAGTCAGTGGAAAATCAGGCAACTGGCATATTACAGGAATTGTATCCTGCGATTTTTACTGACTCTGTGGTATCATGTTAAGGACTCACAAATTGAAACAGCAGGATAAATCAAAGAATAATGCTAAGGAATTTCAAGTTCATTTGTCAGAGCGTATGTTCGTTCCAACAACAGATAAGCAAGTTGACGTTGATTTCTCAGAGACTTGGTTTGATCAAATAGTTGAGAATAATAAGCAAGAACAACTCGAATAAACAGCTAATATATTTAGTTCAGCAAAAAAAAAGTCAGTGAATAACAGCAGTCATTTAGAAAACTGAAGCAATTTTATCAAAAGCCAAATACAGAAGAAGAATCTGAACATAAACCTGAATGTTACTAAAATGACGTCTTGATGTGGAAATAGAGATACTCACGTATTCAGGCAGATCAGAAATCGGCAAAAGTTCATCATGTTGTATTAACGTGGATTGGAGAAAGAAGCTTTTTTGGGCAGGAGACGAGTGGCCAGTATGACGTCACTTGAGAAAAAGAAAAGCTCACGCCAACATACAAAACGATTTGTCATGGCCTGGATTGCATTAGAATGTGAATTACGCATGCCATCTCAGTCAGGTAGAAACTGAATTAACTTTATTGTCTTCTGTATTCAAGGGAGTACAGTGAAATGTGCACAAGTCGCTGTTTATGCCACTATTTTAGATGTAACGTTTCTGGGGATAGCTTCTACAGTTACCTTGATACGAAAGATAGAGAAATAAAAAGATGCACAATGAGAAATTATGAAAATATATATAATGAAGGAAAAAAAACATATTCAGTACAATGGTCTTCCAACGAAGTCCATGCTGGCACATAGCCTCCCATGTGCCCTGGGCCTTGCCTGCAGATCAAATCGGGCTTAACCTCAGATTTCACAATGCCGTGGAATAACGTTGAGACTGTCCACTCTGAAGCTACACTGGGCTAAGAGACAGCGTGATGGCTTGCTCGGAGATTGCAACGACAAACCAAACAGACTGCATGCCTGGTGGAAAGATGCCACACTGGGACAGAGATTACCAGACTGGGCTAGCAGACGTCCATTGCAGGCCGTTGCATCAGACCAAGAGATCCAGGTCTGAGCTAAGGCCAGCAGTTTGCAAACTGGGATTTCCAAGACTGCAAGATCAGAGACTGGGATTTCTGAGGCCACTAGATGGCAGGCTGTGAATTTGGAAGCCGGGACATCAGAGGACAGCAGTGCAAAGTTTGGGTGACACTGAGGCTGTGGGATTTGAGGACGAATATTCTGAATCTGGAAGGTCAGAGACGTCGATATTCAAGACCATGAGGCTAAGAAGCACAACACAAGATAAAGGAGGGAAAATGAGAGAAAAAAACAAAATAAAACGAACAGATAGAGTTGATGAACACTTCCTTCGACATCATGGAGATAATTCAAAAATCTGAGGCAGCAATTAAAAAAACACATTCAATACATTTTCCCACAGTTGAAGAATTTTTTGTAAAGGTATAAATTGATGGTGTAGGATCCGTTCGAAAATCAATAAGTGGGAATATGTGTTTGCTGACCATGAACGAATGTGTCTGCTGGATCATCAGAAGTCGGTCCTTTCTGCTGCATATGGACTAAAAGTGTTGCTCAAATGTTTTAGTTGATATGGACTCCCCAGAAAAGCACAATCAGATGAAGGTCAAACATTAAAGCAGAACAATTCAAAGACGTTTTTGATATCTTTGAAATAATAATAAAACCATATAAATCCACTGCTCATTGTCCAAAATCGCATGGAACATTACAAAAGGAGCAGGACCGGACACGGGACTGTTGGGTAAATTAGGACTTTTATATTTGGGTGGTATCTTTACCTGGAACACTACTGCGGTCGTGTTTCTCACCCGTGTTGCTCCTCAAACCAATATAAATTATTCTGTTGGTAAGGTGACCAGTTTCTTTTTTTCAGATTCTCAGTAGGCTCCCTGAGAATTTAGAATAGTGTGAATGAAAGTTAGGGCATTTGATTTTTCTCCTGCTAACACAGTGGTAATCACGTTTTTTTCGACCTGCCAAATGCACAATTGTCTAATTAAATGGGTGCAACAGCATTTAAACTGTCTGGCATTTTTGTCGTTAAAAGTTTCCACAAATGTCAAAGGTTTCTGATCAGTGTGTACGATTGTCTCAGATGCATTGTTGGTAATATAAACATGTAAATGTTGTCCGGCCAACAACAAGCTTAATGTCTCTTTCTCCACCTTGGAATATTTCTGTTGATGAACGTTCTACTTCCTGGAAAAATATCCCCTCGTCATCCTCCTGCAAGTGCAATGCGCTAAAACTCATATCACTGGCATCAACATTGAAAGGCTTGGTGGAATCTGGAATGGCAAGTGCTAGAGCAGTGGTTATCAGAGTTCTGAGGCTGTCAAATGCCTGTTGATAGTCCGCTGTCCACTGAAACTTCTTCACACTTTTAAGCAATTCAGCGAGAGGAGCAGCCACACTGATAATGTACGGTACAAATTTTCGATAAAACTCATTAAACCTCAGAAACACAGTTTTGTTTTAAATCAACAGTGTGCGAAATTACTCAATTACTTCCGTTTTGTATCACGTGGGCCCATTCGTCCATGTCCAATATCATGACCCAGGAAGTTGATTCGGCCTTTGGCAAATTCACTTTTAGCAAGGTTTACTAAAAAGCCTACTTTCCAATGCCGATCGAACAAGTCTGCAGGAGCACTTACAATATTTATCAATGAGTGACTAAAAATCATCAGGTCATTAATATAGATTACACAGTTGAATAATCTGACAAAGACCTTAATAGTCAGTCTCTGAAATGCGGCTGGAGCATTTATCCTATGAAATGACATGACTTTGAACTGATGTAGTCCATTTGGCGTTATGAAAGCCAAAATTGCATTTGCTCTCTCTGACAGGGATATTTGCCAGCAGCCTCTGAGCAGGTCCAACTTAGAAATGTAAATTGCTTGTCCCGCTTTTTCGGCACAGTACTCAAATTGTGCAATTGGAAATGCAGTCTTTGTAACGACATTGACTCTGCAATAATCTACACATAGCTGTTGTGTATCATCTGGCTTTGGCACCATGACTATGTGTGAGCTCCAGTCACTGCAACTCACTTCGATTATGCCATCTTGGAGCATGCACTCTATCTCCTTCAGAAACTGTGCCAACGTTAGTGGTTTATACATATAAGGATGTTGCTTAATCGAAACTGCATCTCAGATATTAAGTCATGCACAATTAGGTTAGTACTTCCCAGTTTATTACCGCATATCTCCGCACGTGATAGTAATAATACTTTCATGTCATTTCATCTTTTTTTGTGGAAAACAACTTAATTATCAACGACTTCTGCATTGTCCAATTTGATTTGAGGAATGTCCAATTCAGAATCATCATAGCTTCGTTCTTCCTTCTGTGCTGCAATCATGAACACCTTCTCCAGTACTTTCTTTCCTTATCAAAATACCTTTTGAGTATATTAACATGACACACTGTACGAGATTTCTTACGCAGCCAAGTAGGTCATCTCACTGCATTTTATCTCCATTTGATGAGATCCACTAAATCTTGTGTGTAAAATGTCTTTGCATTTTAGTCCCTGTTTTCCTTCTCCCTAAGTGCTCATGTGGTACTCGCGGTTTCTCCTTCTATAGCCTACTGCCAAGAAACATAGATGAAACTGTCCTAATTTCGTATTTGCTTGAACGTTTGATTGAGTCTATTTCCTCATTAAGACTGCATTTGTTTAGTAATAAAACACAGAGATGCATTTACGTACTTTCTCTGTAAATGCCTTTTGATGTAACTGTTTTAACTTCCCATAATTCAGCTGTAATACAAATTGTTTAGCAGAGCTGAAGACACTTGCATGCTTACATATTTCAAGTTTCACTGTTCCACATATCTGATCAAACAGGTCATGGATAACGCTATGTCAGCTTCCTTATCTGTGCCTTTTGATCTCATCTGCTTCAACTTGTGCCCGTGTCATCTTGGGATCACACAACCATGGAAAATTCCCGGATAAACAATTTTCTGTGTCTTCAGTTTCCTGTGTCTCCGCTGGCCTTTCGACTAGAGGAAGCATAACACTTAGCAGTGAATCAGCTGTATCATTTGCTGGTACAAATTGTATTCCTAGATGAGAGTTTTCCAGTGCTCCTACCACAAATTCTCCACCATTCGCTTTACTCTCTAGTCTCACTTTACATAATTGAGCACTTTTTGCCTCAACATGAGTTCTGTTAAAGGCATCTTTTCTGGCAATAGACCCTCAGGAGTACACATCTCCTCAAACTAAAGCATTAGACACTGAATGGATCCTGTTACCTTTAATATTGTAACCTCCTTACCTACTACTACTGGCCTATGTGAATAAACATTACCCTTGCATGTGTATTTTTAAGCAGATATATCACTCCGTCGTTAATCAACTTTTGATCATCTTGTACACTCTGAGACAGTTGTCTAACTTCCCTTGTGTTTTATTTTTATTACTAGTCCAACAAGACATACAGGCTTGTCTGTTTATCATGCATCTGGCTTTCTCCCAGTCCACTAAGACTATGATTTCGTGTGGGCCACTTTATTACAATGAAAATACTGGAGCTTTTTAACTTCTTTGTCTCCGTCAGGGTATTTTCTTTTTACCCAGTGGTAAGTTAGCCTTATGATCTTCACTGTGATCCACCATTCCCTTTCTAACTGAGGATTTCTCTTTGCCACACTTTCTGTCTATCATAGACTGAAATTGATTCTGGAAGCCAAACCACGTTTCTTGGCCCAGTTCATAATCATCAGCCACTACGATTGCTAGCGTAACCGTTATAACTCTCCGCTGTTCCACATCAATTTGCACTTCTTCAAGCAGTGAATTCATGAATTTATCCAAAATGATTACCTCTCTAAGGGCATCATAGCTTTCTTCGACTTTTAAAGCTCTTCTCCATCAATCGAAATGACTGTGTTTGATGCTTCAAAACTCAATGTCGATTTGACCACGGTCCCTACTTAGATTCCAAAAAAGCTGTCTAACGGTCTCTGGTACAAGCTCATATGCACCTAAAATGGCTTTGTTTCACCTCCTCATACTCCCCGGGTAAGTCCTCTGATATTGATACGAAAGCATCATCAGCCCCACTTACAAGTTTCGTTTTGATGAACAAAACGCACATTGCCATTGGCCACTGCATTTATTACACTGCCTTTTCAAATGAAATTTAAAAGAAAAATGTTTCCACATCCTTCTCAGCAAATTTAGCAATGATTGAACATACTTAAACAATTACTCCCTAAGCATCTGACTACCAGAGGCTTGCTCATTTTCACTCTCTTCCACACTAAGACTACCCTCAACCTTTATCGCCAGCCTTTTAAGCTGACTTTCCTTTTTAAGTGTCCGTTTTTGAAGTTCTAAAGTTATCTCTTTTTCTCTCATTTCTGTTGGTTTCTTTTTTTCCTCTCTGCTCTGCTGCACTCGCGTTTTCTGTCTCATCTGCTGCTCTCTCTTTTTCTCTCGTTTCTGCTGCTCTCTCATTTTTCACTCTTCTATTTTTAATCGTAACTCGAACTGTTTAATTTCCGCCTCCATTTCCTTATCTCTCGCCTCTAACTCAGACTGCTTCGTTTGGCATTAAATCTTGACATATTGTTAGATTCTGATGGTTTCTCCAGCAAGTTTAAATGCTGAGCTACTACTGTAATTATCTCTACATTTCTCACAGAATACGACTGTTCCGATTCCAGTTTCTGTCTTAATCCCTGCAAATTTGCCTTACTGAGTGTTTGCAAAATTTTCAAATTCACCGCAACCACATCCAGAAAAAAAATGGCGACTGAAACAACCATTCCTATCCGAAGTTTTGTCTACCCAATTAAATCAACATCCGAATCAAAAACACTAGCACCTACCACTCGAAGTTTAATTTCCTGCAAGGAGCCCCTGTCTGTTATAGACTTGGCCAGACGACTCAAAACATTCTTAAGCAGGCAGCCAATACCAATAATTCTGGAAGTGTACAGCAATAATTATCCAGATAATGTGAGCAAACGTGGCTACCAGATTTTAAAATAAAGAAAATTTATTCATAAAATTATACAATGAAACGCAAAGAAAAGAATAAATAACCGCTACAGAACTCAGTCCATCCACGTTAGACGTCAGTATCCTGTTCTGAATATACGCAACATTCCCAATAAGCAAACTCCGTTTCAAAACCAATATAAATGGACCACATGCTTACAGGTTGAATTTGCAGGGCAGAAAGAGAGAAAAAGTTTCCGCACACCTCACTGTTGAACTCCACGCCAGTTCGAGACTGAACTAAACTGCTCAGCTAGAGAGATGAACACTCCGCTTCCATTATGGAGGTCACTTCTGATACATAACAACTTTGGCCTGAAGTCATATTTTTTTACATATAAGCAAAAGGCTTCTCAAAATCTTTTTCACCTCTGTACCAAATTAGACTGGTTGGAGCCCGGCCTGGTTTATTACCCCTCTGAAAGTACTCAAGGACAGTGTATCTTTGAGCAAAAGAACAGCTTTTAGAGAGAGTAAAAAAAAAACTAGCTTTGTGACATGCTGTACAAAACTCCGGTGCAGCCACGTTTAGAGTTTTGCGCACAGTCCTGCTAACTAGAAGGAGGATATTTTGGTTTACTTTCAGTCGCAGATGTTGTTGAGTTTCAGCAGAATTTGAAGGCAGTGAATCTCTCCTGACCATACTTTATCCGTCTTGAACTACTTCAGTTGTATGTGAGATCGCTCTGTTTTCTGAATTTGCCTTTTGCCATGTGTATGCTTAGGGAGATGTTACGAGTTTGGAATAGTTAATGATCAGCAGTTAAACACTGTATTAATCTGTTAAGTTTTCGATGTGAGTTAAATTCTTCCAAGTTCCTATTTCTAATCCTACATTTACGTACATTGTCTGAAGAGATTATGGTTTGCTTAATGTCGGCAGTTTGACCAATTGAGTTGGATCTGTGACATAGTTGTTCGATTTCCTGTCAGTATAATGAAACAATATTATTGATAATTACAGGCCTGATCCTTGCCATATTTGGGGCAATTGTGGGGATCACGTATCCAGTCCCAGGTTGAATTTAGAATTATTTCACTCAACGGTAGCGAGTGGCAGGTTTTTATATATGATTTGAAGTCGGTTGAATTAACTAGGATGTATCTTGCGTAATAACGATATCTTCAGTCACAAAGAGTTTTCTGGGCAAGGAAGAAGTCACTCCGGGGGTTTTAGATAACTCGAGCAAGGCGAAGCCCTCCAAAGCTCCAAGCAATCTAAAGTTCGGGTTGTCTGTAACTCAGGGAATAGGGAATCCTACAACATTTACAATTGCCAGGAATGGATCAGAATCTTTCGAAATTACTAAAAGTCTAATTGAAAATGAAGTCTGAACATGAAAAGTTCAGTTCAAGTGAAACAGCTTGAATAATATTTGAAAGCATAGGAAAAACACAAAGAAAGAGAAGGGTTTGCGCTGGAAAAAAGAAAAGGAAAAGATAACTCTCTATGAATGAAAGGTGAAAGAGAGAAAAAACAGAAAGAGAAGACAAGAAAGGTATGAAGAGACAGAGTTTCAACTTCAGTGTTTAGCAAGAGAGAGTAAAATCGACTTAAAAAGGCGGAGCTGAAAGTAGAAATTTGAGTTAATGAGGAATATAGCGATGACCAGCCAGCCACCCCTAGCCAGATGTTTCAGCGGGGTTTTTATTTAGTTTTGCAAAGCATTTGCAAAGTAAACGGTGGATAAGTTATATTCATTTACTTTTGGAAAGTGGCTAAACAAATTCAATGGTTGGTGACTGTGCGGGTATCGTCTGTACAAACATATTTCGGAGATCAACCTCATTGGGGAGTTGCACCACTCTAGGAGGAGATACTTGGAAAATAAGGGCATCATATATTTCTTCGACCTTTAAATCTCTTCTCCATCAATCGAAATGACTGTGTTTGATGCTTCAAAACTCAATGTCGATTTGACCACGGTCCCTAATTTGATTCCAGAAAAGCTGTCTAATGGTCTCTGGTACAACCTCATATGCACCTCTGAATTTCTCACAGAATACGACTGTTCCGATTCCAGTTTCTGTCTTAATCCCTACAAATTTGCATAACTGAGTGTTTGCAAAATTGTCAAATTCACCGCAACCACATCCAAAAAAAAAATGGCGACTGAAACAACCATTCCTATCCGAAGTTTTGTGTACACATTTAAACCAACATCCGAATCAAAAACTCTAGCACCTACCACTCGAAGTTTAATTTCCTGCAAGGAGCCCCAGTCTGTTATAGACTTGGCCAGACGACTCAAAATATTCTTAAGCAGGCAGCCAATATCATTAATTCTGGAAGTGTACAGCAATAATTATCCAGATAATGTGAGCAAAATTGGCTACCAGATTTTAAAATAAACAAATTTATTCATAAATTGATAAAATGAAACGCAAAGAAAAGAATAAATAACCGCTACAGAACTCAGTCCATCCAAATTAGACGTCAGTATCCTGTTCTGAACATACGCAACATTCCCAATAAGCAAACTCCGTTTCAAAACCAATATAAATGGACCACATGCTTACAGGTTGAATTTGTAGGGCAGAAAGAGAGAGATAAAGTTTCCGCACACCTCACTGTTGAACTCCACACCAGTTCGCGACTGAACTAAACTGATCAGCTAGAGAGATGAACACTCCCCTTCCATTATGGAGGTAACTTCTGATACATAACAACTTTGGCGTGAAGTCATTTTTTTTACATATAAGCAAAAGGCTTCTCAAAATTCTTTTCACCTCTGTACCAAATTAGACTGATTGGAGCCTGGCCTGGTTTATTAACCCTCTGAAAGAACTCAAGGACAGCTTGTCTTTGAGCAAAAGAACAGCTTTTAGAGAGAGTAAAAAACATAACTAGCTTTGTGACATGCTGTACAAAACTCTGGTGCAGCCACATTTGGAATTTTGCGCACTGTCCTGCTAACTCGAAGAAGGACATTTTGCTTTACTTTCAGTCGCAGATGTTGTTGGGTTTCAGCAGGATTTGAAGGCAGTGAATCTCAACTGACTGTACTTTTTCCGTCTTGAACTGCTTCAGTTGTATGTGAGATCGCTCTGTTTTCTGAAGTTGCATTTTGTCATGTGTCTGCTTAGGGAGATGTTACGAGTTTGGAATAGTTAATGATCAGCAGTAAAACACTCTATTAATCTGTTAAGTTTTCGATGCGAGTTAAATTCTCCCAAGTTCTTATTTCTAATCCTACATTTACATTTATTATCTGAAGAGATTATGGTTTGCTTAATATCGGGCAGTTTGACCAATTGAGTTGGATCTGTGACATAGTTACTCGATTTCCTGTCAGTATAATGAAACAATATTATTGATAATTACAGGCCTGGTCCTTGCCACATTTGGGGCAATTGTGGGAATCATGCATCCAATCTCAGGTTGAATTTAGAATTATTTCACTCAATGGTAGCGAGTAGCAATTTTTTATAAATGAGCTGCATTCGGTTGAATTAACTAGGATGTACCTTGTGCAATAACGATTCCTTCAGTCACGAAGAGTTTTCTAGGCAGGGAAGAAGTCACTCTGGTGGTTTTAGATAACTCGAGCAAGCGAAGCCCTCCAAAGCTCCAAGCAATCTAAAGTTCGAGTTGTCTGTAACTCTGGGAATAGGGAATCTTACAACATTTACAATTGCTAGGAATGGATCAGAATCTTTCGAAATTAGTAAAAGTCAAATTGAAAATGAAGTCTGAACATGAAAAGGAAGTGAAACAGTTTGAATCATGTTTGAAAGCATAGATAAAACACAAAGAAAGAGAAGGGTTTGCGCTGAAAAAGAAGAAAAGGAAAAGATAACCCTCGATGAATGAAAAGCGAAAGAGAAAAAGAAACAGAAAGAGAAGACAAGAAAGGTATAAAGAGACAGTGTTTCAACCTCAGTGTTTAGCAAGAGAGAGTAAAATCGACTTAAAAAGGCGGAGCTGAAAGTAGAAGTTTGAGTTAATGAGGAATATAGCGATGAAGAGGCAAGCATCCCTAGCCAGATGTTTCAGCGGGGTTTTGATTTAGTTTTGCAAAGCATTGCTTTGATTCAAAGTAAACGGTGGATAATTTATATTTAATTAATTTTGGGAAGTAGCTAAACAAATCCAATGGTTGGTGACTGTGCGGGTATCGTCTGTACAAACATATTTCGGAGATCAACCTCACTGGGGAGTTGCACCACTCTAGGAGGAGATACTTGGAAAATAAAATAAGTTGAAAAATGTCATCTTTGTTTTACGAGCTAATATCAGAAGTTAACAGACAACGTTTCATGAATCAAAGGAGGGACCCAGGACAAATGTTCATTTAGTTTGAAAGAATGACACGAAGTAATTTTGATAGTCGCCTAAGAGCATTGAAAATACAGAGATGATTATTGTGGAAGAGGTTAAAATTCACTTCACAAAATATGAGAACTCATGTGGAGAAGCAGACAGTTAAACTGCAAGATTAGCAGCAAAAGTAGCGGATGATTATCGATATGTGCATACATCATATTTTGTCTTTTGATATCCATTTCACTCTATGAGAATAGGAAAGGGGGGAAATGATATCCTCTGATGCTGAGGGAAAATTATATCTCATTGAAGACAGAAACGATAGTTTACCCGGTGTTAAAAAGAAATTGACGATGGAAAAAGTGAAGTTTAAAATCTCAGCTGATTTTATCATACCATAATGAAGTAGGCCACATGAAATTGTAGTGCTGGTGGTTTCCAAAGAAAGGACGAGCAATATTATGTGGAAAACATAAGTCAGTGAGTTTCCTTGAAGTGGAAATGAAAACATCATCGAAGTTAAAAAGCCACATGAGGTTGTCCAGCTGATTATGAGTTCACTGCTACAAAAGTGCCAGATATCTTTAAAGAAATTCCTTCCAAGAGCACAGTTCACTCAAATGCGACGAGAGGAACCGGTAATGAAGTTAATCTATTAAGAGACCAATTAAAAAGTCAGTCTTTGATTTCAAGAGATGAGGGGAAGCATGATTTAGAATGAGCATTGCCACAAAAGGCCTTATTATTCAAAATGCATAGTGAGAAGTGGAGTGGTTCATTCTAATGGGTAAGTTTAGAATCTGGTGAAAAGTGGTGAACCAGTTGTAGCAGTATGTGGAGAAATGATCCGTTCCAGCAATCCGATATATTCTTTTTAATGATATCATTGGATGACAGGTGATATCGAAGCCTATTGTTTTTGAGATGCCAGTGGACAATTGGGTAACTGTGGTATTGCAGGATGTGTATCCTACGGTTTTCATGATTGTGTAGTAAAAATGACACGAAAAGACAGTTTGAAACTGAGACAGAAACCATAGAATTGAGTTTTTAAAAAATGTTTATGATCATTTATCATTGTCTATGTTTAATAAAATGGTTTAGAAAAGAAAGCTGAATACGTTGAGAACAAAATCGACAGCAGAAAGACGAAAAAAAAGAAACATTTGTAGCAGAAAGCGTACATAGTTGAAGAATGTGAGAATATCAGAGAAAGTTGCTGGCTTAGAAGTGACAAAACTAAGATCGTTACATTTTCAGGTGGATGAGAAATTGGTATACATTCGTCGTGTGTTTTTATTGGTGAGCTGCCAAAAGAAAGTATTGCAGATTGCAGATTGCAGATGAATTACCTGTCGACTGTCACTTGGAATTAAGGAAAGCTGAAGCCTAATTACAAAAAGATTTCCTTTGGCCCGGGTTGCATAAAGATGGGGTTGAACAGACCTTATATGTCAGATAATTGTAAAACTTGAGGCACTGGTAAAACCAGGACTCCTCATCCCCATTCAATATTTGAGGACTCTTTTAGAAGGGTCTTATTTGGACCGCTACGTGAAACAAATGTTATAATCAGTATTTGATTACCATAATTGACGTGTCCACTAGATTTCCAAAGACTCATTCCATTTTGTCAGATCATGGATAAAAGGAGTGTAGAAGACTTAGTTTTTCTTTTCACTAGATATGGATTACCAACAAATACACCAGCAGATCAAGAAAAACATTTTATGCAAATGACTCACCGAAATTATGGATAGCTTGGAAACAACACAATTGAAATCCACTGCGTTTCATTCAAACTTACAGTTGAAACTTACGGTATCAACAAATTACTCATGGAAATTATGAAGGGATAGGAAGTAGAATAATTGAAATCCATCAGAATTTTAGTGAACATTAGAACAGTGTCATCAAACACGAAATACTATGTTGTGACCGCATCTTCAAGACTATGCAGCTAAAGGAATCCTTCCGTACATTTTGTAGTTCTGGATACACAAAATAGATATACCAAATTCAATCCATTTGAATTAGGTATTAGGTGTGAGATGCGAGGATCTCTGACGATAATTAAGGAGAAATTCAGGAGTTAGCTTTCAGAAAGAACACATTTGGACGATGTATCAAAATTTAGGAAAATAATAGATATGGTGTATGTGTTCTAAATTAAAAACAGCACAGCAAGAAATGAAAAGGAAGCATAAAAGAAATCAAAAGTCCTCCATTTTTCTATTGTACATAAGACATTACTGCTGCTTTCAGTGATACTTTAATTTTTAAAACAAAGATGAGAGAAACGCATCAAATCGAAAGGAAGTTGAGTCAATTCACCAGATAGAAAGAAATCTTACTGTATATCATGTGAATAGAGTCAAAAAACTATTTTGACCGAGATAGAAAACAAACGGAGAGTGTGAAACTGGTTACAGCACAAAGTGATGCTGTGTTGGAAATTCCTCAAATTAAATATGACAGTGAGGAAGTTCTCAAAAACTGACAAGTTATTCACATACCTTCCAGAGGTAAAACGAAACGTACTGAAAGATTAATTATAGAGAGTTTTGAGAAGATTTGTACATCACGTTGAGGTTCTGGATGTAGGTTTGCTCGCTGAGTTGGAAGGTTCATTTTCATCAGCAGTAGAATGAACAGCCAGTGGGGAACTTCAAACCAGCGTTTACCAGAAAAGAAGACATATTTATCAAATTTTAAACTGCCGAAGCAATCGTCCCAATAACCACAAACAAATCTGCATTAGAATATTGTATCAACGCGCCTCCACAAAGCGCAGCACAGAAAAACTACGAAGAGCAGAGGAAAATCACCTATGCAGCGTATACATAAAAGAACGGGTAACCAATGAACACAGTCCGCTGATTTCTCATCAACAAACACCAACGAGCAGGCAAAACACGTCCTTAGCCACTCTTCCCTACATCAAACCATCTTAGAAATGACTGCCAGACAATGCAGACCTCTTGGCATCATGGGAGCCCAGTAACGCACCGATACACTGAAACAGCAAATAATGAGCTTGAAGGACCCAACACAGACAATAAGGAAAACTAACGTCATTTACAAAATACCTTTCAGGAACTTAAATGAACATGACATTGTACAAACAAGGATAAAACATAACCACCAGGGTCCCTGAACGTCAACTAACCACAAAAAAATGACTTGGCCCACTCTCAGTAGTATTCTTACATGCTGAGGTAAAAACAATGACTGGAAATGCTGGAAACCAGAGTCTCAATTAGAGTGGTGCTGGTAAAGCACAGCAGTTCAGGCAGCATTCCAGGAGCAGTAAAATCGAAGTTTCGGGCTAAAGCCCTTCATCAGGAATGCTTCTTACATGCTGATGTGGAATGAAACCACTTCGACTGGTGCCAACACATCATCCTACGACAAATCAAGCAGAAACATGCGCGAGAGTTCTAGAAGCATGACATCCCAATCAGAACTGTATCAACAAACAAATTGATTTGGATCCCATTAAACACCACCTGAGAGAAAGAACAGGAAATGACATAATCTACCCAAGGGAACCTTAACTCCTAAATAGAAAGTGGTCCATGCAACCTGTATTTCATCCAGAGGCTCACTGATGATGTTACGTAGTATGGTGATGAAACTGGTGATGATCTGAAAATGATCCTTGCAGCTCAGCGAGCAATACTACATCTGGATTAATTACAATCATATTGGTGATATTTAGGATAAGCGTGAAAGTACTAATTTGAATTATGCATGATTTAAATATATGACATGCTGCTCCATTTGCGGAGAATTAACACTTTAAAGTTGGCACTTGTTCGAAAGTATGCAGAATGCACGCTGAAATGCAATATAATCAGTGATTTGCAGTGAGTGAAGGTCACCCATAATAATCGTGCTAGAATCAGATTTTTCTGCAATGATTTTGTATGGACTGTCAAAAGCCAAATGGGATTACATAATCTGATTGATATCTTCTTCCAAGTTTGGAAGACTGTATTGTAACGTACATCAAACAACTGATATATCAAAATGAATTACTTCGCAAATACAGGCAACAACCCTTCTCTGAAAGAGTGAGGTCAATATCCACTATAATGAAACATAATGGACAGTATAAATTAAAGGTCATGCCATTTGGTATGAAAAAATCCCCGACGCATTTCAAAAATGAATCAATGAAGTCCTTACCTGGATTATTCAACTATGAGGTGTATATTAATGATCTCCTGACTTTTAAGCGAAGATTTAGTTCACAAAAGCCCGATCCAAATTCTTGGATCATCTGATTGAACATGGATAGATGGCCCCACTTGACTTGAAAACAAAGGTTATTAGGGATTTTCCATCCTATCGATGAATTTGGCGGTAGTATGTATCGTGGAAATGATTGCAGTTATCGTACATTCATCCCTGATTTTGGTAATGTGGTTTCTCTGCTGACTAACATGTTGAAGAAAACAGCAACCTTCAATTTATTGTGGACCATCAGATGACATTTGAAAGCCTGAAAGTTGCGTTAACTAGTGCTACATTGTTAGTCACAACGAATTAATCAAGACCATTCAAGGTGGCTATGGATCACCATCAAATCAGCGGATTAAGCGGGTGCAGTGGTAATTTGGTGCATTGAACTCTACACCGCTGAAGACAGATGCCAATTCGACGACATCTCCTCTTACCGCCCCCACGACCATGACCCCAACCACCATCACCAAACCAATATCTCCCAGACCATACAGAACCACATCACCTCAGGAGATCTCCCACACACAGCTCCCATCCTCGTCGCACAGGAACCCCGTACAGCCCAATTCTACCTCCTTCCCAAGATTCACCAGCCTGACCACCCTGGCCGACCCATTGTCTCAGCATGGTCCTGCCCCACCAAACTCTTCTTCACATGCCTCAGTATTTCCCTATCCTTCTTAGTCCAGTAACTCCTCACATACGTCCAGACACCGCCCATGCCCTTCACCTCCTCCAAGACTTTCATTTCCCCGATCCCTAACGCCTCATCTTCACAATGGACATCCAAACCCTCTACAACTCCATCCGACATGACCAGGGCCTCCAAGCCCTCCGTTTCTTCATCTGCCGACATTCCCACGAGCATCCTTCCACTGGCACTCCCATTCGTTTGGCTAAACTGGTTCTCATCCTTAACAATTTCACCTTCGAATCCTCGCACTTCCTCCAGATCAAAGGTGTAGACATGGGCACCCGTATGGGCCCCAACTATGCCTGTCTCTTTGTTGGCTCCGTATACAGGTCTATCTTCTGTAATTACACCGGCATCTCTCCCCACTTGTTCCTCCGTTACATTGATGACTGCATCGGCAACACCTCATGCTCTCGCGAGGAGGTTGAGCAGTTCATCAACTTCACCAACACATTCCACGTGACCTTAAATTCACCTGAAGCAACTCTGACATCTCGCTCCACTTCCTGGACCTCTCCATCACCATTAATGATGAGCGACTTGACACTGACAATTTAAAAAAAAACTCGCCGATTCTCACAGTAACCTGGATTACACCTCTTCCTACCCTACCTCTTGCAAAACTACCATCCCGCATCCCCAATTCCTCTGCTTCCACCGTATCTGCTCCCAGGTGGACCAGTTCAACTACAGAATACACAAGATGGCCTCCTTCTTTAGAGACCTTAATTTCCCTTCCCATATGGCTGAAGATAACCTCCAACACATCTCATCCATATCCTGCACCTCGGCCCTCAAACCCCACCCCTCCAACCGTAGCAAGGACAGAACTCTCCTGGTCCTCACCTTCAACCCTACTAACCTTCACATAAACTAATCATCTAAGCAGACCCCACGACCATTTCCCTCCCCTCCCTTTTCTGCTCTTCACGAAGACCATTCCCTCTGTGACTACCTGGTCAGATCCATGCCCCACAACAATCCACCCTCCTGTCCTAGCATCCTCCCCTGACACCGCAGGAATTGCAAAATCTGCACCCACACCTGCTCCCTCACCTCTATCCAAGGTCCCAAAGGAGCCTTCCACATCCATAAAAGTTTATCCTGCGCATCCACCAATGTCATTTATGGTATCCGTTGCTCCCGATGTGGTCACCTCCATATTGGGGAGACTGGACATCTCCTCGCATACTTGTTTACTGAACATTTCTGGGACACCTGCACCAATCAAATCCACCGCCCTGTGGCCCAACCTTTCAACACCCACTCCCACTGTGCCGATGGCGTGCAGGTCCTAGTCTCCTCCAACGCCACGCCATCACCACCGATATCCGGAGGAAGAAACCTCATCTTCCTCCTCGGAACACTTCAACCCAAGGACATCAATGTGGATGTCACCAGTTTCCTCATGTCCCCTCCCCCACCTTACCCCAGTTCCAAGCTGCCAGCTCAGCACCATCCTCATGACGTGTCTTACTTGACAATCTTGCATCCCACCTGTCAGCTCCACCCTTCTCTCTCACCTATTAACTTCATCCCAACCCCCATCCACCAACTGTATTCTTTGCTACTTTCCCCCACCCTCCTCACTGACGTATCACCTCCACCCCCACGCCCATTCACGTATTGCACTCTTTGCTACCTTCTCCCCAGCCCCATCCCCATTTATCTCTCCACCCTGGAGTCTCCCTGCCTCCATTCCTGATGAAGGGTTTTGCCCAAAATGTCGATTTTCCTGCTCCTCGGATACTGCATGACCTGTTGTGGTTTTCCAGTACCACTCCAATCTGGACAGAAGTTGATTTGGTTTATCAATTTACGTGCTTTACTCTTGCATGAATACGACATTAAGATATGAAGATAAATGGGATTATTTTTCGTAAAATTAAACAATTATCAAAGGAAATATTCCACGGTTGAGAATGAAATTTTCAGCATTGTGCTGGCATTCTACTTTTTTCCAAACTTGTGCTGCCAGTTATTTGCCTCAGACAAGTATATACACCGATAATATTCGGTTAAACCTTAAAAGACAATTAAGGGCAAAACTTCCAGACAGTTTGGATGGAGTTTATTAGAACAGCCTCTCAATTTGAAAATTATGGAAATAGCAGAATGAGAGAACAAAGTTGTCAATGTGACGTTGTGACTTTTATTCAAAAGTTTGGAAATGTTCAGTGGCGAAAAAACAAAGACGAAATAGTCTTCAGTAGTGAGTATTTGTGTTCTTACAGTCAATGTAATGCTTAGATAGTGGAGTAGGAAAAAGTGAGGAACGTAGTTGCTGGAGATCAGATTCGAAAAATGTAGCACTGGAAAAGCAAAGCAGGTCAAGCAGCATCCGAGGAGCAGGAGAGTCGATGATTCGTGCATAAGCACTTCGTCAGGAAAATAGTGTATAAAGTGAGTATGTTAAAACCACCAGACTTGGGGTTTTATTTTAAATTGAAATGTTTATGTAATTTTTTGGATAAATTTAGTTGGCGGGGGGGGAGTTGCGGCAATGCTCCAATTTTAAGAGGTTATTCTGTTTTTTCAAAGGAAGATTTTAAGATAGGCGTGTCGAATCTATCAAAATCAATGCATTTGAATTCGTTTTTCTTCATACAGTGAGAGAACCACTGAAACTAACTAAGGAAAAGTTCAGAGTAGGAGTTCGGAGAATAAATTGTATCAAATTTTAGAGAAAGATTAAGTAAGACGACTGCTATAGCTGGATAGCATTTAAAAGTAACACAACGTGATGAGACAGGAAGAAGGCAAGAAATCAAGAATATGTAATTTTCATTGCGGAAATAAATTGTTAGTGTAATTTCTAGATTGAAGTGAATATTTGAAAGGAAGGTTCAGCGTGACTGATCAAACTGAACGGTAAATGAACAACGTGTAAAATTTGAAAGGGACGCTCGATAGAAGTAATGGGAAAAGTGCATGTGTAATTTGTTACAACACAGGATGAAGAACGAAGTTCAGACATTTCTGAATTGGACGTTCCTCACCTTAAAATGGATAATGACGACGTTCTTAAAAATTGGGATAAATTATTGAGCTGCCTTCGAAAAGAAAATCGAAATGACCTAAATGAGTTATTACAATTAAGTTGGGAGATATGTGGTACAAGATGGGTAGAACTAATCATAATTGCACATAATGTAAATGTAAGAAATACTGTTCAAGTTAAACAGCATCATAGTTGTCTTAAACCTCCAAAGTTGGCACTAGTTCACAAAACATATGGAATACATGCAAAAGGACAATCTAATCGAAACAAGTTAAAGCAACTGGAGATCATACTTGAAAATGGTGCAAAACCAAATGGTATTCAATGATTATGTATGGACCATCGCAAAGCCAATGCAGCTACCAACCATGATTCATGTATTATTTCACTTTTGAACACTGTGTTGCGAAGGAAGGGCGAGGTAATTTTAATTGTGGGTTAGTGTTACTCATTGATTACTGGCACGTACCTATACCAAGAAATTGAGAATGTTTTCATTTTGTGATACTGATGGAGTTGTACCGGTTTGAAGTCATGCCATTTGGTATGAAATATGTACCAGCAGCATTTCAAATATCAACAATAAATTAATTTTGAGATTACACAGTGGAACAGTGGTCTGCAATGACCTCGTGATGTCTCATCACAGATAGGTGGAACACTTTTGGCATCTATCTAAACTGTTCAATGACCTTCTGGAAGTAAGCTTCATGATAAACACATCTAAGTGTGTGTTTGAAAACGCCCATGTCACATACCTGAACATGTTATTATACAGGGTTACACGAACTTGAAGCACGTCCAAACAAAGGATACTTGGGAGTTGTCATACCACTGACAAAGAGAGCAATATTACCATACTAGGAATTGAGTGTTTTTTTAATAAATTAAACGATGATTCCTAATTTTCGTCGTTTGTTTGTACCCATGACTGATCTATTGAAGGCGAGCAGAAAAAAATCAGTGAACAGTAGACAGTCAAAAGACATAAGAACATAATAAATACGGACAAGAGAAGGCCACCTGGCCCTTGGAGCCTGCTCCACCATTAAATAAGATAATGGCTGATTCCTTAGTGGTCTCAGCTCCACTTAACCACCTCTCATCATATCCCTTAAATCGTTTATTGTTCAAAATTTAATCTATCTCATCTGTAAAACATTTTCTGAAGGAATGTCAGCTACTTCACTGGGCAGGGCATTCCATAGATTTATAAGCCTATGTTTGAAGATGTTCCTTGTCATTTCAGGCCTAAATCTGCTCCATCTAATTTTGCGGTGTGTTTCACATACCAGTGGAAACATCTTCTCTACTTCCTTCGTCTATATTTGCTTAATAATGGTGCATATTTCTATAGAATACTCTCATTCTTGCAAATTCTAATGCATATAATCCCAGTCTACACAGTCTGTACTCATACACCAACCCTGCACAGCTCAAAGTAAAACCAGTGAACCTCTCGGCACCCCCTCTCGTGCCAGAACATCCTTTCTCAAGTAAGGATACTAAAACTGCACGCAATACTCGCGGTGTGGCCTCATCAGCACAATGTACAGCTGTAATATAACCTCCCTGCTTTAAATTTAATCCCTTTAGCAATGACGGACAGAATTCCGTTTGCCTTCCCAGATACTTGTCATACCTGAAGACCAACCCTCTGTGACTCATGCACAAGGACACCCAGTTTCCTCTGCATAGCAGCTTGCTTCAATTTCTTACCTATTCAAGAAATAATTCTTTTTACTGATTCTCACGCCAAAATAAATGACTGAACTTTTATTAACATTGCACTCCACTTGGCAGAACCTTGTCCACTCACTTTAGGCATCTATACTTCTCTGCAAACTCTCACAGTTCTCTGTAGAAGCAAAGCTAAAGGTTTATGTTTCCACATATTTTGTCTGCCTCCCCTTTGAAACAGTGATGTCATATTTGCTGATTTACAATCTGCTGGTAGTGATCCACATTCCAGTGAATTTTGGAAAATTACCATAAGTGCACATGCTATTTCTCCCTTCCATTTCTTTCAGAACCCTGGAATGCATTCCATCACGGCCAGGAGACTTTATTATCCTGAGCTCGGTCAGCTTTCCCAAAACAACATCTTCCTTAATAATGATTATTTCCAAGTCCTCAGCTACCTTCGCCTCTTTGTCTATTACTGACATGTTATTTGTAATGTCCATTGTGAAGATCGACACAAAATAGGTATTCAATCTCTCAGCCATTTCATTATAGCCCATAAATAAATGCCCCTTCTCATCTACCAAACACCAATGCTTACTTTAACCATTTTTAAAAAAGAAATTGTACATTTTAGAAACAATGTTTATCTGTCTTCATGTTTTGTGCTAGAGTAATTCTCAAGTTCTGTCGGCCTTTCTGTACAGCTCTTTTTGCGGCTTCCAGTTGGCCTTTAAATGTTTCCCAAACGTCCAGTTTCCAACTTATCTTGGTTCCTTTGCACAAGTTCCCTTTAAATTCGATAGACTCCTTTACTTCTTTAGACATCCTTTGCAGATTACCCGTTTCATACAGTCCTTCCTTTTCAATTGTATGTATTTTCGCTGAGCACTCTAAAAAAATGTTTTCAAGGTCCTCCCCTGCTCGTCAACTGCCCCATCATAAAATCTTTGTTTCCGGTCTACTTTTGCCAAATCCTCCTTCATCCTATTTACTCTCCCTGTTTACTGACTGGAACCGCGAATTTGAACTTTACCTTCATACTCTCCATCTGTATTCTAAATTCAAAGATACTCTGATTACTAGTTCCAAGAAATTCCCTAACTATGGGGTCAATAATTATTCTTGTCTCTTTGTACAGGTCCAGATTGTGGAACTCTTGTTCCCTCGTTGGTCCATTACATACTATTCAAGAAAACTATTGTGTATACACTGAACAAACTCCTCCACAACAATACCGTGACAGAGCCAGTACAACAGATCAGCATATTGATTAAAATCCCCCATGATAGTTTCAATATGATTTTACAGGCATTAATTAATTCTTTGTTTATTTCGCTCCTCAATGTGAAGCTATTTTTTGGTGCTATCGATTACACATATCAGTATTTTTTTCTCTACTTGGAATTTATGATTTCCACCCAAAGGGATTCAAACTTATATTCCATAGAATCTCTGTTATCTCTTAACATCCCAGATGTTGTGTTTGAATATCAGAGCCGCACCAGCTCCCTTGCTTTCCTGTCTCTCTTTGTGAATAGTCTGATACCCTTGGATACATTATTCCAAGTTGTGAACATCATGCAAACATGTTACTATAATGGCTAGTAAATCATATTCATTGGCGATGATTTGTGCTGTTAACTCATCGACCTTGTTACGAATGTTCCGAGCAGTCAGGTAAAATGACCTTAGGCTAGTTTTCATACTTTAATGATTTCCAAAGTCTCTAGTAAACTCTCCTGAGTTATCCTAACTTTTCACTTCTTTCATCGTCTGTCTTGAACTTAAACTTTCCTGCACACATGTTAACCTGCTGCTTACCAATTTCTTGTTTTACCAGCATACTTCTTGTTGATTTTACTTTCTTTTCACCACCAACCCCCCCCCCCCCCAACCCAAACTTACTTGATGGGCGGCACGGTGGCGTATAGGCGGCACGGTGGCACAGTGGTTAGCACTGCTGCCTCACAGCGCCTGTAGACCCGGGTTCAATTCCCGACTCAGGCGACTGACTGTGTGGAGTTTGCACGTTCTCCCCGTGTCTGCGTGGGTTTCCTCCGGGTGCTCCGGTTTCCTCCCACAGACCAAAGATGTGCGGGTCAGGTGAATTGGCCAAGCTAAATTGCCCGTAGTGTTAGGTAAGGGGTAATGTAGGGGTATGGGTGGGTTACGCTTCGGCGGGTCGGTGTGGACTTGTTGGGCCGAAGGGCCTGTTTCCACACTGTAAATCTAATCTAATCTTACTCGTTTCAAGTCCCAGTGACCATCCTATTTGCTCTTTTCGTTTGAACACTGGTTCCCGATTGCTTCAGATGGGAACTGTACCATTAGTACAGATTCCTCTTGTTCCAAAACTGATACCAATGCCCCATGAAATGGAACATCTCTATCCCATACCACTCCTTTCGCAACGTGTTTACTTCCCTAATTTTAAATGTTCCTAAACTAATTTACACGTGGCTTGGGCAGTAATCCGGAGATTGTAATCCTTTAGGACTGTTCATTAATTTCATTCCGAGTGCTTCATAATCTCTAAACAGCAGTCCTCATTCCTAGCCTTGCCTATGTTGTCTGTCCCAATGTGGACTAAATATCTGGATCCTCCACCTCGCGCTCTGTTATGCATATTTCACAGCCTGAAATCTCTGTTATCCATTAAGTGTCAGCAACACTTAATTATTACAAAACTACTCAAAGAGGCTATCATTGCGAGTGATGTGGGAGTCAATTCTCTACTCTTGCAAGAAGCCAATGAGAAGTTAAAAGTTAGTTTTTTTTTCAGCAAACTGAATGATCATCAACAGAAATTATACATAATTGAGCAGGAGACATTGAGCCGAGTGTTGGCGATTTCAACATTTACAATGCCGGTAATGTGCCTGCAACAATTGTATATGTTGGCCATAATCCCTTCAAATGTTTTGCGGAAATGTACGGACAATATATCTAAAATATTCAGATGATGCTTATTATTACAGCTATTAAGTAAGAAAATTAAATACTTTCCAGGAGGAATGACTATTATTGCTGAAGTGTTGTTGTGACTTTGATGGAGGAGGCAGTCAGTGGCTGGAACAAAAGTGATGGAGAAAGACTATAGACATAAATGTCTGTATGTTTATAGTCAATGTAATGTACATGTATTTTATGCGAATACCATGAGTTTTTTTTTAAAGGAACCAACTTTGAATATTAATGCTTCAATTTTAAAAGGGGGGAGTTTGACGACTCTGTATCTTTAAGTGCTGTACGTTGTCCTTTTACTTTAAAAGATCCGTTTCGATGTAAACTTGAAGGACAGTCTCTCAGATTGAAAGCTTATGAGGCCACAGTGATTTTTTTCATTTAAACGTTCAAATATAAGCGGCCCGACTGGGTATGATCTAGCGTCCATGGAACCAGGAATTCAAGTTTCAGCTTGCAGCAGTTGTTATTTGGGTATTAAAGAAGTGAATTCTATTTTTTTTTCGGTCTCTCTGTCACAGCCAAAACCATGGGTTCCCTTCTTGATACTGGAGTCGTTTTTGAGACAATCAGCTGAAACGGTCTGTTTTCAAAGATGTGTTTATGGGATGTTAGTCTCTTGGAACAGTTCATTCGTATTAGTTACTGTATCTATTATTCTGTCAAGATTTCCAGTCGGGTTCATCATTCCATTCGTTCCTGTTTTTTTGTTGTATTTTAAATACATTGAATGCTTTAATTACAAGAGATTGAAAACTCAAAATGCATCTGGAACATAAAAATATATAGTTACCCTGATAAGAAGAAAGACAAGTTAGAGTCTCAATTATCTTATGAATATGTTGAGAGGGTATAGTCTGGTGGACTACATGTTCTTTTGACTTGTGTTCAAATGTATTCTTTTTTCTGATGTAAACATTTATTGCTGAGATCCATGGTGCTCAGAGAGATCCATTAGAAACACATGGAAGTGCAAAAGGCTGGAAGGTCTGCGTAATTTAGTTCTGTAATTTTCTTACGCTCTTATACATAATTTTGTCATAAATCATCATCTTAATCTTTGCCAATACAGAAGAACCGCGATTATCCAAATATAAGTTATCCGAATATTGGATTATCAGAAAGGGATCTCAAGGTCCCGAAAGAAACATTACGTCAAAGAGCTGTTTCAAACCTGAGCACGTCCTTTGTTTACTGATACGCTTTAAAAATGAACTCGGCTCACTGAATTGCTGCCAAGAGCAGTCCTGGGCAGTCCAGGCACTGTCTCCAAATGACTGACCTTCCGCATTCTCTCTCCCCCGACACTTTCTCTGGAGTTCTACACAGGTGTGTACCCTGAGTCCCGTTCCCTCGATAATCTCTCCAACATTGTTCTGTATAAGACAAAGGTGAAACCTGTCAAAAAATTGCAAAAACAAAGAACACAGACAATATACAGCCCAGGAACAGATCCTTCGGCCCTCCAAGCCTAGGTCAAACCAAACCAAATCTATTATCTAAACTTGTCGCCCAATACTTAAGCATCTATATCCCTCTGCTTCCCACCTATTCATGCATCTGTCCAGATGCACCCTAAATGACTCTATTGCGCCTCTACTAACGGCTGGCAACTTGTTCCAGGCACCTACCACCCTCTGTGTAAAGTAATTGCGGCGTGTATTCCCCTTAAACTTTAAAACTCCCACCTTAAAAGCGTGACCTCTCTTAATTGAGCCCTTCACCCTGAAAAAAAGCTTATCTCTCTCCATCTTGTCCATACTCTTCATGAGTTTGTAGAACTCAGTCAGGTTCCCCTCTTCTCCTTTATTTCTAATGAAAACAATCTAACCTACTAAGCGTCTTTTCATAGCTAGGACCTTCCATACCAGGCAACATCCTCGCAAATCTTCTCTGCACCCTCTCCAAAGCATCCACATCCTTTTGGTAGTGTAGTGAACAGAACCGTACGCAGTCTTCGAAATGCAGCAGAACCAATGTCGTGGACAATTTTAACATTACCTGCCCGCTGTTACACTCAATACGCTGTCCGATGAAGACAAGTATGCCATATGCCTTCTTGACTACTCTATCCAAATGTGCAGTAACCTTCAAAGTGCAACGGACCTGCTCTCCTAGATCTCTCTGCTCATTAACTTTGCCCAAAGCTCTTCCGTTTACTGTATAATTTACTTTAGAATTAGACTTCACAAAATACATCACCTCACATTTGCCTGAATTTAAACCATTTGCCACTTCTCCAGCCAACTGTCCAGTCTATCTATATTCTCCTGTATTCTTTGACAGTCCTCTGCGCTTTGTGCTACTGCACCAATCTTCGTGTCATCTGCAAATTTGCTGATCATACTAACACAGCCTTCTTCTACATCATTTGTGTTTATCACAAGCAACTATGACCCCAGCACTGATCCCTAAGGAACATCACTGGTCATCGTTCGAGAAACACTCTTCAACTTCTACTTTCTGTCTCCTGTTGCTCAACTAGACCTTTATCGGCCTAGCTAGAACACCCTGCACATCTTTCACTTCACTTTCTCTATTAGTTTACCACGGGAAACCTTTTCAAACACGTTACTAAAGTCGATATAAATGGCATCTACAACCCTTCCTACATCTATCAACTTGGTCACTCCCTCAAAAAACTCGGGTGGGATGGGAGTGGATGGGATTGTGGAGCGGGCAGAGGGCATGAGCTCGTGTGCGTATGCTTTTCACTAATCTCCTGAATGGGGTACGACTTCACAGAAAACTCCGAGCCCAGAGGAAATCCATTAACTGAGTAATGAATTTTCTGAATAAAATAATGCTCAGCCATCTCGCTTGAATAATCGAGGGTCCTCTGTACACAGGTTCAGAACATATCTGAAATATTAAACTGCACCGAGCAGTCAAGGAACGTGAGAAATAAAATGTTAAATATATGTATGCATTTGAGTGAATATTTTAGGGGTAAGTGGTAACATGTACATGATCATAGTTAGGAGGTGAACTGTGTCCTTTGTTAGAAATTCTGTTTAGGTAATGTCTGGCAATTAGAACAGTGACCAGACAGATTTGGCAACTATGTACATAGATCCCTGAAAGTTGCCATCCAGCATGACAGGATTATTAATAGGTTGAACTGTGTGTTAGCTTTTATTGATAGAGGGATTAAGGTTCGGAGCCATGAGGTTATGTTGCTCCTGTAAAGATCTCTCGTACAAACTTTCGAGTATTGCATACATTTATGGTTACCACATTATAGAAATGATGTGTAAACTTTGGAAAAAGGTTGAGAGGAGATTTGCTACGATGTTGCTTGGTACAGAGGGATAGTCTCATGACGAAAGGCTGAGGATTTCGCGGCTGTTTTCGTTAGAGAGAAGGAAGTGTAAAGGTGACTTAATTGGGACATATAAGATAGTCAGAGGTTTAGATAGGGTGGACAGTGAGAGCATTTGTCCTCGAATGATGATGACTGGGATGAGGGGACATATGTCTAAATTGAGAGGTGACATATATCAGGTAGATACCAGTGGAGTTTTTTTTACTCAGAGAGAAGTAGGGGCCTAGAACGCCCTGCTTGCAAAAAAAGTAGGCTGGTCAACTTTAAGAGCATGTACAATGTAGGACAGGCTCTTCTGCCCTCGATTTTGTGCCCACTTGTCGGACCATTTTGAAGCTAATCTAACCTATGCTATTCTGTTTTCAAACATATGCTTATGCAGGGACCGTTAAATGCCCTCAAAGTTGGCGAATCTACCACTGTTGCAGCAAGGGCGTTCCACGGCACTACTCCTCTCTGAGGAAAGAAACTAACTTTTGACATCGGTCCTATATCTACCACATATCAGTTTAAAGCTCTATCGCCTTGAGCTAGCCATCACCGTTCGAGAAAAAAAAGGCTCTCACTGTCCATACTATCTAACCATCCGATTGTCTTACATGTTTCAATTAAGTCACCTTTAAACTTTCTTCTGTCTGACCAGGACAGCCCAAAATCTCTCAGCATTTCCTCATGAGACCTTCCCTCTTTAACCAGAAATATACTAGTAAATCTCCATTGAACCTTTTCCAAAGCTTCCACATCCGTCCTATAATGTGGTGACCCGAAATGTATGCAATACTCAATGGGTGGCCGCACCAGAAGTTTATAAAGCCGAGCCATGACCTCATGATTCCAAAACTGTATTCCTGTATCAATAAAATCTAACAAACTGTCTGCTTTCTTAACAAACCTATCAAGCTGGCTGGCAACTTTCAGGGAGCTTTGTACATGGATACCGAGATCTCTCTGCGAATTTGCACAATCAAGAATCTTACTATCAGCCTAGTACTCTTTATACTTGTTGCTGCTTCTAAAGTGAGTCAATTCACACGTTTCTGCATTAAACTCCATTTGCCACCTCTCAGTCCAGCTCTGCCGCTTACCTCTGTCTCTCTGTAATCTGCAACATTCTTCTTGAAAATATTATCATTTTTTCCAGTGTGAATACTGATGAAATTATTCATTTAGCACTTCCCTTATCTTCTCTGACTTCACACACAACTTCGCAGTACTGCCCTTTATTTGCCCTAATCTACTCGAATCATTCGTTTATTCCTGATATATCTATAGAATGTTTTTGGTCTTTCCTTGATCCTGTCTGCCAAAAAATTCTCATGACCCCTGCTGTCTCTTAACTCTCTCTCAGGTCCTTCCTGGGTAACTTGTAATCAGAAATAGTCTAAGTCAGCCTTCGTGTCTCATCCTAACATAAGCCTCTTCTTCATCTTGAGAAGATATTCAATTTATTTCGGGCAGCATGAACCGCTCGCTTGACAACTTCCTGCCTGTCTGACAGGTGCACAGTTATCAAGGACGTGCAAAGCTGTACATTAAAGAAGCCCCACATTTCAATTGTGCCCACCCCCTGCAATTTCATGTCCCATCCTAAATCCTGCCCAATCGCAGCGTATTTGCCTTTCCCCCAGCTATAACATCTTGCCCTGCGGTATATATCTCTCCATTTTCATCGCTGAAGTGAGCATAACAGAATTTTTGTCACGAACACCGAAGTGCTTATCTATCTCCAAATATAATACATGGCCGGATTCATTACCTAGTACGACATCCAATGTGGCTTTCACTCCTTGTTGGCTTGTTGAAATCATGAGTCAGGAAACCATCCTGTCCACATTGGACAAATACTGACCAATCTAAGTACTAAAATTATAGTATTTTCAGTCAATATTTGTGAGATTAATGTCCCCCATAACAACTACCCTGTCAGTCACGCTCCTATTCAGTATCATCTTTTCCTCTACATCTCTGATTTGGGGGGCCTTTGAAAAACTCATGAGGGTGACCTCTCCTTTCCTGTTTCTAACCTCAGCTCATACTACTTCAATAGAGGAGTTCAAAAACATCCTTTCTGCAACCATAATGCTGTCCTTGACTAACAAAGCCAAGCGTTCCCCTCTTTTCCCATGTTCCCTGTTCTTACGGAAACATTTAAATCCTGGAACCTGCAAACACCATTCCTGTCCCTGCTGTATGAATGTCTTCAAAATGGCCACAGCATTGAAGTTTCAGGTACCAAACCATGCTCACCCACTACATTCCAGATGCACCTGGAGTTGAAATAAATACATTTCAAACGACTCTCCTGCTTTTCGATGCACTCTTGCGACCTTGAATTCTTTCTGAGCTCACTTTCTTAATGTCATAGACAAAATTTCGGTCTCATCCCCCAGCTGAATTAGTTTAAACTCATGCGAATAGCATTACAAAATTCACACCCAGGATACACTTCCTGCTCTGGTTCAGATGTACAACATCCTATTTGTAATTGTCCCAGGAAATCCAGAATGAGCCCCATTTATCCAAGTACCCGAAACCTTCACTCATGCACCATCCTGTCGCCATATGTTCAACTCCTCCGTCTCCCTATTGCTCACCTCACTAGCACGTGTCGTGGTTAACAAACCAGAGGTAACAACTCTGTTTGTTCTTGCTCTGAGCTTCCAACCGAGATTCTTGAATTTCTGCCTTAAATCCCCATCCCTTTTCCCATCTATGTCATTAGTGCCTGTGGGGCCACGACCAGGGTCTGCTCCCCCTTCTCCTCAAGGATCGTGAAAGCAATATCCAAGACATCACGAACCCTGGTATCTGGGATGCAACAGACTAACAGTGAATTTCTCTAGTTCTCATAGAACTTCCGATCTATCTCCCTATATATGGAGTCCCAATGACTAATACTCTGCTCTTTCCCACATTCTCTTCTGAGGAACAGACACAAACTCTGTGCAAGTGTCCATAACTATATTCTTGTTATTGAGGGGATCGGGCAAAGAGGTTCCCTGTCATGTCTACCCCATCCCTTGCTTTCTCCTTTCAGTAACCCATCTCCCTTTTTCATGTACCTGCCATGTGACTACCATACTGCATCTTCTCTAAATAACCCCTCCATCACCTGAATTATCCGAAGTTCATCCACCTGCAGCTCCAGCTTGAGTTCCTTAAAATGATTTTCAAGTACCTGTAATTGGGTCCACTTCCAGCAGATGACGTTAGCAGCGTCACTAGCGGTGACCCTTACCTCCCACATTCTGCAGGAGGACGATTCAACTATAATTGATTCATACTAAATCACATTATGAGATAAGGTTTCTACAATGCACGGCAACTCACGGTGTTGAATTTAACGTTGCAGATACTTCCTATTCTACTGCTTGTTGAGTTCGTATCATAGCATCGCCTTTATTCTTTTGACAGTTGTTCTTAAGTGAGTTGTAAGACATTACGGAGACAGTGAAAATTTTCTTTTTTATTTTGTAATACAATGTTTGGAATATTTCAGATAGAACTCTGATGTCTTGTCATCATTTGAGACGCCTTGTGGGCATTATTTTCAAACAACGTAGGAAGGAGAGATCAGCAATTCCAACTTTCCAGCAGAAATACAATTGACTTTACTCTTTATTTGAAATTAAAATAATTTCCACAATCTTTATGATCAGAAACATGTGCACGTTACGAATGTTTGATAAAACTATGGAATGTTTCTAATTGAAGATGTTTAGCAAATGCATTGAAATGTTCTCTTGGTCAAATATCTAAAAGTTCGGAATTAATTGGAATTTGTGTTTTTTTTTACAGTGAAACAGATGTTGGCAAAAGATATAGGTAAATATAATATGCAACTTGTAGATTCATTACTTAATTCTGGAGAGCACTAATACTTATTTTTCATTAGAGACACGTTCTGGTGCATGCACGTGCATGCACACACATGCATGCACACACATGCGTGCACACACACACACACACACACACACACACACAGATGTAATTAATATTGGATCAGTTGATTGTACAAAATCGCAGCCAAAAATATGCAAATACTCAGCACATGTAAATCATCTCTGGAGAGACAAACAACGTTCACCTTTGGGATGAATTACCTTCTATTATCTCAAATGTTAACACTGTTTGTCCTTCCATAGAAGATGCAAGAACTACTGACAATATCCACTATGTTTTGTATGTATGGAGAACTGTAACAGTCGCTATAACATATTTTGGCAAAATGCATTACTACAGTTATAGCTGCAAGTATAATCTTATTAAGTATAAACCATGACTTAAGGCAAATATTACGATGACAGCTTTAGCATAGAATGGTTTGGAAGCTAAAATGTGTAATGCATTTTCAAATAAAAGCATGCAAAGTGAAAACTGAACAAGAATATTTATTTCAACTTTATCAAGAAGATAAGTAAGATATGATAATCATTTTCTAGTGCTTTAGGGATCGTTTTCTGGATTGTACGTAGTTACTGCAAAATTGAATTTCATTTCTTCGCTCATCTTGATTTTCTGTGCAAAAAAAACCTATTCATTAATCCATGCAAGCAATTGCAAAGATAAAGCAATCAATAATATATGTAGTTTTATACGAAATTTGGCACACAATGGGCAATGTTGAATTTACACCACTTTGTGGTTTGAAATCGATGCTTACTAACCGTTAGGTATAACCCAAAAGAACTCAGGAAGAACTCCTTATTCTCCATGCAATTCACCTGTTTGCCCTTGACACGAATTATAATGATGCCCCATTGAATGGGTTTCACTGGAAATTTAAGTGAAGAAAAGAGATGTATATTGAAAAAGAGAAGGGAAGCTTGTATAATGCATTGAAACATAAACTTAGATTGCATAAAGATGAGAATAATCATGCTGAACCACATCACGTCATAAGTGATTAATAACAATTTTGTGAACAACATAACTTACTACTCACCTAACACCGGATAATCTATCAAAATACACTGCCTATTATAGTCCAAATCCTATCCCTGACGAAGGGCTTTTGCCCGAAATGTCGATTTTGCTGCTCCTCGGTGCTGCCTGAACTGCTGTGCTCTTCCAGTACCACTAATACAGAATCTGGTTTCCAGCATCTGCAGTCATTGTTTTTACCTCCTCCAAATCCTAATTCAATTCATTGTTGCTTCACTTCATTCTTTCCCTGTAGTTTCACTGATATTTCAAACTTTCCAAATCTCAAATGTGCACTTATTGGAATTGATGAAATGTGCATCAATAAATATCAGGTGAATTCTGCATGGCAATACTTGCAGCATGCGTGGCTCCTTGAGTTTTCATTTTTCAACAGATGTAATATAATTGCTCTCTGGGCAGTTACCGAGGAAAGTCAGCTGTTATGTAAGGGTTATGACTGGCTGATACGATCTCTCCAGACGTAATCAAGAATTTAGATTTGAGTGATTTTTTAGAGACTGAATCTTTCATCCAAAGTGTACAATCAGTTTTAATCTAAATTTGTCTTTGTTCGTACAGAAATTGAAATTCTGAAATTAAAGATTGCTCATGCTGGTAAGGAATTCCCGCTAAACATGTTTATTGTTGGATTAAGTTTCTCTGCCACACATTGTTATTAAGCTAATTTATATTTTATACAATGTTAGCACTATTTCCGTGTTTTACCTATTCGTGACCTAATTGCAATGTGAAAAGAAAATGCTTAAATCCTGAAGGAGACCATTTTATCCATTTAATCTATTGCGCCATTTAATACAATCATGGATGATCCGATAACCCTGAACATCAATTATCGCCTTCGGTCCATAGCTCTTCTTTACTTTACTGCTTGCACGACAGTCTTCTTAACATTTAAATACGCAGAAAACTTCTAAACATAAAACCCAATCTCTTCTAAAAGAAATCTATGGATTAACTTGATTCTGAGATGGAAAACCCCTACTAATCTATTTCTTCACGCAGGACTACTCAATGGTACATTTAAAAATGTAGTTTAGACGCGTCCATATCGGGAAATAAATCCGAAGCATTTATAAACTCCAAAACATTAAGAAGCTTACATGTTTTAATGCAATTACCCCCTATGCTTAAACCCAAGCTATTCAACTTCGCATAAAATGGCAAACCAGAGGTTTGTCCGACCTTTTCTTTTTTTGTTTTTCAACAAAAAATGTTTTCTATCTTTTTTTCCCGTTCTCATTTTATGTTATCTTCTTGTGCACATTCTAACTTTGTGAATGGCTTTCAATTTCATCCTATTGTATTTCTTTCAACAATGGTCAACAACAACCTTATTAGCGTCAGATTGCAAAATATAACAACTAAAGGAACACAAAGTTCTTCAGGTATATTGTTGCTTCCTAAAGTCCATTGTTTCTAATGTCATGAGAGGAGATGATGTTATCGTAAAAATGAGCCTGGACACATAGTCCAGAACAGGAGCCACGTATTCTCAGAATGAAATACAGAAGGAGTTGAAGAAATTAGTCAGCAAGTCTAGCGATATCTTTGGAGAGAACAACAAAGTTAATGTTGTGCGTCAATTTTACTCGCCTTCAGAATTTTCTTTGAGAACAGTACTCCATATCCAGTCGTAGAACATTGTGAAATATCAATTCTGGAATAAAGAAATATCCAAATGACGAAGATGCAGCCAATGTTGACTGACATTAAAACAAGTGTGGTTCACAATGGTATGTAGAATAGAAAACAAAACTATCATCCTCATCTTATCCGGCCTGCAGGTAAATCCAGACCCACAACAATGAAATTGAATCCTAATTGTTATTAGGGCAGTTTGAGACAGGCTAAATGAAATCTGTCTAAAAGGCGAGAAAACCTATGCAGTGAAAAGAAAATAAAGGTTAATTAACCAACCTACTTCTTTAAATGACCTTTGAAATCGATATAACATATTCCTGATGAAGGGCTGGTGCCCGAATCCTCGAATTTCCTGTTCCTTGGATGCTGCCTGACCTGCTGCACTTTAACCAGCAACACATTTTCAGCTCTGATCTCCAGCATCTGCAGACCTCACTTTTTACTTGTTTAATTACCAGAGAAACACATTCATTCAGTGTCACCTTAATAACCAACTGATAAAGTGGAATACATCACTCTAACTATTGACTATCTTATCAACTTGTTATTGCGAGATTTGTTATTTCTTTGGTTAAAGTAGTTGCAACAGTTCCATTGCAATGTGTTAGACTTTTTTGCTGAATTGAAGAAAATATTGTGATTACTGAAGCTGTTGAATGTGGAAAAGATTTTACACATGAGATTCAGTTTAAGATGACCAAAACAACCTCGAATAAACTTGTGCCTCAGTCTGTAACATCACGAGAGAGGGAGAAATCCATTCTTGCAGGCAATGCTAATGACTTAGAATACATGGCCGTAGCTGTTGAAGAATGAATTAAATCAGAACCTTAACATGCAGCACATGGATGACAAAGAAAGGCAGGCTGACTCCAACGAAATTCAGCACCTTTCACATTGCATCTAATGAATCTAAAAGTAAATTCATAGTTCAAAGTTTTGGAGAAGATTTGTAGCTCGGGTGCTCGTTGTTGTGGTTCTGTTCGCCGAGCTGGGAGTTTGTGTTGCGAACAGAACCACAACAGTAAATTCATTGGATTCAAAAATTGTTTGGGAGAATCCAGCCTTCATTCAATTCAATTAGTGGACCAGTAATCAATCGCGTCCCATCCTGTTAATGGCACAAGCTAAAAGGTTGCATAGCCTTACGTCTAGTCTGTTACGAACTCGCCTTCCTTGTAACATCAATATTTGGATGGAATATGCAGGTGGATAACCTTGCTTACAAGCAGAAACACTGCAAAGTTCGACACCACACACCTCAGACAAAATAACAAGGCAGGATATGAAAAATCCAAATCCCTGGTCGTTAAAATGCTATGGTGCTGTGAAGTAAATATTTGTTTTATTTTCCGTGCTTCACGGGATTCCGCTTTGATATTGTTCTAAATGAACCTCTGAAAACTTAACTCGAATCGACTGATGTTGTTATGACTGATATACGTGTGCAAGGAGACATCTGTTTTATCAACATTTTGGCTCTATTAATTACAACGTAACATGTGTAAATGTAAATTGCATTTCACAGATGGAAAACCTTCTGCAGGTAATATATAACTGTTTACACTTTTTTGATGCATTTTTTAAATTTTTTGACATATTCCAGTTACTTTAATTTGGACTAGGTTATGGAATTGCACCTTTTTCCTTTTATTGAACTCTTTGAACTGTAGTGATCGTTGGACCAATGCCAGAGCACTTAACTCCAATTCATGTTTATATGTAACGTTATTAGTACGTTTTCTCCTTGCCAAAACTACTCGTAACTGAAGAACATTTTGCAACCTGAAAAAGAATCTCAAGTTATTGACTCCATTTTTTTACAATGTTCTGAGACACTTTGTTGTTCTGGTTCTCAGGTTCGTCTCGTTAAAAGGAAACGCAACTTTTTTGTTCTAATGTATTCGTCACCAACTATATTATGAATACTCATTCATCTAATTCTGCTATATGGTTTGTTAATTAAGCAATGCAGGAAATTTCTCTATGATTTATTGTTATGTAGCCAAACAAGTGTATGTCGAATCTGCTGTTTTGTTTCAAATCGAACATTTGCTAGCGTTCATATTGGGGATGTCATGCACAGCTGTTTACCCGAACTGAATTTATGAAATGTTTTGACAATAAAGTCAACTGTTTTAAGGCGATCACAGTTCACATTTTTGTCAGTTTTATATATCATTGTCTGGTCTTGTAACTTCAAGTTCTCACACGTGTCATCAAATGCACGTAGGATGCATTTCCTGGTGAAAACAAATACCCGACCACCATTCCTACGTTCCCTTGTCAAAAATGTCGGAATTCACACGACACCAGGGTATAGTCCACAGGTTTATTTGAAATCACAACCTTTTGAAGCGCTCCTCCTGTGTCAGGTGAAGTCACCCAAGTCGAACACTGGCACATGGCTTTCATTTCAAACAATGCTTTTGAAGCATGTTCATTTCTCAGTTTTTTGTGATCCCATTGCCGAAGAAAAAAAACATGTTGCTGCAATCCCCAACTATAGTATCAGAAGATGTCTCAACAATAGAATAAAAATTTGTTTTAGTGTCCTTTCGAAATGCAGAACTCACTTCCATTACCTTTGTCGAATTCAACTGTCTTTTGTTTAACTGTGTATGCAACTTAATTCATTTAATCAAATTTCCAGCTTTGTCACCCAGCTCAATGGGACAATACACACTCTTTCATTCCTACAATAAACACTAGTTTTAATTTGAAGTTTGGTTGTCTTGAAGACAGTAATTGTCAATTAAGACGTAGGAAATTATTTGCTCCTGAATAGCAAAATACAAATCTTTCATTTAACCAATTCTATGAAACATGGAGTGATTGTTTTACCCTGTTACATTAATGATCTTCTGGTTAAGAATTACCAGCAAAACTCTGAGAGTTTCGAAAATAATGTCATCTGGCATTCTTTCTATATATGACAAGTAACATTTTATTCTCAATTAAAATAATGATGTAGCAGCCATACTGTAACGTTCATTCCATGGTAGATTTGGAGCTGAAAACAGCTATTTATCCAGTGCTGACGTGAATGAAGTTCATGATTCCAAAAGTAAATTGTTCTTACCAGGGAGATCCCGAGAGTGGGAGTGAATAACACAATTATTCCAAATTCAGGGAATACTTTCAACATGGGAAAAAACCATGAATTCAGTGAAAGCAGGTTTGGATAACTGAATTCAGGCTGATATGCAGAACTGACAAACCTAGAAATAATTATGATTTCCGCATCTGACCTTCCTCAATAGATTAGGTATCCTGTCTTCGTTGACATTTATTCACAGCTATAGGTTCTGTACATCTGAGCAGGAAGCGGATTCCGAAGATCACACGACCGAGTGATGAAAGACATCCCTGAAAAGGTTGATTTAAGAATATGCATGCTTCGTGAGTGAGGGAGACCAAAGCAACGTAGTGCATTTCAGGAGCAGTCTCATCAGCTGGAGGAAACATTTCCTTTATCCACTTGACAATTGCCTGCCATTTAAGAGCCCAGAAGGGAGCTTCTGGTTCGGGAGTCTTGTAACAGTCATACAAATGACGTACCCCGCCCATCAAAGCTGATGAAGGTTGATCATTGTGTCGAGTCTGGGGAAATTGGACTGGGATAAGACGTTGGTATTATTGCATTTGTCTTCACAATGGATTCGCAGGAGCTCACATAGGCAGAGTTGGTGGTCATGATACATCTGCTGTACATTCCACGTCTCAGAGCCATAGCAAAGTGCAAGAGCCACCTCAGCTCTGCATGCCATGCTCTTGGTACCGGATCTCATGTTGTTGCTGTCGATCATCCTTTCCTTCATGGAGCTGAAGGATGTGCTAACACACTGCAGGCGGTGCTGGATTTCTCACAAATATATGCTTCAGTCGACAGGAGATTTTACAAACATTTAAAGTGATGAGTTTTATCGAAGATATTCCTGTCAACCTTGACGATTGTGGAATTGCACCAATATGCCAGGACCAGTTTGGCGGAGGACTTTCAACTTTCAGGTTTTCAGAGTCAGAGCTATGCCCTCATATTCTTCCATAAAGCTAATGGTGATGGTCTGGAGTTATGCACTGAGACTGCAGCTCGATGATACAACTTGGAGTGACTGTTATTTATTTCAAAGCTAAATTTATTATGATTGTTTGGCAGAGTTTGAATACTTAACTGTTTGTTCTGTTCGTTTTTGGATGACCTTCTTAGTGGTGAATTGCATCATTGGAGTGATGGAGATCCTGAACAGTATTGGGGCAATGACGTAGCTCTGATTAACGTTCGTCCGAACAGTGATTGGGTCGGCAGTACTGCCAATAATCTTTACTTTGAATCCATGTCCTATGAATTAGGCAAAGAATGGTAACAAACTCCGTATTGTGACGAAAGCTCAGAAGGACACTTCATAATGTTTTCCAAAATTGTGTTAAATGTTTTTTTTTAAGATCGATGAAGGTCATGTACATGGGTGGCTCTTTTCTCTGGATTTCACCTACAGCTATTTTATGGTGAAACTTATGTCCAATGTGGCCTAAAGCCACTTTGCGATTCAGGAAGCAGTTCCTCCGTTAAAGGAAGAGACAGTTGATGAGCATCTTGACGATTAGTTTTCCAACTCTCGACAGCAGGAAGACCCCGCTGCAGTTACCACAGTCGGACTTGTTCCTTTTTACAAAACACTCATGGCTGTGACATCTTGGAACTCTCCCATGAAGTTCTCCTCCTCCTAGATAAGGCAGACAAGAACATCTAGCTGCTGCAGGAGATCTTTGACTTCATACTTCAATGCTTAATCAAGAATCCCGTGTCCTCTAGCAGTCTGGATGTTCTTGAGCTGGTGGACAGCCTTCTGTACTTGGTGAAGCCCATGTCGTGTCATTTGCTGTGAAATGAAATGTAGGATGCTCAGATCGATGACAGAGTCCCGAATGAAGAGGTCACTGTACTGACCCTACCAGCGTTGTTTAATGGTTTCTTAGATAAGAGATAATCTGTGTGTGGCCACAAGTGGGGACGCTCCATGAGTGTTTGGTCTGTAGGTTATCAGGAAAGCACAGAACAAACCCAGAATATCATGGCTATCAGCCATTCTTTGGGCCTCTAGTGCTTTCTTCATCTACCGCCTGCTTTTCCCACATTTTCGTTGTTTGATATCTGCCTTCAATTGCCTGCAGGTCTGCCGTTTTTTTCCATTACGAGTGTGGTTGCTTTGTTACGCTCAGAAATGCCATGTGCTTCTAACTAATCAGCTCTTGGATCTCCTGAAAATTCTCATCAAACCAATGTTGTTGTTTCTCACTAAAAGTACTGAACGAGTTTTTGCAGGCATTAATGGTAGCGGCGTTGAATTCAGAACTGACACTGTTGGAATCCAGCTATGCTGTATTGATGAAGGTCGAAAGTATCAGAGACAGCAGCTGGTTATATTAGGTTATCTTTCTCTGTCTCTTTGAGTGCCTGAATGTTGAACTTCTTGCAGCACTGCTTCTGTTGTCTCCATTACAGTGGGACTGTATCTCTGTTGATGCTGGCTGCGATCAGATGATGGTCCACCCAGCAGTCATCAGTTTTTGTCATGGTAAAATGGTTTTATTGTCTTTCTTGTCCCGTCTTCTGATGATGATACTGTGCCAATGTTTAATTTGATACGCTTTTTTTTCCCAATTTGTCCCTTGGGCAGATCGGTGCATTGATGGTGAGGTGGTTGCATTTGTATTTGGGGTCTGTTGGCTTTTTGCTTCCTTACTCTCTCTTTCCTGATTACATTAGTCCTGAGTTTGCACTTTTAGTGAAACTGGCACAGAAGACGCCCAGGTCAATTTGTTTGCCGGTGAGAGAGATTTGTCAGTGCTGGAAAAGAATTCCTTCATGTCCTCAGCTGCTGCAACAAGCAATGATGCATGTGTACTGAATACCATGATGAAGTGGTGGCAAGCAAGCGTGAGTCGGAGTCTCGTGATCCATTCGCTCATTTTGCAGGTCGAGTATTTGAATCAGTTCAACATTTTGTTTTTGACGACCTTCGAAAGTCCAAATATCCAAATGTATTCCTTCATGGATTCTATTATATAGGTCTTCAAAAGTCTTCGAAGATTGTCAAACGTGGTGTACCATTCACAAATATATACTGAAGTTAAGTAATCCCATTGAAATTTCATTATTGCCTTGCAAAGACAGTAACTGCATTCACTTTATGCATGGCCAAATCCAGGAGGAGCTCTCATTCCTGCGTTGGAACGGTGACTCAATGGATTACAATGTTGTCTTATAGTGCCAGGAACCGAGGCTTGATTTCAGCCCGGGGTGACTGTTAGTGTGGAATTTGCACATTTTGTCACGTCTGCATAGGTTTCCTCTGGCTGCTCCATTTCTGTTTCACAAGTCAAAGATGCGCCGTTTGGGTGAATTGGCAATGCTAAATTATTCATAAAGCTCATGGTTGTATAGGCTAAGTGCATTAGTTAGGGCTAAATGTAGAGGACTGCGTCTGGGTGGGTTTCTCTTTGGAGGATCAATGCAGACTTGTTGGACTGAACTGTCTGCTTCCACAGTGTAGGGATTCTAATACTGGAGATTTCTCAATCTTTATTGTAGGGAATGAAAACCAAAACAACAACAGATGCTTTCAATTTGAAATGAAAATGGAAATTGCTGGAAAAGCTCAACATCTCTACCAGCATCTGTGGACAGAAATCAGAGTTAACTTTTCAGTTCGGTTGAGTCTTCCACAGAACTGTTTCTACTTTTTAACAAAGGGGTTTAGAAGTAATCAAGATCTGAGAATTGCTCAGCTTATCAGATGCATTTTTCTCTTCACAGCATTTTAAAAACTCATCTCCTTTGAATCTCGCGTCACATTTTTCGCTGTCTCCTTGCCACTTGTATGAAAACATTTCACCTTTCTTTATTGAAAATAGCGAAATAGGATTTGTTCAATTCTCCATCATGTTCCTGTTCTCCATTCTTGATTCTTTAATTCCAACGATGTATGATATTGATGTATCTTCACTGATTGTTTTTGTTTGAATACTTGTGTTACTTATTGCAGACCGTTGTTACTTCCCTTGAAAGTTTACTCTCAAAATCGTATCTGTTGCCTTTATCGATCTATTAGTCCTCCATTGTTTAAATCAAAATTTTACCCAATCCTGAGGCATACTTCATTATCAGCAACAATATAAGTTATGTCGTTCATATTCGCTTTCACTTTGTTGACCATTGTTGGTCATTTTCAACACCATTAATTGTGTGGAACAATAGAAGGTTATGACGATTGCAGTCTTGCATTTGACATTTAATATACACATTTTTTTATGGAAGTTGCTAATTGATCGTCGTCAAGTTTCTATTATGACTTTGTAGTTTTCTTTGTTTCGACTCAGGGACATATTTCTTGTGGTGCAAAATTACTTTTGATCTCATTGAATAAATCGACCACTCAACCTGTGATCTTCCACAAAGCACACGTCAGACAAGATCAGTGACTTATCATTGTGTCAAAGCAAATCTCAGATAATCAACCTACCAACTTGCTTTTAAAGCACTGTCTTAAAAATAACGTTCAATTCCTCACTACAAGAACGATTTCGAATGTTGCTTAGCAATTCTATTTCTCTACTAACATCATCTATTCTTCATACAAATCCATTGTCACATGTATGTATAATTCTCTGCTTAAAACAATGTACCCATCACTACCACTTCCCCTGGTAATATTGTATTAAAACGTCCTCATTATGCCAAGGTAATATTTTTTCATCTTGTGTTAATTGTTTGTTCTATGCTATGCTATTTCACTAAAAGATAATAAGACCATAAGATGTACGAGAAGAATTATGCCATTCGGCTCATTCAGCCTGCTTTATATTTGATTTCGGGTTAATATGCTTCTCAACTTAAGTCTGTTGTCTTCTCCCCATCACTGTTGATCCATTTACTCATCCAGAACCTGTCGAACTCTGTCTTAAATTCAGTACGTGAATTGTCTTCGTTATGGGAGACTGAATTTTGCCAATTTCCAAGGGGTTGCTGATATCTGCCTCCTGTTATACATGAATAATTCATTATCAATGACAAGGTAAAAATGATGACTGCTGATACTGGAAAGCAGAGTCTAGATTAAAGTGGTATTGGAAAAGCACAGCAGTTCAGGCAGCATCGGAGGAGCAGTAAAATCGATGTTTCAGGTAAAAGCCCTTCATTGGCAATACAGGCAGAGTGCCTGAAGCATGGAGAGATTTTAGCTCTGCACCCTTCAGGCACTCTACCTGTATTCCTGAGGAAGGGTTTTTGCTCGAAACGTTCATTATCAATGAAAATCATTCTTTAAAAATCTTGCTCGTTTCATCTTGTTCCTTGATTTTATTTTTTGTCTTTCATGAATTTTGATCACCTGTTTGTCATGGACAAAATGTAGACCTCATCAAAACTTTTGTAGAAGGTAACCCAGAGCCTAACGTTTCCACTTGTGTTGAGCACGTGTACAACAGATATTCCAGGAGAGATACAGTTGGTCAAAACCCTTCGGTTAAAATCAAAAACAGAATTGATTTACAGATTACTGAATGAAACACGAAAAAAAGAGAAGAGAATACATAACAACTTAACCAATCGCAATCACAACTACTGCTAACTTAATGACGCTGTTTCAAATTCCTCCAAAAATACTCAAGAACAACCTTTAGCAAAAAAGGTCAAATTAAACACAAGGTATTCTCGGAGAAAGAAAGATGCAAAGAGATTCAATGGGGAACACTTCCTTCCATCAAACAATTTCCTTCACCACCTTAAACTGATCAGCTGCTAAACGAAAACAAACCAGCGAAAAGCTGGCTGGGAGAACTGAGCACCCTTTATTTCATTGTACAGATGTTTTTTTCACAAAGTTTCAAGTAAATAAACTCAGACAAAATAGAACCTCTGACTTTACGAGCGCTCTGAAAAACAAAAGGGTAACCTAATTTTGTACAACGAACAGCACAATCACGCCTCCCTCCTAGAAAGAAAGAACGATCAATATCCAAAGATGTCTTCCTCTTAAAACCCTTTCATCTTAAATTATTGGTATAATACAACACCCACATACAATAACTTGTGTATGAAAATGCAATCAAGCAATACAAAGGTCATTGCAGTCTGGTGTCCGCCCAACACCGAACACCTCAACTTCACTTCAAGTCTCAGCAATGCGTCAGCAATTATGTTTTCTCGTCCTGAGGAAAGTGCAACTTCCAAATTAAATGGCAGTAACAACAAGCTCCAACTAAAGTCTGGAATTTTTGTACTTAAATTTCTCCACAAACTTTATTCGGTTATGATCAGTGTAAATGATGATCTCAGATAGGTTACTGATAAAATAAAACTGAAATATTGTAATGTTTATGCCGAGGTCCAAGTCTCCTTCTCAACTGTTGAATATTCCTGCTGATGAAGGTTCATTTTCCTCCTGAAATGCCCGATAAATCTTTTTGATTTTCTCGTCGTCTTCCCGTAAGAGCACAGCTCCAATACCCACATTACTCGCATCGATAGCCACTTTGAATGGCTTTGCATAATGACGTATGGTTAACACTGGGGCAGTGGTTACCAGAGCTTTAGGGCTTCCAAAAGCCTTCTGACCATCCGCTATTAACTGAAAATTATTGATATTCACTAGCGATTCACTGAGTGGTGCTGCCATATTGGTACACATTGGTGTGTATTTTTGATAAAATCCGCTCAACCACAGGAAACGTAGTTCCACTCTTTTCATCTAGGGCGTGGGAAACTACCCAATTACCTTTTCTTTTGCATTCCGTGGTGCCATTTGTCTACGTCTAATAACAAGGAAGTGGACTTGGGCTTTCCCAAATTAACTGTCAGCCAACTTAATCACCAAGCATGCATTCCCAACTCGCTCAAAAAACTCTGATGAATGTTACAAATTCCATGTCTGACTAAAACTCACCTGGTCATCTATGTATTCGACAAAGTTAACTAGGTAAAAGCAATGACTGCAGATGCTGGAAACCAGATTCTGGATTAGAGGTGCTGGAAAACCACAGCAGTTCATGGCAGCATCTGAGGAGCAGTAAAATCATGCTGCCTGAACAGCTGTGCTTTTCCAGCACCTCTAATCCAGAATTCGAAAAAGTTAATTAATCCTGAAATGACGTTGTTGACTCGACTCTAAAATTTGTCTTGCATAGTTTTCGTACTAAACTGCATAACTTTAACGTGACACCGTCCATTTCGAAAGCGAAACTTTTCTTTGCTTTTTAGGGCAATGGTATCTGCCAGTAACCTTTGAACAAGTACAAATTAGAAATATCAGTTGCAAGTAACACCTTTTTAGCACAGTCTTCCAATTGTGGAAACGGACATACATCAGTTCTTGTAACGCATTGACTTAACAATAGCCCACACAACACCGTGGGGTAATACTTGGTTTTGGTCCCGTAAGTATAGATAAGTTACAGTTACTGTAACTCACTACAGTTGTGTCATCTTGGAAGATATGATCTATCCCCCTTTGAAAATGTTCCAACTTTACCAGATTATGCGAATGCAGGCCATGCTTAATCAGAACTGCATCTGCTATATTTACTTCATGATAATTAGATTATTACTTCCTGGCTTATTTTCACCTATCTCCATGTGGCATAGCAATAAATCTTTCAGGTCATTTCGATATTCCTCTGGAAAGTAACTCAATAATTTATCCCTATGGAAAAATTCTTCATTGTCCAATTTAAATTTATGAATGTCCAATTCAGAACATCTGAAAATTGTTCCTCACTCTGTGTTGTAACAAATAAAACAGACTCCTTTTGTTTGCCTTCACTACAGAAATATCGTTTGAACTTAATCACATGACATACTCTGTGAGTTTTATTTCTGTCTGGAGTCCTTATCAAATAGTTCACCACTCTAAAAAACCTTTTGATTGGATGAGGTTCATTAACTTTGTTTTGGAAGGTTCACCGATCACTGGAAGTAACAGTAACACTATTTTCAGTAGCAAAATTTTGAGTCTTCCATTTCTTGGCTGTTACCCGTTTCATGCATGTTGTGACCTTTAAATGTTGTCTAGCCAATTCCCCGCCTGTGAATTCTGAATTAGAAATTTCTCCTAAATGAATTATTGAAGTCGTCTCATTTCATGCACAAGCACTGATTCAAACGGACATCAGCTGTAACATGACATCCAAACTCCTGTGCTCAATACTCTGATCAAGGAAAGGAAATCATATCAAACGCCTTCTTCATTATCCCAGCTACCTACGACTCTGCTTTCAAGGAACTATGGACCTGCACTCCAAAGTCTCTTTGCTCAGCAACACGCCCGAGGACCGTAACATTAAGTGTAAAAGTCCTGCTAAGATTTGCTTTCCCATAATCAATACCTCGCATTTATCTGAATTAAACTCCACTTTCCACTTCTCAGCCTATTGGCCCATCTGGTCAAGTTTCTGTTTTAAGCTGAGTTAACCGGCTTTGCTGTTCACGACAATTTTGGAGTCATCTGCAAACTTATTAACTGTACCTCTTAAGCTCTCATCCAAATAACTTTTAAAATGACAAAAAGTTGAGGACCCAGCACTGATCCTTGTGGCACTCCACTGGTCATAGACCTCCAGTCTGAAAAACAACCCTCCACCACCACCACCCTCTGTCTCTTTCTTTTGAGCCAGTTCTGTATCCAAATGACTAGTTCTCCCTGTGTTCTGTGAGGTCTAATCTTGCTAATCAGTCTCCCATGGGCAACCTTGTCAAATGCCTCCCTGAAGTCCATATAGATCACATCTACAGCTCTGCCCTCATCAATCCTCTTTGTTCCTTCCTCAAAGGTGTAAACCCTCAACATAAAGTTTTAATGTTTGATGTCAGCTTTCTTGCGTTCCCCGCAATTCGGGACAGCATGCAGCAAATTTGAATTGTTTCATTCTTAAACTACCCATAAATTCCTTGAATAATTTTGATGTGAACTTTGACTCTTTCTCTGACTGTATCTCTGTGGCTTGTTCGTATCCAGAGAACATTGTTTGTAATTCCATTACAATCGTTTTTAGAGGCAATATTGTGAAATTGAATGGTCACTGGAAATGTTATGGATGCACCCGTTATTGTTAACCAATAAAAACACCGCAATCAATTAAGTCTCTTGGAAAACGTTTCCTCAAATGCAGGAATAAGTATGAATGGTGGGCGTTTTGTCACTGCCTGTGGTTTTCCAATTTCCTGACATTTACAATACGTGACAAAATTCAACTCAATTCTTGTGTGGTCCAGGCCAGCAAAAATGTTTTGTATTGTAGTTTGTGTTTTTCTCACTCCTATGTGACGCCTTCGTGATAGTTCATGAGGTCCTTGCAACATCTTATTTCGAAAACCCACTGGCAATACGAGTTGATGAACTTCTGCCAATTTCTCATCTAGTTGATTATGTGATGATCTCCATTTCCTCACTAAGACATCATTTTTAAGGTAGCAGCAATCGGGATATATTCGGATCACTTTTGATCTGTTCCTTTTGATGCAATTTGTTAAGTTTATCACTTTCTTCTGTTGCTCAGTTAATTTATGTAAACTAAAGGTGCTGGCTCGGTCATCTATCTGCTCCTGTTTTGTCTCAACTTTCTGATCAAAGAGTCTGATCATTCCATTCTTACCTATACACTTTGATGACTGCGGTATATACTGGTGACTTTGTGACCTCGTTTTGAAACTGTCAGGCAACATCGAAGAATATGCTTCCTGCAAAAGCTCAGTTACCTAATTTTGCACTCGCATTTCAACAGCAGTCAGCACCTCTCCTACCTGTGAACCAACTATACCGTCAACTAGGAATAATTGCATTCCTGAAGCTATGGGTTTGGCCAGTACTAATACAACGAATTATTCGCATTTTATTGAATCCTCTAACCACAATCTACATAATTAAGCCCTTCCCTTTTATCCGTGAATTCCCATAACTACAGCATTTTCTGACAATCGTCCTTAACCAGTACATAACTCCGTATTGTTCAACATCAAAGATTGAGAGAATGTTCTATTGCTTAATTTTGCAACCACTTCACCTGTTACCCCTGGCATATGTGAGTAAATTTACCTTTGCAAGTACGCAATTTATGAAGATCTGGCACTTTCTCAATTATCAACCTCTGACCAGTTGTACATCGTAGTGCAGCTTTTTACCCTCCACTGCTGTTTTCATTACCACTCCAATAAAAGTGATTAGCTTGTTCGGATTACCTACATCTGGCTTCCCAGTACGTTTTACAACTCGCCAACATGCCTTTTCATGTGTCAATTTATTGTAGAGCAAATAAACGAACGTCTCTTGCTTCTTCAAAGGTTTTTTTTTCCCACTGTGGTAAGTTATATCTGTGATTTTATGTGATCTGAATTTCCCTTGTCACGTGATAATTGCGGTTTTCCTCAATTTTTATTCCTCACGTATTGTATTTGATGTTGGAAGCCAAACTATTATTTATAAATCATTTCATAATGATCAGCCATTTCAACTGCTGATCTTGCCGTTTTAACTCTCTGATCTTCCAATCGACGTTGTCAACCGCTCAGGAACTGAATTTTTGAACTCCCATCTGAGTTGTAACTTCTTACTTTCAAATTTTCTCTCTTTTTTTCACTTTCCTCTCTCCTTTCCTCGGTCTTCCTCTTCCTTATTCTTTTCGTACTTCTAATGTGATTCGTTCTTATTCTCCCCCTCTGCTTTTAATCATAAAAGAAGTCTCATTTCTTTTGTCATTTCCTTTTCTTTTTCCTCTAACTCAAGCTGTTGCATTTTCCATTCAATTTTAGTCAACTCCAACGATTCAGGTGGCTTTTCCAGCAAATCTAAGTGTTGAGCTTCAACGATAATTATTTCTACTTTGTGCATAGAAGAAGTCAGCTCGAATTGCAGATTGCCTGCTAATTTAAGCATCTTGGCCTTATTCACCTCTTGTAAAATGGTCAACGCCACTTCTCGTCTCCCAGAAAACTCTTGGCGATTGAAAGAGCCTTATATCCCCCAAGAATGTGTGACCAAGGGAAATCTACAAGCCGAAAAATACATTAACAACACCCACTCTCTGCCTTCGAGATCAACAATCTGTATCTGAAATCGGAACATGAACAAATCCCGCAAAAAGTCCTCAATCTGTAATAGACCAGGTCTGACCCTTCAAAATATGTTAAGAAGGTTGGACAGACCGCAAATTTACTCATAGTTTTGACCAGCTGCTGAGTGGATCTTCCATGACTGAATCAACTGTTCAAAACCAAAGCAGAATTTATTCACAAAATGCCGAATGAAACACAAGCAAAACAAAAAAACTCTAAGTAAACGTCCCTTGACAATAGAAGTTTAAGTCAAACACAGGATCGTACAAGAGAGAGATGGCAGAGAGATTCAGCATGGAACATTTTCTTCCATCTATCAGTTTGTTTGAACATATTAAAATGACTAGCCACTGTGAACAGCTATACTGCTAAAAGCAAAATAACCCAGAGCCTGACCTGTGAGAACTAGCCACTCCCTTTCACTCGACAAATATCTTTTTCCAGCTTAAAAGCTTCAAGTAAATAAATGTAGACAAAAAGGAACAACAAACTAAGCTTCCTCAAGGTGCAACATTATCACACATTGATGCTTATATCGAATGTTTTGTTGTTCTGAGACAATGGTTTCATAATTGCAAGACATATTGAACCACTTTGTAATAAATATTCACTTTTAATCCCGTCTACGTTCTTGTAAATGTGCAGTGAATTCTTCAAAAGATCATTTAGATATGTATTTCAAAAATATTTCACAGATGCTATTTCTTAATAACGTTTCATTCGATGATTGTCAAAGATTCTTTTGCCTTTCAATTCTGCTTTTTACTTCACATGTTCCTCCCCAGTCCGGTAACAACCCACCAGATGCAGTAGCTTAAAACAAGGTGCAAACAAACTAGGCAATGCCCTCCAAACAGCTTATATCTGGGCCTGCTCAAATAAGCGGCAAAACTTGAAGTATTATGTTTTGCTATAAAGATGCTATTTACCTCTATTCCTTATCCACCAGTTCTCTAGCCTTACGTTCATTTATTTTTTTTCTCATACGCCAGACCAAGACACAGAATCATACAGAGAATAATTCTGAAATTACGAACCCTTGGTGTAGAGCACTCAGCTTTATCTTCTGGTTCTCTATATGCGGCTTGCACGGCCTTATCATTTTACATAGAGTCGTTTGGAGAGTCATGGTCTCTGTCTTTTGGCTGTTTCCACTTACCCTTATTTTACCTGCTCAATAACATCATTGGCCTTGGTAAAAATTAGCAAGAAATCATCCGAGTGTTGCGAGTGCAATCACAGATACGTCTAAATTTTCATTTTGTGACGAAATCACATGCACACGTTGTACTTCCGCATTTCAAAGACGACTGAGCACCGCTGCGAATGCTTACGATTTCAAAGCGATATGCTGGATTACAACATAATGCCATGTGATTTCTGACTTGCTCACCCCAGTCCAAAACCAGCGCCTCCACATTGTCACATTTTGTCGGCAATGCCTCCGCATCATGCATCTTAAAAATAAGTTATAACTCGTGCCACCACCGGACGAGTCTTGCTTTATTCTCATGGTAAACAATCGTTCTGAAAGAATGAAATGAAGAAATCAATTGGTGCAATGAATGGATATCGGTGAATTGAGTACTTCCTCCCTTTGTTTCTTTTTTTGTGTTTAACGTATTCCTGCACACTATTCCAGACACCATTTCGCCGTTGATGCAATATACGAACTTCTCAGCCTTGCAGGCAGTCGTCAGTTCTACAGACACTGTTCCACAACGTTTACCTATCATGCACATGCATTATGCACAAAAGGATACCTTGGGCAGTATAATTCTTCAAAACGCAGAAGGAAATTTCCAATTGGCTGCTTTGCCGTGCTGTAAATTATATTTGTATCAATTTTATATGTTTGTATCGCAAATATTAGTAGATGCCCTCCAACGTACAAACATTCACTTAAATTGCAAAGGCAGTAGCTGTGCAAATTCACTGTTAAAGTCAGACAGCAGTATAAGTTTTTTTTTCATTTCAAGTTCTGGACATGTTATCGTTGACTTTGTCTCTCGTCTTAATTATTAAAGTGCCACTGTTGTAACCTTTGTTCCACAAAGTTCGAGAAGAACGCAATATCTTAGAAAACACTAATTACTGCTATTCGAATTCGAAGAACACAGGTGCAACATGTAAATTCGTTCAAAAAAGAATAAGCTCTTACAGAGACAATTTCGTCCAGTCCTCCACCTTGGAATATAGGAGATATGGTTGCTAAGATTGCATGTGATAAGCAAGTTGGAGAAGCAGTGAATGCAGAGGAAGGTGATCTCAGCATACAACGGGAGCTTGTCCACTGGGCGAAGGAATGGCAGATGGTGTTAAATTTAGATAAATATGAGGTGCGGCATTTTGGAAAGGCAAATCAGGGCAGAACGTATACACTTGATGGTAAGATCCTCGGGATTGTTGCTGAACAAAGGGACAATGGAGTGCAAGAGTTCAGACTGTGGTGTTGTAATAGCACAGCAGGGTTGGCAACATCCGAGGAGCAAGCGGACCGAAATGTCGTGCATAAGCTGTACATCAGGAATTCGTGATGAAGAACTTACGTCCTCAACTTCGATTCCCCAACTCTTCCGATTCTGCCTGACCTGTATTTCCAGCACTACACTCTCGTCTCTGATCTCCAGCATCTGCAGTCCTCACTTTCTCCTTGAATTTTAACTGCAGAACTCCTTGAATTTTGAGTTACGAATCGATAGGATATTGAAGGATGTCCTTGGTATGGATTAGAGAATTGAGTGTTTCAGCTGTACACAACATTGGTTAGGTCAATTTTAGAATATTCTGATTAATTCTGGTCTCCTTCCTACAGGAAAAATTGTCGTGAAACATGAAAGGGTTCAGAAAAGATTTACAAGGACTTTGCCAGGGTTGGAGGGTTTGAGCAATAGGGCAATTCTGAACAGGCTGTGGCTGTTTAACTTGAAGCGTGAAAGCCTGAGGGGTGACTTCATACAGGTCTACAAAATCATGGGGACCGGGCAATGGATAGCGTAAAAATACAAGGTCTTTGTCCTGGGATGGGGTAATCCAGTAAGAGATTGTGTAGGTTGTGGGTCAAAGGGGAAACAATGTAAATTAACTTAATGTACACCATTTTCATGCTGGGGATAGCGCTTGCATGGAATGAGCTGCCAGCTAAGTCGTGGAGTCTGGTACAACTACAACATTGATTAAGCATCTGCATGGATATATGATTAGGAAGCGTTTAGAGTGATACGTGTCAAATACAAACAAATGGGACTAGATTAAATTAGGATATCTGGCCCGCATGGACGAATTGGAATAAAGGGGTTTTTTTCATGCTGTACATCTCTATGACTCTATATAAAAAGAAACTTTAGGTTCTGCTTAATCGAGACCTTTGCATACATATTCTACTTTGGACACCCATTAATAAAAACGAAATACTAACATAAACTGTCCAACACTAAAAAAAATTTGCAACTTTCCTGTGCTGATACCATTGGACTTTTTAAAACGTCGTTTGAAAAGAAAGCCAACTTGTTCAAAGGTGTCCTGAATCAGGAAGAATTTCAACCTGAATACCGCTGATGCATTAGAAGTGTCAGTGTTCCTGTGTGATAATCCACAGTTGTCATTTGCAGTTTTCAACTGGCTATTAGCGCCTGAATAATGTTTGGGGTTGTTCTTCCAACTGTGGTATGCAATAGACTTTTGTCTTTGTTCAGTCTGACTTCAGTCCGACTGAGCATGGATTTGAGTTGTTCCGCTCCTCAAATCCTTCAGAGCATTCTAATGGCTTTAGAGTAATAGAGTTTCAACGTTATGTGTGTGATATGAATTAAGAAAAAAAATGGTTTTGGTCATTCTAATCATATGGATGAATTGCATATCTTTCATTTCCTTTCTGAATTAATGGAATGAACAGTTCAGCTAATCGTAGCCAGGAGACTAATCCCTGTTTCTGCAGCTCCTGTGCCAAATTGGTTTACAATAAAGACAATATTTACATTGTTCCATATCGTTACTACAATAACTATTTTTGTAAGTGCAGATGAACAACGTTACCTCTTTAAACATCTATTAGATGTGTAGGTAGTATGTGCGTATAAAAGAAAGCTTACAAAGCATCGAGATATTGCTGAAACGGAACATCCTTTAAAGTTACTTGTAATTCAAAAGAAGTTATTGCACAACAAAGATATTACATTCCAGCCAGTAGGATGCAGCTTCTTGAAAATAAGTATATCATCAGGACCTATATGCAACAATTGCATACCGTAAAATTACAAATGAAACTTCTTTGTGTACAGAAATTACTTGATAGATGGAAGTTTATTTGATTCAATTAAACTGAGTATTAAGATTTAATTATCTTGAAAATCAATGAATGAAATGAGAAACAAGTCAAATCCTGGCATTTTTGTTAACAACATCTAATAATATCAATTGAAACAGTTGTTTGCAGAAGGGGCACTACAATTAACAATGCTTTGTTTTTTCGCAATATTCCGAAATACTTTGCTTCCTCTAACAATATTTAAAGAAGAAAACCGTTGTGAAAATACTGCTCAATTAATTCTTTTAAAGAAAAAAAATAACAATTAGCCCAGATTTGCAGTTGAATTTGATCGTCTAAACCTCTTTGCTATTGCAACAAGCAACAGGTTAACTATACATTCGGCAATTTTCTCCTTTCCTTTCACTTAGATGTCGATAACTTGAAAAGCGACCTGAGAAAAGCTGGTAAGTAAATAAAATAAAAAACGTGGTATTGCACTTGTATAGCACCTTAATTGTAATAAAGACACCTCATCATGTAGAAGAACAGTAGACTAATTCAAATAACATAACATTGAAACTTTCTGCGGTGTTTTGTAGAACTTAGAGATAATTTGAAACACGAGACAAAACTGTTGTGAAATGTGATCACACATTGCAAAAACAAAAGTTGTGCAAATATTTACAAGAAAGGAGGATCCACGTTATTGAATTTTGCGTTCATGTGCTAAAGCATCAGGCTAGTTAATCCATAATTGTGAAGCATTTTATATCCACCAACCTATTAAGTAATAATTCAGAACAAATCACACCCAAGGTAGAATTGAAACGTTTGAAAGATGGGGAGACATGTAAAGAATCAGTATTGCAAAGGGAAACAAATCGAGCCGATGCTAAATATACTTCAATATGTATGTTCCAGTGAAATAAAAAAAAGTCCCACACTTTCGTTTCAAAGAGAAAGAAAATTTAATGCAGTCAGAATGCAAAAAAAGACCTCACTCAAGTCAATCTCATAGTTACGAAAAAGAATCATATTGTTAAACATGGAAATAGGACAATACATTCAAAGAGACTCTCCCGTGTGGAAAAAGGCTATTGGCCCATAAAGTCCACAGCCGCTCTCCGAAGAAAATTTCCCAGTTTCACGCCAGGATCCCATGCCTGCATTTCGCATTACTATTCCTCCTGCGTGTCAATGGACACTATGCGTATTTTTTCACGGCCAATCCACCCATCTGCACATATATGAAATGTGTGAGAAAACCGAAACAACCAGACGTAACCCACGTAGAAACAAGGAGGATTTCTAAACATAACCTTGTCAAGGCCGGAATGAAACCGAGGTCCCTGGCACTGTAAAGCATCAGTGCAAACCACTGAGCCACAAACATTAATTTGCTTATGGTGAGGAAGCAGACGTTTTGGGACAGTATGTTTAGGTTGCCAAATGGCAATTGATGACGCATCTCAAACAAGGTTTCTTTTTCAGATAGGAATGCACGAAGATTTGATTATATTTTAGCATGCCGACACATATGCCCACATAATACAAATATCAGGGTAAAATGAATCTTTCTCAGCTCAGCAAGCACTAAATAACGGAATACCACAGTGATTCGAAATGTTGTATCAACAAGTTGTTTTCTACACTAACATTAAAAAATCATTCGTATTATTGGGGAAATTTCTGATGAAGTAAAATTTTATAGGAAATTGGAAAGAAACGGAAATAAAAATGGAAATTGCCCATGAAACTGACTAGGTTAGGAAGCATCTGTAGAGAGAAAGCTGTCAGAATTAGTATTAGATAGGATAAGTTATCAATTATTCTTCGTGTACCAGAAGAGGAAATAGTTAAATTTCGTAAATGACAAATATGTCAGATGGAGTGTACTGTTAGAATATGTGGTGCCATACTTGTTTAAAAAATGTATACAACAAACATAAATCAGTTTTAAAAGAAGAGTTTTTCAAAAACTGTGATGTAAAGCCATTGAGATTTCCTTGCAAAATTATAATAAAAGACAACGACCGAAGTTCAGCGTATAACTGCAGTCTATATTATAAATCTCGTCATTCGCACAAAACAAAAGAGGAATAAAACTGGAAAACATTATTCAACATGATGAGTGTTGTGGTAAAGCAATGCGTTGTGGAATCCAAAATGGTAATCTCCTTTGAAAAAAATGGATCCAGTTTGGAAAAGGCAACTGTCTTGCAGATGCTGGATCCGAAAACAAAGACCTAAAAAAGAAATTCAGCAGATCTTTCAGTATGTCGAAGGTTAAACAGATTAACATTTTGAATCTGATATGAGTTATTCGGAATTTCAGTGAATGCGTTTAGGCAGGCTCAACCGATGGAAAGCATCTGCTTCCCATGGATTGAGACTGAAAAAATATTTTGTATAATGGAGGAATTGGAGCAATTATATCATTCCACATAATGATGGAAGGACCATATCAGACTAGGAATGTAGACACTTCTTCTGCAGTGCCCTTCATCTTAGGTAGTCCATTCAATAATTTACTGCGCAGTTTGATGACTGAGAATCTTCAATACAGATATGATGGATGGCTCAACAATGATAGATTGAAGCATTATGCAGGGAAATCCATGATTGTGGAATAAGCAGCAAAAACCATGAGCATATCGAATCGCAGAATATTTTTAATTGACTGACGTCAATATTGCTGCCTTTTGTTGTTATAGTATTGTGAATTAAACTCATCCATCGGCTGATAATTTAGATATTTCATGTTCATGGACTCATCTGCAGGGAACAGTGTGTTAAAATCGAAGAAATAAGTGTCCATATATGCTTGAATATAGTATCGCTCCCTCAAATTGAACAGGTCAATGCACAATAGTTCAGTTTATTTTTCGATACAATGACCTATTTGATTGACAATATTCAAAGCAAGATGGATGGTTCAACCATAATGGGTTGAAGCATTATGCAGGGAACATCAAGGTGTCAAAAAAGCATCAAAAACCAATTAACCATGACTATATCTAATAGACCATATACTGTATGGATTGAGGCCAATAATACTGCATGTATCAACATAGTAATTGATTTCAACATAGGCATCGGATGGTAATTTAGACATTTCATTTCATGGACTCACCTTTCCAGAACAGTACATTAACGTTGACCAGCAAACTGTCTAAAGTTCATCCTGCATAGCATTGCTTTCACAAATTGAACAGCTTAACATACAATAGCCAAGTATATTCTTAAATACAATTACTTTGTCCACGAGTACTGTAAGGGTTTCGTAGTTATTGAATAATTGATATTGCTGATGTTTCAACTAATGGTCTGTGCTGCAGAATCACTTGCTAAACAATTTAGGATCTCTTCTCCGGCCAATGTGTGTAACAAATAATTCGTGAAAACTGAACTATATTCTCCGTAGCAAATATGTTTGTTCAAAGATCCAGCTAGGACAGCTGGTTGAGGCTGCAACATAATCGCTCCAAACAAATGATGAATTCATTGCCTTAATTCTGCATAATGGTATGTTTAACCTGCTGCAAAATTCAAAGCGAAAACAAAGGTTCATATGTGGTCTTTCAACAGAAAACGACCTGAGAGATAAAGAAAGAGGTAAGAATTGAAGATAACACGGTATTCAATTTTTGATACATAATTTATAAGCATTCATCATTTCTTTTTCATATAGATTGTCTCTGTGAGGTGCATTTGATATTGGATTACACGAACTAACATCGAAGGTGCTGTGACGTGTTAACATACATTTTCTGAGTGAAGGTTGAGTGAAATGATTACGCCACAGATGAAGACATGACTGCCCAGCTGGTTCAGTGCGCTACGTGCTTGATGTGGGAGGTCAACGACTCTGGTGTGTCTGCCTCGTACATGTGTGGAAAGTGTGTGCACATTCACCTATTGACCGAGCATATTGCAGCGCTGATGAAAGAAGTCGAGGGCCTTAGGCTCATCCGAGAGAACGAGATCTTTATTAATAAGACCTTCAGCGAGGTTATTACACCAATCATGCCAGAAGAGAGCAGAAGCAAGCGGACGATGAGGAAGGCAGAGAGGAGACAGGTGCAAGAGGCCCTGGGAGAAGTACCTGTCAGGAACAAGATGCAGCTGTTGGAAACAGTGGAGACTGCCAGTCCGCGAGACGGCCAGGTCTGCAAATCTAAAGTTGGTGCAGAGGCAGAGTGGAAGACTCGGACATTGCACAGAGCCATGGTAATAGGTGACTCCATCGTGAGAGGAATTGACCGCGGTTTTGGTGGCAGTAGACGGGATTTAAGGATGGTGTGTTGTCTTCCTGGTGCCAGGGTGAAAGACATCGCAGACAGAGTTCAGGACATCCTCAAGGACGAGGGTGAAGAGTCAGACGTGGTGGTACATGTCGGCACAAATGATGTCGGGAAGAAGATGAGGCATATACTACAGCGGGACTTTGGAGAACTAGGAAGAAGGTTGAAAAGCAGGACGTCTAAGGTGGTTATCTCTGGTTTGCTTCCAGTTCCTCGTGCTGGTGAGGCCAGAAACAGGGAGATAATAGACTTGAACGTGTGGTTGGGGAACTGGTGCAGGAGGCAAGGATTTATGTTCTTGAATCACTGGGGTACATTTTCTGGCAAACATAAATTCTACAAGAGAGGCGGTTCGCACCTTAATAGGTTAGGGACCAGCATTCTGGCAGGAAAGGTTTTCTACTGCAAAACCGCTACATTTAAATTAAGTAGCGGGGAGGAGGGGACAAACTGGATGTATAAAAAAGAAGTGGAAGGGAAAGTTAGAACAAGAGAAGTCAAGAAAGACAACTGTATCAATGAGGCAGAAAATTCGAAAAGGTATCATGCTATAAGGTTGAGTGGAATAGGGGTTGATGGGAAGGGTGAGAGCAGTAACAAATTAAAAATACTGTATATGAACGCACAAGCATTACAAAAAAGATGGATGAGATTGTGGCTCTTTTGGAAATTGAATGATACGACATTATGGGGATAACTGAGACGTGGCCTCAAGTGGACAGGGCCTGGGAAATGAATATTCAAGGCTACACGTGCTATCGTAAGGACAGACTGACGGACAGAGGGGGTGGAGTGACCTTGTTGTTAAGGGAGAATATTCAGTCCCTTGCGCGAGGGGACCTAGAGTCAGAGGATGCAGAGTCAGTGTGGATAGAGCTGCGAAATACTAAGAGTAAAAAGACCCTCTTGGGAGTCATCTACAGGCCCCCAAACAGTAGTCACGTATTGTAAATGTCAGGAAATTGGAAAACCACAGGCAGTGACAAAACGCCCACCATTCACACTTATTCCTGCATTTGAGGTAACATTTTCTAAGAGACTTAATTGATTGCGGTAGCTGTATTTGTTAACAATTGCGGATGAATCCATAACATTTCGAGAGGCCATTAAATTTCACAATATTGCCTCTAAAAACGATTGTAGTGGAATTACAAACAATGTTCTCTGGATACGAACGAGCCACAGAGATACAGTCAGATTAAGAGTCAAATTTCACATCAAAATTATTCGAGGAAGTTATGGATAGTTTAAGAATGAAACAATTCAAATTTACTGCGTTCGGACTAAATTTGGGCCGTTGAAGACAGAAACAGGGGAATATATTACAGAGAACACAGAAATGGCAGAAGAATTAAATGGGTACTTCAGATCTGTGTTCACTGGAGAAGACACTAGCAATCTCCCTGAGGTAACAGTGACTAAAGGACCTGAACTTAAGGGAATCTGTATTTGTCAGGAATTGTTGTTGGAGAGACTGTTAGGTCTAAAGATTGATAAGTCCCCGGGGCCAGATGGTCTACATTCCAGGGTACTGAAGGAGGTGGCTCGGGAAATCGTGGATGCGTTGGTGATGATTTTCCACAATTTGATAGGTTCGGGATCGGTACCTGAGGATTGGAGAGTGGCTAATGTTATACCACTTTTTAAGAAAGGTGGGAGAGAGAAAGCAGGAAATTATAGACCAGTTAGTCTGACCTCAGTGGTGGGAAAGATGCTGAAGTCTATTATAAAGGATGAGATTATGGCACATCTGGATAGTAGTAACAGGATAGGACAGAGTCAGCATGGATTTATGAAGGGGAAATCGGGCTTGACTAATCTTCTAGAGTTTTTTGAGGATGTACCTCTGAAGATGGACGAGGGAGATCCAGTAGATGTAGTGTACCTGGACTAAATTCCTCATAGGAGGTTAGTGAGTAAATTTAGGGCGCATGGTATTGGGGGCAAAGTACTAGATTGGATTGAAAATTGTTTGGCTGATAGGAAACAAAGAGTAGTGGTAAACGGCTCTATTTCGGAATGGCAGGCAGTGACCAGTGAGGTACCGCAAGGATCCGTGCTGGGACCACAGCTTTTCATAATATATGTTAATGATATAGAAGATGGTATCAGCAATAACATTAGCAAATTTGTTGATGATAAAAAGCTGGGTGGCAGGGTGAAATGTGATGAGGATGTTAGGAGATTACAGGGTGAACTGGACAGGTTATGTGAGTGAGCAGATGCATGGCAGATGCAGTTTAATGTGGATAAATGTATAGTTATCCACTTTGGTGGCAAGAACAGGAAGGCAGATTACTACCTCAATGGAATTAATTTAGTTAAAGGGGCAGTACAGAGAGGTCTGGGTGTTCTTGTAAACCAGTCAATGAAGGCAAACATGCAGGTACAGCAGGTAGTGAAGAAGGCTAATAGCATGCTGGCCTTCATAACAAGAGGGATTGAGTATTAAAGCAAAGAGGTGCTTATGCAGCTGTACAGGGCCCTGGTGAGACCACACCTGGAGTACTGTGTGCAGTTCTGGTCGCCAAATTTGAGGAAAGACATTCTGGCTATTGAGGGGGTGCAGCGTAGGTTCACGAGGTCAATTCCTGCAATGGAGGGATTACCTTACACTGAACGACTGAAGCGACTGGGCTTGTATACCCTTGAGTTTAGAAGACTGAGAGGGGATCTGATTGTGACGTATAAGATTATGAAAGGATTGGACACTCTGGCAGCAGGAAACATGTTTCCGCTGATGGGTGAGTGCCGAACCAGAGGACACAGCTTAAAAATACGGGGTACACCATTAAGGACAGAGATGAGGAGAAACTTCTTCACCCAGAGAGTGGTGGCTGTGTGGAATGCTGTGCTCCAGAGGACAGTGGAAGCCCTGTCTCTGGATTCATTTCAGAAAGAGTTGGGTAGAGCTCTCAAAGATAGTGGAATCAAGGGTTATGGAGATAAGGCAGGGCGCAGATACTGATTAGGAATGATCAGCCATGATCATATTGAATGGCGGTGCTGGCTCGAAGGGCGGAATGGCCTACTCCTGCACCTATTGTCTACTGTCTATTGTCCTTGCACGGTAGAACACAAAAAACACACATTTCTTCATGATAACTCTGAAGATGTTGAAAAATAGCATTGAACAATTTGATGGAAAAACGCAGCAGTCAACATAAAATGCATGTTCAACTCATGGATTAGTCGATAGTGAGTGTGCCAAGATTTTCGTGAGGGACGGCACATATTGCTAAAACTTGGTGTGTATTTTTGATAGAATTCGCTCAATCCCAGGAATCGTAGTTCCACTCTTTTCATCTAGGGCGTGGGAAACTACCCAATTACCTTTTCTTTTGCATTCCGTGGTGCCATTTGTCTATGTCTAATAACAAGGAAGTGGACTTGGGCTTTCCCAAATTAACTTTCAGCCAACTTAATCACTAAGCATGCATTCCCAACTCGCTCAAAAAACTCTGATGAATGTTACAAATTCCATGTCTGACTAAAACTCACCTGGTCATCTATGTATTCGAAAAAGTTAACTAGGTAAAAGCAATGACTGCAGATGCTGGAAACCAGATTCTGGATTAGAGGTGCTGGAAAACCACAGCAGTTCATGGCAGCATCCGAGGAGCAGTAAAGTCATGCTGCCTGAACTGCTGTGCTTTTCCAGCACCTCTAATCCAGAATTCGAAAAAGTTAATTAATCCTGAAATGACGTTGTTGACTCGACTCTAAAATTTGTCTTGCATAGTTTTCGTACTAAACTGTATAACTTTAACGTGACACCGTCCATTTCGAAAGCGAAATTTTTCTTTGCTTTTTTGGGCAATGGTACCTGCCAGTAACCTTTGAACAAGTACAAATTAGAAATATCAGTTGCGAGTAACACCTTTTCAGCACAGTCTTCCAATTGTGGAAACGGACATACATCAGTTCTTGTAACGCATTGACTTAACAATAGCTCACACATCACCGTGGGGTAATATTTGGTTTTGGTCCCGTAAGTATAGATAAGTTGCAGTTACTGTAACTCACTACAGTTGTGTCATCTTGGAAGATATGATCTATCCCCCTTTGAAAATGTGCCAACTTTACCAGATTATGCGAATGCAGGCCATGCTTAATCAGAACCGCATCTGCTATATTTACTTCATGATAATTAGATTATTACTTCCTGGCTTCTTTTCACCTATCTCCATAAGGCATAGCAATAAATCTTTCAGGTCATTCCGATATTCATCTGAAAAGTAACTCAATAATTTATCCCTATGGAAAAATTCTTCATTGTCCAATTTAAATTTATGAATGTCCAATTCAGTACATCTGAAAATTGTTCCTCACTTGTAACAAATAAAACAGACTCATTTTGTTTGCCTTCACTGCAGAAATATCGTTTGAACTTAATCACATGACATATTCTGTGAGTTTTATTTCTGTCTGGAGTCCTTATCAAATAGTTCACCACTCTAAAAAACCTTTCGATTGGATGAGGTTCATTAACTTTGTTTTGGAAGGTTCACCGATCACTGGAAGTAACAGTAACACTATTCTCAGTAGCAAAATTTTGAGTCTTCCATTTCTTGGCTGTAACCCGCTTCATTGCATGTTGTGACCTTAAAACGTTGTCTAGCCAATTCCCCGCCTGTGAATTCTGAATTAGAAATTTCTCCTAAATGACTTATTGAAGTCGTCTCATTTCATGTCCAAGCACTGATTCAAACGGACAGAGTTTAGTCAATTAATTTGGTGCATCTGTGATGGAAAAGACTGCAAACAGAATTCCCTTATCACAGTGATCTGGATAGAGTCATAGAGATTAACAGCATGGAAAGTAGACCCTTCGAACCAACCTGTCAATACCGACCAGATATCCCAACCCAATCTAGTCCCACCTGCCAGCACCCGACCCAAATCCCTTCAAAACCTTCCTATTCATATACACATCCAAACGCCTCTTAAATGTTGCAATTGTACCAGCCTTCAACACTTCCTCTGGCAGCTCATTCCATGCACGTACCACACCTTGTGTGAAAAAGTTGCCCCTTAGGTCTCTTTTATATCTTTCTCTTCTCACCCTAAACCTATGCCCACGACTTCTGGACTCCCCGAACCCAGGGGAAAGACATTGCCTATTTACCCAATCCATAGCAGTCATGATTTTTAAAAACTCTGTGAGGTCACCCCACAGCCTCCGACGCTCCTGGGAAAACAGCCCCTGTCTGTTCAGCCTCTTCCTATAGCTCAAATTCTGCAACCCTGGCAACATCCTTGTAAACCTTTCTGAACCCTTTCCAGATTCACATCATCTTTCTGATAGGAAGAAGACCAGAATTGCACACAATATTCCAACAGTGGTCATATCAATTTCCTGCACACCTGTAACATGACCTCCCAACTCCTGTGCTCAATACTCTGATCAAGAAAGGAACGCATATCAAACGCCTTCTTCATTATCCTAGCTACCTACGACTCCACTTTCAAGGAACTATGGACCTTTGGTGACTTTGTGACCTCGTTACGAAACTGTCAGGCAACATCCAAGGTCTCTTTGCTCAGCAACACGCCCGAGGACCTTAACATGAAGAGTAAAAGTCCTGCTAAGATTTGCTTTCCCATAATGCAGCACCTCGCATTTATCTGTATTAAACTTCACCTTCCACTTCTCAGCCTATTGGCCCATCTGGTCAAGATGCTGTTGTAATCTGAGGTAACCCGCTTTGCTGTTCACGACAATTTTGGAGTCATTTGCAAACTTATTAACTGTACCTCTTAAGCTCTCCTCCAAATCACTTTTGTAAACGACAAAAAATAGAGGACCCAGCACTGATCCTTCAGGCACTCCACTGATCATAGACCTCCAGTCTGAAAAACAATCCTACACCACCACCCTCTGTCTCTTTCTTTTGAGCCAGTTCTGTATCCAAATGGCTAGTTCTCCATGTGTTCTGTGAGGTCTAATCTTGCTAATCAGTCTCCCATGGGGAACCTGGTCAAATGCCTTCCTGAAGTCCATATAGATCACATCTACAGCTCTACCCTCATCAATCTTCTTTGTTCCTTCCTCAAAACTGTAAACCCTCAACATAATGTTTAATGTCTGATGTCAGCTTTCTTGCGCTCCCTGCAATTCGGGACGGCATGCAGTAAATTTGAATTGTTTCATTCTTAAACTACACATAACTTCCTTGAATAATTTTGATGTGAACTTTGACTCTTAATCTGACTGTATCTCTGTGGCTCGTTCGTATCCAGAGAACATTGTTTGTAATTCCACTACAATCGTTTTTAGAGGCAATATTGTGAAATTGAATGGCCTCTCGAAATGTTATGGATGCACCCGCAATTGTTAACAAATACAGCTACCACAATCAATTAAGTCTCTTAGAAAATGTTTCCTCAAATGCAGGAATAAGTGTGACTGGTGGGCGTTTTGTCACTGCCTGTGGTTTTCCAATTTCCTGACATTTACAATACGTGACAAAATTCAACTCAATTCTTGTGTGGTTCCGGCCAGCAAAAATGCTTTGTATTGTAGCTTGTGTTTTTCTCACTCCGAAGTGACGCCTTCGTGATAGTTCATGAGGTCCTTGCAACATCTTATTTCGAAAACCCACTGGCAATACGAGTTGATGAACTTCTGCCAATTTCTCATCTAGTTGATTATGGGATGATCGCCATTTCCTCACTAAGATATCATTTTGAAGATAGCAGCAATCGGTATATATTCGGATCACTTTTGGTCTGTTCCTATTGATGAAATTTGTTATATTTATCATCTTCTTCTGTTGCTCAGTTAATTTATGTAAACTGAAGGTGCTTGCTCTGTCATCTATCTGCTCCTGTTTTGTCTCATCTTTCTGATCAAAGAGTCTGATCATTCCATTCTTACCTATACACTTTGAAGACTGCAGTTTATACTGGTGACTTTGTGACCTCGTTACGAAACTGTCAGGCAACATCGAATAATATGCTTCCTGCAAAAGCTCGGTTGCCTAATTTTACACTCGCATTTCAACAGCAGTAGGCACCTCTCCTACCTGTGAACGAACTTTCCCGTCAACTAGGAATAGTTGCATTCCTGAAGCTATGGGTTTGGCCAGTACTACTACACCGAATTATTCGCTTTTCATTGAATCCTCTAATCACACTCTACATAATCGAGCCCTTCCCTTTTATCCGTGAATTCCCATAACTAAAGCATTTTCTGACAATCGTCCTTAACCAGTACATAACTCCGTATCTTTCAACATGAAAGACTGAGAGAATTTTCTATCATTTAATTTTGCAACCACTTTACCTGTTACCCCTGGCAAATGTGAATAACTTCACCTTTGCAAGTACGCAATTTAAGAAGATCTGGCACTTACTCAATAACCAACCTCCGACCAGTTGTACATTAGATTAGATTAGATTAAACTTACAGTGTGGACACAGGCCCTTCGGCCCAACAAGTCCACACCGACTCGCCAAAGCTTAACCCACCCATACCCCTACATTTACCCCTTTACCTAACACTACGTGCAATTTATCCTGGCCAATTCACCTAACCTGCACATCTTTGGACTGTGGGAGGAAACCGGAGCACCTGGAGGAAACTCACGCTGTATTGCAGCTTTTTAGCCTCCACTGTTCTTTTCGTTACCACTCCAATTAAAGTCATTAGCTTGTTCGGATTACCTACATCTGTCTTCCCAGTACGTTTTACAACTCGCCAACATGCCTTTTCATGTGTCAATTTATTGTAGAGCAAATAAACGAACGTTTCTTGCTCCTTCAAACGTTTTTTTTCCACTGTGTTAAGTTATATCTGTGATTTTATGTGATCTGAATTTCCCTTGCCACGTGATAATTGCGGTTTTCCTCAATTTTTATTCCTCACGTATTGAATTTGATGTTGGAAGCCAAACTTTTATTTATGAATCATTTCATAATGATCAGCCATTTCAACTGCTGATCTTGCCGTTTTAACTCTCTGATCTTCCAATCGACGTTGTCAACCGCTCAGGAACTGAAGTTTTGAACTCCCATCTGAGTTGTAACTTCTTACTTTCAAATTTTCTCTTTTTTTTCGCTTTCCTCTCTCCTTTCCTCGGTCTTCCTCTTCCTTATTCTTTTCGTACTGCTAATGTGATTCGTTCTTATTCTCCCCCTCTGCTTTTAATCATAAAAGAAGTCTCATTTCTTTTGTCATTTCCTTTTCTTTTTCCTCTAACTCAAGCTGTTGCATTTTCCATTCAATTTTAGTCAACTCCAACGATTCAGGTGGCTTTTCCAGCAAATCTAAGTGTTGAGCTTCAACTGTAATTATTTCTACTTTGTGCATAGAAGAAGTCAGCTCGAATTGCAGATTGTCTGCTAATTTAAGCATCTTGGCCTTATTCCCCTCTTGTAAAATGGCCAACGCCACTTATCATCTCCCAGAAAACTCTTGGCGATTGAAAGAGCCTTAGCTACCCCAAGACTGTGTAACCAAAAGAAATCTACAAGCAGAAAAATACATTAACACCACCCACTCTCTGCCTTCGAGATCAACAACCTGAATCTGAAATCGGAACATGAACAAATCCCGCAAAAAGTCCTCAATCTGTAATAGACCAGGTCTGACCCTTCAAAATATGTCAAGAAGGTAGGCCAGACCGCAAACTTTCTCGTACTTTTGACCAGGTGCTGAGTGGATCTTCCATGACTGAATCAACTGTTCAAAACCAAAGCAGAATTTATTCACAAAATGGCAAATGAAACACAAACAAAACAAAACACTCCCAGTAAACGTCCCTTGACAAAAGAAGATAAAGTCAAATACAGATCGTACAAGAGAGAGATGGCAGAGAGATTCAGCATGGAACATTTTCTTCCATCTATCAGTTTGTTTGAACATCTTATAATGACCAGCCGCTCTGAACAGCCGTACTGCTAAAAGCAAAACAACCAAACCCTGTGAGAACTAGCCACTCCCCTTTCACTTGACAAATATCTTTTTCAAACTTAAAAGCCTCAAGTAGATAAATGTAGACAAAAAGTAACTTCTTATAATCCTTCTGAAAAAAGGAACAACAAACTAAGTTTCCTCAAGGTGCAACATTATCACACATTGATGCTTATATCGAATGTTTTGTTGTTCTGAGACAATGGTTTCATAATTGCAAGACACATTGAACCGCTTTGTAATAAATATTCACTTTTAATCCCGTCTACGTTCTTGTAAATGTGCAGTGAATTCTTCAAAAAAGCATTTAGATATGTATTTTTAAAATATTCTCACAGATACTATTCCTTAATAACGTTCCATTCGATGATTGTCAAAGATTCTTTTGCCTTTCAATTCTGATTTTTACTTCACATGTTCCTCCCCAGTCCGGTAACAACCCACCAGATGCAGTGACTTAACCCAAGGTGCAAACAAACTAGGCAATGCCCTCCAAAGGGCTTATATCTGGACCTGCTCAAATTAGCAGCAAAACTTGAAGCAGTACGTTTTACTATAAATATGTTACTTACCTCTATTCCTTATCCACCAGTTCTCTAGCCTTACGTTCATTTGTTTTTTTCTCATACTCCAGATCAAGACGCAGAATCATACAGACAATAATTCTGAAATTACGAACCCTTGGTGTAGAGCACTCAGCTTTATCTTCTGGTTCTCTATATGCGGCTTGCACGACCTTATCATTTTACATAGAGTCATTTGGAGAGTCATGGTCTTTGTCTTTTGGCTGTTTCCACTTACCCTTATTTTACCTGCTCAATAACATCATTGGTACAAATTAGCAAGAAATCATCCGAGTGTTGCGAGTGCAACCATAAATACGTCTAAATTTTCATTTTGTGACGAAATCACATGCACACGTTGTACTTCCGCATTTCAAAGACGACTGAGCAGCGCTGCGAATGCTTACAATTTCAAATCGATATGCTGGATTACAACATGATGCCATGTGATTTCTGACTTGCTCACCCCAATCCAAAACCAGCACCTCCACGTCATCGCATTTTGTCGGCAATGCCTCCACATCGTGCATCTTCAACATAAGTTATAACTCGTGCCACCACAGGATGTCTCTTGCTTTATTCTCCTGGTAATCAATCGTTCTGAAAGAATGAAATGAAGAAATCACTTGGTGCAAAGAACGGATATCGGTGACTTGAGCACTTCCTCCCATTGTTTCTTTTTTGTGTTTAACGTATTCCAGCACTCTTTTCCAGCCACCATTTCACCGTTGATGCAATATACGACCTTCTCAGCCTTGCAGGCAGTCGTCAGTTCTCCAGACACTGTTCCATAACGTTTCTCAATCATGCACGTGAATTATGTGCAAATGGATATCTTGGGCAGTGTAATTGTTCATGGATGTCTTCAAAACGCAGAAGGAAATTTCCAATTGGCTGCTTTTCCGTGCTGTAAAATTTTATATGTTTGTATCGCAAAGTTTAGTAGATGCCCTCCAACTTACAGACATTCTTGCACTTAAATTGCAAAGGCAGTAGCTGTGCAAATTCACTGTTAAAGTCAGACAGCAGTATAAGTTTTTTTTTCATTTCAAGTTCTGGACATGTTATCGTTGACTTTGTCTCTCGTCTTAATTATTAAAGTGCCACTGTTGTGACCTTTGTTCCACAAAATTCGAGAAGAACGCAATATCTTAGAAAACACTAATTACTGCTATTGGAATTCGAGGAACGCAGGTGCAACATCTAAATTCGTTCAATAATGAATAAGCTCTTACAGAGACAATTTCGTCCAGTCCTCCACCTTGGAATGTAGGAGGTATGGTTGCTAAGATTGCATGTGATAAGCAAGTTGGAGAAGCAGTGAGTGCAGAGGAAGGTGATCTCAGCATACAACGGGAGGTTGGCCACTGGGCGAAGCAGTGGCAGATGGTGTTAAATTTAGATAAAGTTTGGAAAGGCACATCAGGGCAGAACGTATACACTTAATGGTAAGATCCTCGGGATTGTTGCTGAACAAAGGGGCAATGGAGTGCAAGAGTTCAGACTGTGGTGTTGTAAAAGCACAGCAGGGTTGGCAGCATCCGAGGAGACAGCAGACCGAAATGTCATGCAAAAGCTGTACATCAGGAATTCGTGATGAAGAACGTATGTCCTAAACTTCGATTCTCCATCTCTTCCGATGCTGCCTGACCTGTATTTCCAGCACTACCCTCTCGTCTCTGATCTCCAACATCTGCAGTCCTCACTTTCTCCTTGTGTTTTACCTGCAGATCTTCTTGAATTTTGAGTTACGAATCGGTAGGATATTGAAGGATGTGCTTGGTATGGATTAGAGAATTGACTATAGGGGTTGTGAGAAGAGTGTTTCGGCTGTACACAACATTGGTTAGGTCAATTTTAGAATATTCTGATTAATTCTGGTCTCCTTCCTACAGGAAAAAATGTCGTGAAACATGAAAGGGTTCAGAAAAGATTTACAAGGACTTTGCCAGGGTTGGAGGGATTGAGCAATAGGGAGATTCTGAACAGGGTGTGGCTGTTTACCTTGAAGCGTCGGAGCCTGAGGGGTGACTTCATACAGGTCTACAAAATCATGGGGACCGGGCAATGGATAGCGTAAAAATACAAGGTCTTTGTCCTGGGATGGGGTAATCCAGTAAGAGATTGTGTAGGTTGTGGGTCAAAGGCGAAACAATGTAAATGAACTTAATGTGCACCATTTTCATGCTGGGGATAGCGCTTGTATGGAATGAGCTGCCAGCTAAGTCGTGGAGTCTGGTACAACTACAACATTGATTAAGCATCTGCATGGATGTATGATTAGGAAGCGTTTAGAGTGATACGTGTCAAATACAAACAAATCGGACTAGATTAAATTAGGATATCTGGCCCGCATGGACGAATTGGAATGAAGGGGTTATTTTCATGCTGTACATCTCTATGATTCTATATAAAAAGAAACTTTAGGTTCTGCTGAATCGAGACCTTTGCATACATTTTCTCCTTTGGACACCCATTAATAAAAACGAAATACTAACAGAAACTGTCCAACAATCAAAAACAATCGCAACTTTCCTGTGCTGATACCATTGGACTTTTTAAAACGTCGTTTGAAAAGAAAGCCAACTTGTTCAAAGGTGTCCTGAATCAGGAAGAATTTCAACCTGAATACCGCTGATGCATTAGAAGTGTCAGTGTTCCTGTGTGATAATCCACAGTTGTCATTTGCCATTTTCAAATGGGTATTAGTGTCCGAATAATGTTTGGTCTTGTTCTTCCAACTGCCGGTATGCAATAGACTTTTGTCTGTGTTTTGACGCCAGTATTCAGTCAGACTGAGCATGGATTTGAGTTGTTTCACTCCTCAAATCCTTCAGAGCATTCTAATGGCTTTGGAGTAATAGTTTCAACGTAACGTGTGTGACATGAATAAAGAAAAAAATGGTTTTGTCCATTATAATCATATGGATGAATTGTATATCTTTCATTTTCTTTCTGAATTAATGGAATGAACAGTTCAGCTAATCATAGCCTGTAGGCTAATTCCTGTTTCTGCAGCTCCTGTGCCAAATTGGTTTACAATAAAGACAGTATTTACATTGCTCCATATCGTTACTATAATAACTGTTTTTGTAAGTGCAGATGAACAATGTTACCTCTTTAAACATCTATTAGATGTGTAGGTAGTATGTGCGTATAAAAGAAAACTTACAAAGCATCGAGATATTGCTGAAACGGAACATCCTTTAAAGTTACTTGTAATTCAAAAGAAGTGATTTTGCACAGCAAAGACATTACATTCCAGCCAGTTGGATGCAGCTTCTTGAAAATAAGTATATCATCAGGACCTATATGCAACAATTGCATACCGTAAAATTATAAATGAAACTTCTTTGTGTACAGAAATTACTTGATAGATGGAAGTTTATTTGACTCAATTACACTGGGTATTCAGATTTACACTGGGTATTCAGATTTAATTATCTTGAAAATCAATGAATGAAATGAGCAACGAGTCAAATTCTTGAATTTTTTTCTGAACAACGTCTAATAATATCAAGTGAAACAATTGCTTGCAGAAGAGGCACTAAAGTTAACAATGCTTTGTTTTTGCGCATTGTTGAGAAATACTTTGCTTCCTCGATCAATATTTAAAGAAGAAAACCGTTGTGAAAATACTGCTCAATTAATTCTTTTAAAGAAAAAAAAAATTAGCCCAGATTTGCAGTTGAATTTGATCATCTAAACCTCTTGACTATTGCAACAATCAAAGGTTAACTATACATTAGGCAATTTTCTCCTTTCTTTTCACTTAGTTGTCGATAATTTGAAAAGCGACCTGAGAAAAGCTGGTAAGTAAATAAAATAAAAAAAACGTAGTATTGCACTTGTATAGCACCTTAATTGTAATAAAGACACCTCATCATGTAGAAGAACAGTAGACTAATTCAAATAACATAACATTTTAAATTTCTGCGGTGTTTTGTAGAACTTAGAGATAATTTGAAACAAGAGACAAAACTGTTGTGAAATGTGATCACACATTGCAAAAATAAAAGTTGTGCAAATATTTACAAGAAAGGAGGATCCCCGTTATTGAACTTTGTGTTCATGTGCTCAAGCATCAGGCTAGTTAATCCATAATTGTGAAGCATTTTATATCCACCATCCTATTAAGTAATAATTCAGAAAAAATCACACCCAAGGTAGAACTATACGTTTGAAATACGGGGAGACATGTAAAGCATCAGTATTGCAAAGGGAAACAATTAGAGGCGATGATAAATACACTTCAATATGTATGTTCCAGTGAAATAAAAAAATCCCACACTTTCGATTCGAAGAGAAGCAAAATTTAATGCAGTCAGAATGCAAAAAAAAAAACTCACTCAAGTCAATCTCATAGTTACGAAAAAGAATCATATTGTTAAACATGGAAATAGGACAATACGTTCAAAGAGACTCTCCCGTGTGGAAAAAGGCTATTGGCCCATAAAGTCCACAGCCGCTCTCCGAAGAAAGTTCCCCAGTTTCACGCCAGGATCCCATGCCTGCATTTCGCATTACTATTCCTCCTGTGTGTCACCGCCAATCCACCTATCTGCACATATATGAAATGTGTGAGAAAAACGAAACAACCAGAGGTAACCCACGTAGAAACAAGGAGGATTTCTAAACATAACCTTGTCAAGGCCGGAATGAATCCGAGGTCCCTGGCACTGTAAAGCATCAGTGCAAACCACTGAGTCACACACATTAATTTGCTTATTGACATGATGCAGACGTTTTGGGACAGTATGTTCAGGTTGCCAAATGGCAATTGATGACGCATATCAAACAAGGTTTCTTTTTCAGATAGGAATGCATGAAGATTTGATTATATTTTAGCATGCCGACACATATGCCCACATAATACAAATATCGGTGTTAAATGAATCTTTCTCAGCTCAGCCAGCACTAAATAACGGAATACCACAGTGATTCGAAATGTTGTATCAACAAGTTGCTTTCTACACTAACATTAAAAGATCATTCGTATTATTGGGGAAATTTCTGATGAAGTAAAAGTTTATTGGAAATTGTAAAGAAACGGAAATAAAGCTGGAAATTGCCGATGAAATTGACTAGGTTAGGAAACATCTGTAGAGAGAACGCTGTCAATATTTCTGATGCAGTGATTCTTCGTCAGAATTAGTACTAGATAGGATAAGTTATCAATTATTCTTCGTGTACCAGAAGAGGAAATAGTTAAATTTCGGAAATGTCAAATATGTCAGATGGAATGTATTGTTAGAATATGTGGTGCCATACTTGTTTAAAAAATGTATACAACAAACAAAAATCAGTTTTAAAAGAAGAATTTTTCAAATACCGTGATGTAAAGCGATTGAGATTTCCTTGCATCATTATAATAAAAGACAACTACCAAAGTTCAGCGTATAACTGCAGTCTATATTATAAATCTCGTAATTTATACAAAAGAAAAGAAGAATAAAACTGGAAAACATTATTCAACATGATGAGTGTTGTGGTACAGCAATGCGTTGTGGAATCCAAAATGATAATCTCCTTTGAAAAAAATGGATCCAGTTTGGAAAAGGCAACTGTCTTGCAGATGCAGGATCCTAAAACAAAGACCTAAAAAAGAAATTCAGCAGATCTTTCAGTACTGTCGAAGGTTAAACAGATTAACATTTTGAATCTGATATGAGTTATTCGGAATTTCAGTGAATGCGTTTAGGCAGACTCAACCGATGTAAAGCATCTGCTTCCCAAGGATTGAGACTGAGAAAGTATTTTGTATCATGGAGGGATTGGAGCAATTATATCATTCCACATAATGATGGAAGGACCATATCAGACTAGGAATGTAGACACTTCTTCTGCAGTGCCCTTCATCTTAGGTAGTCCATTCAATAATTACTGCGCAGTTTGATGACTGAGAATCTTCAATACAGATATGATGGATGGTTCGACAATGATAGATTGAAGCATTATGCAGGGAATCCCATGACTGTGGAATAAGCAGCAAAAACCATGAGCATATCGAATCGCAGAATATTCTTTATTGACTGACGTCAATATTGCTGCCTTTTGTTGTTATAGTATTGTGAATTAAACTCATCCATCGGCTGATAATGTAGATATTTCATGTTCATGGACTCATCTGCAGGGAACAGTGCGTTAAAATCGACGAAATAAGTGTCCATATATGCTTGAATATAGTATCGCTTCCTCAAATTGAACAGGTCAATGTACAATAGTTTTGTTTATTTTTCGATACAATAACTTATTTGGTCATGAACACTGGTAGTCGTTCATAGTTATTAGTTAATTGATTGACAATATTCAATGCAAGATGGATGGTTCAACCATAATGGGTTGAAGCATTATGCAGGGAACATCAAGGTGTAAAAAAGCATCAAAAACCAATTAACCATGACTATACCTAATAGACCATATACTGTATGGACTGAGGCCAATAATACTGCATGTATCAACATAGTAATTGATTTCAACGTAGGTAATTTAGACATTTCATTTCATGGACTCACCTTTCCAGAACAGTACATTAACGTTGACCAGCAAACTGTCTAAAGTTCATCCTGCATAGCATTGCTTTCACAAATTGAACAGTTTAATACACAATAACCCAGTATATTCTTAAATACAATTACTTTGTCCACGAGTACTGCAAGGGTTTCGTAGTTATTGATTAATTGATATTGCTGATGTTTCAACTAATGGTCTGTGCTGCAGAATCACATGCTAAATAATTTAGGATCTCTTCTCCGGCCAATGTGTGTAACAAATAATTAGTGAAAACTGAACTATATTCTCCGGGGCAAATATGTTTGTTCAAAGATCCAGCTAGGACAGTTGGTTGAGGCTGCAACATAATCGCCCCAAACAAATGATGAATTCATTGCCTTAATTCTGCATAATGGTATGTTTAACCTGCTGCAAAATTCAAAGCAAAAACAAAGGTTCATATGTGGTCTTTCAACAGAAAACGACCTGAGAGATAAAGACAGAGGTATCTATTGAAGATAAAACGGTATTCAATTTTGATACATAATTTATAAGCATTCATCATTTATTTTTCATATAGGTTGGCTCTGTGAGGTGCATTTGATATTGGATTACGCGAACTAACATCGAAGGTGCCGTGGTGTGTTAACATACGTTTCCTTGCAAGGGAGAACACTCGAAACACACATTTCTTCACGATAACACTGAAGATGTTGAAAAATAGCATTGAACAATTTGAAGGAAAAACGCAGCAGTCAACATAAACCGTATGTTCAACTCATGGATTAGTCGATAGTAAGTGTGCCAAGGTTTTCTTTAGTGACTGCACAAACTACAGATATTAATGCATTAGTCGCTCTCAACAATTTCCAAAGTTCACACCAGTCACATTCATGGTTTCCAGAGACAGATATTTGGGATCACTGGTATCATTTTTATCAATTATTAACGCATTTGCAATGGGCTACCATGACCAAGAGGTATGCCGACCCTTTTATTGGTAATATAAAATTTAGTCCAGTATTGTGCATACTTGCTGATCTGTGCAGTTCCACTATGATGCATCTTCCTTGAAAGATTGGTAAAAGTGTTAACTTCTTGTTAACAGGTTATCTTCTGTGGAATTGCGATGCTGCGTACTTTTAAAATATTTGGAGCCTGGATGACTCAAGCACATTATTATTTCTCTAAATTGAATTTTCCGAACACTTGCTGAACATTTCCGAAAACTATGGAGTTTGGAAATGAAATATGGAGAAAATTTTAAAATAAATAAATGGCTGTTAGTGTTTTTGTCAAACTTGATTCTCTGTGGAACATTCTGATGGTGGATTCATCAAGGCTTGTTTCGAGCCTGCACTACTTCCTAGATTCTTAAATGACTTCTGGTAAGGTTCCGCTTTTCACAGAGGTTGAGCGTTCAGCACAATCTTACTGGTGAGCGAGGTATTGGGTTCTCAACTACTGTCTGTAAGTGATGGATTAATCTGGAGCGTTGTTTTTGTTTGCTGTTGCCAATGTTCCTTGCTGAAAGAAACGATTAAAGTCTACACTGAGAAATTCTATCCACCTTAGCCTCGCAGCCTTCGAGGATGATATCTCAGCGCCCCATGCACAACAACACTCAGTCCTTCTGCACCACTCAGCCACACCCTCCACATCTTTCAAGCATCAGATCTGAATAGTTTTCCTTTGTTTCAGAACTGCAAAGACTGAGAGACCAGCTGAGAGCTGGAGGTAAGATAGCAGTTTAATATTTTCAACAATGAAATATTAACAGATCGTTATAATTATCAAGCACAACACAAACATGCATTATACTTCACAATTATTTGACTGTGTTAAAATTTTGAATATGCTCGGGCTGTGAAAGAACTGTAGATGCTTGAAATGAGGAAAAAAGGATAAAAAGTACTGGAAAAACTCAGAAGGTCTGGCAGCATCTGTGGAGGGGAATCAGAGTTAACGTTTTGATCGAGTAATCTTCCTCAGAACTCTCTTCATATATGCATGAACAGTATTTAAATCACCAACCGTGTGTTTTTCATGGACTCTTGCTGATCTTTACTTTGATTATCTCCGGCAAGTCTCATGGACGCAAATGCAGCACTCTTCATACTCCCATTGCAACAGTTCTGCATTCCTTTCTGGAGCAAATGGTTATATAAATGTGCAAATACGATTGTTTGAAGTCTCTTTTGGGAATTTGTGTAAAATTCCATAAATCATGAGAAAACTTCTCTTTGTAGCAGACGTGAATCAAAGGTGAATGTTTTCATTGTTATCGAGATATATTCCCAGCAAAACATGTATTAGGCCCTTTAGCAAAAACAGAGATTTTAGAATTTAACAACTTGGATCCATGAACCAAGTATTGTGTGAATCCCAGAGTCAAAAATTCCCTCAAATTGATCACTGGTCATCGATTAAGAATGACACACTAACTACATGCGCTGCAGTTAATATGCAGTGTGTAAGCAGCAATCGCAACTACAACTATCATGTCTTTTTCTTCATTGTTTGAAACCTCAGACCAACTCGATGCTGCTGTATAGAAAACAGTTTGGATAATTTTACGTTTATCAGTGTTAAAATCCACAGCCCATAAGCAATCTATCGCACAACATAAATGTACCTTTCTGGTACAGTATATTTTGGATAATTTAATATTTTGTTTCTGCCCCACGCAATCGTGCTCTTCTATATTGAGAGTCCATCATAGGTTAATTTCACTGAATATAAGATCGTCATCAGATTTTAATTCAATTTGAAATTGCAGTTGACAACCTTCTACCTTGCATCATTTTCATATTAGGTTTGGAAACGGAACTACGTTTTGCATTCAATTCAGTTGCTGTTCACTTTTGCGCTCACCTTGATGTGATATTTCTCATTTCCAATCTGCACTCACAGCTGAAAAAGCGTTTGTACTTTCAACTGTGTCGCCCTCAGCGGGCTGGCCACTACAGGTATTAGGATCTAGTCAGTGTAGGGAGGCTGGTAACATAGAAATTATTGCACGGTCGAGTAAACGAAACGCTGCAGCAATTTTCTGGGCACAGATGTTTGATGGTGAAGTAAAAATAAGCACAACAATAACATATTTTCTGAACAGAAATATCTTCGTACAGACAGCATGCTATTTACAACACAATTGTCTTAAACAAAACGTGAAGAGAGCAAACCTTTTCTTTTAAACGGTCTGAAATATTATAGTCCTTTTCCTCTATTCCACACTGTTTCAGATGCCCATAATTAAAGGTAACAAAGCAGACTTGCCGTTGATTTATGCAAAAATTGCAAACAACTGTGCAAGTGGACAGACCTTCACTACCAATATTATTACATAAAGAAACAGCTTGCGTTGTAATGAAAGTATGAAATTAAATAATGTTTTATATGGTGTGTATATTCTGTATTAATGAGGTTGCTAACAATATTTACGAAGTTGATCTCTTTGTTCAATATTCCTTTTCATTTAATTACAAAAAGGAACCAACGGTGCAGGTAATGCTACGGATTGAGGATTCATTATTCTCACTATACTGAGCTTTTCATTTATTTCATAACGTCAAATATTTTAACTATTAATAGAATAATCATATGAATATAATATGTTGTAACGATCACATCAACTGGTTTAATTTCTTTATGGATCGAACCACCACAACTAGAAAAGAAATATAGGTTTCATATTTTTCCATGATGAAATTAATTTCAACTGGTAATTGAGAAAAAAAATCAAGACTTAGATTTTATCTCCGTATACGTGCCTGCTTACAATCAATTAACCTAAGAACGTTAACAAATGGTTACAATTCATGGCATGCTTTGAATCCAATAACCACTCATTTCAAAATCAATTATGTCATGATTGCGCGCATGAACTTTCAAATAAACAATGAAATACACGTTGAGATAACATGTTCTTCACATTGTCAGTAAAGACTGATTTTTTTTTAAAATGATTAAAAAGAATGTCATTTAAATATAACCTGCAATACGACTTGAGTTCATTATAGTTAAACGATAAATTGATGTTGCAGCACACATTAACCATCTCAATGGAAATTAGCGTTAGATTTAAAAGTAGTGATTTGCGTCTAATTGTGTCCTAACATGTTCGATAATAATAATAATAATAATAATATATTCGTCTGAGAGGAGGTTTCCAGCGAAAACTTACATGAGAAAAAAGAAAATTAGTTCACGAAAACGTACACATAATCAATGGTGATGATCAGTAATGTTCATGTAAAGCTATTAATAACATGGAAAAGTGCAAAATATATCCAGAAGTTAATTAATCAATTCTAATGAAAATGTGCATACAGAAAGTATTCGATTAAAATTTCAGATACGTTGTTTTTTTTTCGTTGAATGTCTTACACTGTTCTTTCTTTTGGCTCTCTGAAATGAACCATGGTTTGTAAGTGGGTTTTCGTTTCTTCCTTTATCAGAAATCTCTAAGCTTAAAAGTGACCTGAGAAAAGCCGGTGAGAAGAAAATTTACAGAAGAATTTTACTTGTTTTTTCAACTGCATTGATTCGAACAAGTCACTCAAATTTTCACCAGAAATACGTTGTCATTTAAATTGAGGCGATTGTGCTGAAGAAGAGATTAGCACAATTGCCTTCATTTTATGTTTTTATTTGCAAATGATAGAACTTCAACTTTTTGTAAGGCAGAAAAGCAAAATAGAAAAGAAAAATGTTCTTCAGAGGTTGCATTTTAAACATGAGTGCCTTGCCAAAGATAAGCTTTTATTATTTGTGTACTTATATTCGATGGTCTAAAGAATACATTTAGATCAGTAGACGATTTTCAGAGAAGAGGAGCAATAAATGATTAAAGATAGCATAGACAAATTGAAAATTAATTTCACTTTTCCCTCGCCTGAAGCTGTTTTAGCTCAAAAATCATAAAATTAGTTGGATTGGAATATGTGAGAGGATTATAAGATTCAGATGCATGTAAAAGGACCATGTTGTCAATTAAGATCATAAGTAAGGTATGTTGGACTAGATGTTGGTTTTTTTCAACGTGACATCATTGGTTGGATTACTCAATGTGTATACAATTTTATTAATAATCATTTTAAGAGAAAATATCACACAGTTTGGAGATAGCAAACGTGACTGAACGGGAGTTGACAATTTAACAGTGGGTATCATTTGTAGCTATGTAAAAAGAAAACATAGTCGAGTGATTCCAAATGTATGAAGCAATTGGAGGTTTCAGTAGAACATCAATTACATTTCAGTAAAATATCCATTATCAGTGTTAATGTGGTGAAACATATTGATGCGGGATTCAGTCGGTATGTGTATTTAATGCTACTGGGAGTCCACAAATGCGAAATAACCATTTCTTTGTCATAAAGTATGTGAGCACGGAATTGGTCAATGATTCTTTTGGCATATGGCAAAAAGCTATTACATTGTATTCTGACAGAGAAGTCTGTGAGTTTTGACGAAGAGCGTGGAAGAAATAAACACGATATATAGGCAGAGGAACAACAATTCAACGTAACTAAGTATATTTAGGAAGGACTCACGGAAGTGTTGAGAGGAATGGGATGAAAACGTTGTTTAGCTCGAAAGACATGGGAAAATTGTTTCATAACTTCAAGAAATACTTCATGACTGATCGGAGACACATATCTAACTGAGAAAGAAATTTGATCTAAACGGAAAAATCCAAATATTGTTAATCACAGAAATAACTTAAAATACGAAATTCCAAGAAAATTAAACATACAATGTCATGAATATTACCCGTAATACAGAGAATTGGAGCTCTGAAAAAGCAAACAAGGTTACAAAGAAATAAGAAAAGAGAAATAAATAACTGGAGAAAATAAGAATTCAGGGTAGACATGCAATTAAAATGAAGATGGAGAAAAGAAACTTCATTGAAGATATTATGAAAAGGAAGGCAGAGTAAATGTGAATTTGTGGCATTTAGTGAATGAGCCGACACAAATAATTTTCAGGAATCATGAAATGACAGCAGTTTTGGTAAAAGATTAGCAATCAAACTTCAAGAAGACCGGACATCCAATAATAACGAGAAGAGGGACTCAATACAGGACTGTAGATGTTATATCTGAATGCATTAAGTACAAGGAATAAGATAAATATTCTTGTGGTGCTGATGTGATCAGCAGTGCAGAGACATGGCTACAAAGTGATCAGAATAAAGAGCTGAATATTCAAGGGTATGAATCCTATCGAAAAGATAGGCTGGTAGGCAAAGGATGTGGGGTTGCCTCATGAGTAGCTGAAAATGTGTTGCTGGAAAAGCGCAGCAGGTCATACAGCATCCAAGGAGCAGGACAATCGACGTTTCGGGCACGAGCCCTTCTTCAGGAATGAGGAAAGTTTGCAAAAAGGCTAAGATAAAAGGTAGGGAAGAGGGACTTGGGGGAGGGGCGTTGGAAATAAGTAAAAATGAAACTAATTCAATAGTAAGAAACGAAGTAAGGTCAGATGTTGTGAAACTTATATGGGTGGAATTGAGGGACCTCAATTTTAAAAATAAATCATTTTTGGAGTTATGTGCAGACCTCCAAACACAAATCAGAAGCTGGGGCGCAAGATCAACAAGGAGATAGAAAAGATGTGTACGAAAGGAAAAGTTACAATGATCACAGGATATTTCAATACACAAGTGGATTGGAAAAATAATGTTGGTGTTAGATTGTAACAAAATAAATTTGTGGGATGTCTACATGATGCCTCTTTTGGAGCAAGTTGTGGTGGTGTCCATGGCAGAATAGACAATACTTTATTTAGTATTGTGCAATGTGGCAGATTTCATAAGGGAGCTTAAGGAGAAGGAACCCCAAGGAGGCAGTGTTCATAATGATTTTTACAAAGCAATTTGAGACGGAGAAGGTAGAATCAGTGACAATTGCATTAAAATTTGAATATAGGCAACACAGAGGCATGAGGGAGGAGCTGAGTACCATTGGCGGTGACAGGAACCTAGCAGGTTTCACAGTGGAAGAGTAATGGCTGGAGCTTCTGGGAGTAATTCGGGAGATGCCATAGAGATCCTTCTCAAGGCAAAAGAAACATGATACATGGAAGTTGAGGCAAGTGTTACAGACTAGCACAGGAATAGCATAAAAGCAAAAGAGGACAGAAATAAAGTGGAGAAGAGTATTAGGAAACAGAGAATGGGGAAGCTTACAAAGATCAACAGGGGGAGAAAAGGATGGACAAGATTAAATATGAGGGTAAGATGACAAGTAATATAAAAGAAGACTGTAAGAACTTATTTAGACATAAATAGCAAAAAAGAGACCAGTGTGGGCGTCGGGCTGCTAGAAAATGATGCCAGAATGATTGCAGTGGTAAATAAGGAAATGGCTGAGGAATTGAATAATTACTTTGCATCAGTATTCATGTATAAAGACACGATCAATACTCCTTAAATTCAAGAGAATGAGAGGGCAGATTTGAGTATGGTGACCATCCACAAGGAGAATGTGCGAGAAAAAAACTGAATGGTCTGCAGGTGGATAAATCACCTGAACTAGGTGGATGACAACATTGAGTTCTACGGAAGATAGTCGATTAGCCTATCCATGGTCGTGGGTTAGGTCCTGGAATCTAATGTGGAGGTCGAGACATCTGAATGTTTGCAAGCATTTGGTCAAATAGGGCAAAGTTAGTCTGATTTAATTTAGTCGGGTGGCGGGGGCGGTGGGGCTTCCTAACAAAATCTGTTCCAATTATTTGAAGAAGTGTCGAGCAGCTTAGAATAAGGAGAGCCAATGCTCTAAGAAGGTTTTTAAGAATGGCTGCACAGGAGTCTAATGAATAAAATAAGCTCTCATAGTCTTAGAGAAAAATGCTACCATGGATAGAAGCTTGGCTGTCTGGAATAAAACTGATAGTGGGGATAAAGGGATTCTTCTTGGGATTGCAGCCAGTGACAGGTGAAATTCTGCAATGCTGAATGCTGGGATCACAACTTTTCCTTTGATATCTTAATGATCTAAATGAAGGCACTGAGGGAATTTTGGCAAGTTCGCATCTGATACAATGATAGGGAGAGGGACAAGTAGCATTGAGGAGGCGGGGAGGCTACAGGCATATTTGGACAGGTTGTGAGGGTTGGCAAAGAAGTGGTACATGTAGGACATCTTTAGGACATATTAGGCCCTGCATTTTGGAAGGATGAATAGAGTCAAGGAGTACTTTCTAGACCGGGAGATAATTCAGAATTCTGAACTGCAAAGAAACTTGAGAGTTTAAGTTCAGGATTCTCTCCTGGTAAAATTTCATGCTTACCCAGTAGTTAAGAAGGCAATTGCAATGACAACATTTATTTTGAGAGGACTTTAATATGAAAACAGTGAAATACTTCTGAGGTTCTTTAACGATATGGCCAGACCACATTTGATGCATTGTATGCAGATTTGGGCGTCATATCTCAGGAAGGATATACTGGCACTGGAACGTGTTCAGAGGAGGTTCATAAGAAGGGTCCCAGGAATGAAATCAACAAAAGAGGAACGTATAAGCTCTCTGGGTCTCGGTGGAGCTTAAATGAATGGTGGGGGTGGGATGTGGAATCAAGTTGAAATGTATAGAAAACTGAATGGCTTGCACAGAGCAGATATTGGGAAAATGTTTATATTGGTAGGAGAGACTGGAACTCGAGGGAACAGCCTTATAATAATGTGAAGACCTTTTAGAAGGGAGATAAAGAGAAACTTCCATGAAATGCATCGCCACAAAAGGCTGTGGAGGCCAAATCATTAATTTTATTTAAGGCTGAGTTAGATAGGTATTTGACTATGAAGGGGGAAAGCGGAAGAATGGGGTTGAGAAACTTGTCATGATTGAGTGTCAGAACCGATTCAATAGGCTGAATGGCCTAATTTCAACTCATATAGAAGTTGGACAGAAGATATAAGTTAGTCTTCACAAAATGACATGTAAACAATATTGAACAACTACTACATACACAAAGACTAATTGGAGAGAGGAATAATTAACTAACTACCAATACAGAGAACATCTGAGCAGGAAAAAAATTGAAGAGAAAAAAAAAACTGATCTGTGTATTTCGGCTTATGTTGGAGAATCCTATGATAATAAAGACAATAAATATAAGAAACATAGATGCACTGTACTAATCTTCCAAGAATCTTTCAGTTTTTGGCAAGTGTCAAATAAGTGGGTAATTATTAATAATGATTGAGCAGGGAGTTCGACTACAGCAAGATAATGGTAGAGCGGTTAGCTTGATGCCTGTTACTGGCAAAATGCTAGAGGCCACAGCAAAGAATGCAATTGAAGGCTATTATGAAATTCATTCTACAGTAAAGCAGAATCCACATGGCAATATGAATCAGAAATCATGCCTGGTAACCTGATCAGAACAACCTGGACAGGTATCATACAGGACACACAAAGACGAGACAATGCAAATAACAAATTTGTATAACAAGAATGCTTTGGATGTCGCGCAACTTAATTAACTTGCATTGTGTAAAATATGTTAGCAGGGATAGTGACTAGTCAAAAGAAAACAAGCATTTTGAAAATCCAACATCTGCAGTAGGTCATCAGTTAATTAGCGGTAAGCTGCAGTTTTCAGTGCTGGGGAAACAAATGCTTACAATTTATATCAATTAACTGAAGAGGTAATCGGGTCAATTTTATTAATGATGTGTAAACTTAATGGGAAGGTAAGTAGTAAGTATAACAGGAAGAGAGTGTGGAAAGAGGCAGTCTGATAAAGCATGTGGGCAAAAGCGAAAATTGTCATATGGAACAACATAGTTAAATCATGAAGTTATGAACTTCAGCAAGAAACATCGATGCACTGTACAATATTTGATCTGAGAAAGAAAATTGATAGCATCAGGCAGGTGCATATAGGATTCTTTAACTATAACTCATGAGAAAATATAACATTCCGCATTTAATATGATAAGCAAATGGTCTGTTGGCCTCTATTTCAGAAGGCCTGACGGATAAACATGTTAACATAGATGTCCAAATAGAACTCTGCAAGACTTTTATTAAGGCACACATCAAATAAGTTCAACAGTTTTCTTTTGTCCACTTAACACGGAGAAACTGTCATGGCATTGGAAATGCCATGACTTGAGAGATTTCTTCATGTCGAGGATTGAACATGTTTGCCTGCACACAATGGAGTTTAGAAGAAAGAAAATCAATCTCCTTCGAACACGTAGGACGACAGCCGACATGAGAGAGTGGTTTAAGTAGGTTACCACCAAATGAAGGGGAATCTGCATCCGAAGGGCATAATTTCACATCACTGTGACCCAGTTAACATAGAGGTGAAAAAGGATTTCAACTCTCATTGAATCGTGAAACCATGGAATTCATTCACTGGAGTTTCGTAGAATTTGGGTCATTTGTATCTTCGAAAAGGAGATACAAAAATGCTCTAATCACGGAGAGATCCAGGATTGTTGACAGGAGACATTGAAGTGGAAGTGAAGACTACCAGACCAGCAATGAATTCAGGAAATGGTTGATCTGAATCAGAGGATACCACACATTAATTCTGTTCTCTTGTGTTACAGTCTCATTACATTTGAAACAACATTTGGGGTAATATTTAGAATGGTTGGGAGTGTAGAGGGATATGGGACGAATTGCAGCAAATGGAACTAGGTTATATTTAGGATATCTGGTCTAAATGAATGAATTGGTTGGAAGCGTCTGTTTCCATGACGTATATCTCTAAGACACTATGAGTTTCTATAGTAAGGTGTAAATAGTGTTTTATTTTCATTGTAGCGAATGTCAACGATGCCATGTTAACAGATAAAAGAACAATGCATTAAGGAACGTAGAAGCAGCAAAATTAAAACATAAAGCAGGAATACGATAGGAATTAACGAAGAGCAATTCAAGTGAATTGAATGAAATGCTATGACGTGGACATCAAAATAAAAGCAGAAGTAATATATACGAAACAAAATCCTGCTATGGGTTGTCACTTTGTACATGTCATTTTAAAAAGCAAGGATCTGCAGATGTTGGAAATGTGAAACAAACACACACAAAATTGAGGAAGCCACGCAGGTCCAACACTATCTCTGTAGAAAATTCAGAATTAACGTTTTTAGTCCAGTGACCCTTTTTCAAAATAAACAAGTAAGGGAAAGGTGATGTTAAGTAATGGAATGAACTAATGCAAAATACAAGAATGAATAAGAAAAACCCATATAGATTTAAAAAATGGAATGTTTTTGAAGAAAGAGATTTTGAAATTAATAGTGGACAACTCAGAAAAGGTGGTGACAGGAAAACGTATTTTCCCTCAGTTTGGAAGTGGTGGGCACATTCTAAACTGAATGAATACATGAAAAGCAAATATTGTAGAAGAGAGGAACTTGCAACAATCATGATCACCAGAAGAAGGAAGAATTCATTACAAAGTAGACATTGGCAATCTTAGCAATGAGGCGTGCACGGGCTAATGGGTGACATCATCGAATCTGAAAGGAGGTGGAGGTAGAAAGTGCTAATCAATTCCTGAAAACATTACAATTAAAGCATGGATGCGAAAGAAAAGGTTCCCATTGATACAAAACAAAGTGGTGCAAAGCCTTTGTTTAAAGTGCAATGAAACGATAAACCTATTAGGTTGAAACTTGTCATTGGGAATATGTTACAATTCATTACTTATGAGTAATAAAAGGGCATTTTGAAAGTCAATGTGCAAAATATCAGGATCAGTCTATTTTATAGAGAGTGAATTGTGTTCAGCCAATTTTTCAGATTTGTCCAAAGATTTAAAACCCTGGTGCTAGAGTGAAAGACATCGCGGACAGAATGCGGGAAATCCTCAAGGATGAAGGTGAAGAGTCAGAGGTGGTGGTACATGTCGGCACAAATGATGTCGGGAAGAAGAGGAGGAACATACTACAGCGGGACTTTGGAGAACTAGGAGGAAGGCTGAAAAGCAGGACGTCCAAGGTGGTTATCTCCGGTTTGCTTCCAGTTCCTCTGGCTGGTGTGGCCAGAAACAGGGAGTTAATGGACTTGAAGGTGTGGTTGGGGAACTGGTGCAGGAAGCAAGGATTTAAGTTCTTGGATCACTGGAGTATATTTTGTGGTAAGCATAAATTCTACAAGAGAGACGGTTTACACCTTAATAGGTTAGGGACCAGCATTCTGACAGGCAGGTTTCCTACCACAACACCGCTACATTTAAACTAAGTAGCCGGGGAGAGGGGACAAAGAGGATGTTTCAAAAGGAAATTGAAGGGAAAGTTAGAACAAGAGAAGCAGAAAACTCGGAAAGGGATCATGCTGTAAGGTTGAGTGAAATAGGAGTTTGTAGGAAGCGTGAGAGCAGTAACAGATTAAAAATACTATATTTGAATGCACGAAGCATTAGACATAAGATGGATGAGCTTGAGGCTCTTTTGGAAATTGGCAGATACGATATTGTGGGGAGAACTGAGACTTGGCTTCAAGTGGACAGGGCCTGGGAAATGAATATTCAAGGCTACACGTGCTATCGTAAGGACAGACAGACGGGCAGAGGGGATGGGGTGGCTTTGTTGTTCAGGGAGGACATTCAGTCCCTTGCGCGGGGAACCTAGAGTCAGGCGATGTAGAGTCAGTGTGGATAGAGATGCGAAATACTAAGGGTAAAAAGACGCTCTTGGGAGTCATCTACAGGCCCCCAAACAGTAGTCTGGATGTCGGATGTAAGATGACTCAGGAGTTGAAATTGGACTGTCGCAAAGATGTTACTACAGTTATTTTGGGGGATTTTAACATGCTGGTAGACTGGGAGAATTAGGATGGCATTGGATCTCAAGAAAGAGACTTTGTGGAGTGTCTCAGAGATGGATTCTTAGAACAGCTGGTGCTGGAGCCGACCAGGGTGAAGGCAATTCTGGATCTGCTTTGTATATGAAACAAGATTGGTCAGAGACCTCGAAGTGAAGGAGCCATTGGGAAGTAGCGAACATAATACATTGAGCTTCCATCTGCAATTTGAGAGGGAGAGGTACAATCGAAAGTGACAGTACTTCTGTTGAATAAAGGGTACTATGGAGCTATGAGGGAGGAGCTGGCCAAAGTTCAATGGTGCAATACCTTCTTAGCAGGGATGACCATGGAGGAACAATGGCGGATATTTCTGTGTATAATGCAAACGTTGCAGGATCAGTTCATTTCTAAAAAGAATAAAGATCCCAGGAGGAGGCATGGGCGGCCGTGGCTGACGAGGGAGGCTAAGAAACATATAAAGTTAAAAGAGAAAAAGTATAACATAGCAAAGATAAGTGGGAAAACTGAGGACTGAGAAGCTTTTAAAGAGCAACAGATGATTAAAAGAAGGAAATACGCAGAGGAAAAATGAAGTACGAAGGTAAACTGGCCAATAACATAAAGGAGGATAGTAAAAGCTTTTTTAAGTATGTGCAAGGCAAAAACAAAAAATGGTTAGGACTAAAATTGGGCCCTTGAAGACAGAAACGGGAATGTATTACGGGGAACAAAGAAATGGCAGAAGAATTAAATGGGTACTTCAGATCTGTGTTCACTGGGGAAGAGACAAGCAATCGCCCTGAGGTAACAGTGGTTGAAGGACCTGAACTTAATTGAATCTATATTTGCCAGGAATTGGTGTTGGAGAGACTGTTAGGTCAGAAGATTGATAAGTCTCTGTGGCCAGATAGTCTACATCCCAGGGTACTGAAGGAGGTGGCTCGGGAAATCGTGGATGCGTTGGTGATTATTTTCCAGAGTTCGATAGATTCGGGGTCGATTCCTGAGGATTGGAGTGTGGCTATTGTTATACCACTTTTTAAGAAAGGTGGGAGAGAGTAAGCAGGAAATTATAGACCAGTTAGTCTGACCTCAGTGGTGGGAAAGATGCTGGAGTCTATTATAAAGGATGAAATTACGATACATCTGGATAGTAGTAACAGGATAGGACAGAGTCAGCATGGATTTATGAAGGGGAAATCATGCTTGACTAATCTTCTAGAGTTTTTTGAGGATGTAACTCTGAAGATGGATGACGGAGATCCAGTAGATGTAGTGCACCTGGACTTTCAGAAAGCTTTTGATAAAGTCCCACGGAGGAGGTTAGTGAGTAAAATTAGGGCGCATGGTATTGGGGGCAAAGTACTAGACTGGATTGAAAATTGTTTGGCTGATAGGAAACAAAAGGTAGTGATAAACGGCTCCATTTCGGAATGGCAGGCAGTGACCAGTGGGGTACTGCAGGGATCCGTGCTGTGACTGCAGCTTTTTATAATATATGTTAATGATATAGAAGATGGTATCAGCAATAACATTAGCAAATTTGTTGATGATACAAATCTGGGTGGCAGGGTGAAATGTGATGAGGATGTTAGGAGATTACAGGGTGACCTGGACAAGTTAGTGAGTGGGCAGATGCATGGCAGATGCAGGTTAATGTGGATAAATGTATGGTTATCCACTTTGGTGGCAAGAACAGGAAGGCTGATTACTACATCAATGGAATTGGTTTAGGTAAAGGGGCCGTACAGAGAGATCTGGGTGTTCTTGTACACCAGTCAATGAAGGCAAGCATGCAGATACAGCAGGTAGTGAAGAAGGCTAATGGCATGCTGACTTTCATAAGAAGAGGAGTTGAATATAGAAGCAAAGAGGTGCTTCTGCAGCTGTACAGGGCCCTGGTGAGACCACACCTGGAGTTCTGTGTGCAGTTCTGGTCTTCAAATTTGAGGAAATACATTCTGGCTATTGAGCGAGTGCAGCCTAGTTTCACGAGGTCAATTCCTGGAATGGTGGGATTACCTTACACTGAACGACTGAAGCGACTGGGCTTGTATACCCTTGGGTTTAGAAGACTGAGAGGGGATCTGATTGAGATATATAGGATTATGAAAGGATTGTACGCTCTGGCAGCAGGAAACATGTTTCCGCTGATGGGTGATTGCCGAACCAGAGGACACAGCTTAAAAATACAGGGTAGACGATTTAGGACAGAGATGAGGAGAAACTTCTTCACCCAGAGAGTGGTGACTGTGTGGAATGCTCTGCCCCAGAGGGCAGTGGAGGCCCAGTCTCTGGATTCATTTAAGGAAGATTTGGATAGACCTCTCAAAGATAGTGGAATCAAGGGTTATGGAAATAAGGCAGGAAAAGGATACTAATTAGGAATGATCAGTCATGATCATATTGAATGGCGGTGCGGGCTCGAAGGGCAGAATGGCCTACTCCTGCACCTATTGTCTATTGTCTATTGTCTATTTCGGTACCGGTGGAATTTGTTTATTTTGACATCACAAAAATATTTGCTAAGCATTTTCCACAAGTTCATAGCATATGTGCACAGGGATAATTAAATAGCTTCGATGAAAGATTAGCTAAGTAATGGAAAACAGAGATTTAGTGTGACAGATTATTTTGAATCTGGCTGTCAAGATACGAATGGGGATGGAGTGTCCCACAGGTCATCTCTCCATCCCAAGCAATGAACACTCACTATTCATGACATATATGCAGGGGTATTTATTTTAGAATAAAACACTTAGGATTGTAAGCTGCAAATGCACAATAAGGACGATAAAAATGGTTATTGGAATGTTCGCTTAATGACCAATAAAATGCTGATGAGGCTGATCATGTACACATGTGATATTATCTATTTTAATCATTAGAATATTAAACGGCGTTTAACTAAATGGAGAGAAATTTTGGAATGCATTGGTCGAGGAGGGTTTTGCTGTCCCTATGCATGAATTGTAGAAAACAATTATTCGGGTTGTAAGGAAGTTAAATTGAATTTTGCCTTGTATTGAAAAAGAAATGAAGGATTCAAATAAACTGCAATTGTACAATGCGATAGTAAGACAGCACCGTGACACTGCCATTGGATCTTTTACTTGAGGATGGATTTCATTGCATTGAAGGCAGTACTGCAGAAATTGACTTCCTGATTCGAAATGTAATGAGGCTGTCTTTGAAGAAAGCTGAACGTTTCAAGCCTGTACTGTCTGGTGTTCATGAATGACTAACTTTAAATAGTAGGTAGATGGAGATTTTTTTTTCCTTGTGGGATCATCTATGACGATTCGCCAAAGATGTAAAATCATGGTAGTAAATTTAAATTTGAGATTAAGATAAGAAACTTCTCTCAAAGCGTGAATTTGGTGTGAAATTCAACAACCCAAATTTCGAAGGAAGCTAGGGACATCTCGGAAAAGTTAAAGAGGAGGTAGATTTTCTTTTAATTTACAAACGAATTTGAAGGTTATGGAATGCTGGCAAGAAAGTTGAGTTGAAGCTAAGTTGAGGTGGGAAATGTTCATCCTGGAGTTCAGTTACCAGTGGGGTACTGCAAGGGTCGGTGTTGGGTCCACTGCTGTTCGTCATTTTTATAAACGACCTGGATGAGGATGTAGAAGTGTGGGTTAGTAAATTTGCAGACGACACTAAGGTTGGTCGAGTTGTGGATAGCGACGAAGGAGGTTGTAGATTATAGAGAGACGTAGATAAGCTGCAGAGCTGGGCTGAGAGGTGGCAAATGGTGTTTAATGTGGACAAGTGTGAGGTGATTCACTTTGGTCACAGTAACCAGAATGCAATTTACTGGTCTAATGGTGAGATTATTGGTTGTGTAGATGAGCAGGGAGATCTCAGTGTCCAGGTACACAGATCATTGAAAGTTGCCAACCAGGTTGACAGGGTTTTTAATAAGGCGTACAGTGTTTTAGCTTTTATTAATAGAGGGATCGTGTTCTGGAACCATGCGGTTATGCTACAACTGTACAAAACTCAGGTGTGGCTGCACTTCGAGAATTGTGTACAGTTCTGGACACCGCATTGTAAGAAGGATGTGGAAGCTTTGGAAGGGTGCAGAGGAGATATACTGGGATGTTGCCTGGTATGAAGGGAAGGTCTTACGAGGGAAGGCTGAGGGACTTGAGGCTGCTTTTTTTAAAGAGATGAAAGTTGAGAGGTGACTTAATAGAGTCACATGAGATAGTCAGAGGGTTACATGGGGTGGACAGAGAGAGACTTTTTCCAAGACTGGTGACAGCGAGAACGAGGGGGCATAGCTTTAAATTGAGGGGTGATAGATATAGGACAGATGTCAGAGGTAGGTTTTTACTCAGACAGTAGTAATGGAATGGAATGCTTTGCCTGCGGTGGTAGTAGATTCGCCAACTTCAAGTACATTGAAGTCGTCATTGGAGAAGCATATGGAATTGGAGAAGCACATGGAATAGTATAGGTTAGATAGGCTTCAGATTGGTATGACAGATCGGCGCATCATCGAGGGCCGAAGGGCCTGTACTGCGCTGTAATGTTCTACGTTCTATATTTTATGTTTTATAAATCCGCCATGAACATATTAAATGGCAGAGAAAGCTTGAGGGTTGAAGTGTTTACTCCTATGCCTGGTTCTTGCATTTTTCTTTTTTGTTAAAAAATGTAACAGTACTCTCCATGTGAAGCAACACCTAATACTATTCAAGTGTAGCATCCTCTACTTTTTCATCTCCCCACTGAAATAAATTTGGTCTTATTGCCACATTTTGTAACATTTTGTAAATATTGGAATAAATGGGAAAGTGATACTTCAGTTTGCAATTTGAGACATTGCATCTGTGCAATCGAAGACGGAGATTTCAGCCACAATAGGATCGATGCTCTCTGCATCAACATCAGTTACCCTTCATTTTTGAGGGAGCACTTGTAGGTTCCACTGAGTTTTGTTTTCATCATTGCACTGTGGCTTTGCATTAGAGACCTTTATGATTGTCCAGTTCTTTTTTGCCTGGATTGATATTTTACTTGCTTATCTGAATCAATTTACGTTAATCCTTTGTCCTCATCAGTGTGTGTATTCTTGGATTTTGGTTTAGTCCCATATAATAAACACAGGTAGAGACATTGATAGGACTTGGATAAACTTGAAAGACTCACAGGAGATTGTGCTCAAATTTGAAATAAATCCACTGTGCTAAGCAAATTGGTGATGGATTGGGAATATTCTCAAGCAACAGACCTGCAGCGCAAGTATGCATCCATTGTAAAGAGGAGACATCTAGGACCAGAAAATATGGAATTTTTGTAGCCAAGTTGAAATATCAACTATCAAAAATGTAAATGAAGTAGAATTATCATTTGAAGAAATAAGTACAATGGGCAAGAATTGGCTTGATAATATGGCTGTGACAACAGTCTTATTTTCGGACTTTGGGAATAAAGTAGCAATGATCTTTCTAGGTTTGTGGATCGATGAGATTGGAAGCTGTGAAATGACTATGTCTGAAGGGGTGTGATCTGTTGTTGTTTTCGAAACTAGAACTTGATTTTCAATGGTGGTATCATGATCCATGGTGAAACAGGACAAACGATCTGATACTGTAAGTCACCCTAATCAACGTAACTGTCATATTACAACAATTTCATAATAAGGTAATATGATGTTGAATACAAACAGTTTTGTTTTAGCGTAAATGAAATTTCAAGGACCATGACATAAATGAGTTGATTTTCTCAAAAAAGGCAGTAACCAACATAGTTACTGTTCCAAACATCATGGCAAAATGTCTAAATTCTCATCAATTGTTGTTTCAATTGTTGTTGATCATGTCGTCAGTGGAACCCTCAATTTAGATAGAATCATAGAATCATGCAGCGCAGGAACAGTCCCTTCAGTCCAAGCAGTCCATGCCGAAAATATTTCCAAATTAAACAAGCCCCACCTGCCTGCGCCTGGCACATTTAACTGCGAATCTCTCAAATTAAGATGATGTGGTGGCTCAGTCGTTATCACTGCTGCCACACAGCGTCAGAGACCTGGTTTGATGCCATGAATGGGCGACTGTCTGCGTCGAGTTTGCACTTCCTCCCGGTGCCTTCTTGTGTTTTCTCGCATTTCTTTACGGAATGTAAAGATATGCAAGGTAGATTGATTGGCCATGGAAAATAGAGGAATAGCGAATGGGTCTGTGTGGGTTGGTCTCAGCGTTTTGACTGGACCTGGTGTGCCAATTGGCCTGCTTCCACACTGCAGTGATTCTATAATTCTATTGACGTGCTAAGCAAATGGATTTTAAAACTTCTAATTTTGCCACATCCATCACTTACTCAGGAATTCCATTCCAAATGTGAAACACCTCCTGTGTTAGAAATGTGTCTCATTTCTTTTGCTTTATAATCTCAATTCTCTCACTTTAAATATGTGCTCCCTCAACTTGAAGTAGCACATCCTAGGCAAAAGACACCTGCCGTTAATTCTATCTATATCCCTTATGATTTTATGCACTTATATAAGGTCACCTCTCCAGTCAACAAATGCCCCAGGTAATCCGACTCAAACATTCCATACGCAGAAATATTTTTGCATGCTTCTTCTGAATCCTCTTCAACGTAATTAACTCCTTTTCATCACTGGGCAACGAAACTGTAAAGCAAGCATGTGACATGCGAATGACAATGCTCTTTTTTATTCATAAGATGACGATCTCAGATATAAAGACAAAGGTAAGCAATACATTATATAGTTGCGCCGTATTGCATATTAGTTATGCATTTTACTTACTGTGACATTAGATTTTTCAACTTGGGACTGATTACTTTAGTCAGCCTCTGTGTGTTTTTTATGTAAAATAAAGTAAAGTTAAACAACAGCTCAGCTGAAAATGTATTAAACTTGAAAGAAATCCACTCGATTTATATAATAAATAAGGGCAGAAAAGAAATTTTAAAGTATGATATCGAAATGTTTTGGAATAAAGATATGCAAGTAGAGATGGCTTTACTACAGTCATGTAAGATTTGTGGTAGAGTAATAGCAGGCTGGTTCTTTTTTTCGCATATGCACATCGATTTTCATTGAGTTAAACAAACTACAAAGAAAATGAAAAAAAAAGGATATATAGCATGTGGTTCATACATTACTGGTGCTTTTTAAATTGCTCAATGGAATCATTGCTGGCTTTGGGTCACCAAAGCATTATATTTCCAATTGCAAAGATATTACTTGACCTTTAAACACTACTTAATTAATCTGATCAATAATATTCAGATTTGTGTGAACATGTTATAAATTTCCCACTCAAGTGAGTCAAACAGTCTGTAGTTACACTATACAAGAGCCTATATAGTTTACATTGAAATGCAGGTCAATATTTATATTGCTTAGCCAAGTGCTTCATTTTGAAATTTTGTGTCCCTTGAGTAAACTAGTCCAAGACCCAAATTTACAGGGCCTGCATACATAAGGAAAAACAAAACAAGAAAAAAAGAGTTGGTTGGTATTCTCCGTATCCACTAATGAAGAAGGCAATTTTGATCTTCTTCAAGCTATACTGCATCAGAAACGTCGTTGCCTGTCACTAAAACTGCATTTTTTCTTGCTGTTGTTGTTGTCCACAGAAGATACTTCATAATCATCTAACATTATATTATTACTGAACGCAGATGTGCTATTAAATTAAACCTTGATAAGGATCTTTAGTATAGATTATGAAAGCTTGACGTCCCCGTTATGGGAAGTTTGGCAGTCTGTTATTCAAATGTTGACAGCTTCGTGTTCATTAATCAAACCATGATACGTCTTCATTAGCCCTTTTCACATTCGTTGATCACTTTTCCATAACTTTATTGTTTTTATTATCAAACATTTTATGTTTAGAACACTTTTAAAAATGTTTCACAGTATTCATTTCATAATAATAACATTTGCTTATTCCTCCAAATCAACTTCAGCCTACTACTTGGAAACTCGCTCTGGGTGCGTGCCTGACTGTGAATTGATCTTGTCTGGATTTCTATGAAATTGGCAAGGCAGAATATCGACAAGGCTCTGTTTTATGTGAATTAAATTAAAAGAATGAACAAATGAATAGTTGTTTATGTTAATCACAGGCGTGACCTTTCAAGAAAAATCGTGAAAATGAATGACAGGACTGACATCTTCTAATTCTGTTGGCAGTTGTGTTGGCATCGTATCCTTACAGGTGTATGAACCTCAATGACAATTTATTCTCCACATCATCTGGGACTGTACGTAAATGGTCATATTAATTTCAGGTGGTGATATCTTCTTAGGTCCATCCTTCAGAACAGATAACCTTTTATATACTTGATGAAACTATGCAAATGTTTCCTAAGCTTAGATTGTGAGTTCAGAAATCACCTGTGCTATTTTGTTTTAGAAATAGACAGATTGAGAGACCGGGTGAGAGATGCTGGTAAGTCGCCACTCAAAACTTTAAAGTTTTGCCATATTATCGAATTTATTGCAAATACGGCTGATGGGATAAATTTTAAATCACAGAGTAAGGTCAGACTTCTCAAAGGAAGTGACAAATTTCTCTGGCTGTTCTCCAAAGAATGCTTGAGATTTCTTTTCTGTCCAGTAACACGCTGGGACAATATATTCTTAATTTTGAGTATTCTTCTCTCATTTCCCGAGCTGTTATTGGTACTGCACATTTTTTTCCCCTCCAGACTAATTCATTGTTTCGGACATTATATTCCAGTGCTACGCACCGTTGTCACTAAAGATATTTGAGTATCCTCGCACAAAATATCAACCATATAATTTTGTGAATCTAATTCTGCGTACACCTTCGTTCTTTTTTAAATTCAGCAGAAAATAGTCACCGACTCTGCCAAATGCAACTTCATAAGTGTGCGTACGCATGTGTGAGTTTATTCGTGTTTATATTATATGTACACACATACATATACATGTACACATACACGTTCATTAAGCGAAATAGTGTTGCCTCTCAATCCCATTATACTTCTCTTTCTGAATTGTGAAGTAAGCCTTCAACGATAGCAGGACTAAGGGGAATGCAAGAATAAATTGAATGATTTTAAATAAACTGGTGACCAGATTGACAACATTTCATGGTGCGAACTGACAGTCTATTGCTGCTCTCTTGTTCTAAAGGGTTCCATTGAATCTACTATAACAACTTTAGGACTAAATAATCAAATGAATTGTGTATATCTTTAGAAAAACTTCAAAGAGACCGATAGCCCATAACCCAATCATCCAACATTTACATACACACAATGTATATATCCTGACAAGCTACCTCAAAGCCAGCTTCAATACTGAGCAGACCTTGTGAATCTCCTATATATCTCCTGTTTATATCGGTCAGCGGGAACCCTGTTTGGCCAAGGTTTAAAACCCCAATGACGACCATCATAATCAGTGCAATCCGTGTGACATGTTCCAGTCACTAGAGCCCTCAAACCAATAACCCTCTGCCCAAGTCCGAGAACGTACATCTGTTCATTCTTTTATAACTTCTCCCGGAGTGATTTTGCTCCAGTCCAGTTCCTCCTACTCAGAACATGAACAAGGGCGGCATTGATAGGGTAAATAGGCAAGTCTTTTCCCTGGGGTCGGGAGTCCAGAATTGGAGGGCAGAGGTTAAGCTCAGAGAGGAAAGATATAAAAATAACTACGGGGCAAATGTTTCAAACAGAGGGTGGCACGTGTATGGAATGAGCTGCCAGTAGAAGTGCTGGAGGCCGGTACATTTGCAACATTTAAAAAGCATTTGGATTTGTATATGAATAGGGAGGGTTTGGAGGCGTATGGCTGGCAGGTGGGACGAGATTTGGTTGGGATATCTGGTCGACATGGATGGGTTGGATCGAAGGATCTGTTTCTATGCAGTACATCTCTACGACACCATGACTCTATGTGCCAGACTGTAGAATATCTCTTGTACAGGGTTTGTGTCAGTCAAGCTTTCACCTTTCTTCTCCTCAGTTGCACCCATCTTCGACTTTGAGGCTTCCTCGACTCTAGACAGAGGAATCACAACCTACGTTTCAGAGAAACGTTCTGGCTGCTCTGAGCGGCTAGATATGCCCCTGTTGTGCTCACGTGGTACCAAATTTCATTTATCTGAATATTTGGTTAGAACTGCTTCATCTGCCCGAATTTGGTATATCATGGGATCTGCTCTCTCATCAATGTCACCCTGAACCCATTTTCGTGGATCTGACACTAAACTTTATCCTCTGATACAAATTGATTCTTGCACAGAAAAGACGTTAGCCCAGCAGTGATGGTCCTGCTTCCATTTCAATCCTACACACCCACCCCACCCCCGATCACCCCATTCAAAGTCCAGGTTGCTTGACCGGTGGTCCGAACAGGAAACGGAGCAGATTGGTTTCAAGTGAAACTAGTTGGCTTCTCACAACCACCTTCAAGGTTTGTGCTTCTGTTTCTGTTAAAACATTGAACGCTGGATGGTATGGTGCTGTCCAAACATGCCATTCGATTCTCGGAATTACATGAATTTCCTGTTGGAAAATAACACGCCATTGATCATAACCAGTACTTCCAGGAGTCCATATATCTCAAATGATGTTCGCAGCTTTTCAATCACTTTTGCATATAGTAGTCTGCCAAAATCTTCTACTCCCCATTACAACCAGCTGGTTTAGTTTGACCAGGAAAGGATTTTGTCCCAACTGTTTGATGTTGTCCATGGTGACCAGAAGGGTGACCAAAATTTGAAAACTGGAGCGGATTCTTCCTGTAAACGTACCAGTAGTGGTGCATTTGACTATGGGAGGTGAGTGAAGGCAGCCATATTTGACACTTGGCCCTCTGGGCGGTCTTCCAGTTTGTAATTGTGCTCACTGAGAATAAGGTCTGACCATTGAATTCGAACAGAAGCTAGGGATGGGACAATGTCTTTCACCAACATTCATCCCAATCCCTCTACACCGCCAGAAGAGTGACTCATTACTATTGCAAAGTCACGTCCATAAAGATATTTAAAAAAGTTCTCAAACCAATGATGACTGCCAGACTTTCTTTTCCTACCTGGAAGTATTTGTCTTCAAATCAGTCAACAGCCAGAAAGCAAACTTATTGCATGTTCCTCTTATTGGGCCACAAGTGAGTCAGCACTATCCCGATACCATATGGGGAGACATCACATGTCAGCTTCACATTTTACTCATGATTGCAGTTGTCCAACATATTAGAAAATGGTAGCTGCCTTTTCCCTTCTCGAAATACTATCTCTTGGCTGTGTGAGTATTTTCAACATGACCCTTTCTCAATGAAAAATGTAATATTGCCAGGGTGGAGGTCACATTAGGTATGAAATTCCCTTAAGGATTTACCAAGTTCTGAACTCCAGTAAAGACGTGGGAAAAAGGACAATGTTGATCAACCTACCATTGTCTTCCAAATGGTGTAACACAATTTTGTCGACTTTATTCATCAAGGTAGTCACATGGGGAGCCTGAAACACACATTCTCTGATTCAAAGGCGTACGCTGCTTGTGCAAAACATTTAGCCAATTTGTCCAACTTCTCCAAGTGCTTTTTATTGGCCTACCTATTATTAGCTCGTCATCCAGATAACTGGCAACGTGGAGAGCTCTGACAGAATGAGAATTATTGGCTGCTGTAAAATGGCTATGACTGATGATAGCTCAAATGGCAACCTTGTATATTGGCAGAAAACTTGGTGTGCATTAATTGTGGCATACGAATGGAGCTCCTCATTCAGTCCCAGTTGCAAGTAGTCTTAGGCTCATTATTGGGTGTGTGGAGGGCATCCTGCCCGCAAATTATGTACGCAAGTTCTGTATGTGATGGAGTGGGTACTTATTCAATTGCGAGATGTAGTTTGTCATTTGCTTTAAATGTCCACTCCTCATAACTGTGCTGGCCAATGCTACTCATTTCATCAAATACATTGGTTTGATTATTCATTGGCCTTCCAGCCTCCTGTTTTCCTACCTATTTTTTCCCATCAAGCTAGTGGCACGGATTGAGTATGGACAAACTGTGGATTTAGCTATTGGTGAACATTTAGTCTCCTTGATTTGTTTGAATGCCGCCAGCACTTTCAGAAAATCATCTGAGCAATCAATGAGGACTACACGCAGGGGCCCATTTTCTAATGGAAAAATGTTGAGGCAATAAACCTGAATATTTATCAACCACATTTGCCTCATCAAGCTTGAAGACCAGCGTTTTACTGTAATAAACGGTAACTGCACCAATAGCTTCTAATTTCAGATTACAAATTATGTTATAATATTCTTAGTGAATGTTCTCAATCTGGCCGAGGGGTTTAGTCAAATTTAATAGTTGAAGTCCAGAGCGAATCTTTAATTCTTTAGGAGAAAGTGATGACTGCAGATGCTGGAGATTAGAGCTTTAAAAAGTGTTGCTGGAAAAGCGCAGCAGGTCAGGCAGCATGAGGGAAATGGTTCTGAAAATTGCTAAAGAGGGTCTGAGATTTGAAGGAAAAAAGGCCATGACTTTAGATCAAGAAAAAAAATCGATTTATCAAGACAAACATAAAGGTTAAATTATAAGGAAATTAATGAAGAACTTATGTGTGTCAAAGAAACAGACAAGTGAAGTAGAGGTAGAAAGGCTGAAATTACAACTGGAGAAAATGAATGAAGAGGGTAAATAAAAAGAGAGAAAGTGAAAAGGGAGAAAGGCAGAAATCAAAGATAGAAGAAAGAGAAAGAGAGCACGAAGAGAGGGAGAGAAAGGGAAAGAGATAGCGAAGAAAGTGAGAGACAAGAAGATGGAGAAGTTGACCTTGAGAAATTGCGACTTGGCGAAGTTAACAGGATGGAGATTACAAGAGACGGTAGTGATATATACAATCATATCAAAACTGTGCCACATTTTGATGAGATAGATTTTGATACCTTACTTAATCGAATTGTAAAATTGGCAAGGCAGAAGAAGTGATCTGAGGATTTATGGTTGATGCTATTTCAGACTAAACTGGGAAGCAGGACAAGTGAGAAGTTTGCTGCGATGTGAGATGAGCGGTTAACAGATTATGAAGAGCTTAGTCTTCCTAGTTTAGGTGCTTCTGAATTGGTATCAGAAGAATATAGACATCGGTCAGAAAAATAAAGACGGAACCAGGTCAGACGTATGTTGATTCTGAAAGAGTTAAAACATATTCATTTGATACATGGGAGCATGTTTTTAAAAATAGCTAGGCTCTACGAGAGATTAAAATGATGAACGAGTTTAAAAACTAACTTCCAGAGATGGTAAGAGCGCACGTAGGGGAACAGAATTTTCAGAAAGTGAGAAGTACATCAGAATTATTGGATAAATCCATGTTGGTGAACAAGACAAGCTTGCAGCCAGAATTTTGCCCTGTGACGGATTGAAGTTGGGAGGAAGGGAGGTCCGGCACTGCGAAACAAAAAAGAGAGAACAGTGGTAAGAATTTACCACAGGACAAAATGAGGCATAGGAGGATAGAAAGGAGAAGAAAGGCCTCAGGTGTTGCCATTGTGTTGAAGTGCGACAGATAAAGCCGCAGTGCTGACCATTAAAGAAAACCACTGTGGAAAAAGGTGTGGTAAAAGAACCTAAGCCAGTAGCATTAATGAAGGATACCCGACGAAGTGGTGAGAACTTGCAAGAGAGTGCATAGCTTCGGCAGGGGCTAGGTGTGGATTTAGTACCGGATCCCCACAAATAATTTTACGCTGTTGGTAAAGTTTAATCGGAAAAAATGGGAGAGAAGAAAAAGGAAATGTAACGTTGAGAGGTATGTGACTTAACCAGTCGCTGACCATAAAGGATAAGCGAATATGCACTCTTTCTGAATTGTTAACCAAGAGTGTGCTAATTTGTGGAATAACTGAACAGAAAGTTAGCATTCCCCTATGTAAGATCAGGTTGGAGTGCCAACTTAAGACGAGAAATTTTACAGTGGGAGTGATTGACAGGGTATCAGTTCTAGAAATTCAATTTGTTCTTGGGAATGATTTGGCAGGATCCAAGGTTGGAGTGACATCCCTTGTTGTGCAGAAGCACAAGGAAGATAAAGAATCTGAGGAGTTAAAACAGAATTATTTTTCCAGACCGTTTAATGACCCGATCCCTCTATCATAAGTCACAGCACGAAGCAAAAAGTAAAGAGAAAGATGAAGGGGTTGAGGTTCAACTTTTTAACACCCTGTTTGACGCAACAGTGCAGGAAGTACACCTGAACAGGCAGTATATCAGAGAGACATGCTTAGTCCTGATAGGCTAAGAGACTTGCAACAGCCAGAAAAAAATGGTAAAACATGTACATGTGGATGTGCATTCTGAAAAGAAGGCAGAAAACACTGTGAAGGACTATTATCTGAAAGATAGAATCCAAAGACGGAAATGGAGACAATGGCACGTTAATGCAGATGACAAATGGGCTGAAATGCACGAGGTTGTGTTGCTGACAGCATAGAGGCAGGAAGTGTTATGAGTAGTACATGACCTGAAACAGAGAGAGGAGGGGGAATAAATGCCAATTGGTTTTTGGCAATGCTTTCATATTCGAAACTGAAACATTTAAATAGATGTAAATCCCAAATGACTTCTAGACTGAATCACAATTAAATACCTTACTTTTGTTGCAATGCCAGACTTAGTGATAATCACTGATGATTGCTCAATGATCAGCTTCATTTCCAAAGGCTCAAAAAGGAAATCATTTCATTACCATGTGCCACAAGATTGGTGCAGTGTCCAGAACCATATAAGTAAATGCCCAGAATGAATTTTGCCAAAATTATGTTTCTTACTGACCATGACCAAATGAGAAAAAATAAATAAACCTGACATAAATGGTATGTCCATTGTTAGTCTTCCACTTTCAGCCTCCCGGGGAACATCTTTGAACAGCAACTGAACTGGGACAGCAATATAAATTGTATCACCAACAGTATGTCAGCATGATGGAGTGCATTGGCGAGTTATATACACTCAATGTCTCCAATGACTATTCACTTTGACATGCTGCGTGTCAGAAGTTTATCTGAATAATTCATACTGTCCTTGCTGTTATAATAACATCCAAAAAACTTTATTCCATTTAGAAAAACAGCGCAACCTTTTTTGCCTAGCACCCCATCAACAGTTAAATATGCAATAGTTGTACATTCTCCTGCAGCAACACACCAATGGTTAATCAAAAACCATTCCAATCTTGTGAAAATTGTCATTTTGTAAAATAAGGACAGAAAAAGCATGAGAAGGTCACGATCTGCATGTTTTCAGCCAAATCACAGAACATGTTGTTCTGTAAACATATCACTAATCCTTCACTGTTAATTCAAAATCCTACCATAACATTCATTAATGCCAGTCTTCCAACACTCGAAGTGCTAAAGAGATTGAATGAGATGACGCATGAACATATTTGCAGGTTAATTGGAGCTGTACAATGCATACTGACATAGTTGGTAACTTCCACGTTGTCTTTAATGAGTAATAATGCAGCTCCTTCACAATAAATCATATTTGTAAAGGTTAGGGTTGTGTAGTTTCAGACTTAATACCTGACAATGCTCCTTCTTTTCTACCGCTGTCTGAGCAATATGACTTTCCTACAAGTGTTGGTTCCTCTGCTTAGTTTTTACCTTCAGTTCATCAATGGAAAACATTGCTTCATAAAAATCCAACGTAACAAACTTGCACAATTTATTATGTCAAATCCAAATGGAAGTATGATGCTTTATTAATACCATTTCCCCCATGTTTTATTTTTCTCCTCGCCGTTTTATGTTTTTGGCTTTCTCCGAATGAATTACATTTTCAACTTTTCCACTGTTTTCCCAAGTAATCTTCAATCTTGCAAGTTCTTGATCTTATTCCTATTTCAAAACTATAAGACAGCATTCATTTCCGGCATCTATCTTTTCATCCTCACATTTATGCAGCTGAATATGCAATGGTTAAAAAAAAGTGAACATTGCTGCACCACTGCAAAACTCAACTACTTATCATCCTCTATTGACAGAGCCGGAATCCATTCTTACAATTTGTTCTTGTTAACCATATTTGACTCCAAAATTTGTATTCCACAACTCTAATAGTCCTGTAAAAAATTATCACTTCGGAATAGGCAACACCTTGCTCTCATGCAAAAAAATGAATCATATGTGCTGCTCTCAATAATTTTTAAACTCCATATCTCGTTCTTAAAATCTATAAATACAGTAATCAGATGTGGTATCATGTCTTTTCAAATTATGGTTAACCTTATCCATTAAACATCATTGCCGGGTTGTTAACTTTACAACGATGTAAGACTGATTTTTTTTGTCTAAGCATTCAGTCTTACTACCTTTATTTTATTAGTGGTGTTCTGGCACTGCGTACCTAAAGACCAAGCTATGAATACTAGACTTCGATACTTACCTGTTATCATGTCCAAGAATGTTCGTGAGTGCTACAATTAATCGAGTTCAGCGTCAAGCTAGAAGTCCTTCCAACATCTTTTTCCTCACATTATTGGGTATTTTGTTTTCCTTCCCAGAATTCTCATCTCAATTAACTAACGAGTCAATGAAAGAAGAATTGTTAATCGTCAAACACGCAAGAAAATTCAATTTCAAAAATATTGTTCCATTCTTGACCAAAATCCATTATCAAGAAAACTTCATGTCTGGCTACTTAGAACACGGTTACCATATATCATTTCATTTTGTGTGTTCGCGTGTGTGGCTGTGTCTGTCTAGCTGTGTGAGTGCAAGGGAGAGACAGACAGATAGAAAGACCGAGATGGAGTGTGGTTGAGAGAGAAAGAGTGAGAAAGAGATTGTTTCACTTCATTCTTTTTTCTGTCTCCATCAAACTCAATTTCACGAGTTTTTCATTACATGCTCCAAAAGAATATGAAACAAATAAATATCAAAAATGAGAAATGAAATGGCGAATCTTTACCTTCTGATCCCACCTCATCTACATGCTCTTTGTTCCCTTTAGTCATAAGTAGTATATGTAATTCCGTTTTGAAAACAAAACTGCATGTTTATCATCACACAACTTCCATGACAGTGAATTGCACAGACTCATCATTTTATGATCATAAAATGTCTCTGTTACTTAATCCAAAATGGTATACCTCCTTCCTAACTCTAAGTTCCATCGTTCTGGACTCTCCAGTCATTGATGTAACGTTCCAAAAATTAACTTGGCTACTACTTGTACAACTGTAAAGATTTCTATGAAATCTCCTTATTCTTTAATGCTGCAATCAAAAGAGTCCTAATAATGCAATCTGTCTCATACATCAATTATACCATCGGAGGAATTAGCCGGGTTAAACTTTGCTGCAGTCCCTCAATGGCCAGAGCATTCTTTGCTTGGTGGTGAAGACAAGAACTGGACAAAACTGCACATCTGGTCTGCACTGACGACACATCTAATTGCAGCAAGGCCTCTATCAAAACTTACTCGAATGCTATCGCTCTGAAGGTCAATACATTACTTGACTTTTTTTTACCGCCTATTTCAACTGTATTCATAACTTCAAGGAAAGATGATGGAGGCCCAAACGTAGTTGTATATTTCCCTATCCGAATCAGTACCAACGTGTAAATAATCTGCTTCTTTGTCTTTCGACAAAAAAAAGTGGATATGCTCATAACACATTTGATTTTCACAGTCTGCATAATTGTAGAAAGTTTCATCCATCTGCTCGCTTGGAGAAGGACTACACAAAATAAACATTCCTCAAGATTATGATTTCGAGTACAGTCTTTTCCATAAAGAAGCAGTTAATGCGTTTATCTTTTTTTAAGGAAACATTAAATGCATAGGATTTTGATAACGCATTGATAACTTATCTGTACAGTTGACTAAATCATAGCTACTTCCTGTAAATCTCCATTATGAGTTTTTCTTTACTTTATTCCAAAGGGAAGCTTCTGCAAATAGATTTGAATGATCTAACCTGAGAAGCTATTATTTATTGAAACAAATGCTACAAGAAACTGCATACACAGAGAACAAAATTATGTTGGCATACATGTTGACAACTCTATGAGCTGACATGTTGAATCTTGGAGAACACAAATGTTTCTCGGTAAAGAAGAAAAATTGTATTTTCAATGGTGGTGTGTTATTCTTTGGTCCATTGCCTAGCGGACCACTGGCAATGAATATTAATCTTTACCGCACTCTGTGGATTAATTTGAGGCATATCATCAGTTGTCGACTACTTTATTTGGCAATGCATCTCACTACTTTTGGCTTTTGTGACGACGAAAGAAATGGTGGCATTTTCAACAGCAAATTCTACCTTACAGAAATCTCCAAAGCTAGTTAAGTGAATTCACAGGATGCTGAAATTATGAAATTTCAGTAAGAAGCTCTCAAATCTAACTGTTGTTGTAATATTAAGTAATGCATTATCTCATTTAATTCATTAATTTATTTTAGTTCAGTTCTGAAATTTGGGTTACACGCTAATATTTCTTTGCTTATCATAACAGAGAACAAACAGCGAGATCATGACCGAGGTACCTTGTTATGAAAATGAGAGTATGTAAAACTGACAACCTGAATGTGATTCACTAACATTTGTCTAGTTTGTTCTGAAAATGTTAAAAGTCTGCTGTATCCATTACGAAACTAAACAACTTTTTCCATATGAATTTTAAAGTAACAGAGTTAATAATACAGCTTTTTGATACACGCTCTTATGTCCAGAATCATAAATAAATAATCTAAAAAAATCTTGTGCTTTTATACTATATGGAGCATACCTAAACATAGAAAACAGACGAAACGAGCTTGTAGAGCAGTTGAAAACAGCTCAGTCACTGAGTTTACAGATGCCGAAATTTAGTTTCCCTTAAATCATGCATGACAAGTAATTATTTTATAATTAACCTAAAATACATGGTGATATACTACTGGTCTGCATTTTCTTCGATAGCTGCTTTTTTTTTCCCAACTAAGTAAATTAAATTTGTCATTCATGCAAGACACATGCCCGTGCAGGGAACATTGAAGCTGATGTTATATCAAATGAAAATGAAAGGAGTATTCTAAAAACATGCACGTATACTTGAAGTTATTCCGCCTACTCTTATCATAAATAAATGAAATAAGTAACTAAACGAAGAGAAATACTGTCTGAGCGAAAATTGATGAATTTCTCCAAATAGAATCTGGCTTGGAAAGACCTTGCTAAAGAGAATGTACCTTGATAACGGCTGGTAGCTAACTGCTAATCGTTGACAACACAATAAATGAACCAACCCAAGAAAAAACATTGCCTTAATTAACCACGGCACTGTCCAAAGGAAGCAAAGAGTGTGTGGCTGGCAGATATTCTGCTGAACTGAATTTCATGCATCGTGGTTCCATTATTGGTTTTTAATAAAGCGTTTCATTCTGTACAATATAACATGTATTATAGCACTCTGAAAGTCAGGCAGGTAAAGTAAATTAATTGCTGTGCATTTAATCGAACACTCAGGATTCTTTTGCATAAGCTATTCTATCGTACAAGAACATAAAATCAAGAGTACTGGTTTTCTTTGAGCTTTCTAAAGGCATTGCAGGTGAGAAATTTTGCTGCCATCAATCAAACCTTTAAATTATTTGACATAGTCACTAGTAATTACAACAATTCGGTTAACAACATTAAACTGACATTGAAACTCATGTACACAGACCTTAATGTATCTGACAGGAAGGATGTCTTTGGTTTCAAAGGTAACATTCCACTTGATGGCATTAATTTATACAAGAGAACTACCAAGCTTTCAGGTGAACCAAATCTCGAAAGTTTTAGCAAAGGCTCAAAACTCCTGGGACACCTCTTTACTATGCAGTAGAGCTTGGAGTCGAGTTCATCACGAACGAGTTGCTGTTATCAAGTCAAACAGAGTATCCTTCTATCACAAAAATGTGCAACATTCAATGTAAACTTCATTGCTTGCATGCTTCAATGCACATATGACGCCCATCCAACCCATTGTATGTTGCATCACACAGCAACATCTTACGTTGTTCATAAGAAGCAAGGTAATGCCTTCGCCCAGCAGTCCACACTGGAGAGCTCACAGGAAAACTTAATCACATTAAATGTGATTACTGCTTGGCAATCTCTGCAGTGGAACTCAGTCTGTGTGGAAGACCTCCACTGAGAAACAATTTAAAATCGTCAGTCATATTTCCTTTGGGATAGTCTTATGTGCACTTGAGTGCATACGTACGAATGTAAAATTATCTCATAGGCATATAAAAAGACCACACATACACTATATCCGCTTCAATTTCGCAAAATTATGTATAGCTACTTTCTATTCTATACCTTATTCAAAAACTTTGGACAATCAGAAAAATAAGCATTGTTTCAAAATTTAAACATAAAATGGCACTTTATTAACTGCACAGACTTAGAGATAATGCCGTGCCAAATGATAATCTATTATGCAACCAATCAGCACTCTCATTTAACGAAGTATACATGTTGTTACCCTTTATATTTTAACAATTTTTGTGGATTGTTCTATTGAGTACAATATGAGAATTTTCAACGAGATTTTTATTATTTTCCAATAATATTCAAGTTTGTAATACAAAATCAAACACAAAGTGATTTTTTTTAGAGAGGGAAGTGACAACATTAATTTACACCAACCACATAAATTTGCCAATCATTTTTTAAACACTTTACAGTTCTTTCCACGAGCTTATGCGTCAATAGTGAAAGTTCTTCCTTTTATTTTAATGAATGTTTTAAAAAAACGTTTTCTTGTTGCATCAGGCGTGGGTTTCACTGGTACCAAAATTTGCTTGGGACAGGAGGCACTATCCTGTGAATTCCCTACTCAGAAGGCGAGTGTTAGACCAAATTGATAAAAATCTCTCTCGTGTGATATCAGACAAATACGACAGCAGTGTAAATTAAGAAGTCCAGGCACATTTTCTTTTCACGAGATGCGGTTGCATTGCAAATACAAAATACATAAAGAAAAGTTGATCATTTCACCAACTTGCTCCTCACGTCTTCTTGTGTGTATAAACGATTAGTCTGATGCATTTACTCTGAATAGGGAAATGTGATTCCAGGGCTCACAATTTTTAAAATTATTTCAGAAATGGATAGATTAAGAGACAGACTAAGAGATGCAGGTAAGTTTCTTCCTCCAAATGTTACATAGTTTAGTAACTATTAAATTAATTGCAACAACTAATATCTGGCAAAAGAAAAAAAAACTTCTTTAGAAAAAACGAAAATGTAATAACACATGAATTGGTAGTTATACATGGTAAGATAGAAGCTGGGAGCTTGATTAGGACAATTGGTCCTTTAAACCTGATCCTATCTAATCACTGCTGATGTTTTTTTTTCTCTGCAATGCTCTTACGTGGGCCCTCAGCAAAATCTTCTCTTGGAATCTAAATTAATAGCATTTACTGGTCGCATTTGATTACTAAATGATTTAAATCTTCAGAAAACTGTAGTAAATAATTGAAGCATGATTTCCCTTTCATACACACATGCTGACTTGGGCTGGTCCAATTCATGCTTCCGAAATGTTCCAATGTGATGTGGTTAATTTCTTCCTTTAAACAGCAACACTTATTTCTCGCCAGCACCCATGTCCTTTCCATGTAGGTGTAGGATAAAGTGAAGAAATATCAAGTGCAGAAAACTTTACTTGCATTATACCAAAAGGAAGAAAAAAACACCGGAGTAGCCAGTGCCAACAGTGACCTGTTCCTTAAGGGAAGCTCCTGCTTGAACGAAAAAGTGACGTTCAGGCTAAGAGTTAAATAAGAATACATTTGGCAGGAGAAACAATGCACACCATTTCCCGTGGTGCCAACCTCACTCAGTAAACGATGTACTTTTTTTTCAAGGCTTTAGTATATTTTTTGTTGTTGTTTGCATCAAGCAAGCCATCCTCTGCCATTCTGTTTGAGAATGCAAATTAATCGTTTGTATTAAGTACTTGGAGACCACTTCTGACAAATAATAATATCAACGCATATTATTTTACTGCCCTGTAAAACATTTAACTTTCTGCTTCATTTTTTTAAACTTTTGTCAATGTGTATTTGTATTAAAATTTGCATTGCCCAGAAGCAAATTTTACTTTTTGGTTTGGCAGCATTGAAACATTAACAGAATTATGGAAAAGGGCTGATCCCCTGAAAACATTTCAAGGAAGTAGCCTTAATACTAGACGTTCCCGTGCTTTAAGCAGCTATAGTTTGGATATTCCAGGAATGATGCAGCTAGCCCAACAAAACAGAATCTATTTACTCTTGAACAAAACAGAAGAGAACATAAAATAAAACAACATACCTGAAAACACAATCGACTCTATTGCAACTTACTGAAGCTGTTCCTAATAACATTACCATTCCTATAAACACACGCATGGCAAAAAAAAAGATAAAATCAAATATAGGTTCTCACGGGAGCGATTTCAGAGGTAAAGAGGATAAGCATGGGACTGCATTTATTTTGGGGCCCTGAACATCTTCTCTGGGTTCCCAGCTAAAGCTCGACCGCCAGCTGCAAACAAAACACCATCGTGAAACCAAATCAAAGCAACACCTGAACTGGGAGAACGGGACACTCCCTTACATTGTACAACTGTTTATAAAAACAATTAAAAGGTTTTTTTTCAAATAGATACATCATGACATATCGGAACTTGGGCTTTACTTCCCTTCTGAAGAAAGTTTTATGACAGAGTAACCTTGTTAACGGAGCAACGTTCTCACAACAATCGCTTTCATTTTGATGCTAATAACACACCAAATCCTTCTGTTGCTGCATTTTGCAAATATACATAAATTTCATTCAGTGTCTGCCAGTTTGTAATTGTACTTTTTGAGTATTTCTTAAGTTCCTGAGAACTTATGCCATTGATCTTCCACGGAGAGTAATGTTCATTTGGCATTCTGAATGATGCAAGTGTAACTCTGTATAATTACAATTTACAAACGTTTCTGCTTTCCCTTGACCAATGCAATTAATAAAAAAAATCACAATTTTCTTTTTTAATGACTCACAGAGAGAAAATTGGAGGATCCAGTTAAAGGTATAGGAATGAGGAATAACACTGTTGCACTGTGTTGTAGTTATGTTATTGTTTTTGTATTTAAAAAAATAACTTTTTTTTGCATTTCAAATTCAGTAGCTTTATATGTATAGTTTTAATGACATGATGCATTTGATTTCTTTTTAAAACAAAAGCTTTTATATCAATTATGCTTATTGTCCAATAAAACTTTACCCTTTTGAGCACGATATCCTAAGATATTAGATTTACTGACTGATGGCAAAGAATAATAGTTTAGCCCATTTTAAAGGACTTTAAACTTAAATTATGTATGCTCTAATGTCTAAAAACTCTGTTCATGTTGTATTGTGTATCAAAATGCATTTATATTTCATGTTGTTTAACTCTGAATTGTTTCTATATAGGCCATATTACGAAAGGCATTTACAATAGGACTTGCAATATTACATCAGATCTACTGTCCAGAAATACGCACATAATTTATTAATTTAAGGTTTTGAATGCCGAAAATCATTATTTTATATATGCTATTTTCAGTTGTTTTAGGTGTTCGGTTCTGGCAATGTCCTCACTAGCTAAGATTTGCACGGCATGACGCATTTACGAGTTTTTTATATATATATAGATTACCTAAGAAAAAAATCTGTCGTTTTTATAATTATGACTTATTTTGAAAAAAAGTCATATACGTGAATGAAGTTTACTTTCTGCAAATTGTTAACAAAAGCAACAGCTGCAGAACTGTAAATAGTCAAGAATGGAGAAAAGATGAATGCAGTTCATTAGAGTAAGCAGAATTTCATCTGCGCTTGTTTACTATTGCTCAATGTTCGAAAACAAGATTGTGAGTTGTCTGACTTCTCCGACGAAATATGCTTGTGACAAATAAATTATGTTATCATTAGGGTAATCCTCCTCAATCAATTCAGATTTTTAGGAAGTTAAAGATTGGGCCTACAATACACAATGTTAAGCATTTCTGACTAACAGCAGGAAATGTTTATTTTTTTATCCTTTTGGCGAATACATTGGATAAATATATACATTACAATGAATTACTAGGTTAACATTTGAAGCGCATAGTGAGAGGTGCAGAATAAAAGATAGATTATCTAAAATATTTGATAAACATGAAATTATGTTGGAGAGGTACAAGTCCTAAGTAAATTAGCCACCCAAGCTGATATGTGAACGTCCACTTTGGAAGGAGCATAAACAAATCAGTCTTGAGCATCTTTGCTGTGTTTTGCTGCAATGTTTCCAATGATGTTTCTGAATATCAACAGAAAGCATACTAGGTAATATTCACGTTCATGCATTCACAGTTGACTCTAACAACACATATTTACAACATAGCTATGTCATTGTTAAGGGAGAACAATGTTATGATTCATGGAATTGAAAGCAAGTTAAAAGTAACTGTAACAATTAGCAAAATTGATCTTTTTTTCAACTACTGTGAGCATTTTCTCTGAACATATGACTGTTTGCTTAAATATTTGATTTGACTCCTCTCGTTTACTTGCGTTTGAAATTTTATATAAAGAACACGTGAAAAACGGATTCATGAAATTGAATGGGAGGATATTTCTTTTCAATTAGACTTTGAAGAATTGTTACATTATTATTTGATGTAAATTTATCCATCCCTAACACTCATAATAGGATTTGAGGTGGAGAGCATTATTTATGTGATGGGATAACTGAAATTTCCAACTGAACAACAGTTCCGATACTCAAACAATATTGTGATGTGTGTCGAATTGCCGAAAAAGAAGATTATGATTTCAAGATCGCAGCAATATGTTTGAAGGGACTTTTGGCTTTGCTACCTTTTTTTTCTCTGAAACAGGGTGTATATATTAGAATCAATTTTAACGTAAAATGGTCAGAATTATTATGTTCAGCTATCACAGGCAAATATTCCATTCAAAATTCACAGTAATTCATGTTGTCACTCAATTGAGAGAGTTGACTCTTTAAAAAAGGCAAAAAGAAGCTTCAATGCTTTAATGTACAGAAACACACCAGAAAGGAAACTACTGACTATTTCTAATAAAATCAAGTTATATGCCAAAACCTGACTTAATCGATGAACAAACAGCAGACATTGCTGACAAAGATAATTTGCTGGATGTGACATAATTACGTTTTGAATATGGTATTCCGTTAAGTCATATATGTTTGACTCAAGGTTAAGTAGAACACAAGCACTGAAGATTGACAAGCTACAGACGAGGTTGAAAGCTCCTACTATGCTCAAGTATAGCTTAGTTGGCAGAAGTATTACTTTCAAAGCTAGAACATGAAAGGTAGTAGGTTTTTAGTGATTACATTTAGTACACGAGTTTGGAGTTTAGAACTGAAATTTCAAAACTGAAGTCTGATGATAACAATCGAAAAGATATGCTGCAGATTATTGTTATTCAAGTAATCTAAATCCAGCATCCAAAATGATGACGTTTCCACATTTCAACTAAGTAGATCTGGAAAAAGAGGATTTGAAAATTGACATTTGTCCGTATAATTCTTCTAAGAAAATATTAAAATAGTTTCTGCTGCAAAAATTATTGCAAGACATAATAGATATGTAATGAGATGGAAGACAAAATTATGAAATAATAAAGCATATTCAAGCGTGGAGCGATCAACCATATTTTCATTTGTGTGATAAATTGCAGGTAATTTGTCACAGAAATTTGAGGGTGCATACATGAGGATCAATGGTCGGCACAACATCGTGGGCTAAAGGGCCTGTTCTGTGCTGTACTGTTCTATGTTCTATGTAATTAGTTCTCTTCTTACCATACAAATTACCTTCCAAAATAGCTTTGCAAACTGGAAAACACAACACTTTATCAGATCACAAGACTTGGAATTTGTTCCAGGGATGTTTCATAACATTGTTAGGAAACGGTGTTCAAACTTTCTGCTAATTAGGCCAGACACACAGAAATGCTCACTTCGCCTCGTAATCTGTTAAAGTACGAACGACAGATAACTCCCAAATTTCATTATATGAAAAAAACTCAATGTATTATTTAATACTAAAAATGAACATTAAATATGTTCAATTTCCAAATTTGAGCTACTTTTCTCTTAACTATACATTGTCTGCCTTGAACTCTAGAACAACATACTGTTACATCAACTTAATTTCAAAACCGCAAAGCATCTGTTAAGTTTGGTATCTGCCTCCTTCAGGCTTTTGAATCACTGGGTCGTCTTCAGACTTCTACAGTAGAGATGTTTTATATGAAAAAAAAATACCTTTAATAGAGAGTGTTTTAAATGGCCGTTTCTCTCGAGTTGGCAATTATATCTGTCGATGACAGTTGGCTTCTACCTAACTTTCCAAAATGCCTGATTCTTTATATCCTAAATATCGGATTAACTCTTTGGCTTGAATTGGCAAAAAGCAAGAAATTCAAATCCAATTTGGGTTTTAGCAACCTGGGACATAATTTAAACTGATTGGCTAAATTTGAATGGTTGTCAAAATAAAAAGATACCTACAAGCTGTAAGAGCAAAACAGCTTTCATTCTCTCTTTAAGGTACAGTACTTGCCTTCAACTTCATAACAACATTTATTTATGCCATTGGTGGATATTCGGCCAGTAACAAAATGGAAAGATTAAAGCTACGGGAATGGACCAACAAAATATGGCGTGCAGGCTACATTCATAATTATGATACATAATTACTTAAATGAAGTAACCTAACAAGGAAGTAATCTCTACTACTAAATTTGATTGGATATTTTCGTCTGTAATTCATGTGAATAACTAAGGTTTTGTCAAGAGTTGGGTGAAGAGCCATTAGTGAACATTAGAGAAATGCATTCTAACAAATGTGTTATTCCAAAACAAGAGGTAATACCTGAATGGCATTCTTTGTTGTGATCATTTAGATCCATCTGCCATGGTATAATTTCTAAGCAAATTACTTCCTGATGTCGCTAGTGCTTTGTATCAAAATTAACAGAGTGATAACTTACTTAATAAATTGAACTAACTGCAACATCATATTTTGAGAATAAATACAATATCTGTCAACATGTTCATAAATGTCATTTTTTTAACACAGCTTCAGCTGAACTAAGAGAAAAAGACAGAGGTATTTAGAAAATGAAAATTAATAGCCATGTATAAACAAACTGCAACTTGTGTAGCTTTAACACAGAAAAATAGATTTAAAATGTTGACAATATATATTATAACGATTTTCGTTTTAAATGTGACACCTTGTCTAGGTTTAAGATCAGATCTATCTGAATGCTTCATTTTGTTTTTGTTTTTTTTATGTTTGCTCCTAGTAGTCATCTTGCATTTGTTTTCCATTGCATGTAGCCTTTCGGAAGTTCATGTTAAACTTTCTTATTGAACAGTTATAATTTGTTCAATCTGGATACCAAATGTTCAGAAAGAATTTCCATCATTATCATTCAGCCAATATGTAAGTGCAGTGGTACAGTTCCATGGCCCCGTGGCATTTAGCTGAGAGAGAAAAAAAACTTGCTGCAAATTTTGCATACATCTTCTTCAGTGTCTTTCAAGGTGTGAAAAGTGCAATGGAAGGTGCCATACTGAGATGTTACAGTGTTTTGTTTCAAGGGAATGGAATGCTGCTAGTCTTGTCATTTGTGGAATGAAGAACTTTAATGGAGATGGATAGTTTTAATCAAATGTCATATTTGCAATACATCAACACAAACTTTTCTGGAGAAATCCAACAGCATTTGTGGAGAGAAAGCAAAGTTGAGATTCGCAGTCCAATGACACTTGTTTTATACCTTGTCCAATTTGCACTTCGACATTGGGGTGTGTCTTCACTGCTGTTGGAGCATCATTCATTCGACCAACTGAAGTCTAAATCTCATATTTCTTAAACTTGCCTGGAAGAATTCGGAGGTTCTCTTGCTTTAAGTGTAGAAGAGATGAAACGATATAAAGTGATATTCCTTAACTTCAAACCTACTTCTCTGACACTGTATTTTTCAGGTTTGTTCATCAGAGTTTCTACTTTATGTTAACTCCAGGCATCCTGAGACCTTGAGATTCAGTAATAAAATCTCCAATGCAAATGAAAGGGGAATTATTATTTTGCATCATGGTAGATAATGTGATTTCTCCATTCATACTGGAAAAAAAATGCAACTTGTCACATATTACCCAATGAGTTGACATTATTATAGACAATGTTGCTCCGTGTCGAGACAGAATGCATTATTTTCTGAGGATCCCAGAATTGTCCTGAAAAATAAGGAATCGTCAGTGAAATCACTATATCTAATTATAACATACTGGTCACTGTTGAAGTAGCTAAGGATAATGAGCATTCACTCATTAACCTGTCAAACTCTTGCACTGCTTATCCAGAATGAAAACCATTGATAGGCACCAGCTGTACACTGTCTGTCTTGAGAATAATAATATGCCAACAAGTGTAGTTTTTCTACGTTGATTGATTGGACCTTTGTTAGAGGTAACTAATTACATGAAACAGCATCTGCTACCTTCTTGCCAAGCAGAGCAACCTAAATCTGATCCCTATACACGTAAGCCTTTGCCTGAGTTTCAGCAGGAGCTGCATGATCAGAATTAAGCATCAATGAGCAGATAGCACTTGATAGTCATTACGGTACTTCTCCATACTTTGTTGATGAATGACAATCACTTAGCATGGAAGTAATTGAGCAGTTTGGATATCGCTTGCTCCTTTGTGGATAGGCTGTATCTGGAAAACATTCCACGTGGTAGTGTAATCGCTGCAATGGAGATGTACATAATTCAAGAGTATGTATATTCCACAATGTGTATGCATGATGTTACTGGGATTATGACAAGCATATCCTGATCACAAGCAGAGAGGTAGCAAAACGTTTTTCATCTGATTTCATTTTTACTGGGCAACTCTTGAGGGATTTTGCGATGCTCAAAGCAATGCGTACAAAAAATAGATTAAAAGAAAACTCAGCCCTGACATTCCTGCAGTACACACTTCCCTATTCAGAATGGATACTTGAAGACACCCCTGCATTTATTATTTTAGTTTCCCACTACAATTCAAAACTGAATATGGAAACACTACAAAGTTGATCTATTCGTTGTGGGAATGCTTAACGTTGTCAATGAAAGGGCAATTCCGTTATTTGGCAAGAGACTTTGGTAGTTTTGTAGCTTTGTAAACTTTACACTTTCTATTCAGGTTTATCCAGATTGTTACCATATTCGAACAAGCTCTTAAATGAACAATGTCTATTATTGTGGTTACATGGGAATCATCAACAATAAAAATAATGAAACGTGGGGTCACATATTTTTCAAAAAATAATATGGTCGCTATTATCAATGACAAGACAGAAATTTATAACAATAATTATTCAGTCATTATTCCAAACAATGCTGTCATGCACTGATGCATTTGTGAAAGGTAGACTAAGGAGCACTTGTTGGATTACGCAGTACCTGCTAACAAGCAGAATATAGTAGATTTCTCGTGTAGAATTTACCAAGTCTGACACTGATGATATGAATTGCCAAGTCATGTTTATGTACTTACATTCAGTACAGTTGCTAATGGTGTTTCTTTCACGTAATGCTCACAATAACCAATAGGTGATTCATACATCTTGCGGTGGGGGGAACGGGATGCCTCAGGAAGGGGCGAGTTGCGGGGAGACAGGGTGCACAATTTTGCATGTGGTGAGCGTCAGGTGGTGAGGACGAGAAGGTTTCTTTGTCTATTTAAACTGTTAGAGTCTAACTTCAAGTATGAATCCCCTCTTTATATATAAATGTACCAAGTCTCTAGAGGGACTCTCTGGCCAGTCGAGTAATAACTGTTTCATTTGGGCCATTACATTTAAGTTAACTTGCATTGTGGCAATAGGAAACTTTCCCTTGACTAATCGGTAGCATTACATTCCCAATTTTCACAGGCAAACAGCGTCACTTCGTGAGGAGGACTTTGAAAATTTGACATATCATATTTTCTGCTGTTCTGTTTTCCAGCCGTCGCAGTACAACGATGGGTGGTTACTCCCGTTTCGTAGCTTTTAGACTCTGTGACTCTGAAAGGCATGCACATATGTCGATATGTAAACTTTATTGCTTTGTGCCACACCAATGTTGAGTGTACTTATTTCACAAAACATCTGGTTCCACGTGGATTTATACAAAAATGACTCACATATTTGCTACAATTCCAAAATAGTTATTTGCATTTCGTGGACGTCAGTGACGTAGCGTCCCAATGGCAGAGCTGTATCACATTTGGTTGCTAGTGCAGTGACAGTATCACTATGTGACTTCCGTCGCCAATGCTGAAGACGGTGAAGAAGTTGCTCAGAAGGTGATAATTTTCTGCATACGAAACTTGCAGAATGACAGACGCATTATTCAATATGCTTTCCAGAGTTCAGCGTTTTGTATTGTCTGGTCATTAATTATTGCATTACGTTAAATCCAGCGTGTTGTGCCTCATCAAAATATGATGTTTCCTTTCTTTCTTTTTTCCCTAGAAATCGCCAGCCTGAAAAACAGTTTGAAAAATTCAGGTGTTATCGCTAAGCAGCAGTTGTATTTTATTAGAATCGTGAATATTAAGAAATATTAACTTTGGGTGATGGTAATGCATTGATGTTTTAGACATTGTAGTTTGATATAATTGTTACTGAACGGTTGAAATGTTTCATCTGGATATACTATCATGGATCTTCTTCTTCTTCTTCTTCTTCTTCTTCTTCTTCTTCTTCTTCTTCTTCTTCTTCTTCTTCCATTCACACTTTACTTCCATCAGTCCTACTTCTATATTTTACTGTCAGGCAGCAACAAGGTATTGTGGGTGATTGAGGGGCGGGTGTCGGGGGACGCTCCACAAGGTCATTCATTCAACAAGTGTTGGAGATTTCTGATTAGGTTATAATTAAGTGACTAATGCTCCTGATCTTTGCTACCGAAGTCAAATTATACAAAAAATCGTGAATAATTTCTGAACTTCCAAATGGCAAATTACTTTCTCGAGCTTCATGTTTTTTGAAGTGCTGATGTTTGGATATTTTGCTACGTTCATCTCATTTTCTATTTATGTCTTCAATGCATTACATGCTTTCTAATTATTCAATTCTCTGATAAAGCAAAATACTAGAATTCCAGTTCATGTAAAATGATTGACATGTCCCCATTATGTGCCTTGATTTATTTAAAATAATCAATCATACTAATCAGTTATTTCATCATCTCTGATCCTGGCTGACGTAAAAATTGAGAGTACACCATATAAAAGAAGGCTATGTGAGATGAATGCAGCAAAGTGAGATGGGGTATTGTTAGAAGGGGGTAGACAACGTTGTCTAACAATTTTGCTATATTTGCATCTGCTAAGATAATAGCTGGGTTATACAGTTGCTACTGTGCTGACGTTTGATTTGCTGGGGTTATTGGAGAAATTTGTATTCAATTTGTCCAAGATGTTTTTCTCGTGGTGGAAGTTATTTTGGTAAGTGTGTATAGACTAAATTTTTTTCTGTTGTTAGGCATGCTGTTGTTCAGTTTGCATTTGTACATGGGACAGAAAGCAGTCATGTCATCTGCAATGCTGTTTTAAGGGGAGGGATACACTGGTGGGTGTACAGTGACTTGAGGAATTGGATCAGTGTTTTCTGTCCTGTGGGTCCTGTCCTTTGGGTGAGGATCACAAATTCAATCCAAATGCATGTGGCAGTGGTTTAGTGCAGCAGTTAATAAAGTCACAGAGTACATTTTCGCTATTGAATCTGCAGCAATTAAAATAATCTATGAAATAGACACTATTGTAGCTATCCAGTGTTTAGACATAACTTTGAATGTTAGGACATTTCATTGCTGATAGAGGTTATGTTTAAGTCTTGTGGAGTTTCCCTTCTCAACCACTTTCTCAAGGATTGTATTCCAGATTCTTGGCACTCTCTGATTGTTCTTTTTTCAATGAAAACTCATCCAAATTTCATGACATTCAGCTTTTTCTTTGTCATCGAACTTCAATTAAAGTGACCAGCTGCATTTGATTGATACTTATGGATAGGTTTTCAAAATAACTGTTAGATGAGTCAGTGATCAGTCTGTCTGTTCGTGTGTAAATCAAGCGATAACTGATCACTTTTTTACTAAGCGTCCTTATTGAGATCAGACTGTGAGAGGTATACATCCTGTCTGATGAAAGAGAGAGTCAGGCAAATAAAACCTTCAAATTCAAGTATGCCATTTTAAATTAATTCCTTCTGCACATCTTATGCATGATTCAAGGAAAGTGTGACTTGAGTTCATAGAGTTGGTGACTTCATTTCATAGAGTTGGTGCCTTGATTTGGAGGTCTGCACCAAAAAAAAACTAGTTCAACACTTGTCCAGCCCTCCCCGTTCATATCATCTGGTGAATTAAAGTTCAATTTCCTTTTTGAATTTGTCTTTCAGCTTAAAGTTAAAAGAATGTGTGATCGTGGTACTGATTTGTTGCATCACCTGAATAACGTCATGTTGATTCTTCTACATTATCTCTGTACAGACTCTGTAATAGATACTATCCGAATTTAACACGGAAGCATTCATCTATTAGCGGGATCTACTCCTATATGAGCCTTCACTGAATCACTTTCAAATTGTTCTGTTCCACATTTTTCATCAGTTCTGCATCATTTGTATGCATATAGTGACCATGCACAAGTTTATGCTTTCAAACTGTTAAATTAAACACTTTCCATATTCTTTCCATCTTCAGTGAAGTGTTTGCTTCACGCTATTTAACAACTGGTGAATTGTATTTCATGTTTTCCGTCCTTATATGGAACATTTTATTTCAGCCATATAATTTGCAACATTTTGATCATGGCCACTACATATTTAGCTCGATCTCCCCATTCAACTAACTTCAGACTTCATCTCAGTACAGCACCAATTTATTTATTCATTTCCAATTGGATTTTGAGTCCCAAGCTTCTCTTTAATACGACCATTTTTAAAATGTACTGCAATGTTCTTAGTATTTTGTGGTCTGCTGTAAGACTTTGTGCGTGTATATGTATATACTAGTGTGCGCGGAAGAAATATTTTGAACCAAATGTTTAATTTATATTGTGTGAGGATGATGAAGATTGCAGCAGTAATACGGGCAGCAATAACATAACTGTAGAGCTTAATATAGAAATGTATCACTCATGTTCCTTCGAAGACAAATATATTCCACAGAATATAGAGATCAGCATTACAATCTTAGAACAAAGATACTTCAAACATACTTTATCTTTTACCGTAACACAGGACAAAATTGGTGATAAAACAGAGGTAGGAATTGAAGAAAATTAGCATCTGAAATTTTAGTCCATTCAAAAAGTCTTTGGAGGGGGTATATTGTATCATGGGTAAGAGCAATGATACAATGGTTCTTACATGCATTTTGCTAGAATTACATTGGATTTCATTGAAAGAATTTGATATATTTCAGTGTCATTTACTGTCTTGTGAAATCATATTACATGCAAAGAAAGAAGTTACCCTACAAAAAAACACTTCGAGTGAGAATAAACATTTGGTTTCACAAATGTACATCTTATGATCGCATGTAACACCTCCAATTAACATCTCAACATTTTCTGACAAGAACCTATGAAACTCAGTTTCGAATTTTATTTTGAAATATCACAGTTTACGTCTTCCGCTAAGTTAAGCATGTCCTAATATACACAAGAACAAACAACACATCACCACAACATCTAGAAAGGGGGAAAAAAGTGAAAATGACAGTCCACATCTCCATATTCATTTTTAACCTTCTTGACTACGATTATAAAAGCACATTTTGCTGTACACATGGTTAATCAGAAAATTGTTACATTTCATTACTGCATTGGTTACTAAGCAGAACATTTAATAAGTTGTGCCAGTTAAAATTTGAGGGAAACTGGATGTGTTTTTGCATATTCGTATTCAAGAAGAAGTTGGATGGACACCAAGATAGAAGTTAGATGTTTTGCAGAAGCAGGTCCTTATTTATTAATGACAACCTTCAGTTGGAATCTAGAGCTTTTTTTCGAATATTTCAGTATAATTATGGATTGAACTGTTAGGAAGACATTAATTCAAAATTTTGGGGATAATACGATTGTGTCCAAATATGGCTGATGAAGTTGCCATCAGTTTTCATATATTATAAAAGTGTATTACTTAAATGTTCTAATCAGTTGTGCCTAAAAGTAATGGTTAACAACTTACTTTGTGCACGTTGCTTGAAAGGATTTGCATTAATGTATACCAAATTAAATGCAAATTAACTATTTACAGTAATCTGATTGTGCCTTTGGATCCAAATTAAATTGCAAAACAAAATTATTGTCCTGTTTAAAAGTATTCAGCTCAGTACAAGTAAAAGTGCATAGGTCTACTAACGAATATGTGAACACGAAAATCATATTTCTGGATTACTTTCAGTAACCATATGTTCACCGACTAAAAGGGCACACTGGGATGCCGGACTTTGAGATCAACTGAAGTTTAAACCTGTCCTCAAGCTGTTGCAACTTGCGCTCAGATATGAAGAACTGTAAAACTTCCTTACCCTGTGCTCCAAAGTAATGATGTTCACTCTTTCATTCGCATGTCGTTCAGTAATAATTATAAAATGTGTGGAATGATTACAGAGAGTTCAGAACAGCATTTGTGGAATCAAATCATTTATGAGTATTAAAAAGTAGAGATTTTGTTAGTAACCAAATAAAGCTGTGATTGTCCAATAGTCAAACATTGCCAGATTTCTAACTGCTCGCATTTCCAATGAGTTGCAATTTCTGAGTGCCGTAATGGATATTTGCTTCAAAGGTGTTTAAATATCAATAATAGCTTCAAGGAAATGATAAAGAATCGATCATTCATTCCTAGCATGTAATGTGTTATAATACTGCTGTGAATGCTTCTGTTAATTCGAACAAGTACCCAGAAAAGTTCACCTCAACTCATAATCTGTTAAACTGTGAGTTTTAGAGAACTCACAAATTCCGCTACTTAAAGGGAAAACAGTTTTTTTTAACTTTAAAAGTGAACATTAAACAAAAACTGTTCAGAACTCTAAGCCCCCACTTTCTCTTAATTGCTTCTTATCTGCCTCCAATTCTATAATAATATATTGTTTCAATAAGACGTTTATTAATATTACATCAACTTAATTTCAAAACCACACAACTGCTGTCAACTTCGGTGTCTTTCTCCTTCCGTTTCAATATCTAACTGGATCGTCTTCTTTCATTTTACTGCGAATATGTTTCCTCTGAAAACGTACCTTCGATACACAGTGTTTCCCAATTTCTTGTATCTCGCTCGATGGAAGTTACTCTCGCTTCATCATTCAAAATGTCCGCATTCTTATATGCAGAACTCGGATCATTCATTGTCTGTATGTTGGCAACGCAATCATTCAATCTCGATTCGATTTTAGTATCTCCAGGCATAATTTAAACTGAATGGTTAAATATTAATTGTTGTCCAAACAGCAAATAAAACTTGGTCTACATTTCACAGTAATCTGTTACATATTTTCAACTTTCCAGTACACTCTGGGACTGCTATATACACTGAAGCTCGTCATATATCAGTTCAGAAAAGCATTCACGCTGTCCGAAAAGTAAAAGTGCACGATGCCAGCTTCATAACACCTCCCCTTAAAACAAGATACATCACAATGAAAATAAGATTTCATTTGGTTTTTTTCCTAATTCAGACTCCCATTACAATGAAATGATAATCTTCTGTGGTTTTCCTTTTCCACGAAACTATGATAATGCATCTGCTTTCACAGTTTTACAACTGGTAACATGTGCGATTTCCAAATTAAAATTCTACAACATAATATTCCATCAAAATAGCCCCATGCATTTTGTATGTAAATCTTTCCAAAAGTGTCAGAGCGTTGCGGTCCGTGTACACAATTGTCTCTGACACGATGTTGCTTGCATAAATATTAAAATGTTGTGAAGCTATTTTAAAACTCAATAATATTTTTCCAATGATAGAGTATTTTCTTTGGTGGCTATCGAGTTCCTTTGAAAAGTAACCAATTGGCCATTCAATTCCACCATCACCTTTCCTTAGCAATATAGTTTCAACTCCTGTATTGCTAGCAAATATTGCAACTTTGAAGGAATACAAAATAATTGGTATAGCTAAAACTGGTGCGGTGGATAGTGCTGTTTTAAATTCTCAAATGTCTCCTGGCATTGTTCTGTTGACTGAAATTTTGTGTTCTCCTTTAATAAAAATTTTAATGTTTCCATCACTTTGCTGATGTTTGGAACAAACGTCTGGTAGAAACCAATTAGTCCCAAAACTCAAAGCATCCTTGTTCGAGACTGGTCGTGGAAATGCATCGATATCCTATGTCATGGCGTTCCTAAAGGTTAACCTTCCACAACCAATGTTACGTTTCAAGAAAATCACCTCTGCCTTCACGAATTCTCTTTGCTTTAATTCATTGTCAGCTTTGCTTCTTGTAATCGTTCAAAGAGCTCTGCTAACTGTAGCATTTGATGTTTACATGACTCACAAAAGAACATGACACTATTGTGATAAGTGCACAATTTGTAAATCCGACCACATCTCTGTTCATGAAGCTTTGGAATCTGGCTGGTGCGTTCTTCAGTCCAAAGGGCATCACTTTGAAATAATATCGCTCATTTGGGGGTACAAATGCAGATTTTGTTTTTGCATACTCTGATGCAGGTACATAAAAATAACCACTCAGTAAGTACAAATTTGTGATAAAAGTGGCTAGTCTAAATTCCTCTATGCAGTCCTCCAATCTTGTTAATTGGTATGAATCCGATTGTACTTGAGTGTTGACCTTCCAAAATTTGACACAAAACCGTTGATTCCCATCAGGTGTGGAAAGTAACACCATCAGCAAACTCTACTCACTCTGACACGCGTAAATGACATCTTCGTTGAGCAACGCATCTAAGTCCTTCTAGACCTTTGTGGATTTAAGAAGATTAAGTCTGTAGGGGTATTGTTTTACCGGAATGGCTATCCCTACTTCCACTTCATATACAATATTATTAGTCCTCCCCATCTTATTTCTAATTATGTCCTCATACGCTGCAAGAAACCTTTCCACTGGATTTTTTTTTTGGTCCTGAGACAGATAGTTCACTAAACTGGCCCACTCTTCAAACATTTTCTCATTATTTAACATAGTTTGCGGCATGTCAAACTCGACTGCATCTGGATTTTATTCATCACTCTGTGGGGCAGGAACTGACACCTGTTTCTTCAATTCCCTGAATCTATGATAAGAAAGTTTCAACATACTAACATGACATAACCAATAGGTCATCTTTACTAGCTAGTTTGCCTGTTTCAACATTTTTATCAATTTGTCGGGACCTGTTGAAAAATCTTTGAAATGATCTCCTACAACAGGTAACAATAGCAATATGTCATCCCCAAGTGAAAATGTCCGTATCTTAGAGTTTTATTTGCCACCTATTTCGTACTATGCTGTGCCCTCTTCACGTGCTGTTTAGGTAACTCGCCTACCCGATTTAATGCCTCTCTCAACTCCAATACATAACCTAAGTGTTAGACCTCACTTTCTCCTAAGTGTTAGATATGCAACTTAGGTAATGTCAATATTTATTTAATTAGCTTTAAATGCCCTTTTACTTAATGTCAGAATATTAACTGCGTAGATTCATTTGAGACATATCTAATGGCAAATAATACGAATACAATACCGTTATCGCAACCATTTGGGTAACCCTGACAGTACGCTCATAAAAATAGTCTTTAGGTGCTGATGCAACCTTTCCAAATCTCCCTGAGATTCAGAATGACACGCACTTCGTTGAAAGTGTTGTATGGCGAAGCCATGCATGAATTTTTGAAACAGTCTAGGACAAACTCAATCCCTCAAATGCTCCATACTGTGGAAAGAGAGATATACTCACTCCTCCACCATCCCTTTTGCCCTAATACTCCGTTTGGGAATTGCCTTCGAAAACCTCGTAGACGCATCCATTATGGTTAGCAAGAATTGGTTCCAACATTTAATTTTCTGAAGGGGACCTACACAACCAATTATAACAAGTATGAAAGTTTTTTAGGAATGTACGAATTGTCAACAAAGGCGTTTTTGTTTTCTGTCTGTGACTTAGCTACAATTTGACGTGGATTACATGTACGGCAAACTTTAAACATATCCCTATGCTCTCCAGGCCAATAGAAGTGTCTTAGCCTTAGTCTTTCTCAAACCTATGTGGCTTCCTACAGGCAATGCATGTGATATCTGCAACAATTACTGTCTGCGAGCTACCAGCAACAAATTTTGGTGCACTTCCTCACTTCTCTCATTTGCAGTATCCTGCCATTGTTTCCATTTTCATCTTATGTTTCTATCTTTAACGTAATGACCCTCAAGAATACATTCTGATTGCTTTTCAGCATATGCATCAATACGTATTCGTTTACTTGCCGAGACTTTCTGTTGTAATTCCATTATCCTTAGAGGACTCAACACTTCTGCCTGATCCTCTGCCTGTTCAATTTTTTTCTTCCACACTATTACATTAAACAGAGTGTTCGCTAATTGGACATCAACTCCTTCTTCTTTATCTTGCTGTTTTGATTCTTGCTGTGACTTATGGTCATGGGATCTATTTGCTACACAGACTGGAAAAATTCCTGGGATTTTTTCTTTTAACTCATCATTTCCCTGGAGTCTTCATTTGGCTTCTTCACAACAAGTGGTGTCACTCCCAACTTAGATCCTTATAACCAAGAACAAACTGCATTCTTCGAACTGACTCTAGTAATCACGCCCACAGTTACTTTTGCAGTCTTAATTTGGAACTCCAAACTGATTTTACATAGTCGAACACTAAATTTCTATATATGTATCGGACAACAGGTCAAAACGAGTAGAAATACGTTCATCTCTTACTATTAGAAACTGATTAAACACGGTATCTTTCAAAAATTATAACGACTTCCTTTACTTGCCCTGCTGTTTCTGAGTAAACTTTATCTGCAGAGGCAAAGTTTTTGAGAGTTCAGGCACAAACTCCTTACTCAGTCTCTGCCTCAGCTGTGTGCTCTTTTGCAACTCCTTCACAATTCTTGGTGTTTCCTTTACTATTTTCATTCATGCTAATAGCCTAGCTTCTTTTACCACCTTTTTTTGTTTCACAGCGACTTTCTTGAATGACCAGCACCGTGACATTGTGTGTTCCACTTTCTCGCAGAGAAAACATATTTTCCCAGTGCCTTTATTCAATTACCAGCACTGCAACACCATTACGATGAAAACACCTCAGTCCATTCACCTCTTTTTCACTCTCTTTTCTTCTTTTCTAGGCTGTGGTAATGAATTAGTAGTATGGTCTAATTTTTGTTTTGTATTGGAGTACAATTCTCTCAACTTGTATCCCTGACAAGATTAAATGTTTGCTAGAAGATACATTTTGTCTCATCCACCAACGCATATTCATTTGTCATCTCTGCTGATCTTCTCATTTCTTCAACTGTGTGTTAATCCACATGAATTGAGTTTTAAATCTCCTCCAGCATTATAATCTTTCTTAGAGCCTCACAGATCTTATGTATTTTTAAGGCCTGCGCTCACTTATCAAAGTTACTGTGATTAATTCTTTCAAACTCATCGTAAGTCTGACCTGGTTCTTTTTTTTGTGTATCTGAAGAGCTGTCGAGATGCTTCTGGTACCAATTAAAAAGCACTCAAAACAGCCTGATTGATATTTGCAAATCTCTTCACCCCCTCGTCTGACATTTCTGCAAATATATCACCAGCTCTGCCTACCAGCTCAGTCTGAAAGAACATTCCCTCAAGTTCTTTGACCACTCGCCTTCCTAGCCAATTTTTCAAATGAATTAAAGAAGGCTCCGACATCTTTCGCATCTAAATGTGTCAATCAAGTAACATATTTATATTTCTCACTATTTTCTCTCTACACTGCCACCCTGTTAACTTAGCTTTCCTGATGAATTCGCAAATGCTCACTCCTTTTCTATTTGTGTTACTTCCCTCTCCCTTTGCTCAGCTAAGAAGCGTCTCTTCCTTTTTCCCTCTCTCTTTTCCTTCTCTCTCTTTCTCTCTTTCTTTTCTCATGGCTCTTCTTTCCCTTTCTTTATCTGCTAAATCCCTTTGCTTCAATTGCAATTGAAGTACGTCAAACTCTACTCCACTTTCCTCTTTCTGTGGTACACGGAAGTGCTTGAACAACTCCATCACAATTTTATCTTTCGTTTTGTCCCAGGTTGAACCCAATTCTAACCTATTTGCTTATTCTAAACCTATGTCGTTCCACTATCTTTCTAAACTTTCTTGGCAAAATTGTAAAGCATCTTCAAACCCCAGTACTTCATCAGCAATCTTCAAAGCCATTCCCCTCATTTCTAATCCAATCAACCACAACTAATCGTAATTAAACAAATTGTCTCACCTACATTTTATTTAAAGACCTAGGACAGTAATCAGCAAGTGCTTAAATCTGCTGCGAACTGTAATACTCCTAATTTGTTTAATGTTTTTCAAACCTTAGACTGGATCTGCCTAAATCTTTCCAAATCTATCTTCTTCTTGGATCCGAACCCCAACACTATTAAAACACTCGAAATCTCTGTTAATTTTACTGAACACCCAGGAAAGCTCACCTCAGCTAATCTGTTAAAACATGCCTGACAGAGAACTCCCAAATTCTGCTATTTAAAGAAAATAATATCAATTTATTTTTAACTCCGAAAATGATCACTCAACTATAAATATTCTGCGCTCTAAGCCTCCTTTCTCTTAACTGCTTATTATCTGCCTCCAACACCATAACAATATGCTGTCCCAATAAGACACCTGTTATGATTACACAAACTGAATTTCAAAATAACACGATTGCTCTCATCTTTGTTATCTTTCTTCTTCTGGCTGAGGTTCACCCGTGTCATCTCTTTTTTACTGCGAATATGTTTCCCATAAAAGGTACCTTTCATAGACAATGTTTCCTGATTTCTTGGATCTCACTCGATGGCAGTTACTCCCTCTCCAATTTTCAAAACGGTCGCATTTATTGGATTTTCCCATTAGTTCTATGCCGTCAAAGCAATGCATTCTGACTCGATTGGGATTAAGAATCCCGACGCATAATTTAGAAGTGGTTGTTGAAATGCACGTTGTTGTCAAAACTGCAACCAAGCTCAGGTATTAATTTCACAGCCATCTGTTACATATTTCCAGTTTTCCACCATACTCTGGGACTACCACCTATTCATGTACAGAGGTACTGGTAATCTCTGAGGTCAGGATACAGTACATTCTTTCAACTTCATAATATATGTGTAAACTAAAACCATTTAGAAGTGGCAAATTATCTGGTGTGATGCGATTAAATAGGGATCGAAATCCAATTAAGAATTTCAAGTTTGGCCTATATCACCTTCTAAACTTAATCTGAAAAAAAAACGAAACAGTATGGAACACAAAGCTGCAAATTTAATGATGTGTTTGAATCAGTAGCTCCAACTATTTTATATCAACCAACTTGACAATTTGGCTTTCACAGTGTACTTCACGCTAAATGCTGCAAATCACACTCTCTCATACTCGAAGCACTAGTCATTTTGCCTGCGTTTGACATGTTAGCATTTACCACAATAAGAAAGAGAATTGATGTCCATAAAGAAGAGTCGGTCAAACTAAGTTTTTGCAATATTGGAACGTATAAATTGACTACGGATCCTGATAACATGCTCAACGTCAAAAAAAAAACAAGAAAAAATGTATTGAAACATTGGCATTACCGTGACTCACACAACCTTCATACTTAATTGAATTAGAGAATAACTGGGACTTACTTTAATATTGATCTTACCTTAGAAAGTTATTCTTGGAATCTGAAGTCATTTGGAAATTTGGCAGCCTTTCTTGCAGCAAAATTTAATTAATGTGTCTTAAATGCTGTGCAACAATCATTTAGAAGTTTCATTATTATGCATAGTCCCAAATGTTATTGTTGAGAGGCAGTCTGTTTCTTTTTATGCATAATTCAGTAACTATCACATTCTCATTTGCATCCCTTGCTTCCCAATAGATAAATTATATCAAAGTTATAGAGGTATAGTGTCTTACATTTTATTATGTTATTTATTTTTGGCATTGATTATGCTAATTGGAGCAAATATATCAACAAGAAGTGCCTGATTCAGACATATCGATTTGTTCCTGAAATGTTACTAAATCCTTATGAACTTTATTTCTCCTTCTGTGTGCAAAGTTTTTTATTTACCTTGTCATGAGTCATCATGGACCGTAGGGCCAAAGTTAATGTTAAAATTCTTACTTGAAACACATTCAGTTCTCACTTCTCACTGAATAAAATTTTCAGAAATACTATTAGCCCAGAGTCAAGCCACTGTTGAAATAAATGTGTTATAAAAGAGGATTAAAATGTCAACTTTTGGAACTAGTCTATAATCTTTTAAAATTCAAAGATGGATCGTCAAGCCAAGAATAGTACTAAAATTGTACACTAACGAGTTCCAGTTTGGATTACTTTCATTGTATGATAAGCATAAAAGTAACAAGTCGCAACTTAGTGTTTGTTTCAGTAGAAATTTTTTTAGCTGTAAAGAAAGTAATAGTCAAGAAATTTCGAGAAATACTTTGTATTTAAAGAGAAATAAATATTGATTAATTTCATCAGTCATTCTTGTTGGCACACTGAAGCTAGCAAGTATTAATTTTCTGAAATGTTATGCATGCTCGTTTTCTTATTGCATTTGTCTAAGATATTAGTCAGTCTAATGCATTTTCGGGCAAATGCATTTTGCCTGACGTCATGCTTTTTGACTTGCATTAAAATATTTTATCCATTCACCTTCCTTCTTAAATCCACGTCACAAATTGACGTTGCTTCCATTCCATTCATGGATAACTAACTGAGACTGCATGGGCAATGCTTGTTAGCAAAACCGATCCGTTTCTTCTTGCATTCATGCAACAAATTGATGCATTCTGGATAGGCATTTTATTCATATTTCGTAACAAATGCTTCAAACGTTCTGGTCATCCAGCTGCATTTGCACGTTATATGTGGATTCCCTTAGAAATTCATCCAAGAAGACAACATATGGCAAAGAAATGCAACTTAATCAAGAAAAATTAAGAAAGTGCATCATTTCCATCTTTTTAAATAATGTGATAACATTTTCATGTTTTTTTTTCTAGTATGGGTCTTCTTTTCCTCAAATTTATGAAGGAAACGGTAATTCTAGATGGATGGCAGAGGAAAACATTTAATTAAAACGGCCCATATTATTATATAGGCTTCAACGTACTCCCTTTCCATCTTAACCCATGCAGATGTGCCAAAGTAATTACTATAACATCCCCTTTGCTTCCTTATGCATTGTTAAAACGTTTTTTTTTTGTGAAAGCGTTTAACTATTGCCTTGAAATATTTTGGAGATAAATATCTTTTCATTTCAGTTTTCTGCAGGAATTTCCCCTAAATGTTTCAATGACGATCAGTCAGATTAGCAAAGCAGATTTTAGTTGACACCACTTTCCAACTAATGCTCTAGAAGAATAACCAGCACATCAGGTGCATCAACATAAACAGGATCTTCACTATTCAAGATGGCAGATATAGCTAGTATGGAACGTACTTTTATTGAAACTTTAAAAGAGCTCGCAGTGTTGAAAAGACAGAATGTTAATATTCATCGTAAGATTTTGCGAAGGGAATAGGTGCACAACCAGATAGTCTGGAAGTCTATCAAAGTGATGCTTCTCAAGGCAGGAGTCAATTGTGTCAAATTCTGAAGGAAATTGTAATTGTGCAGACCAAACTCCATCAAAATATGAAATAAATAGTTGAGACATTATCTTTCATCTTATATAGAAGAAAGTTAAGGCGCTGTATTCGAGATGAGACTTGATTAGTCAAATTATTGGCGTTTATTATTTTTGGGGTATAATTGAAACTGATTGGCTGAATTTGAATTTGTTTTTTATTCTCCAAGCAACCCAGCTATTCGACCAAATGTTGCATTATTACCATATTCAGAAAACCTGCTGATGTGTCAGGGAGTTTTGCGAGCTTTTAACTCTCTTAAATTTAGAATGCCCCTGAGACCTTCATAACTCACCATAGTTAAATTACAAATAAAGTGAAACATAAAAGAAAAAAGATTGCATAGATTTGACGCTATCGAAATACGAAAGCATGCAATGGAATATTTTTGCAAATTCTCACCAACTGTTGCAATGTAGCAGCACTCACAAACCCACCCTTGGCTAACCCAAGTTCAGCTAAATGGATATACTTCACTTGCTATACCCTCCAATCTTGGAGAAAGTACATCGACAGAATGAATCCAGCAGCAGGGAGAGAACTTGTGCTTTCGTAGTAACCGCAGAGGGAGCTGTATGTAGCTGATTCAACTTCAAAATGTGAATATCAACTGAAAGCGAAACTAAAACCATCTTTTTTAGAGACCCTGACTCCACCCAGGCTGGCTTCGTCCATCCACTTGTAAAAAAGCACATTAATTATTCTGCTTTGCACAGAGCAAAGACCTTGGTACAAGATCACGCAAACCCCTTATCAAGTAAAAAAAAGAGCAAATCCCTCCGAAAGGCCAATATTGTCACAAGTTGAATTGCTTGATCAAAGTGGAATTTTATTATTAGAACGTAGAACAGAACTTAGAACATAGAACAGTACAGTACAGGACAGGCCCTTCAGCCCACAATGTTGTGCCGACCACTGATCCTCATGTATGCACCCTCAAATTTCTGTGACCATATGCATGTCCAGCAGTCTCTTAAATGTCCCCAATGACCTTGTTTTCACAACTGCTGCTGGCAGCGCATTCCATGCTCTCACAACTTTCTGTTTAAAGGACTCGCCTCTGACATCCCCTCTATACTTTCCTGCAAACAGCTTAAACTATGACTCCTCGTATTAGCCATTTCTGCCCTGGGAAATAGTCTATGGCTATCGACTCTATCTATGCCTCTCATTATCTTGTATACCTCAATTAGGTCTCCTCTCCTCCTCCTTTTCTCCAATGAAAAACGTCCAGCTCAGTCAAACTCTCTTCATACGATAAGCCCTCCGGTCCAGGCAGCATCCTAGTAAACCTCCTCTGAACCCTCTGCAAAGCATCCACATCTTTCCTATAATAGGGCGACCAGAACTGGACGCAGTATTCAAGGTGCGGTCTAACCAAAGTTTTATAGAGCTGCAACAAGATATCACGACTCTTAAACTCAATCCCTCTATTAATGAAAGCCAAAACATCATATACTTTCTTAACAACCCTGTCGACTTGTGAGGCCATTTTAAGGGATCTACGTACCTGCACACCAAGATCCCTCAGTTCCTCCACACTGCCAAGAATCCTGTTCTTAATCCTATACTCAACTTTCAAATTCGACCTTCGAAAATGCATCATCTCGCATTTATCCAGGTTGAAATCCATCTGCCACCTCTCAGCCCCTCTCGACATCCTGTCAATGTCCCGCTGCAGCTTACAACAGCCCTCCATACTGTCAACGACACTTCCAACCTTTGTGCCGTCTGCAAACTTGCTGACCCATCCTTCAATCCCCTCATCCAAGTCATTAATAAAAATTACAAACAGTAGAAGCCCAAGGACAGAGCCCTGTGGAACACCACTCACCACTGACTTCCAGGCAGAATATTTCCCTTCTACTACCACTTGCTGTCTTCTGTTGGCCAGCCAATTCTGTATCCAGACAGCTAAGTTCCCCTGTTCCCCCTATTCTTTAGGCATCTGATTATTCCCTGGCAAATGGTAGGCAGTCTTTATTTAAGTTTGGCCAAAGGAGTTTATGATATGCCACATAATGATTAACATATGGTTTGCATTTATATGGACTTTATTTGTATGATTTGCCCAGTTATAAATTCAGACAATGTTAATTAAGTGGATTGACAGTTGACTATTTCAATCAGCTTTGTTTCAGTTCCTCATTTTCCCCAATGGTATGGCTCTAAATTCTAACTCATCATACCAAACTTTTTTGCAATAGTCATTTTGCTGGAAAGGCAGATTTTGCCATTAAAGAACCTTAAAGTATTCTGTCATAATCTGCAAATTGTTCAGGGTCACTTTATCACAAGTGGTCCTCATGAAGCAGATAATTGAACCTTGATCATTGATTGTGTAACTTCTCCTGTGAACGATTGGTGCGCCAGCATTAACCTATCAGAAATTCAGCTATCTGCCTTCTCAAATAATGTGTCCAGCCATGATAACGTCTACAGTTTGGAATGTAGACATTAAAACACACTAGAAAAATGATTCCTTATCTCAAAAGTGATTGCTAAACGCAAGAAAATCTGGATTTACACGTAATTAGCCATTTTGACAAAAGAAATTGCAGTCATTCCGCAAATCCATTTAAGAAACTATACATGAGTTAATCATTATTGATGAAAGGGCCTCAGTTATTACAGTTAATAAAAAGTTTCATCAAACTGGTTATGGTTGAAAATTTAGTAAATGTTTACCTGAAGATGATACCACAATTTTCTCAATGCATTTGCCTAATTCAATAGTTCTGTGAATGTTTTTCTTTTCCACTTGACACTTCGTTGCGTTCATGCCCCTCTTTTATATAAGAACAAATGCGGTAGTTAGGGCATTAAGTTTCATGTTTATTTGGTGTCCTCATCCGATATCCATGTCTGCACTGAAGCGTTAGAATAGCACAGACATTGGAGAATCCAGCAATGAGGGCGTGAGGACGCATTAATTGATTTTATTATTAATGTGGATCTCTGTAAAAAAAAAAGCTCCTTATTGAAAAGTAGCAGTGCATGTAGACACTTTTATTTCCTAAGGAGTATTGCTAATATTTCAATGTAATGTGTTACATCTTATCAACAATTTGAATGAATAAAGAATTATTTGCCCAAGTAAACATTGTTGTACACAACATGCAAATACAACTGACCTCCATAAAATGCATTTCGTTTCTGATTATTCAATTCAGAATTCAAAAAACTTCTTCAAGATACCAGTAAGCAAACAATATTTGGGAATTATCTCAATAAAGCAGCGTAATCTATAAATTGAAAGAAAATAACTGACTGTTTGCCATAATTAAGCTCAAACGTAAAATGTGTATTTTATCACTATGTATAATGTTTTTATCGCAGCCTGAAAACCAATAGTTGTATTTTATATAATGCACTGCTCCAGTCCTGATGATGTCTGAAATACAGTGACCAAGAGTTTTAACCTTTTTGATTGACATGCATTGTGCAGACTTTAGAAAAATAAGCAGAGCATCCGAGGTGGAAGAGGCACGTCGTATCTGATCTATCCCAAATGCTATGAAGAAGCAGTTTATATGATTCCTTTACTCCCTGAAACATTTACTATGCCCAGTAGTCCTTTGCAGTATCCCACAGAGTAGCCATATAAATAATATATTACAGAACATTCAAGATCTATTCTATTGGAGATTTCGAACAAAAAAATTACAATGTTTTAATAAAGGTAATTATCTTTAAGTCAGCCATAAATCTTTTTTACTAAGCCTCGGAATTGTGCTCTTGATTCCAGTAGAAGTATTATCCAATTCTCGCAACCTTCTCAGTAAAATCAGTTGTGTTGATTGTTGGAATGAGCTCATATTTTCATCTACTGAAATCGAGGTAACAAAGGCTCAAATTATTGAGGATCCCAACATTCAGTGGGCATTACAATCAGTTGTAAGTCGCCGTAAATTATGCCTTTGTGACGACTTGTAATATGTACTCAACAGAGAAATAGACTGCTGGCTGTATTTCAGCTGAACAGTCAACAGCACTGTTAAGAATTACAGAACTACATTAGCGTTGATGACAGATCGGCCTTCCTGCTTGTTGGTCGATCCTCTATCGTCATCATTCATCCCCTTCACCATTACATCACTTGATGGAATGAACAGCATGTTAAAGAAAACACACTGTTGTAATTGACAATGGCTTTCACTAACAACTTCCAAAATATTAACAATTACTGCATGAGAAATGCATAGACATCTAACGTTTAGAGAAAAAAAAACAACTGTTGTCTGCTCCATGTTTTCATGTCTCGAGATTTGTTTCGCTATTCTTTCCCTGCATCTAGATCCATTTGCTCCAACACATTTCAAAGACGCACCTTGGCTTTTTATCCATAAAAGCTTAAGAAAACAATTCGCTGTCAAGATCACGAGAGAAATGAGGAATAGGTAAAACAAATGCTGGCCCAGATATCTATGTCTATAATCCCAGGAGAATTTGTTTAAAAAAAATCTTAACAGCCACCGCATTTATCATCACACAAGTCGAAGTGGTTGTTGAATCCAGTTAATGAGCTTTGGGAAACAAAATGTTTTAATGATACTGCCAAGTTTTGCAAAGGAAACTGTTCCCCTGTGTGCGAAATAATTTAGATGTATATCATGTTGCTTTGTACAATCTTGAATTCCTTGCTCTCCAGAACGTGTGTTGAAATTTTGACACTACATTTCTTGTGTCGTGCCATGTAAGCTTGAAAATTACTTCAGTGATGATTTCTTTTTAAATTAGGAGCATCGACTCTTATACCCAATTTTTCATTTTGGGGAAATTGTAGAGCCTACCCTAAAAGAAAATGCATGTAAAGTGAATGAGGAGTTAAGCACACCACTGAATTTCTTTGAACTAAGACTCTTGATTGCTGCATTCTCTGTCTTAAGAGAGGCATAATCAGTGAGGAGAACAGGTTATTTGATTTTTTAAATTCAATCTTGGAACTTGTAGGTTTTTGGCTGACCAGTATTACTATTTGATGAAGGTCTTTTGCCTGAAATGTCGATTTTCCTGCTCCTCGAATGCTGCCTGATCTGCGATGCTTATCCAGCACCACTCTAATCTAGACTCTGATTTCCAGTATCTGCAGTCCTCAAGTTTGCTCAGTATTATTACCTGCCCCACATGTCCTTTGAGAAAGTGGTTAAGAACCGTTTTCTGGTATCACTGCAGCCCATGACTGACAGTTCGGCTCACATAATGTATTGGAAGTAATTCCAGTATTTTGACACAGCAAAAGTGAAAGTTCAGTTATGTATTTGCATATGTGGTGATTTCGAGGAGGACTTCCAGTTGGTGGTGACACCGTGTTTCTGTTGCCCTTGCCCATTTGTATGGAAGCAGGAGCGAGCTTGGAAACTGCTGTCTGACAACTTCTGATGACATTTTTTTTGCAATGCACCTTGTCGATACTAACTTGATGCTCCTAAAGACTCGCCAAGGTGAAGGAAATGGTTCGTTGTTGATCTGGTTCCAATCGAACAGGCTGTGCTTTATTTTATTTGAAGCTGCAAAGCATCTTGAGTGCTGCTGGACCTACACTCTGTGTGAATAACCCATCACACTCCTGACGTATGCCTTATAGACAGTGAACAAATTTTGTGGTGTGAGGAGGTGAGTTATTCGCCCCATTATTCCTATCCTCTGACCTGCTCTTGTGGAAATTGCTTGTATGCAGCAAATAACATTCTTTTTCTGATCAATAGTAATCCTCAGGGTATTGGTAGGATTCAAAAATGGTAGAATGTCAGAGGGCAATAGTCATATTGCGTTTTACATGAGATGGACATTTCCTGGTATGTTTCTGGGACAAATCGTATGTACTACCTGTCAGCACTCAGCTGGATATAATCCAAATCTTGTTGCATTTCGACAAGAGCTGCTTCAGAATGTGAGGTTTCATAAATTGTGCTTAATATGTGCAACCATCGAACACATTGGGATGATGTTGATTGGCGAACTTGAGGAAGGACTTTTCCACTCATTACTTAGAAAGCAGTGTTTGTTTATTGCTAATGTGGATTTGACGGTGTATGGCACCGTTGCACTATCATAATATTTGATTCATACTGTGAGATTTGCTGTTCTGATTTGTTTGTAGCGAGTATTTCATAGTTTCAAAACAATACGATGCAAGTTTTACGTGTTTAGGCAGGAATCACTGACAATATGATAATTAAGTATGTCATTACATATTTGACCTTGTAACTCGAATGATGTTCATGTTATCACTTTTCATCAGTTGTAAACATATATTGCTCAGACATTTCTGCATACTTCAACTGTGTATGCATCATACGTATATTCAGGAAATAAGCATCATTTCATGGGGATTGAGTGGAGGGAGATGGGGTTGGGAACTAGTCTATGACAGTGACATTTGCTTAGTCTAGATTAGGGCACAACAGTTTAAGAAACTGAGGTGCGTGCTGATGTTATTTACTGCAGCAATTGATCTGAAGCCACTTCTGAGTAAGTGCTATGACCTGTGCAAATGAAAACACAGCAATGCTGTGAACCTTTGCATTCAATCTATGAATGCCACTGAGACTATTTTGTCAATAAATGTCCAAATACTGTAGTGATCAATATAATTATATTTCAAATGTGGACATTAACCTGCATGCAATAGCTGAATTGATTTGGATTGTGAATCGATGAAATGGCCGCAGCACACCGTAGTCATGCTCAATAAGCTGCGTGTTTGATGGCAGGAACAACTTTCAGATACGAAATATTTTGCAAATTTGGATATGTGTGCATTTAGTGGAATTATCTTTGACACAGAACCCACATTAGACAACCTCTGATTCACGTTCTTCATAGCCGTTATCCATAAAATATGGAATAGATTATTCATTTATTACAGCCATCTAAGTGTCAAATTACACAGTCAATGGCCTATGCACCTATTCACCATTGATAACACATCTCATTCAGAATAATATGCATAAATGTAGAAGAAGGAAGTGAATATACTACAGTCAGAATTGTGGATAATACAAAAGTATGGAATGATAAAGGGAAAATTCGTAAACGAGGTTGAACTATAATTTCTGTACATAATATAGTGTGGGAGAAAGTGAGATTATGCTATTTGATATGAAGATTAGAGAGACAAAGTGACTTGAAGTGACTTGACAGTCCTTTTGCATGAATCACAATGACGTTAGCATTCAATTTAAGCAACTGTTAGGGAGGGCCAATTGAATGTTGGATTTTCATTTCGAAGGGAATGGAATATAAAATCTTAGGGAGTGGGAATGTTTGCTGAACAGTACCCAAGATATTAATCAGCTCAAATACTGAACAGCATTGGGCTCCTTATTTCATGAAAAATATGTGAACATTAGAGGCATTATACAGAATTTTCACTAAACTAATAGAAGCTCTGCAGGTAGTGTCATGGGGAGAAGTTGCATGCTATGATTCTACAGACATTAGGATTCAAAATAAACAAACAGCCAATGAAACATTACATATTCTCACAGAACATGACAGAGAGAATGCAAGGGGTCACTTCTTTGGGGAGACCCAGGGTCAGAGGACGTTATCTCAGTTAATGCTTCATCCATTAAACGCAGAGAAGATTTATTTTTCAGCTGATGGCAAATTGATGGAATTCTTCACTGCAGAGGGCTGTAAACAGCTTTGTAGAAAACGATATACAATAATAAAGTAGGAAGTCTATTTAAAACAAATTACGGGAGAAAATCAAGGAATACATGGAAAAAATTAGGAAAATGAAGTTGGGTAATATCAGATCAGTCACGATCTTATTTCTGGTAGAGCAGACTTCTTGTGTCAAATAGGTAAAAACAATGACTGCAGATGCTGGAAACCAGATTCTGGATGAGTGGTGCTGGAAAAAGAACAGCAGTTTAGGCAGCATCCGAGGAGCAGTAAAATCGACATTTCGGGCAAAAGCCCTTCATCAGGAATACAGGCAGAGTGACTGAAGGGTGGAGTGATAAATGAGAGGAGGGTATGGGTGGGAAGAAAGTAGCATAGAGTACAATAATTGTGTGGGGGAGGGGATGGAGGTGATAGGTCAGGGAGGACGGTGGAGTGGATAGGTGGAAAAGAAGATAGGCAGGTAGGACAATTCCTGGGGACAGTGCTGAGCTGGATGTTTGGAACTGGGGTGAGGTAATGGTAGGGGAAATGAGGAAACAGTTGAAGTACAAATTGATGCCCTGGGGTTGAAGTGTTTCGAGGTGGAAGATGAGGAGTTCTTCCTCTAGGAGTCTATTGGTGAGGGAGCGGCGGTGAAGGAGGCCCAGGACCTCCATGTCCTCAGCAGAGAGTAAGGGGGAGTTAAAATGTTGGTGTGGTTGATTGGTGCGGGTGTCCCAGAGATGTTCCGTAAAGCGCTCTGCTCGGAAGCTCCATTCTCCCCAATATAGAGGAGACCTCATTTGGAGCAACAAGTACAATAAATGATATTGGTGGATGTGCAGGAAAACTTTGATGGATGTGAAAGGCTCCTTTAGGGCCTTGAATGGAGGTGATGGAGGAGGTGTGGGCGCAGGATTTGCAATTCCTGCATGGGGGGGGGAAAGTGCCAGGATGGGAGGATGGGTTGTAGGGGTACGTGGACCTGACCAGGTAGTCATGGAGGGAACGGTCTGTGCAGAAGGTGGAAACGAGTTGGTGGAATATATTCCTGGTGGTGTGATCCGTTTGGAGGTGGCGGAAATGTTGGTGCATGATTTGGTTTATGCGAAGCTTGTTAGAGTTGAAGTTGAGCACCAGGGGCGTTCTGTCCTTGTTACGTTTGGAGGGGTGGGGTCTGAGGGCGGAAGTGCACGATGTGGACGAGATGCGTTGGAGGGCATCTTTAACCATGTGGGAAGGGGAATTGCAATCTCTAAAGAAGGAGGCCATCTGGTATGTTCTGTGGTGGAACTGGTCCTCCTGGGAGCAGATACGGCGGAGGTGGAGGAATTGGGAATACGGGATGGCCTTTTTGCAGGAGGTAGTGTGGGAAGAGGCGAAATCCAAGTAGCTGCGGGAATCGCTGGGTTTGTAAATAAAATGTCAGTGTCAAGTCCGTCGTCATTAATGGAGATGAGAAGTCCAGGAAGGAGAGGGAGGTGTCAGGGAAGGTCCAGGTAAATTTAAGGTCAGGGTGGAATATGTTGGTGAAGTCGATGAGTTTCTCAACCTCCTCGCGAGAGCACGAGGTGGCACCAATGCAGTCAATAAAGTAGCGGAGGAAGAGGTGGGAGTGGTGCCGGTGTAATTATGGAAGATGGACTGTTCTACATAGCCACTGAAGAGACAGCATAGCTTGGGCCCATACGTGTGTCCTTGGCTACCCCTTTGGTCTGGAGGATGTGGGAGGATTAAAAAGAGAACTTGTTAAGCGTGAGGTCCAGTTTTGACAAACAAATGAGAGTGTCAGTGGAAGGATACTGTTGGAGACGTCGGTAGAGGAAGAAACGGAGGACTTGCAGGCCCTGCTCATGGTGGATGGAGGTGTAAAGGGACTCGATGTCCATGGTGAAGATGAGGCATTTGGGGGCCGGGGAAATAGAAGTCTTGGAGGAGGTGGAGAGCGAGGGTGGTGTCTCTGACGTATGTGGGGAGTTCCTAGACTAGGGGGGATAGAACAGTGTCGAGATAGGTAGAAGTGAGTTTACTGGGGCACGAGCATGCTGAGACAATGGGTCAGCCAAGGTGGTCAGGCTTGTGGATATTGAGTAGGAGGTAGAACTGGGCAGTGCGGGTTTCCCGGATGATGAGGTTGGAAGCTGTGGGTGGGAGACCTCCTAAGGTGATTAGGTTCTGTATGGTCTGGGAGATGATGGTTTGCTGATGGGGGGTGGAGTCATGGTCGATGGGGGCAGTAGGAAGCGGTGTCCTCGAGTTGGTATCTGGCTTCAGCAGTGTACAGGTCAGTGCGCCAGACTACCACTGCGCCCCATTTAGCTGCTGGCTTGATGCTGAGGTCGGGATTGGAGCAGAGCGATTGGACATTTACGCGTTGTGAGAGTGAGAAGTTGGAGTGGGGGAGGGGGTAGACAGGTTGAGGCAGTTAATGTCCCAGCAGCAGTTGGAGATGAAGAGGATGAGGGCGGTTAATAGGCCAGCATGGCATCTCCAGGTGGATGCAGTGTGTTGGAGGTGGGCGAAGGTGTCTTCAGAAAATGGGTGGGAGTACTGATTGTGAAATTAATCTTGGAGTCGGAGACTGCAGAAGAGGTGTTCGACATCACAGCATATATTAAATTCATTGATGCGTGGGAGGAGGGGGATGAAGATGTGTCCTTTACTGCGGACTGATCTTTTGTCCTCAGTGAGGGGGAGGTCTGTAGGTTTGGTGAAATCTCGGCAGGGCTGGGAGCTGGGATCTGGTGTGGTTGTAGAGTTGATAGGGAGGTCGGAGCTGGTCAAATGTCTTGCTTCTTCTTCATCGTCATGTGTAATTTAGTTTGCTCCTTCTTCTAGGATTACAAATTTGAATGATTCATATACCAACGTCATAGTAGTCATAGTTTCAATTCTCAGAAGTGTTATTTCAATTGTCGGGCAATCATAATATCTCTCACTGATGGGACTCGGGCGCTGGGCCCCAAAAATGCATGAAGTGTGCGAGACTAGAAGAATAATGATAAGAGAATTAAACAAACGGAGTCTTAAAGGGATACTTGAATGACATATACATGGTCTTGAACACTTCAAAATCGAGCTTCAACTCATTTCCTTGCTGGTGGTGCATGTCTGATTTTGTGACTGCGTGTTGGTGTACAGTGGCGTATAGGATAGAGCTAAGCTGTGTCCCCACATAGAAGAAACTTATGCAGACTTAATAGTTACGTTTGTGAATGACACAAAGATTGGCTGGGTAACAGACAATGAGGAAACTCTTACTTTGCAGGAAGATCGAAGGAATTTATCAGATAAACAATGATTATTTAACTCAGATACTGAACAATTAATCTACATTGGAAGAAGTAAGATGACAGGTGAGTATTCAATGAATGGCAAGATATAAAGAAGCACAGGCGATCAAGTTAACGATGCTTGCCAACAGATCATGAAAGATACATAAAAGACTTAGTAGGATGGTTAGGAAGGCACGCAGTCTTTCTCAGTCGGTGAATGCACAAGAAGAATAAAAGAAAACATAAGTCGGAGCTGAATTAAATTTTGTTTAGGCCGCAGCCAAAATAACATGTACATTTCTGTTTACCACACCACAGGAAAATTGTGATTGCACTTAACCTGGTGCAGAAAACATTGGTACCAATCAAAGATGCAGCTTAATTTTGAAGAGTGCCACCGTTTGCGCGTATTATTTTTTTAAGGAATGAAAACTGTGAGTCGACTTCATTTAGGTTCATAAGGTCTGGAGGGGGCTGGATTTTGTCGGCAGATAATAGCTGCCTCTTCCCTGCTCCCGCCCCCCCCCCCCACCCCCCTTAGTTACAGACTTAAAAATGAGGTGAAATAAATTTAAACCGATGGAAGCTAATGGGTAATTTGAGATTTTGTTTTCATCCACATGATCGTGGAATCTGAAATGCAATTTTCCGGTGGACAACTGAGTCATTAAAGATCAAAGACCTTAAAAAATTACTTTAATTAACACTCCAAATATGTTGATGCTCAAAGCTTTCAGGCAAAGTGGGAAAATTGAAGTCGTGTAAATTGAGAATACCCTGTAACACTTTAGCTGTCAACTTGATACATGATTCTTTGATTCTAAATGTTCTTTTTTCATGTTCAAAGTACCACAATACTTAATTTAACATAATTGAGCTTTAAATTCGGCATTAATCCTAACAGTAATTCCACCGAAATATTCTGTATCTTTGAAGGCCGATCCAATCCGTATTAATAATGGAATCGGTTTTGTTTCTTTTCTATATATTGTCCATCTATGATCTGTTGCTTTTTTCATCTAGGTCTAGCTCGTTGCTATTTAGCAGATTACCGTGATTCCAGAGAACATGCAAAAAGATCGTATTTTCAGTGAATAAAATATGGTATGCTTGAGCATTGAAGCACATTTAATGGTCTTATGAACTCCTTGATAATCCGTACATTAAGATATCATTTGAGATTATATGATGACATTTTCTGTAAACAAAGTTAACATTGTGTAACACAAATTTCAACTTTTTTTTATTTAACAAGGTTTCAAATTTGAATATATTAATTACGTAGTCCACCAGATCAACTCCCTACACTCCACCCTACGTGCTCCCACTGAATAATTTCTTCCAGAAATGATTTCCTTTCTCCCACCGCAGTTGTAATCCGACTTTTGGAAAACCATTCCTCTACTTCATCTATTCCTGATTTCAAACTCTGTCTACACAGAGCATTTGAAAATAAATCTCATTAAAAATTTGCATACAAAGACTTCTGTTAAGTTCTGAACTTGAAAGGGGATTTTTTTTTCTCGTTAATACCTTGGCACATTTACAGCATCTTTTTCACGATTTTGAGCACTTATGATTCCTTCAATCACTGTTTTCAAACAGGTGGCTAAAAACTACTATTTAGTTTGTTTGGAGAGTTGGCCCCATCTATGTTAGAATCGGAAAAGGAAAACAATTCTAAAAAGCATTGCTGATTTTGGGAAACAAGTACTTTGCCTGACCATAAACGTGATTTCAGATGGCATATTGCCTTCATGGTCCCATCTTAAACAATGTGAGATAACGACTGATTGTTTTCTGTTGAAAGTGGAAAATCAGTTATCGTGATGTATGACCATACAGCTGAATTAGATAGGAAGGGATAGTCAGAGATTATTAATAAACATTACTGCTAGTCCAAAGAAATTTGATATAAAAACCGTAAAATGGTTAAATTTGCCAGATGGTTTGCAAACAGTCGTAGGAAAGCAGCCATCCGTTTTCTGAGGCATTTATTCCATTCAGCATAAGCGTTAACATTCGGGATGGATTAACTTCATCTTCACATTATTGAGTTTATTAAATTGTTCGTGACACAAATGGACTCAATTATGTCCTTTATAAATTTGTTCATGACACAAATGAAACGGAATTCAAATTGTGAAGTAGGTGCATGAATGTCGTCAAATTGACTACAACAGGCTGAGTGAATGGGCTAAAGCATGATGCATCGAATATAATGCAGGTAAACAGAGAACATCGAACATAGAAAAATACAGCGCAGTACAGGCCCTTTGGCCATCGATGTTGCACCGACCCAGGCCCACCTAACCTACACTAGCCCAATATCCTCCATATGCTTATCCAATGCCCGTTTAAATGCCCATAAAGAGGGAGAGGAGAAAGTGAGGTGTGCAGATGCTGAAGATCAGAGCTGAAAATGTGTTGCTGGAAAAGCGCAGCAGATCAGGCAGCATCCAAGGAACAGGAAATTCGATGTTTCGGGCATAAGCCCTTCATCAGGAATGAGGAAAGTGTGTCCAGCAGGCTAAGATAAAGAGGGAGAGTCCACGACTGCTATTGGCAGGGCATTCCATGAACTCACGACTCGCTGAGTAACTTTCAAGTGTTCACTTTGGTGGAAAAGAAAAAAAAAAGTTTTTTAATTGGATAGTGTTGCAAAACTCAAGTACTCCAAGTCATCTTGCTAACCTGACAATTTGTCAGTAAAATCTCTTGGAGAAAGGCAGTGACAATTAGAAATGCAGACAGTATGTTGGTTTCATTTCAGTATGAGAATAAATGTTTTGAGAATAAAAGTAATGTTGTCTTCTGTCAGTTCTAAGACCTTTGACAAGTGTTCTTCTTGAGATTTGTGTGCAGTTTCGCTTTTCATTTAATCGAAGGAAGTATCAACAATGTTTACAGAAAGTCGAGAGGAAGTTCACCACAGTTATATCTGTTGTGTAAATTATTACCTTGAGGCAGTCAATTTTCAATGTTTATTAACTTCTGTGGAATTCGCAAGTGTGATATTGTAATTATTCCAAAAAATATATAAAAATATTACAAAGCATGAATAGATGGGTACAGATCAGATTTGCTTCAAACTTATTCAATTATAGCCATGATACACAAATACTGTATGATCATTTGACCATGAAAGATTCAGATATGTTGAAATTTCGTCACTCTGGGGGTGGTGAATCATTGAATTTCGCTTTCTCAAAGGCCCGTGAAAGGTCAATGTACTTCAAAGTCAATATATTGATTATTCTTGGACATCTATATTTTGACTGTATTATGCGAAATTGGAATGGAGTAGAACATCAACTCTATTTTGAATGCCAGGGTAGGTATGATTGTTTAAAGGCTGCATGTGTTTTGAAATTCCTGTGAGTGGCTGCCATTTGAAGATGTGATTTTCCGTTCATTCTCTGCCTAGTTCCATACAGGAATTTTTTTTCTGTCGTGCTCTTCATTGTCGTGCTCTTCATTGTCGTGTCTTCCTTCCTTCCTTTTTTTAATTCCTTCTTTCTGCCTTTCTTCCTTTTCCTTCTTTCTTTCTTTCTTTCTTTCTTGCTTTCTTTCTTTCTTGCTTTCTTTCTTTCTTTCTTTCTTCCTTTCTTTCTTCCTTTCTTTCTTTCATTCTTTCTTGCTTTTTTATTCTTTCTTTTTATCTTTATACCTTTCCTTCTTTGTTTGTCCTTTCTTTCTTCCTTTCTTCATTTCCTTCTTCCTTTCCTCTTTTCTTCCTTTCTTTCTTCTGTTCTTTCCATCAATTAGACTAGTTGCCTTTATGCAGTTTCTGTTTTCACATACTTAAACTGAAAGTAAGCGATATCAGTTGAGAAATGTTAACTTGGAATTCAATATCGTTATTACCCACCATGTAGGATTATGATTAAAATTGTCTCATTAATATTTTAATCAACGTGAGATTGCCAATTTTGTTTTTGTTCTCCGCCTCGAGTGAAGTAATTTGAAAGCTTGACACTTCTTGAATATCTTCTTTCAGCACGACAGCATCCATTTTAAAATCATAATTGTCAGTAAAGATACTTTCTTTTTTGTTTACAATATTATAAACATCGTAACTAAAAATATGAGTAAGCCATTAACCTCTGTGAACGAGGAATCCTGTATTACCAGAACACTTTACTTGCACATCCATATTTGCCCATTAATTGACTTGTCTTGCAGAATCTCGGTAACATTAATGATACATTTATTTGAACAGTACATTGAACCAGACTGTTTTATTTCTTTTCCTCCTGTGCGGAATTATAATTTTAATAACTTTCTGTTATTTGTTATCTGTCTTTCTCTCTGTCCTCGTTGTACTCAATATTGTACTCCTCTCATTCAATCTCCTGAAATTACTACCTACTCATCAACTGACTTTAAACAAGTAATATTGGAAAATTAGCTCACATGAAACTTAGTAGTGCTCGATTTCAGTGCAATCTATACTGTCTGTATCTGCTCTAAAAGTCCAACAATTCATCCCATGATACACATCTGATACACAGTTGACAGCTAGCCATACATAGTTTAACTTTGATTAGTCTCCAAATTCCATTTCCACACGTGCATGCAAACACACATTTAATTTTCTGTATTATTTATACTAAATTTATTTATGCAACAGTATTTATATGCATTACTCATTTCTATTGTGATGGTAAATGGCAAGAGGATTCTTTGAACTGTTGCCATGTATGAATGGTTAATGCATCGATTGTGTTTTAGAAAAGATCTTACCATGCGTATGAAACAACAACAGTCAAACGTTTCTGACGGGAATGATTAGGGATGTTGCAACTATAAACAAGCTATTTGACTTCAGTTCTCAACTTTTAGGTATTAGACGAGACTGTAATGTGTTATTGAAGGAACATCACTGCACTTCGGAATACAACTTCCAAATTACAATATTTGTTACTTACTGTGTTTTGCACTGAATGGTTCAAGTGTCTTGTTTGAAGCTGCAGTTAATTAGGTCGTTAGACATCATAAAGTCACCAACTAAAATGTACATTGTAAAAATTGGCAGATTGTTTTAGTAGGGAGTAAGTAAATTATGTGTCACTCTAATCCTTGGCCAGAGGCATGGCCTTGTACACAAAGTTTCTTTCGCTCAAAACTCCCAAATTCCTATCAATGGAAACTACAGAGTGAACATTGTCAAAGTTTCTGCAAATTCGTTTACATTAGGTTTCAGTGATAAGTTGTTATATTGATATATTGGGATATAACTTAACATATCTTCAGTGCAAAGGAAAGTTGTTGTTCACTTGTAAGTCACTGTTTGCATCTTGTCTAATGCTGCTGCTTATGGACAAGCAATTTGTCGGTGTTTGCGAAGTTGCAAACCATTTAAAATAATTTGCAAACAAAAGCTATAAAATCAGTTTCTATTTTTTTTTAAGTTTGGAAGGAAATGCATTGACAGAGCAGCAATGGAGTCCAAATATTACTACTTCGAAGTCCAACTTGCAGAGAGCATATCCGTGTCACTAAATGATACAAGCAGGAGCAAATTGCTTTTCTTTGCGTATATTGCCTGTGTGAATGCGGGAACAACTTTAGAATGATAATTTGCCCAATATTCTCCTAACCCCACACGGTGCATTCTGCAGTTGTTCAGGAACATAGTCAATCTTAAAATTCGAATATAAACATAGTCACCCGGAATCACATTCAATGCCTAAAAATGTCTGTTGATTTTACTTCAACTGAATCTCTTAAGCTTATTGTTTTTTTTTCATTCGAGTCCGATGTCTTCTTCCCTTTTATAACTATTTATGATGCTATTGACTTGTCGCTATCTTTCATCCCGGCAAAAGCATGATTTTAACCATTATGGATACTTGTTTGAGAAACTTGACAGCAGTTTTGTCAGCCTGATAGCTCTTAACATTCTGGTAGCTGTGCAATTCGCATGTGACTCTTCAATGTTAAATTTGTGTCATATCGATATGAAAAGTGATTTTTCTTCAACTGAATCTCTTAAGCTTATTGGTTTTTTCATTCGAGTCCAATGTCTTCTTCCCTTTTATAACTATTTATGATGCCATTGACTTTCCGCTATCTTTCTTCCTGGCAAAAACATGATTTTAACCATTATGGATACTTGTTAGAGAAACTTGACAGCAGTTTTGTTAGCCTGATATCTCTTAACATTCTGGTAGCTGCGCAATTCGCATGTGACTCTTCAATGTTAAATTTGTGTCATATCGATATGAAAAGTGACAATTTTCACAGAATTTGCTATGTTGCATGTGCATTGATATGACAAGATTTGAAACTCAAAATCTGAAATATTGACTGTGATGTGCTACAGCTTTACTTAAAAAGGTTGCTGCTATCTTTTCTTTTCAACAAATCTACGTTGCATTACCGGGAATGCATTTTCAAAAACATGCTAACAACAGCATCCTTGAAGTAATTTGTTGTTTGCTTATTTCCTGTGTTTACTGATTTTCCGCATTCTGCCATCTTCTCCTGATCATTTGCCTTTTTGAAGAATTGTGGAGATATAATCTTTTGGCCTTTGTTTTCTTTCTGTTACTTCAATTCGAGGGTACTTAGGAGAGGTGATGAAACAATGCAATTGTCATGGGACTCATTATCTGGAGATCCCACTTATATTCTGATGATTCGGTTTCAAAGCACGCCATGGCTAAATGGTGGAATATTAATTCCTTAAGCAATATCATATTAACAGGTCAATGAATACCATGTGCCAATTATTGTTAAAAAAAACGCAGCTCGGTTATTAACACAAGGAAACTGCCAGCATTGCTTAGTCTGGCCGACATATGATTCCAGACCAGGTAACAACTCGTAACTCTTGACTAATATCTGCTCTCTGAGCAACTGGGATGGTTGATAAGTGCATGACTAGCCAGCGATGACTCATCCTGTTAATGTATTTTTTTTTAAGTCTTGTTATCTACCAGTGAATTTAAAGCTAGTCTGCGCAATTTTTTTTCTCGTTCTACATTGTTCATTTCATGATTTACTTGTTTTTAAGTAAGTAGAACGAAGGAGTGAAACACTGCAACATAGTTTAGGACTAATCCGTTGGAAAGCAGAACAATTTATAAATGTCCATAGCAAAGGAAAAATTGAATGAAATAGATACCTTTTTGTCTTCCTACTTGGAAGATTACAAAGCTACCTTCCCAGAAATATTAGCGAACCAGGGGATTATTGACAAAGAACAATTGATGGAAAATAGAAAATGACAATACAAAACTAGAATATCGTACACAGGACCAGAACTGGACCACGTCGAGTCTGTGCAGCCATCCAGTCATTGCAAAAGTTTTCCTCAACAAGCTTTTCATGCCTCATCCCACCAGAACTTCAGTCCTTTTATAATCAAGAACCTACCTCGCGCTCTCTTAAATGCACTTAATATTTTGGCCTCTGCAGCCTTCTGCAGCAATAAATTCCACAGATTTTCTACCCTCCAGCTGAAGAAATTCCTCCTCATCCTAGTTCGAAAAAAAATTCTTTTCACTCCGATGCCACTCCATTGAGTCTTAGTCTCTTCACCAGCAGATACATCTTTGACATGTCCATTCTATCCAGACCTATCAGTCTGCAATAAGGTTCAATATAATTTCCCCTCGTCCTTCTGAGCTACACAGAATACAGTTCAAGAATACTCAACCGTTCCTCATATGACAAGCTCTGTATCCCTGTGATGATTCTTGGAAAACTATCCTGGATCACCTCAAACAAATGCTCTTCCCCACTCCGATATGTGCGCCAAAACAACCCTCAATATTTCAAATGGTGACTGATCAAAGCTTTATACAACTTCAGCTGTATATTTCTACTTTAATGTTCTAATCCTCTTGAAATTAATGTTAACGTTGAATTTGTCTTCCTTACTACTACATAACCAATATATTAAACTCAGGAGAGTACGTAACTATGGTGACCAATTAACTTTGTACTATAGATTTATTAATAAAATATTCTACGCCTCTATTCTCCCTCCAAATGCGCCATTTCTTTGCCAACTCTCCTAGTCTATCGAAATCATTCTGCTAAAGTCTCCGGCTCCTCAATAATTATCTACCCAAAAAGCAATCTCTGTGTCATCTAAAAGATCAGGAAAGGTTTCCACAGCTACTTCGTACAGATCGTTATTGCAAAACATGAACATCTGTTATCCCAAAAGTGCCCTCTGCAGGACTCCACTAGTCAGTATTTAACATCTTTAATAAAATACCATTCATCCCCAGTTCTGCCTCTTGGCAGTCGGATATTCATCTATATATGCCAGTATCACCCCCTTAATACTATGGCTCTTAACTTTTGTTTTGACAGCCTTCTAGATGGCTTGTCCTAGGTCTTCCAGAAAATCAAATTTATTAAATCCACAGGTCCTCCTTTGTCTAACTTGTTCGAAGAATTTTAACATCATTGTCAGGAATGGCTTACCCTTGTCAAAGCTATGCTGAATCATCCGTATTTTACCATGCACTTCTCAGTCGCCTGAAGTTTCATCCTTAATAATGGACTTGAAAGACCGTGATGATGATGCTCGCTTAACAAGGTTATGCTGTCATTGGCCTTTGTTTTCAGAATTGTAAAAGCAGCGATTATGCAACGTCTGGCTTTCGTTGGGTTTTAGGGCCGACTTGTTTATTGTTTTTAGATACTGCCTCAGGGACAAGGCTTTCAAGTCTTTTTTTTTGAAAATTTATGCAATGAAAGAGGCGTGGCCATTTTTTCAGTTCAAGTTTCTTCTCGTTTAATTTGGTTTTTGGGTCGTCCAGCTATTCACTGAAAGCAGTAAGGCAGTTGGAGGCTGCTAGTCCAAGAAACAGCAGTACAGAAGAGGGTGTCCCATGCTGTCAACTCTCTCTCTCTCTCTGACATCTGTCCTCTAAGACCCTGTATTTGATTGTACCTTTTGTGCCAGGGGTTATTTACAGGGATTCTTGTATTATTGAGAACTGCATCATTAAATTGGGATAATCTGTTGATCTTTCTGATAAATTGTTATTCTGTAATCTGTATTCAGTTATCTTTTGTTTTAGTTTCTTTCAGTTATCTTGTCAACAATTTCTGTTTTGTTTTGGCTCTCTGCATCTCTCCTGCAATATCCGCGTTATCCCTGCTCAAAGCCACTTGCAATTTAGATACTGCACTACTTTCTTGAAATGTTTTGAGGGAGTCTTATCTGATCCATGGTAAGTTTCATTAATAGTTGAAGTCAGGATGATCGTCATGGATGAGGGGAAAAAAATGCAGCTTCGACCCCTTTCACCCTAAAATTATGTCTTTTATTTTTGGGCTCTGCCATAAATAGACAAAGGAAAAGATCTTGTCTATTTATCCTATACATGCACCGTATACTTTATAACCCTCTGTAAGGTCACCCCTCAGCCTCTGATGCTCCAGTCTCCCAAACACTCTACCTCCAGCCTTTCCTGAAAGATCAGCAATAATGTCTGTGTAATATTTGCAGCTATGTCCTTCAGAACGTTGCATTACATCTGGTATCCAATGTCAGACCTATTCAGCTTCTCCTTCGTGATTATCACTCGAGTCACAAATACCGCCTGACTCTGTTCAAGTTCTGGCATGTTGATTTGTTCATTGTGATAAGTGATGAAGAGTACCTATTCACACACTTTGATATCGAGTGTTTCGTCATTACTATTACTCTATCCGCATTTTCCAAATTTAGCTCTTTTCTCTCTCGCTTACCTTCTGCATAATGAAAACAAAACTTCTCAAATTTTCAAATACATAACGTGTGAACTTAGTCTCATATTTTATCTTCTCCTCAGTGTTGCATTTTAACTTCTCTTCGGATAATTCAGAAATGCTGCACAATCGTTTGGCTTCTGACAAATCTTCACCACAATGTATGATTGTTCTTTTGTTTTGATGCTGTCTTTGGCGATACTTTTCACTCTTGCTTGCCTCGTACTCCCTATATATATATATACACACACACACATATATATATATATATATATATATATGTAAATTCCTGAATAACCTCCAGCATCTCGTGCCATTGTTGCTCAACTGTCTTCACGCTTGGCTCCCTTTCAATCAATTCTCGCCAGCACCTAATTTGTATCTTTTCAGGTACCTTCACTTAATTTTAGTGCCACTACATCTGATACAAGATTCTTCCTCTCAAGCTGCAAGGTGAAGTGTATCATGTTATGGTCAATATCTGCAAGGGTTTCCTTCACCTTAAGTTTCTATTAACTAATGCCTAATCACGGACCACGAAAACAAAACTGATGTTCATTTGAGGACTCTACCACTAGCTGCAGAAAAAAATAATTACGTTTCCTAACATCCCATACGAACCTGATATTTCTGGTCCACTTATATATTGAAGTGATAAATGATGCTTTTAATACTGCCTTTAGTCATGCCATTTGTGTCTCTTCATTGATCTTCTTCCGCATTTATTGACTACTTTTATAAGGAGTATTCCATTACGTGTTTTTTTTTTAATGTAGTCCCTGTTCTCATCCACATGCGATATTGAAATGTTAATCTTGTTAGACCTACGCCAGGGCTCCTTCTATTTGTCTCGCACGTTATACTTGCCTGTTCATGAACACTGACCGAATTTGAGGTGATTGAAGATTAGTGCTCAAAAAATGAATTTGATTCTGAACTACTCAGGTGATGCCTATGCAAAAACTGCATGCGGTTGTTGCCATAGTCAGAAAGTCATATGACACAGAGACAGAAGCTATGGTACATACATCCATGCGTACCATAATCCCAGACTAAACCAGTCTTACCTACCTGCTTCTGGCCCATTTCCCTCCAAATCTTTCCTATTGATGTATCCACCTAAATGTTGTTTAAACATTGTAATTGTATCCCCATTCACCAATTCCTCGAGATGTTCAGTCCATACTCGAAACTCCCTCTGTATAAATAAAATTCCTCTTATGTCTTTTGTTTATTTCTCTCCTCTCGCCTTAAAAATGAGTTCCCCATTTTAGGGAAAAACAAACAACTACCATCAACTATATCCACATCTTTCATTATTTTGTAAACTTCTTGAGTTCACCTGTCAAATTCCTCTGCTCCAGTCAAAACAGGTCGCAGCCTATCTCGCCTTTTGTGATGATGCAAACCATCCATACTCCACAACATTCTATAAAAAATGTTCTGAAGCCTCTCCAGCTTGGTAATATCCTTCACATAGCTGGTCAACCAGAACTGGATACAATATTCAGAAAAGACCACACCAATATCCTTTACAATCTGAACATAACGTGCCAGATCACGTAGTGGCACGTATGCCCAAACAGTTTAAAGAAATGAGGATCATAACGATGAAACAGGAAATTATACTGTGATTAGCTTAGCATAGGTTTAGAGAAATGCTGAACTGTGTCGTAAAAGATGTGGCAACACGGCACTTAGAAAGTACCAATACAGTTATATGCACTGAAATCCAGCAAATCTTTCCTTAGGATGTAACCAACGGAATGCATAAGCAGGAACAAGTTGATTGTGGACTAGGAATTTTTTCAGAAAGTTTTCGATAAATATGTCATAAACCAATATTTGAAAAAAAAAGAAATTTATGAGTTTAGGCATACCATGAAGCATCTATCAATTTTCCAATGGAAAGAAAACGAAGATGACGATCACGTTTTTTAAGGTGGAACACGTTGATTTATCAGACATACACAAACCACTCCTTGGGTCCCAGTTCATCATTGTATTCGTCAGTGATTTTCATGCAAAATCATATGTATTATTTCCATATTGGCAGACACAAAATCAGATGGAATAACGTAGACAAGTTGGACACGATCTACGATTTCTGGAAAAACAAATTTACACCTAATCTTTTGCTGACGAATTGATATTTGTTGCAATGCAAATAGATTGGCTCACTGGCATCTGACTGAAAACATCCGTTGTAAATACTTTTGTAGGGGGTTGATACGGGGCTTCATTTTATGCTTTTCTGCACGTGAATTTGTGTGTATGAGCAAGAATGGCGTACTTGACTTGTATTGGGCATTAATGACTTCACACCTGAAAAGTGTGGACAATGTTCGTTTTATTGTCAACGATTGAAAATGATGCCAAAGAACGAGTGAAATGAAGATTCCCCAGACTGATGTCTCAAAAGCACTTTTATTGTGTGAGGAGATTTTGGGTTGAGTAGTTTTTTTTTCTTCCATTGTAGTTTGGAAGTATGATTGGTAACCACTTTGAAACATTCAGATAGCTGACGTGTTTTGAATCGCTGTTTGCGGGGATATAATTCTGCTGTCTGTAAGACTCTATAAAATGAGTAAAGGTTTCAGGAAATGGATTAGGTCCAAAAGTAGTTTTGTAGTTCAGAAGATCACGAAATTGTTGATGGACAATCACGTAACACACTGAATGTCAAGTCATGAAAATATTTTTAAAGCAGGTAAATTCGTAAAACGTAAAGTTTGAGACCTGCCATCGGTTAGGTTCATACTGAATGATGCAGCAGGCTTGTTTAAAGGAAGGTTCTTCTCCACTTTCTATGTTACATCGTTATATGCTCATACCCAGACGCAGTACGCTCAATCCCATGGCAAAAAAAAACACTGCTCCCGAATTATTCAATGGACTCAACCACTCGACCCCTTATGGATCACCAATGCTCAAAGCAGATGTGTGACATTAAATCTAGGGTCAGTTCAATGTATCGTGAGAAAAGAATCAGAAAAAAAACTAGAATGATAATTGTATCTTCCAGTTTATATATGCATATATTTAAACGAAAGCACGTACAAGGCACAAAGCGATATGTGTCCTCCAGCAACTCTACCACTAGAAACGTTCAATGCCTCACAGTCTGAGTTTCAATTTAACAGCCTTTTTGTTAATTCAATGTCTTGCTTGATAACTTCAGAACTTTGCAGTCTGCTGTCATGGCATAAAGCCTGAAAGCTTATAATTACTTCAATGCACACTTATGCATTGCTCATGCATTTGCTCTTTTTTCATTAGCGACCTTTCTTCAAATGTCCTCATCATGCTTGGCAACAATGTCCCAAAAGACCTCCTCAACATTGTGTTCCTCAGTCTATTAAGAACCTTTTAATATCTGTATCTATTCCTAGTCTCAGCATCTTCGACTCTATTATAATTAGTTCCTCATTTAAATGAATAATTTTTACTTGCTGACACTGAGGTTTTTTTGTGGAATGCATTACTATAGTTATAGTTTAAATCATTGAGCTCATGTCAGATTTTTTTTTATTGTGCTGTGATTCTTGAAAGACTTGGAAGTTTCAACGTGCATCAGAAAATTATCCATGGTTTTTATTGTTCATAAAATTAGAAACAAATTTATAGGTCATGATTTATTAATATGACAATTGGAATCAACAATGACAACTTACATTGCAACAGCTCATTTCATAAATTAGTACACTCTGCAAATCGACAGCAGAATTACACGGATAAACTCATGCAGGACTTTTCAGTGATGAAGCGCTATGAGATTGAAATCTCAAGTCAGATTCAAAAATAAATGGTGTTATATTGCCATGTTATTAACTAATATTAACGCATAAGCGAGATACATCAATTAAATATTTTGTCAGTTATCTGGTAATAAGTATTTGGGTTAAATATACACTTACATTTGCTAAATCAAAATCAGCATGGAAGAAGAATGAATTTCCATAATACCAAATGTCCAAACATTCATAACTCGAAGCATATTTATCTCATTTGGAACATTTCTGATTATTCATATCATATTAAGTAAATTCAAGCATGGAGTAGTTAAATAGAAACCGAAAGAATTGGGGATGGTGGAAATCAGGAATGCAAATGTAATTTGCTAAAAAAAAGCTCAGAATGTCTGGCAGCATCTGCGAAGAGAAATCAGAATTAATGGTTCAGGTCCAATGCAACTGAAGTGTTCACGGTGATTTCTCATCAAAGATGCTTCCAGATCTGCTGAACGTTTCCAGCAACTTACGTGGTGGAACACTGATGTTAGAGTTCCACGTATTAATATATCTTCAAAACACTTATTTTCTTTCTTTGAGACAAAACAAAGGTCTTTTTTTTAAAAAAAAAGAATGCTGTCATTGTGTCAATTTGAATTATTTTTATAAACATTTGATTTTAAACTTATCCTTACGTCTATTTTTGTTCATTTTTTCCAGTGAGACAACTTCTTTTCAAGGATAAAGGTGAGCAAACACAGATACATTCTCCACTATTCCAATATTCGCAATTATGTCCGTGAACTAGCTCAGTATTTAATTCTTGTGGAGTACAGATGATATTTCTATATTAGTTTTCAGTGGTTATCAAGTAACATTTGTTACTTTAGATCATACCATCTCAGCACCTTGCGAGCAGTAAGGCATGCTCAACGTCAAATACCATTCGAAATAGATAATACTTCTGAAGGAAAAAATATCAAGTAAATGCGCAAAAGACTCTCTGTTTTGCGCACACGGAGGAAATGAAGTTTAGCTCTGTCTTGCAAAAGGTGCAGGCTCTGTATGACATAAATTACTAATTACTGAGAAGCTAAACACGAAACAGCAACTAGAAATTCCACCCGAATTTTCAGGTGTAACAAATTTTTGTTAAAACCGATCCATATGAAGAAAATTGTTACAGAGTACAAAGGATTTATAGGCTGTATTGCCTGCAGACTTACTCCTCAGATCGTTTGTTTTCTCTCATTTTATATGTCTTCGGTCCATTCAGCCATGAAATATATATATATATATATATATATTCTTAACTTCACACTCATTAATTTGAAAAGGATGAAGGAAATGCTAAAACCCTCTGACAACAATCTCTTAACATTGCACTGTAAAGTGTAAGTAAAAAACAATTCGAAAACGTGGCACCAATGTTTTCTTTATTTCTTATCAATTGCTTTAAAATTATACAGATTCCATTCACAAGTTTTCGTAGCGTACATACATTCCAAGACAACCTCATTCTCAGTTACATTTGTGACTGGAATTAATAGATCACAGCTACAGACTATGTCACAGCAAATTACGTTGTTTGCTGTCACTGAGATATATGGTTTCTCTGAAACTAGTGGATTTGTTTTGTTAGCCATTTGATCCTGAGTACATTTGTCTTTGTCATTTGCATAATTGGAAATATTACATACCCTTCTCTACTGGACTTCTCAGTTAACGATGCTTCATCAACGTCTCTAGTAAAAATGGTTGGTTAACGTATATGCCTGGTTATGAGTTTATCATTTATGCTTGTATGAATTTTGCCTGCATATGGTGGTCAACATCCACTCATAAATTCCAATTGTGGAGGTTTTTTTTTGTCTTTTGGGTAATCATTCAATTTAACGATGCTACATCAAGCAACATTAGACCTATATTGTAACATTGAATATTATTATTCAAAAAGACGAGACAGCAAAATGATTATCAAGTAACATGTTGGAATTATAATTAGACCAGATTGCAACTGCCTCAAACAATTATTATTGCGAATGGAATACCAGTCAAAAACCTGGAAACCACTTCCACCCAACATTCTTTTTTTTTAACAATCTAAAGGGCAATGATCAACAAACAAAAATGCCAAATGCATTTTGTCAGATACCTTAAGAAAATGTGATTATTACAATTAATGTGTTGTGATAAATAACCTTTCTTTTTTTTTCAGAAATAGATACACTAAAGGCAAATGCACAAGATGCTGGTGAGGGGAAGGTTTTCATACTCGATACTGCAAGAATCAAAGATACAAAGAACATTAATTAACAGAATCAGGTTCACCACGATCGAAGAAGGATTTTCTATTATTTGAGTGAATGCACATCTTTAAATACATATAAGGAGAGATATTCAAAAAAAGAAACCGAAATATCGTTTCCTTTACATCATTTAGAAGCAAACAGCTGATTTATCACCAAACTGTTAGAATAAATGTTAGGTCCCGGAAATTCACATAACCTTCCACACAATGAAATGCTAACTTTCTCCCAAAGCTTAAGTCTGCATAAAGTGTGACTTAAATTGATGCAGAAGTGAAGTAAAACGAAAATGAATAATCTTCCTCGTGACCAGTTGTAGTGTAATCTGTACAATTATTTTGAATCAATACTTCTTGAAAAACACAAATGGGAATGGAACAATATGCATACATTTTATCAATATTAATAATACTAGAATGTATGGGATATAAATAAAATTTGAAACTGAGTTATGTAACGAAAGGTACACTTTGTAAGCAGCGACTACATTAATTTGAAAAGAAATTGGATGGGTCAATCAATGGCATTTGAAATGCTCCAATTAAGGTTGGGTTGCTGCCATCCCAATTTTATGCTCAACTGTTCAGGATGTCAAAGCTCAAATGTTATCTTTGTAAGAAAGGATTTTGTTTTTCTTGCAGAGGACAAGCTGCGTCAAAAACAAAGAGGTGATTTATTCTAATTAATAGTTTCTGAATGGTAATGAGATACTTATGGAATATCCAGGCGCAGGTTTCCTTCGAGTAATCTCGTTTACTCTAACAACATGAAAATGTGTAAGTTAGATGGCTGGCCATTCTAAACTCATCTGTAAGTGTCCAAGGATATATAGGCTAGGGTCGCTCACTGCGGAAATTTACGTTTGTGGAGGTATGGTGGGATGCTATTATCAGGATCAGAGCAAGTTCGATGGATCAAATTGCCCCTGCCTGAATTGTCAGGGTTCTATGATTCTGTGCTGTGCGCATAATTCACTGCCACTTAACGAAAGTTTGTATTCTAATCAATTTTATGTGTTATTTTTATGAATGCACAATTCATGACTTTGAGGAGATCACCATCTACATGTAATCTAGCAAACGTGATTATATTAAACATGATGCACAAACTATGGTGTCTGTGTATCGAATGAACTGTAATAATATTTTATTATTATATGGGTTTTGGAACAAAGCAAAGATTACTTTTGAAACTATACTATGAAATGTCCATAATCAATTCACAATTCCCTGGAGAAAAGTTAACCTTGCACTTTTTTCTTTTTCAAAAAAATATTTCGGTGGTAAAGAAAAAACAAACTTTCTTAACACCGCAATGCCATTGTGTACTTAAGGGGAAACAAAAAAAAATGCAATTTAACATTGCTTAAAACCTTTTCCATTGTGTTTCAAGAATACTGTGCCATACTTACAATTTACCAACATTATTTTCATCCCTTGAGATAAAGCGTGCAATTAACATTTTCTAATAAACCAAACGAAGAAATAATTAGTCTGCAGATGCAATCAGAGTTCTTGCTCACTAAATTCAACGTGCAGCAGTTTAATCTCTGCTCAAAAGTTAATATTAGTTTTGAATACATTTCAAATTGTCAAGTGTATTGCACTCAAACACACTGCAACTATGCTAAGATGGGTTAAAATCGAAAAGCAAAGCAAAATTAAAAACAAATGAAGAAAACTGTTCAATGACATCATCTGTTGTCGGCATAACAGTTTAATCAATGATTTTAGAAAATCAAAACGCACAATTAATTTAAGAATTCTGAAGCATTGTTACACCGGCAGTCAGAGCTTCATGACTTTCGCTGAAAAGGCACTTGATAAATTGTTCCTCAAAATTCAACTTGCACAGTCTGAAAGAACTGAAACTATTAAAACAAAAGTCTTCGGTTGTTAACGTGATATATGTGGATGATCTTTAAATAGTAATTTATTTCTGCTCCATTTCTAAATTTCAGAAGTGGATGACCTAAAGGACTCTTTGAGGAAACAATGTAAGAAAGTACATCGCCATTTCAGGCAAACATCAACAGAAGTATCGATTCTTAGGCATTTTACTTTCTTTCTATATTTTGTCCGTTAATTGTTATCAGAGAAAAGTAAAGATGTACTGTTCAGCAGGAGGACATTCGGATCATGGTTTCAGCAATGGTTGTCCGTTTGATCCCGTTGTTTAAGTGATTTCTTCGCTTTCTGTATATATGTTTCACATTGTTTCTCATAAATATATATCTCGTGCTGTCTGCAATACTACGAATAAGCGAAGCTAAGCCACACTCTTGACAATGTATTCGAATGCTGAATTTTCCATTGCACATTTTCTACCCTATATCCATTTTCAAATTGTTTTAAATCTTTATCATCTGTTTTTAGTAGTAATATGAGCGATAACAGTTTTGTTGCAATACAGTATCCAGTTGCCTATTTATTTTGCAAACTACTATAGATGATCGTTTAATTTTCTCCTGTCCATAACGCCATAACAATTGGAAGAACAGTAGACATTTTTTCCACTTGAGACTGCTTCTCTATTCAACAGAATTATGGTTGATCTGACCTTTCACACAACAACTTTCCTGCCATTTCCTATTCAGTGTGGATTCCCATACTAGTCAAGAAGCTAACATATCCATCAGGAACTTATCTTTCCGAAGTATAGCCAGGCACAAGACTCTCAATGTTGGATGTATGCTTGTAAATCTGTTGTGCACTCCCTTAAATGTGGCCTTGTCTTCTCAACGTACAGCACTGAAAATCACACACGACATTCCAATTGTGTTGAAGCAGATCTGTCTGGCAAATACAGTACAATTTCCTTAATCTTTAAATGTACATTGTTATGAAATGTTCAATTAATAGCCTGCTGGTCACATTTTGGAAATGTTAATTTGGTAAAATATTGCATGTTTTTATTGCATTTTTGTTGGATGGTATAAGTTAATAACATTCATTTATATTAACAAAGAGCAAGCTGTGGTTTACAATCAATTGAAATCAATAGCCTGCAATGATATTTGAGGATTATCAAATTTCTCCTTCGTACTTTCTCATAATTCGTTGAGTCAACTCACTTTGATACATCAGTGGTGTCCCACACATCATTCCACTGAAAAGGAAATCATTATTTTGTGTTTCTCTTTTCAAAGTTTACTGGTATGGTATCTCAGCGGTTGTTGTGGCTGCCTCACAGTGCCAAGGACACAAGTTCAATTCCAGCATCGGGGGACTGACTGTGTCGAGTTTGCATGTCCCCCCCGTGTCTGTATAGGTTTCCTACCAGAATCCTAAGATGTGCATGTTATTGGAATTGGCCATGATAAATTTCCCATTGGGTTCAGGGATTTGTAGGTTTGGTGCATTATTCTGGGGTAAATGTAAGGGAATGGGTCTGGGTAGGTTACTCTAAGGGTGGCACGGTGGCTCAGTGGTTAGCACTGCTGCCTGACAGCGCAAGGGTCCCAGGATTGCTTCCAGCCTTGTTTGACTGTCTGTGTGAAGTTTGCATATTCTGTCCGTGTATGCATGGGTTTCCTCCCACTGTGCAAAGATGCGCAGGTCAGGTGAATTGGCTATGCTAAATTGCCCATAGTGTATCTGCATTATTCAGAGGGAAATGGGTCTGGGTGGGTTACACTTTGGAATGTCGGTGTGGACTTGTTGTGCCGAAGGGCCTGTTCCCACGCTGTAGGGAATCAAATCTAATTATTTAAATACATACAGAGAAGCAAATACGTTGCACTGCTATGTAAAATGTATACATATTTGCCCACATAAGATACACTTTAGTATCAATTTACATTCTTGTGGACATGATTGTTTCCAGTGCTTTATCACTGTTTAATTATCCTGGCCTCTTATTAATATGCACATGCATACGAACATGATACTCAGAAACGTGTTGATATGGACCACCATTTATTAAGGTAAAAATCACACAACACCAGGTTATAGTCCAACACTATGTGTTGTGTGATTTCTAACTTTTTACACCCCAGTCCAGCAACAGCATCTCCAAATCATGACCATTTATTAAGATCTGTCTGTAGCCCAACAGCAAACTGATACGTAAATCACACACAGTGCTTTGCCAGTTGTCTTCATATGTACAGAAATTGCAATGGTGAACATTTCTTTTCCTTTCCAAAAACTTCAAAGTATTATTTTGCAAGCTACTATTTCGTTCGCAATTTTTTTTTCTTCCTCAATGTGCACCTTGTTCTTTCTTTGTCAGGGCATATATATTGCCAGAAAGGATTTATCACAACCATGAATATTTTGCATCAGAGTTGTAAGGCTTCCTCTTTTTTAAAAGAAGTTACGTAACATTTCCTAATATTTAATGAATTTCTTCGATTTTTTTTATTTTACAACTCCTTTGTATGAAATTCATAAGGTTTCTACCTTATGATCTTTATAGAAATTACAGATTCATAGCCACTTTCTCATCTGACGACTACTTCCCGCTTATTAATAATTCTGTCCTGGATAAGAAAAGATTCATGTACACCTGAGAGAAAAACATCAGGCACCCATTCGTGTCCTTAATTAATAGTTATGTAGGTTTTATGCTGTTACATCAACCATCATAATGGTGATGTTATTTTTCAGTTACTGGGACGATTGTGAAGCCACGGGTTGTGTTTTATTTCACGATTTTTTTTAAAAAAAAGGAGACTGTACAAATCAATATCTGCACTTGAGTCACCTCTGCTCTTTCCGACATACACTTCTGTTTGAAAAAAATTCTGAAACCTCAAGCGTTTCTCACTTGCATTGATAAGACAACGTGGTATATTCCTGACAAAATAACTGCAGTATCCTGATCAATATGTATCTCACTACCAACATCATTCTAACATATTTTTTTGCCCTCAAGACACTCTGCTAATAAAATACAGTTTCCTTCGAATTCTTGATGGCAAATCCAAATGTATTCCGCAAGTTGTCAACCCTATTTTTTCCCAAAATCGCTAGATTCGTTAACAGTCTGATACTATGCAGAGTTTTTTTTTGCAATTTGTTTGTTAGATGCTGATTACTATGACATGAATAAGTCTTCTCACGATACCTGCATAGTCAAGAGGAAGAATATGACTTTTCAAGGGCTAATGTCGAAAAGTGGAACATGAGACAGACTCGTGTTCGTTTTGAAATGATTCGTTCTCTGTTAGCATTGTCTACAAACGTGCCGAAACATTTTTGGGCAGTTTTTACTCAGCAACTATATTGAAATGTTCAAAGAAATGAGGAATAAATACAAACATTTTGACGTTCATTGTCAGTGGAAAAAATGTGACCAACAAAGTTACGCAGCATTTCTCTATATCAATGTGGTGGAAGTTTTAACTTAAATTGGAGTATGATTTGTGAGGAAGATATAACGCCTCTTTTGGACAGACATAGAAGAATGAGAAACAATGTGGCCATGGAATTTAAAATGTAAAACTATGAGGTGAAATGTGTAAAATAAAGTATATGAAAAAAAAGTTCATTATTCAGATAATCAAGTCTGGCTGGCCGTTCAATTTCAATATTATTAATGAAAAATTGCAATTTTGATCACCCACTCCAATTCCAGAAACAGGTAACCGGTTGGTAAACTGGCACTCATAAATTCCTTCCTTAACAATGTTGATAAGTTGCCTATATTCGTGAATTACAAAGGTTCGAAACAAACGGTTTAAAAACAGTCTGCACAATCTTCCAACAAAGTGATTCACCCATTATCGATAAATTGTGCAGTACTTCTAAGTTCCACAACCAGGGGAAAAGAATTTACTGCATCATTCCATCTATCCCACGAAGATTTTGTAAGTATCAGAAAATCACCTTTGTGACTTCGAAGCTTTACATAATGCAAGCTGTGTTTGCCCAAAGATTTCCTATATTATAATGCTCCCATCCCAGAGCAATTCTGTTGAACTTTGCTGCCTTCAATCTGTGGGAAAAATATATTGACATAATGAGATCAAACTCCATGCCATAGTGAGATTTGGTGTAATAATGGTCCCACGCAATTAAAGCAAGCTGCCACTCTGCTGCCCAGACCGTTCTGGAGTAACGTGTAACTTTCCATTAACGCAATGGCATGTTTGTGTTCAAGTCATGTAAACGAAAATAAATCAAGAACTCTGATTTTTGTCCACAGATGCTGCGAGACCTGTTGGGGTTTTCCAACAATTTCTGCTTTTAGGTTAACGACAACAACACCCATCTCTGTTAACAGATGTAAACATATAATCCACTTAGCAGGCAACATCTCTATGATCACACGTCAGTACGGCCAATGTGAATAACCTCACGTTTTACACTTAAGATTCCACGGGCCACATTCCTTCCGATTCCCTGTATCTGTCCAAAACGTACTGAGGAATCTTTAAACTTCCTCGGACAGAATATTTTCACTTAAATTTGCTTCAGCTGCTAATTTAGAAATGTTGCATTTTGTGCACAAAATCTCGTTGTTGGGAATAGCTCCGGCTCAAATGCTAAACCTTCCAGTTGACCACAAGTCATAATTGTCAACTTTCTATCGACCACTGTTATTTTTTTTCCCAATCTATTTTGTGGCTGTTAAACAATCATTAGTCCATGCCATGAATTATCCCTTTAGCACATCGTTCAATTTGTTTTCTTACCAGCATTCTACAAATCATATCTTCAAAATCTAACACCAGCAAGTTTGTCAAACGCGATTCAACATCAGAAAATCCATCCTATTACTCAATAGAATATGACCACCCAAGTGTCTATTAATCCCCTCCTGAAAAAATAAACTATGTTACTTCCATTACGGTTGCTTTAAGCTGACTAGAACAAAATTTCGCTCTTCACTTTTAAAAAATCATGTGCCATTTGCTAACTTGCAATTCACAATTCACTTCAGAACCTGAATAATGTTTGATAGATCATTGGCGATTCATCTCCATAGCAGCCTTTTTCAAACAGGCTAATTCGTAGATAATTGCATTTTGTGGTTTCGTAAATATCCACCATGTTAATGTATTTAGCACATTCCTTCATACTCACACCTGCCCAGCCACTCATAACTTTGTGTCCATTGCAGTTCTGATAATTTCCTCAGCAAAAACATTGTTAATTCATTCAAAGGATTTGGGCATGACTAGCTGGGCAGTATTTATTGCCAATCCCTAGTTGCCATTGAGAAGGTGATGGTACGCTGCATTCTTCAATCATTGCAGTCTACCTACTGTGAACTGATTCAAGATTGCATTAGGGCACAATTTGAAGTGACGGCAGAAAAAAAAATGCTACTTCCAAGTCATAACCGTGAGCATTTTGGAGTCGACATTTGAGGTGTTTGTGTTCCCATGTACATTCTATGCATGTCCTTCCAGGTGAAAGTTAAGGTGGATTTGGAAAATACTACCTGAGGATCTTTGATGAATTGCTGCTGTGGATCTCGCAGATAGTACAAACCGCAGCTGAGCGACGATAGTGGAGGGAGACTGTGTTTTCGGATCAGGTGGATATCATGCGGGATCGTTTTTGTCCTAGATATTGTCGAGCTTTTTACATGTTAATGGAGCAGCATTCATTAAGGCAATTGAGCAGTATTCCATCACCTTCTGACTGGCGCCTTATAAATTATGGACATGTTTTGGAGCAGAAGGGATTGAGTTTCTCATCGCAATATTCTTAGCATCTGATGTTCTTATACAGCGATTGTTTTATGTGGTTTCCTGACCAATGGTAATTCACAAGATGTTGACTCTAGCGGATTCGTTTATAGCAACACCAATGAATGTCAAAAGGTGGTTTCGAGATTGTTTCTTACTTATATTGAGCATAGCATGGCATTTGTACGACGCAAATGTTCGTTCCCATTCGTCAGCCCAGGCTTGGATATTGTCCAGGTATTGTTGCATTTAAGCTTCAGTATTTGAGGAGGGTTTAATAATGCTGAAAATGTGCAATCTCCAATGAACTTCCACAATTTACGCCGTAAGATGGAGAAAATCCCATTTATTTAACAGTTGGAGGTTGTTGAGCTGAGGACATTCCGCTGAGGAACCCCTGTGAGGATGCATTGTAGCTATGATGACGCACCATCAATACCAGTTAACATCTTCATTTGCAGCAGGTAGGGCTCAAAACTACCGATATTACATCCTGATAACCACTGATTCTATTTTTAATCGGAATCCTTGATGCCACTTTTCATCGAATGCAAACTTGAATTCAAATACTGTCGGTAGAAGTTCACCTCTGGAATTCAGTCTTTCTTTCCATTTCGGAACCTGGGCGGTAGTGAGACCAGGAGCTGAATGGCCCTAGTGAAACCCAAAATGGGATACAGTAAAGCAGTCATGAATGAGCAAATGCAAGTATAAAGTATTGTTTATATAAACTTGCATCGCTTTACTGATGATCGACAGTACAACAACGGGCTAGTCATTGGTGGAGTTAGTTCTGTCCTGACTTTTATGTAATTGTCATTAATGCACAAGTTTTGGCATTGCTGCCTGGATGTCAAAATTGTAACTGTGCTTAGTTTCACTAAGGGTGCGGCAGGTTCCAGAGAGCAAGACTTCAGTACTATTGTTGTCTTGTTGTCAGGATTCATAGCCTTCATAGTATCCAATGTCTCCACCTGTTTCTTGAAACCACATGGGTTGCATTGAATTTGCTTGAGACGGGTATCAGCAGTTCTGCAGACAACCAAAGGAGGTGAAAATGCATAATCTATTCAAGACAACTTTTGGAAGACTACTGTGAATGCTTCAGCATTATCTTTTTCACTGATGTATTGTGCTCTTTGATCATTGAGGAAATGTGCATTTGTGGAGCCTCCTTTTACCGTGAGTTGTTTAGTTCTCCAAGATCATTTACAACTAGATGGAGCAAGATTTAAGAGCTGAGTTCTAATCCGTTTCTCTGAGATTTTCTTAGTTCTGCCTATGAATTCTTGTCTCTGCTGTTGAGTATGCAAGTAATTCTGTTTGAGAACTTCACCGGATGGACTCCTCTTTTTTATATGTATGTCTCGTGCTGTTCCTCTCATGCCCTCATGCTGTTTCCATTAAAGTAGAGTTGATCCACTGGTTTAGTGGTAATCGTTAAATGGGGTAATATGCTAAGTGACGAGGTTGTGGAACATGCAGGAGTACAATTCTCCTAAAATTGCTCGCCCTGAATGCCTCCTGAATTTCCAGTCGTGAGGTGTTAGATCTCTTCAAATTTCGTTTCATTTAGTAAGGTGATCGTGCCACAGAACACGCTGAAAGTTATTCAAAATGAGAAGATGGAGCTTCGGCTCCACAAGGAACGTGCAGTTGTCACACACAATCATGGACAGGTGCATCTACAACAGGCAGAATAAAAGGATAAATTCCGCTATGCCTTCCCCCATTGCTAGTTCCCTGAACACTTGCTGCAGACCTGACCTAACAATTATATCCATTTATGTGCGACCAATTCTGTCTCTAGTGCTGATGCCAAGTCACTATTGGTAATAGACATTGAAATCCCCCACAAATACTACATTTTGCGCCATTGATACGCTCAGAGCCTTCTCCAATTTTTCTTTTAAACATTGAAGAGTATTGATTCATCATCGAGGAACAACCATCCGCGTTAATCACAGGGTCCAGAGTCAAAGTTGAGAATTGCCATGACAACTCCTGGTGATTGCATACCACTCTCTCGCCACCTCTGTTGATGCAGACTTGCCTTTGCTATAGGACATTACCCGAAATGGTGATGGTGGTATCTTGGTCACTGACTGTGATGTATTATTCTGTGAATATGGCAAGCCGTTATTTGACAAGTCTGTGAGACAGCTCTACAAATATTGGCAGTAATCCCAGATGTTCGTGAGGATGAATTTGTAGTGTCGACATGACTCCTCTGCAGTTGTCTATTGAGGACGCCACGTCGATGCCACGTAGTCTATCCGCTTTCATTTCTTTGAGATTTAACAGCGAATGATGCAATTGACTGGCTTACTTGATCCAACTAAGAGCGCAATTGATAGCCAACCAAATTGCTGTGTGCCTGAGGTTGCATGTGAGCTAGATCAGGTGAGGACGGCAGATTTCCTTCCCTAAAGGACATTAGTGAGCTAGCAAGAAACCGAATGCATTGTGGATAATGGAAATCACAAACAAGAACAGCAAGTTATGGTTAAGCTCAACATGTCTGGCAGTATTTGTGGAGAGACATCGGTGTTTAGATTCCCGGTTAAGTTACCATTTCTCAGAAATGATGCTGGCTAAGAGAAAGTTGTTTGTCGATAGAAGATGTGGTAGTGAGAAGGGTAATGTGTAACCTATAGGTGGAGGTAGACCCAGAAGGAGACATGAACAGTAGGACAGACAAACTTCTGGGTAATAATCAGGTAAGGAGGATGGCTATTAATCATGACTGCTAATGGTGAACAATGGGTTATTTGTACCTGCAGGCAATGTCATAATAAGGTCTGGTGCACGGCAGTTGGGGTAAGGACCTGAGCGCAGCTCAATCCCTAAAAGTGGTGAAATTGGCATTGAGAATAATAGGCTGTAGAGTTTCCTCACTGAAGTTACATTGAACAGAGCTTTAGCACTGCGCAGAAAGCCTCAGCCAGAGACCTTTGCTGGAAAACGAAGTGGTATGTTAAAGTGACAGACTATTGGAAGCTCGGAATCTTTCTTGCAAACAGATCATGGGTGTTCTGCGAATTATTGACCCAATCTATGCTTCGTTTCACCAGGAATAAATGAGAACACATTTTGAGCAGCAAATGCAGTAGATCAGATTGAGTGAATTGCGGACAAAGCGCTGGTTCGTCTCAGAGGAGTGTTAGAGATAGATAGTTCTTTTTTTTCCAGAAAATGCGCAGTGGCACATACATATGTAGGTATGAGTGTGCATGCATATTTCAAATTCCAATATCTGTTTTCCACCCTCGTCTACGCAATGTTAACTTCTACTTCTGTGACATTTCTTCTTTCATGAATTTAAATTCTTCTAACTCTGTTGGTAAGGTATTCAGGCTCTTTTTAGGAAAATGCTTTAATTTTGAACACCGAGGACAGGTTTTGACGGCCCTTTTTAATGTGTCTCTTTGATTACTTATCATTTTTCCTTCCTTCGTACAATTCTATAAACTTCCCAACCACCAGAATTTCCGCTATTTTCGCAACTGTACGTGCTTTTTTGTCTAATATTTTCAATATGCTTAAGTTACTGCATGGTACACATACCTTCTGGAGTAGATGGGATCTCTACAAACAAGAGGATCTTAAACTTAACCAGAGGGAGATCAATATCCTGGGTGGAGAGAGAGGCAGAAATTCCTAATGACCTTCAGATGAGCTTAAACTAAAATTAATTCAGTGGGGAATGAGAAATTAACTTGTACTTAGAGTATACAGGAGATTGACAGTAGTGAGGTCAGAACTAAGGCTTCAAGTTCGTAAGAAGTTGCTTTGAAGTGTGTATGCTTCAATGTCAGGACCATCTAGAATACGGTGGGTGAGACCTGCAGCATGGATTGATACGTGGGATTTCGATCTTCTGGCCATTTTGGAGACATGAGCCACGCAGGTACAAGAATGGTTATTGCAGGTTCCGAGATTTATTAGTACGATATTTTGGTAAGAACAGAAAACACTGTCAAAGGCTGGAGCGGGAGAAGTGTGTGACATTGGAAGGCAAACGTAGTATTATGATTGAAGAAAGGACTTTTGGAACTTGTCTACTGAGGTAGTATAGGCTGAGATTAGAAACAGGAAAGGAGAGGGTACACTGTTGGGAGTTTTCTATAGGCTTCCGAATAGATCCAGAAATGTGGAGTATAGGCGAGCCAAGATGATCGTTAATAGGAGCGAGAGTGACAGGGTCGTTGTCATGAGGGACTTTAGCTTCCCAAATATTATCTAGGAAAGCAATAGTTAAAGTAATTTAGATGGGTCAGTTTTTGTCAAATGTGTGCAGAATGGTCCGAATACTTAGTTTGTACCAATTTTCCATTAATATACATCTGTTTCAAACGAAACCATTTTTCCTCTGTTTCTTTGGTTTCAATTGATTGATGGTGTTGTCAAAGGAAAACTAATTGTTGCAGTTTGTATTGTCACCTTGTGCCACACTCAAGGTATTGAAATAATTGTTTTGTGAATGATTAACCATGCAACTTTGATGAAGACTAATCCAACTTCAGGAATTAGGAAGCACAGCTGGGACATATAATAATGTATTTGAGCTGAATTTTAACTACGAAGTGTAACTTTATGGCCGTGTCAAACGTGTCTTCCTTTTTCCAACTGATAAATGTAGTCGGATGGCTTGGAACTCTTATTAGTCGAAGACGGCATTTAAATGGAAATTATATAGCTGTCTTTTGTTTGTTTGTGTCTGCTACAGTGGCTGCAATGAAGTGGTTGTGTCAAGAGGCAGTGTATTGACTGTTAGCATTTGTTCTCATGTCACTTTTCTATTGACGTCTATTTTAGTTTGATTCTCCAGCATGTCTTAAATTATTCATATGAATAAGTTGCTAGGGGCAATTTTTAATTTCTCTTAAAGCTGTACCTCACATGTTGCCCTACATTTTTCAGTAACGCCATGTTGGTCATTTGTCAGATGGTAACCATACAGTAAATTATAGCATTACAGTCGATTTTAGGAAATTGTTGGATTGTAACTTCACTGTTTCCTTTACATCTAAACGTTACTTTTTTTGTGTGTGTGTCATTTAATCTGAATCTGCTCCGAAAACCGATCGTGTTGGGAATCAATATCATGTGATTTCACAATATAAAAACTGAATTTATCTTTTTCGAACGAGCACTGTGCAACTTTTTTTATTGTTGTACTTTCAGTCGCACATATTGCTAGGACAAGCAGATTTATCATAACACATGAACTGGGCTGCTCCTGATAGACTGATTGTCTGACCCCTGTCATGGGCTTACGTTGAGTATTCTATAAAATAGAGAAAGTACTAAACACAGATTACATTACCTGTCCTAGCACTATCAATCCACTTCAAAATGTTTGCCACTTATGTGAGCATTGAATTTTCATTTCAATAATATGCGAAGCAGCAAGTTTATTATGTTGGAAGCATCGTGTTGATGCTTCTGCTGTTTTGATATTAAAGTGCAGAGTAATACAGCAACAACTATTCACCTGAAATAATGACTGAAAGAACTGCGGGTTCTGTAAATTGGAAACAAAAGTAGAAATTGCTGTCAAAGCTCAGACATGCCGGAATTTCTGTTTCTGGTTCTAATATTCACCAGGATGTTGGTAGACTATATTGAACTTTAAGAAAATACCATTTCTTCGAGAAAATTATTTATCACTATTATTATCAAATATTGCATTTTTCCACAAAGCAATAAGTGATTATTAAAAACTAGCTGAAATGAGTTATTAGTTTCTTTGTGACAAATACTCGTAAAGAAAATACAAGGGATATTGATATCTCCCAATGGACTTACATGGACCAGGTGTTAGATGTTAAGTAAACTTTGGAGAGACGTAATAATAACATTTGGGTATTTAGACCGCCTTCATCAATAGTTTTCAAAAACTCTAAATATGACGATGAAACAAGGGCATGCTCGCCACATACATGAGGGAAAATATTTATCAATGTGAATTACACAACCAGGCTGAAATTACGTCAATATCAACATTGCTGATGGTCTCCATTTAAATTTGTCATCTATTTTGTTATTTAGTCAAGATGACTTTCCATTGACCATGAACTGAAAAGCGGTTTAAGCACCGACACCATAATTAGAAGCATTGCATTATTTATATAAAAACATATCTTTGCTTTCAAACTAATTAATAATAGCGCGGTGCTCAATGCAATACGGAAGCTGTCCGAGTTTGAATTCCAAGACCTTTTCAATTACATTTACAACGACCAAGATATGCATCTCCATTTGTACTTAATAAGTCAAATCCATTATTTTCTTCTTTTATACAGTGGACAAAGAGAAAGGTATGATTATATCAACATTTATTTAGTTAACATCTCTGGTGATATGCAATGTTCAAGTGTGATTTTATTGATGTTCAGTGATGACACATTTAACATTCATTGTTTAATTTGTGTCACTTCTACTAATTTCGCTGTCATTATTGATGCCTTTCCAGATCATCTCTTAGACGACGGTGAGTATTATTTTCATATTGCCGAGGAAATGTTCGTCATTAAAATGGCCCAAATATGAATATAAGAGATGGAACTATATTGCTGAATGAAAAGACAGAATTTTTTTAAAATGGCCTCCATCTATCCAATGTTACGAACCAACATTAACTGTCATACGAATAATAAGCTCCTTAGATTTTTAACTTTCGTCACCACACAAACAAGACACTAAAATTCCAAATCACCAATTAGCTCTCTGTCATCAACAAAATGTTGCAGAGCCGTTTTTTTTTCAAGTGGCAGGACTTGTTGCTAGGTTGTGTGTAGGTGTTCAGTTGAAAAAAAACAACAACAAAAAAAATGTTTGGAACTTGTTACACATTTTCCTGGAGGTGGTCACTGAAGATGCCTCCTGCAGAATTCCTTCCAATTTTTTTGTTTCACGAATGTGAAGCAATGAACAAATCCGAGGTGTTCATCTATGCATGAAATGGTCAATGTAAGTCTCCCGCATTGAACAATTGCGAGCCTACATTTCAGATGATGATTTTAGAGAATTCCATTGGATTTTCTGAAATGTATTTTGTATTGATAATCCAACCCAGAACTGCACTTGTGCAGTGATAACTGGAAACTTCATTACATTTTCTTGAAATCGTATCTTGGCATCTACCAAAGTGTTTTCATATTATGCCTATAAGATAACGACAGGTTGTATGAAATAAATATAGAGCATTAGGCAGCCATTCATGTTTACAGCGCAACAGGATTATACAAACAGTATCTGTATCAAGTGAATACTCCAGCTGCCCATTATAATTCCACAACCTATAGTCGTGCCTGTTTCAGGTGCAGATCAAATTACCTTTTTATGTAAGTTAAGGGCATTCATCTCAATCATAAACGGGGACTCTAAATTTGCATCATGCACCACCTACTGCAGGAACATTTGTTTTCTAAATGTCGACTTTCATCTGTCAACCAATCAACATAATTTATGCTCCCTGGGAATTCACCTCCCAATAGGAAAAAGCATGTTTTTTTTTCTCATTCCATGAAACCTGTCATAATTTCATACATCTCAATATATCACCTCTCAATCTCAGCTGTTTTAGGAAAACAACCTCAAATAAATCGATGGTATCCAGATCCATCACCAAATCGAGTTTTATTTACACGTGCAGTCCTTAAATATATTACTGCCTTACACGCATGAACCAGAATGCAAATATCTATGAAATTAATTTTTTTTCACTATAATTGTTATTGACCTTTACCTTGAATATCTTCGAACGACAACGTATTACATATACTACTACAGATTGCTTGACAGGTTTTTATTCAGTTACAAAGGCCAAAAAACCTTCATAACTTACTTTAAACTATTCACACCATAAAAAATGTATACAAATGGAACACGGAAATACATTACTTTCCAAGCTTTGGGACAAAATCACCTTGAATAGTTAGTGTTATTCAAATCTTAAATTCCTATGCTTAACAAACGAAATCCTGGAAATACAACAAATCTACAAGATCTTAAAGGTAACCTAGATCCTTTCTACATAACTGGACAGATGGTATTCTTCAGCGTCTGGTTATTAAAGTACTTAAACATTCAAATTATCAATCAAGACTAAAGATAGTAGATCTTATACTTACCATGACCAACCTTCTGGTGAACAGAATTAAAATAATTAGATTAAATTTTTTTTTTATGGGGAGTTCTATACAATCAATCTTTTCAATGTCTACTAGGGTGTCCTGATTGGGGCATATTTAAAGCCCCAATCAGAGAGCTCATATTCTATGAGCGACGGTTAGCTGACCTCATTGAAATGGTTAAATCCCTCCTCCTCAAATTCGGCAACCACAGACTCGTTCTTTTCATTGAAAATCCTCCTGGGGCAGTTTAACACTTCGTCAGGATCCTCTGCCTCGGTATCTGATATGGGAAGTATGCAATGTACTGGAGCTCACCTGTTGAACCAGGAGTCCTGATAAACATTCTCTTTCATCTTCCAGTTGTAAATGTGTTGAAGTGGCTACTTTCATCCTGTTTATTTCTGATTAGTGGATTCAACAGCATTTAATGAAGTCAGTGAATCCAAGGATTACAACAGGTTTGCTAAACTTTCAGGAAAACAACGGCACGTTTTGTTCTGACAGTGCTTGAGACTTTGTGGCTTTCAAACGGTCTACATGCTTATCCTGGAATTTTGCATGAGTTCACCCTTTATATCTCAATGGTTCTACATCGCATCAAATATGCCTGTTATCCATGTCAGGTCATTTCTATGGTCCTTACACCGAATATAGTCCTCTGTATCAAACTGCCGTTCTGCCTTAGTGAAGTCTGGGGTATGACTTTGGCCTTCCTGGTGCTGTTTCACACTCTTCCTCCTTGCACCGAATCCAGAAAGCTAATACTTATTCCCATGCAGAGTCGTTTACACATCCATAACTCTCCTAGTGCTATCCCTGCATTTGAATTTCAGGTGGCCCTGTAGTCATACAAGAACCATGATAGCTATGTTGCAAACCCATATACTACTTCTTCAATCTAGCCTGTCATATTTGGACAGCTGTTTCTGCCAAGCCAATGGGTGACGGATGATATTGAGCTGTTCCTGTATATGGAATCCCATTTGAATTAAGAAATAACCAAATTTTCTTGAAAGTTCATTTTCTTGGATGTTCTTGGTTATTCATTTTAATTAACAGCTCTTTGCAATTGAAATAAATCCACAGATGCCAGTATGCCGTCGCCAAATCACGCCTTTTTTTCACATGGACACATCTTGACTATAGTAGGACTTCATACAGAATCGGAGAGTAGAGAGTTAGTACCACTGACAGTCAACTGTTTTTTTTTAGTACACTGGCTATGGCAGTCCCCTGAACACAAGAGATTTTACATCTCCTTTTTATATTTTTTATAACATCCACAGTACTGCTTATTTTTCCACAGCACCTATGTTGTGTGTGTGTGTATATACAACATGCAGACACAGTGAAAAGCAACGAGTGCAGAAATCCTTATTTATAATCTAATAGTAAGAAGAAAGCAAGCACCCAAGTGGCTAATGACAAACAGTGCCCTTCTCAACAAAGAGCAATGCTGAGTGGACAGTCAACTGTTTTGTGCCGAAAAGAGTTCCCTGATTGGACAAAATTAACATTCTATGATGTCCACCTGGCCATGATTAGAAATTAGATTACTATCAGTGTGGAAACAGGCCCTCCGGACCAACAAGTCTACACCAACCCTCCAAAGAGCAACCCACCCAGACCACTACATTTACCCCTTCACCTAACACGACGGGCAATCTGGCATAGCCAATTCACTTTACCTGCATTCAGTTCAGAAACGTAAATGGTCAGTTAGACTCGAAACTTCAGCTCTTTTCAGATGCTGCCAGACCTTCTGAGATTTTCCAGCATTTCCTCTTTTGGTCACCTAACCTGCACATCTTTTGACTGTGGGAGAAAGCCAAAGCATCTAGAGGAAACCCGTGCAGACAGTTGCCCGAGATGGGAATTGAACCTGGATCTCTGGCACTGTGAGGCAGCCGTGCTAACCACTGTGCCACCGTGCTGTCTGCAGTTGCAATATTTTTCCCCCTCAGAATTTGCTCATGTAAACAAATCTCACATCCTTGGAACATCATTGTGTTCAATTTTCATCGTACTTGAGACGAAATAATTGAGCGAATTATGTATTTTTAAACAACAAGAACTGGACTCAAGTGCCCAGTTTTATCCTACTTCTTCTAGTATATTCATTGCCTTATTCAATGAAACAAAACATTCTCTTTGCATATTTACCAACTTCTGTACCCGTTTAGAGAGCAGCTAGTCTTATTCACATTCATTGCTAAATATAAAACTTTCTCCACGCATTCATTACACTGTGGATAAATGTGTACTTAGTTGCCAGCCGCAAATGCATAATCCTTCATGTTTCCAAACTGAATGCCATTTATTGCTTTTTGCCCCTAAAATTTCATCGTTATCATTTTCTCATGGATACCTTTCCTCAACACTTTCTAATACGCAATCATACTTTCAGTATTTTTTTCAAATTTCTCAATCACAACTTTCATTCTTATGCACAGATCAAGAACTCTTAAAATCTTGTCCCACTCTTATTCACAACAATCAGAAAGGAATGCAATCTCAAGAACTGTCGTATAAACTGTCAGTCAAAACTTCGTTTCTTGTCATTGAGTCAATTTTTATTCTAAACCCGATGCAACTACTGGCATGACATGAGCTATATTTCTTTTTGTTCTTTCCCGAACGATTTACTACGCTGGATATTGTCAAAAGCCCGTCTAAATACATTAGAGACAAAATGAGCTGCATTGCACTCACAATCCTCTCTGTCACGTCCTCAAAACAATAAACAACAGTATACTTAGTAAATTGCTAACTACTTCTAGTAAAACAATTATGAATGATGTCTATTACAGACTCACTTCTGCTTCAAGAAATATCATATTACCTTAACTTTCAGTCTTGATACCTGTAATATGTCCACGACAAAGTTCAGGATCACAGTCTATTATGATTTTGCATATTGTTCAAAACATTCTTGAATATTGAGACATTTTTTTCAGATATTCTGTCCTGCAGGACATCATATGTATATTGTGATAATTGGAAGCGATCCACTGATCATTCATTAATTCAAATTTTATTCCATACTTGAGTTTAATTTAGTACTTACTGTCAAAGTTTTATTTTATTTGAATTCGGCCGGTATGGTACATCACTTCTGATTATGTGTATTTTATTGTTCAACCAAGATACCTATGCCATTCATATTTGTTGCGAGTTCAGAAACAAAATACTCTTTGAAAGCCTTACTCAACCAGCGACAAAGGTGAGACACAATGTGCATCTCTGACAGGACAATCCAATCCTCTGTCATTCACATTCTTTGAATTTTTGATTGTAACATCGTGTTCACAGAAACAAGAAAATGAAATAAAATTTCACTCCATTTCAAAGTTGAGTAGACATGGAAAATGCTGAGTAAAGACTAAAACTCAGAGTCAAATGTATTGTCTTTTCCTGATTAGACAAGTCCTGCTGAAAATTAACCTAGAGCTGCATTTTTCCCGTTGGGCATGGAAAAATCCCATTAATCTCAGAACTTCATACAGACAGTGTTAAAAGCCCAAAAATCAAACGTATTGAGATGAACATTTTGGAACAATGGTGCCATATTTTCGGGCTTCATTGCAGTCATGATGCCAGTTAAGTTCTCTTGACATTTCGACTTGATTAAACAGTGCAAACTTTATGCTGAAATCGTGATGCTTTGTGAGTGCAACAGTTGGATACAAGTCATTAATGACGGTGCTGGTAAGCACTTATCAGAGTCCTTCACCTTGTTTTCATGAGAGAATAAGCTTTATTCTACACTTACACTGATAAAGATGGAATGGTTTTCATGATTTTAAGCAGAATAAAAACATTTGCTTAAAAGATGACATCTTACATATATTGGGCTGCAGTTTCAAAGGTCCTCTACAAAGTGATAAATGTGACAAATGAAATGTAATTCACATAAGAGCAGAATAAAGTCCTGAACACTGCAGAATACGACAATGTGAGCAAAAGATAATGTGGCAGTTATTATTTTTCGTGAGGCATGCACTATTAACAAATCAACTATGCTCCTGAAATATTGGAAGGTACTAACAACGTGAAAAACAATACAGAATTATAGATGCACTGGTTAACTTTTTGTTGGTGCACATTTTACAAATTCCAGTGTGAGAAATCTACACATTTTTGGTTTGGAAATATAGGAGAAAAAGACCATATTCAGCATGAAGTGCCACTTCTACAATTAGATAAAGATTGTATCGAAATATTTGCCAATCCGGTATAGTTGACTACTTTTTCTGCATGAGTTTATGTCTTTGTGTATTCATTTTAATGTAAATAAATAATTGCCATATGGATTACTGCAGATGCAGTGGACAGTGGTGTCAGTGAAAATAAACCTTTACAAATGATACTCCAAACAATAACTCTTTATTTAGAAACAATGCCGTCATCCATGTTTTTGATGTCCACTGGCACCACGCAATTGCTCAAAGTTCTAGGAGAGGAATCGAGACATTTATATTAAACATATTTTTTCTCAATTGCAGAAGAAAAGATGCGTGAAACACTATCAGGTAAATTGTGCACAACTTCAGCAATATTAGGTTCTGTCATGTATTGATAAACACAACGATCAGTCAGGATCAATAGTGGAGAAAATTAAAGGATATACATAATAAAACATATTTAATAATAAACTTACAAATGTTGTAAGTATGAGTATAAGTGTGTGTTCATTCTGCAAACTCATAGGATTACATAACGCAATTGAGCCGCTTATAATGCTTGGGTAAAAACTATGAAATAATTTTGATAACTCAAGCAAAAGAAAATCAACTGTTATGATTTCTACTTTAATCGAATTTTTAATCGATTATGCCTACAAATAACAGCAAAAAAACACAGGTAGGTGGGGTTCACAGATCGAAGTTTATGCAGAATTAGCATGAGATACATCACTGGAGTGACAAGTTTATGAAACTTCTGGCATGAGACATTGTCCATTGGCTTGGTAGAACTGTCGATTCATCCGTATCCAAGTAGAATCGTAAAACAATTCTGTATCACAAGGAGCAGTCCTGTAGCTTCTGCATGAAAGGACGAAGAGTTTCAACAACCTCTACCATGATGATTACATCGGATGTGGAATAAGTAAGTCATTCCAGCAATGCGTTTCTCCTGTGTGGTAGAAATGGAAGTTTGACACCTGTCTGAGGCAGATTCTCTACACTCTGTCCTTAAGTGCATAATACTATTCATTATGGAATTCATTCTTAATAGTTTATATTTCTCGGAGAAACACGAGATAAATTTCACACAAAGAGGGTTATGAACATCAATGGATTAATTAAAATGCATTTTTGATATACAGTGATTGTGTTCCATGTATGTTCTAAACAAGACACAGGCACAGGCAGAAGCTTACTCACAACTTCAATTATTCACAGTTCCTATTCATCATAGTGCTGTTAATGCTTCGAGAACATGCAGTAATGCAGAGTCATAATGTCTGACATTATACTGTGTTAAACAAACTTAAAACTCGATAGTTTCAGTTCATGATGATTTTCCTTTGGAAATAATCATGTCAACAATTATTTTTTATTTACATTTCCTTTCAGAACTGGAACAATTGAAAGCAATTCGTAGAGATGTTGGTAAACATGAACTTTGATCTCGTTATTTACCATAAGAAATATTAGCAACAGTTTTTCGATGCATTGTTGATTAATAATGTTCATTGTGTCGTCCAATGGCAGTGAAGGATGACTCTGTCCGAAAATTGCAAGTTCGAGCCCTATTGTCAGATTTCACGAGCAAAATTTGCCTCTAATATTAAAGCAAAAAGGTGTTCTATCACATTATTCTATCTTGCACTATTCGTCCCATTTAATGAGATAGAAAGCTTCGGTGATGCAGTATTTGTATCCCTAACGCTCAGCCAAATAACATGAATTATTGCATCATTTATAACGAAGTTTTATCATGACATAACCGCGTACACTGTTATTAAAAGTTCCACTTCTGATTTCCAAATTGAGAACAAAACACAAAATAACTGTTGACCCACCATTTAAATCATTTTTCTTGATATCTGTTTCCAATTGCACATCTGAAATCTTTATGGTCAGAATAAACCAATCATAATATTTTGTCCTATAGCATTCTCAAATGATTTTAATATTCACTCAGACATTTGAAATTACTTTTTGACAATGGGCTTCAATGAAGTAGAAAGAAAGCTAGAATATAAATCTATCAGATTAGTGTTTAGTAAGTGCAATTCCTTGCGTGTATCGATTTTCACCACACACACACTTCACTTTATACACGCAAGTACAATTTCTTTTTAGGATTTCCATAACGTCATTAAGCTCTGGATAAGTTGCCTTTACAGAACTTCGAGTTGCTTTAATTTCCTTTGGCACATCTCTTAATGTTCAATGCAAGAAGAAATAAAATGGCGTTCTACTTGCTAACATGTAAATTTGAATTATTCAAAGATCCTTTCATTTCAAGTTCACAATAGAATGTAACTTAGAAAAATAGAACGAATAAGCATATTCCTTGCCGACATAGATATATCGATTCTGGTTTCTTTCAATATCTCACCAAATATTTGCAAATTGTCTTCTGCTGTTGCTCAATAGACCATTGATTTATGTAGTATTGACTTTTGGGAAAACAACAATCATCTATGCATGAACTAAACATGTACAAAACTTAAAAACAAATCACTATTTCTTAGTTATACGGTGCTTGAACTGAATATCAGAGTGTAATTATCTCGATTTGTCTTCAGTAATCGACAATAACGTGCGAATGTTTATATGTCATCTTCATTCCTTTTTAAAATCTACATTGGTTCTATTTGCTCATAAACTACATTTAGGTTTAAAGTCTACCTCCGATTATTCCTTCTAAACACGTGTACCTTCAGTCGTGAACTTCATTTACCTAGTATTTGACAATTGCATACCCGACATAGCACTTTTGCGAATTATATCTGCATGTTTACTGACGAATTTACCTCAGTGAAACACACATTCAGGTAAATGCTTCATTTTTTTTTCAAACTGTGTACCATCTGATTCTCAACAGAGGCACTTTTGCGTTTAAAGGATGAAGGTAGGACGTTTATAAAAGTTTAGAGGAAGCTGGTTAAAAGTTAATCTTGTATGAAAGCTTAACAGTGTGTGCAGTCCTACATGAAGAGCTATGATTTGTTTCATTATACTTTAATATAAATAAGCAAAAGGGAAATGAATAACACATGGGTGTTAAATGCTTGTAACATGCATTGCTCAAGTGCACATACACATATTTCTTCCATTTTTTTCCCTCTACGGTTTAAACTTCAAGGCCATTATAAAGCATGGGATAAATACAGCTCAATGCCCAGCTTTCTGTTATTGGATTTTTACTTGGAGCTCATGTAAAATTTGAAAGGTTGAGCTTCAGGAGCAGCGTCCATAACATGCGAATGGGCATTAATGTTTCTGTGTAGAGCGATTAAAAATGAATTTCGTGACGCAGTGCATTCAATCAAAAATATAATTGATGTGTCATACCTTCATATTGCATTAATTTCCATTTCGTTAGAAAAGTAAACATTGTAATTAGTAGGAAGTCAGCATCAATTCGAAAATCGCTTTGCTGTGTAATTCTTTTCATGACATAACAAAGGTATATACTTTTACTGTGGAAACGAGGCAATACGTACATGTGTTAACATGGGCATAATGAAATTGTGACATTAGATTTATGCCTCTAACAATTAACAAATTCGAGGATGATAGTAGTTTCATTTCTGTTTTTTTAGAAATTAGGATGCTTCGCAAACAAGTTGGTAAGTTGGAAAAGGGGAAACTAAATATCACACTCAAGTGATAACCAGTTAAAATTGAATTTTGGTTGTTGCAAACATAAGAATGTTCATCTTTAATTACCTCACTGAGTTTTGCACAATGATTTGACAGATTTGGGAAGATGCCACATGACCAAATATTTGTTTTTGATACACATTTTGCTACATAATACTTTGATGGAAGAATGGATTATAGATTGCATTTTGATCTAACAGCAATGTATGTATCTGATTATCTTAATTTTATGTTTGCAAGTTAACCACAGAAGCCAGTAGAAAATAGCATTAATGAAATTGGCTTAAAAAACGTTATTGATTGCCGTTTCCTTCTGTTCAGTTTTGATTTGTAATAGCTATGTATACCCACAGCACGTAAATAAAGTTGCGATGTGTTAGAAACTAGTTGAAATTAAATGCATGAACAGTGATTACAGTGATATCTGTGACATCATTGAAAATTCATACTGAGATGGAAATCTTTCTTTCCACAGAATCACGAAGGCCATCATTCAGGAAATTTCAAAGTAATACAGCAGCTAAGTTTCTAGATAATATTACTAGAAGTATCAATGCTGTGTCTAACAATAATTTAAAATCGAATCATTCATATACGTTTGACTTCGATTTCACAAAGCAGTTAAACGGCTAGCTCATTTTCAAACCAAGAAAGATTTTTGTTTCAGTGAAACTATCTGTATGTCATGAACCGGAAAGATAAATCAAGTTGAGCATATTTTCCAATCAATAGATATGAAACATTTTCTTCCAAGAAGTTGCAAGATATTTGGCATAAAATTTTAAAAAGGACGCTGCATATTAATCTCACCGATATTCATTGTAGTTGTTATTTTAAAACTAAAATGACACAGTAGAGCATGATTGCCAGAAACAAGTTAATTGAAGCATTATTCAATAAACATTAAAGAAAAGAACAATAAAGAGGTCAGCCCTTTGTGTCCGCAATAACACATGATGCATGTTCAAACTAACAACGTTTTCCATTTGAATGATCTGCATTCTTCTATTCCCTGTATATAAACTCATCTGTTCAGATAAATTTTCAACGTCACTGTTGTTTTTTTCTGCTTTTGCCACCTTCTATGGCTGCACATTCCAGACACATACCAACTTTATTGTAAGAAAAGCCACTCATAACTCTTTCAAATTTTGTCTCGTTTTTACGTAAATCTATATTCCTAAGTAAACAATATTTCTATACTGTCCAGGCAATCATATTTTATATCCGTATAGCATGGTTATGCACAGAATGTCGAATATAGTGCCATACATCCTTGAAGATGCAGAGAAATAACAACTAAAATATATGGGATGTATCTTCAGAATTGTGATAAATGAAGACAGAAACTATTCTTGAAGATGTCGATACATGTTCTCAAACTTTTCTGTCTTCTACCTGATGGAAGAGGATGGAAAAGTGTCTTACCGGAAAGGTAGGGCTCTTTGATGATGTTGGTGCCATTTCGGAGGCAGTACGAAGTAGAGAACGAGTCAATGGATGGAATGTTGGTTTGTGTGATGGACTATGATGTGCTCACTACTCTCTGTAATTTCCTGCATATTAAGCAGGGCAGTTACAATACCAAATTGTGATGCATCGAACAGGATGGCTTACATGGTGCATTTATGAAACCTTTTCTGTACTCTCAACATTTCGATGGATCTCAACATGTTAGGGCTGCGCTGGGACACAAAGGTTAGCACTGTTGCGTCATGTTGCTAGGTCATTTCAATGTCAACCTCAGGTGACCCTCTGTACAGAGTTTGCACATTCTCGCCATGTCTGCTTGGATTACAGCTAGGTGTATTGATTTTTACCACTGTACAAACATGTGCAGGTTAACTTAATTGCACATGGAAAGCTAACCCATATTTTCCATTGCTCAGTTTTCCTGGTGAAAGAGTCAGGGTAACGGGAATAAGGTGGGAAAATGAGTTTGTATGATGTTCTTTGCAGGATCATGCAGACTATTTCAGCACTAATCTTAGTGCTCTTTTTTTTATGCACACTGTACATTCAACAAAAGATTTCAACTATATTTTCAGTAATGGAACACGGCTTTCAAAATAATTTCTAACTTGTTTCTGGATCAGCTCTTCAAGTAATGCCAGGCTTTCATCAATTGATGCAAATTTCTCCTGGTCGACAGGCATTTCAGTACAAATCAGAACTCTTTTTCTCAAACTCTCCACAGAACTGAGACTTGCTGATCCACAGCATGAACTATTACAATTCGTCCTGGTCCAAAGTAATAGCAGACCTTTGTTCCAATGGGATTTTGCTGAATTTATTTTTAACTTTAAATACCCACAATCATCAATTTATTTTTATCACGCTCACAAATAGATGAATTGAATTGGCATAAGTAAGGTGCCCATGGCAGTGGGCAAGTGAGCTGAAAAAAAAAATGCATCATCCATTCGGTGATACTGTATGAAGGCCAGAATTTTTTTTATTATTATTGTTATGTTTACTTATGTGTGTCTGAGCAACGATTGGCCAAGGGGATATTTTAGAACATCTTCCCGAAAGTATTGGTTGAGCTGTGTGGTGTTGCTGAACTGCTGAATTTAGAAGTTTCATTGGTCTGCAGAGCTCTTTGCTTTGATATATTGCTTTTGTTATTGATAATTCAGATAGAAATCTGTAATATTTAAAGCAGCTTAACACTTTGCATTGAAACAAGCGAATGCAACATTTAGCATACTCTAAACAAACTTACACTGTGTATGCCAGATAGATGATTTTGGAACAATTGTCCAAAAGTGCAACCGAATGTTCGACAGGACTAACCTTGAAATCCAACACTGATTTTTAGGCTGTACATTTCCGTCTTGATCTGACGACAGGGCATACATTTAAGTTGAGAGTAAAACGATTTGAAAGGGACCCAGATGGAACTATTTTGTGCATTGTGTGGTGTGTGTTTGGAATGATATGGCAGAAGAAATGGTGGAGGCTGTTACAATTACAACACTTAAAAGGATTCCAGATGTTTACATGAATATGAAGGGTTTAGAGGGATATGGACCAAACACTGGTAAATGCACTGGATTAATTTAGGATATCTGTTCAGAATGAACGAATTGGACTCAAAGGTCTGTTTCCCTGCTACGCACATTTATAACTCCATAAGTCAACCACTGAATCTGAACAGTCTCCTGAAACGATATCAACCATTTGAAAGAATGCCATTACATCAACCCACAAGACAGTTCATCATTTTCCTCCTCAGCCATGAAGGTCAGTCCAGGAAATGCACAATGTGTTGATTAAGAGTAAAGAAGGATATGCCTGTCGATTGAGAAGAAATGTCTAAAATTAGTGTCAACCTTCTGGAATTACATCCCTGCATTGTTTAGAGACAAATAAGGAAGATAGCATGGAATAATCTGTACGCTTAATAATGCAGTGCTAATGCAAGCAATCTTGGATGATGGCCTATAAGTAATTGTAACTGAATTTGGCTGCTTCACAAATATGTCTATCGTCAATGATTGGAAAATTCAGCAGATTAATGCAGCATGAACGACACACATGTACGTGTCCAACTATAAAGAGGAACGGTCAGTGGAAAGTCGATTTTGCCAGCCTTTTCAATGTCAAAGAATCACAAATGCTCATCTTCCATAAATTCTTTTTTTTTTTGTGGAACTAGTAGAAGGTCTGAAGTCATTTGATGATGAAATACTATATATTTGGATAATTACACGGTCAATATCATGACGATTTGAACTCCATAACTGATTGCTGTATTGCCACCACACTGGCATCTACCCGACAATGTCAAAACTCCTGCCACTATGTCATCCTAGAAAGAACCCAAATGACATTCGCTACAACCAAATGCAGCTCTATGAATCTGAATTCTGTATTGCAATCAGGGATGATATGTGTTATAGTCTAAGCGAATCATATTTTCGCACTACCCACCTGCCAGGCAATTTTCATTTTGGGATCAATGTCGACTAGTCAGTTCAGAAATTAATTAAAGTCTGGCAACAATTTTGCACCAAAGAGCTGAAATCCAGAAATGAGATGTGGTGAACATGATTGCCACGTCTCCATTACTGAATTTAACAATGTAGTACATCAACAGATGGAGAAATTATGAAGTCAACGTTTTCAAAATTACCATTCCTTGGTCTCACAGAAAACATGGGAAAAAGATTATCGAGGTTGCAATTTAAATTCAAAAAGCTCAATGGAGTTCCTCAGGGTTGTGTTGCAGCATGGGGTAATCTCCCCTGGTAATTTAAACCTGCAATGCGGAAATGATTTAAGTCATGCTGTAATCCGTTAACATTCGAAAGGCAAACTTACCTCAACATTTACAATTTAAAGTTAAAATTAACAACTTTATTTTTTAAAGACTAACAGATAATAATTAACTAACAACTATTTCCAACCCATTTCTCTAAATATATATTTTACGTTCCCCTCTGCAATACTGTTGTGATAAAGCCCCTGATTAAAATTTACAGAAAAGTTCAAATTTCAAAACCAGCCAGCTGTCGAATATTATCTTGGTATCGTCCTCTGTAGATTTGCTCTCGAAGACAGTGTCAATCTTCTTTTTTTTCCGTGCATACTTTTTATCCATTCATGTTTCTCTCAGATAGTTCTTACTAGCAGCCTACATATTTTGGCCTATTGACACTTATCACCCAGCTGTTCAATTTTTCCAAGACTTATATACCAAATCATTGGTCGTTTCATTAAATTTAATATTGCAGAAGTCCAAATTCAAACTTGATTGGAGTTTAGTATCTTGGGGCATAATTTAGACTGATTAGCAGAATTGGATTTTATTTTTGTCTCATAACTACCCGGGTACTGCCAGCTGCTAGACCACATGTAAAATGCTGCAACATTCTATGTGCTTGCTATGTCCTTCTAGTCTCTTAAAGGTACTGTACCCCTTCCATCCTCATAACAGTTGGCACAGTAATTTCAGCTGCTTCATCAAAAGCCTTGCTAAATCTTGAAATTAGAAATAGACCTTTCATTGGAGGATAGCATTATTGTTAGCACCGTTTTTCACTTCCGTGATTGACCATTGCAGATACGCCAGAAAAGTTAGTCAATCTTCATTCTAAATCTGAAAAGTGACAAGAGGCATTTGCACACCACAACTATCTTTCACCATCTATCACCAACAAGATGGAAGCTAACGATTTTTCATTGAAACTCAATGGAATCATCATCGGAGAATATGCAACTGTTAACACTCCTCTGTATTGCCACTAACGTAACAAAAAACGGAAGCAGGAAGATAGACACTATGTATACGAGAACTTTCAGAGTGCAATGATTCTTTCGTCATTCCATCATCTGTTGTCACATTAAAAACTATCAAACATCTTAAAGTGCAAAGCGATTAGTGATTGGAGATTGCATACATTCATGTTTGTTTGAAGTTCCAAGTCCACTCAAGCATGCAAATATGGTCTGGACATTCGAATACATTTGATAAACCTGGAAAAATCTTCTTCTACAAATATACACAGTACCACTATTCTACTATCATTAGAGCATTGTGTCTAAAGCTTTACTGCAGTAACTTAACAAGGATTAATTAACAGAGTCTTTCAGACTGACAAACCTCATTTCTGGGTAGGAAACGTATAAGAGATACATGGGAACACCAAACTGGCATGTTCATTTCCCTTTTCCCTTGATGTCACTGTGTCAAAATCCAAAAGCTCACTTTTCAAAAGCTATAGTTGCTTCGGTAAATATATCACGTGAAATAAAAATAGTATTAACTCCTTTGCCACCTAGTTTACCTGAATACTCCATAATGAAATTCCTCCATAAATCTGGTAGACGCATCCATTATGATTAACAATTAACGATTCCTACTTTTAGTTTTAGGGAGCGGACCTAAACACTCAATAATAATCCGTGTGAAAGAGTCTTTGAATGAGTGATTTGGAAACAAAGATACTGCTTTTATTACAATTTGGCACGAGTGCCATGTATGTCAATAGTTGAAGACATCCTTGCATATTCCAGGCTAATAGAAATGCTTTCGTACCTTGCCTGAGTCTTCCTTACTCTTAAGTGCCCTCGCACTCGTAATTCATAAGCTACCTGTAACACTTCCTGTCTGTATGTTACGGGAACACACTTTGGTGCACTTCTGTCTAAATCTCCTCTGCACTAACCGATTGTAGTCTTAATGTTCGTCTTAGGATTCTATCTTTATGATAATAACCTTCAAGGAGAGATTCTGACTGCTTTTCTGGTTATGTGTTTTTTTTTATATATATATATATATCCTTAATTGTTTTGTCGTTCTGTTGTAAGTTCATCAGTCTTTCTGAACGAAACACTTCTGTTTTAGCTTTTGCCTGTTCAGGTTTCACCATTACATCAGAGTGTTCGCAAATTGAATCTCGACACGTATGTCTTTCTCTTTAGTTTTGGCTTAGAATTGTGATTTATGATAGTGAGATCTCGTTATCACACAGTCTGGAAACATTCTAGGATATTTTTTCTTTATCTCCTCAATTCTCTGGTCTTCCTTTGGCTTGTCCACAAAACGGGTCTCACTTCCAACATGGAAACTGCTAAATCATTCCCAAAACAACTACATTCCTGGAACTGACACTTTGTCAATCACTCCCACCGCTTTACCCAAGTCTTGAGTTGGCATTCCAAATTTATCTTACATAGGGGAACATTGAATTTCTATTTGTCTATACCTCAAACTATCGCTCTCTCAGGCAACAGGTTAGAAAAAGTGCAAATGCCTTCATCTCTTTCTATTATGGACTGGTTAGGTCCTGTATCTCCCAAAATTATAATCTTTTCCCCTCAAACACTCGTTAAGTACTTGACTAGCTCCCTTAGATTTTCAGCGATACTTTGTCCCAGTTAAATCCAATTCAAATCACTTTGCTAATTCCCAATCTATCATATTTTTCTGTCTTTCTAAACCTTATTTAATTTTTTTTAGTATCCCCAGAAATGCTTGAGCAATTTTAAGAGCCATTTCTCTTCGTTATAATTTAACCAAACAAAAGTAAATAAGGGCTAAAGAAAATGTCCCACCCACGTTTTATTTAAAGATCTGGGACACTAATCGGCAAGTGCGTAAATCTTATGGGATCTTCCATACCACAAATGCTTTTAAATCTGTCCAAATCTCAGACTGGATATGTGTAAATCTGCCCAAATCGCGGAAAGTACCTCAAACTGTAACGACACGGCGTTGAACCTTCTGGTAATTTAACCAATCACACAGAAAAGCTCAACCCGCCTCATACTCTGTTACAGTATGAGTGGCAGAGAACTCCCAAATTCCACTACTAAAGAAAAAAAAGTCAATTTCTAACATAAAAGTAAACATTAAACAACGTCTATTCACAACTCCATGCATCCTTTCTCATAAATGTTTGTCATCTCCCTCCAACTCTATGAAAATATACTATTCCCCAAAAAAAATTAAAATTGTATCAAATTAATTGCATAACTACACAATGGCTGCTGTAGTCAGTGCCTGTCTTCTTCAAGGAATCCCTGGGTCATCTTCCGTCTTTTGCTGAAGAGATGTTTCATATGGACAAGGTACCATGGATAGAGAGTGTTTTGAACGGCAGTCTCTATCGAGCTGGCAGTTAGTTTCCGATGGCAGTTGATCTCTGTTTAACTTTCAAAATGTATGTTTTTTTTTTCACACACCAAACATTGTATTGTCTCATTGGTTTGCGTTTGGTAAAAACAATACATTCAAAATCGAGTGGATTTCAGCATCCTGGAGCATAACTTAAACTGATTGGTTAGATTCGAAATGTGATCAAAATAACTGAAGTACCTAGTTTGTAGCCAAATGTTACATATTATCTATTTCCAGTACACACTGAGATAGCTAGGCAGTCACATGACAGGTACCTGCCAGCTCGCAGTGCAAAACAGCATTCACTCTATCTTATGCCACAGTGCGCCCCTTCAACTTCATGACAATATCAAAATGCTGGCGGGTTAAGTTCACCAAATGTCGCCACCTTATACAACTCATTTAGGGATTGAATATATATATATATATATAAGCTGAAAAGTATTGAGGTTATGCCATGAATGAATTTTTATTTTAAGAAACCTCAAAATGAATGGAATTAGCGTGGCACAATGGCTCGTTGGTTGGCACTGCTGCCTCGGAGCGCCAGAGACGTGTTGGATTCCAGCCTCTGGTGACTGTCAGTGTACAAATGGAACGTTATCCCTGGGTCTACGTGGGTCCCAACCGACGGTTCTGCCTTTATCCCACAGTTGAACGGTGCGCAAATCAGGTGGATTGGCCATTGTGAATGACCCAGGGTGTTCACAGATATGTAGTTAGGTACGTTGACCATGGTCAATGCAGGCTAGTGTAACAATCCGCTCTTCAGAGGATCAGTGTGAGGATCAAATGACCTGTTTCCATAATACAATGATTATAAGGATAATGAATCATCAATCCCTTGCTCGTGATGGATTTGGGAAAACTCTGGCTGGTTGGACTACAGGATGTTGTCAAATGCAGTATACACCTTCAGATGGCAAAATGCTTCCCAATTTACATATTCTCTTTAGGGCAACAGAAGTGTAAAAACCAAAATACAACGTATTCTTCATGTGAAGAATCTCTTCTATTTCCATGTGATCTTCCATTTTTCTGTTGTAATAACGGTATACAATACAGATAAAAATTACCTGGTCGATTTTTCCTATTGAGTCCAAATATATATTTTTAATCTGTTTAATCCAGCCTCCATTGATTCTTGTGCATGCAGATTCCCAGGCTTTGCTCTTTAGATCATGATCAACTCCAATACCCCAGTCGCAGGCAGAGACATTTAATTCATCAACTGCTATTACAGGCATGTTTTACTTTCTCATTGTTTGTAACCAATGATTGTCGACATGAAAGAGAACGTATTTGGAACTTTAGGACGTGCAGAAAGCAAAACACAAAGATGCAAGCTTTGGAGATACCCGTGATCATATTTGAATTAATATCCTGAGATTGTATCAGATCCCAAGTCACCATTCAGAGTTTCCAAATCAATTGTTACAAACATTTTACAACTCTGATCCGTCACAACGGTGTTCATACTTCAGGGAGGATGTCATGTCAACAGACATTATAGGTCGGTTTAAAATGAAATGATACTTGAGTTATTATTCAGTGATTCGGAGAAAGAGAACACTGAATATTCTCGAGAGTCAGAATCGAAATGTGTGACGCTGAAAACGCACATCAGGCCAGGTAGCATCCCAGGTACAGAAGGGAATCGATATTTCTGGAGCAGCCTCATGAAGAATTAATACACAGAACATGGAATCTACTGTTTCTTGGATGCTGCCTGACCTGCTGTGCTTTAATATCTTTGTCCATACGCGTTTTTTGTTATCCTTTACATTGAATGAAATTTTGAAGCTAAACAATTTCTCACATAATTATCATTTGTTATTTTGTTGTGCTCTTACAATCGTAAAATGGACACGACATAGCAATGTGCTTGACTTAGCAATTGATGCTGCTGCCAACAGCAGCAGGTCCAGTAGATACAGCATTTCCAGCGCCTTTCTTAAACAATAATTGGTAGTGTTACAGATAAATTGTTTTTTTTTACCTTCGAATGGTTCAATTTAAATTGACTTTATCTCACTGCCCTGTACAGAGTATATGATGCAAGCCACGAATTTCATAGATTCATAGAGTGGTGCAAGAAAGCAAAGGAAAAATCACAATCCTCCATGGCTCTTGGAATTTCGACGTACAATTCGAAGATTATTGTCGTTGCCTTCAGAATGAACTTGCTTAATTAACGCAATGTTCATAATTGGTGCTGATCCTAGCGAAGCCAAAATTAGTTTGTTCTGCAATCAGCCTATGTAATCAGAACAGCATTTGACTCTTATGAAAGTTCATCGCATCCACTTTGGGTAACGTTTTCCAATGTCTCTAAAGTTCTTTTTTTTGGTTGACTGCTTTGATTTTACCTTCTGATTTTCCATGATATTGTCTCGTTGGCACCTGCCACAGTTTCTGCCCGTTCTTACTTCAACTGACTTTCTGTTTCTTTTTGCCCTGCCATTAACTTACGTTTTGCTGGTCATTCGTTGTCCCATTCGAAGGACGTTTGTTCTTCCAATTGAACAATTACCGTTTTACAGTTTACTCATTTTGCTCATGAACGATTAGATTTTCCAGTTTGCTTTGCAATGAGCCATATTAGGTAAACACTTATGAATATAGACATTTGGCCTCAACTGTTAATTTGTTTACATTGCCGTTAATATCTTGATACGTCACATTGCCAAATGATAACAAAAACGCCAAGTATAGTTTTCATAATCAACAACAAAACCGAAATTGATGGAACAACACACCAGGTCTTGGAATATATGTGGAGAGAAATCAGTGCTAACGTTATCTGTCTCGTGATCCATCTTCAGAAAGAATGGTGTTTAGGAAGATTTTTTTTAATGCAGAATCGTTTGGGGGAGGGAGTATGGAATAAACGATAGGCTGAAAATAAAGCCTAAACAGGGAGAAGAACGGTTGGAAAGGCAAAGAGTGAACAGCAATCAGCCAAGGAGAATGTGTAACTACGAATGGGAACTATTAGTTGTGAATAATGGTTCGTGTATGATAGCAGACTATATTACTACAAGTTTGGCGCAATGACAGGGGAGAAGATACCTCAAACACAAAAATGTTTGCGCTCGGTATTGAGTCCAGAAGGCTGCAGAGTTTCAAAGTGGAAAATGGGTCTCCATTCTTCCAACTTGCACTAGCCTTCGCTGGAGTACAGCCGCAAGCCTGAGACTGACATATTAGTTAGGAAACAAAGTTATGTATGGAAGTGACAGGCAATTGGTAGCTCAGGGACCTTTTTTTTAATAAATTGACGTAGGTATTTTGTGGAGCAATCACCCGGTCTACGCTTTGTTTCCACAATGTAGAGGAAACCACTGTTTCTATACTTTTCTCCACTTGCTGGTTAATTCGCTTGCTGCATCTTACTCCAGAGTAATAGATCCAGTAAAGATACATTCACTGCCACCGGATCATTGCTGAAGTAGAGAATATTCCAATCAAACTTCAGAAATGCATATTTTTTTTCAATTCTTGCAACAATCACGATCATATTTGAAAAGCCGAGATCCCCACGTTTTCGGTACTTCATAATAGGTTTTCCAAACAATAATATATTCCAACGTTATAGGTGAATGCTCTTCACTGTAATTTGCTTGTGAATCTGTATATCTTTGTGCTCCTCATAAAATGTTGCCTAAGGCAATGCCAATTACACTGTCAACTGAAATCTTCAGGTCCTTACATCTAATGGAATGGCTTCTATTAATGAAAAATGCAGGACACCCAGCCACACTACCATTGCAATATTCTCATTAAAAGCACTATTCCTTTTCGTTCTGTGCATTTATGGTTCTCATTTGAAGTACCGCTTTCTTGCTTACTCACTAAGTTCACAATTATAGTTTCAATCCTGTCCATGATATATTTGCCAGTTGTTTTCTTGGGACCTGGCTGGATAATAGTAACAATTGACATTTATATAATATTCGATTGACATTCTATAATGTTGTGGTCCAATTTAAGTTGAGTTGTTCCTGTAACTCGTGTCTTGTTACTTAACAAAATAGTGTAAATGCTGCATCTTAGGTATCGTTGCACACAGTGCATTTGAATGAAATGAACTTAAGTAAAATATAACAGTGAACTTCGGTGATCTACGATTCATTTATTTTATTTTCAGATGTGGATGCATTGCAAGTCACAGGTGCGAACTCTGATTGACATATGAAAATTCAATTTGGATTGCTTCTGGTGAATTACTTCACTTTCAGGAAACACCTAATTGATCAAAAACTGTATACTTTGTGCACTGTTACTATTCCAGAAATATATCGTATATGATGTTTGTTAATGCTTACCAGAGATACCGAAGCAACTGCTAGTCATATGTTCCATTATATATTCAATTTTGATGCTATCAATCGATGAGACAACCATGCAATGTATGTAGCAATGTTGCCAGCATGAAATTACAACTGCATGCAAGTGCTTGAAACTCCATAACGCAGTTTAGAATGCAATTGTGTTGGGATTCCCTTGTATTCCCGTGATTAAAGCGTTACTGAATGGACGGAAATCGATTGATTTTCTTAATAGTAATCGTTCATGGCCAACAGCGTCTATTTTCTCTGCACTAACTTGACACAAGCGTAAATTAAAGATTGGAGTGTTTAGATATCAAAAACGTGAGCCAGATTCCAAGTAAAATGCAGTTTATTGGGGACGAAAGTTTATTGGGGACAGTTTTCATCTGTTCAGGAGTTTTCTGGCTTTGTGAGGATTTTTCTTTCAAGGCAATTGGTCCGCTAGGAAATGAATCAAATTGGCTAGCAAGAAAAATGGGCAGCACAATTCAAAATTCACCCTCAATATATCCATGATGATCGGTTCTTTTAAAGATTCCCTGCACAAGAGAAGGTTCATTTTGCATGAATTTGAACACAGAACATTACAGCGCAATGCAGGCCCATTAGCCCTCTGTGTTGTGCCGACCTGTGGAACCAATCTGAGGTGCATCTAACTCACATTATCCCATTATCAACCATATGCCAATGTGGTGACCATTTAAATGCCCTTAAATTTGGCGATTCTACGACTGTTGTAGGGAATGTGTTCCACATTCCTACTACTTGCTGAGTAAATACACTATGTCCGACATATCTCCTATATCTATCATCCCGCATTTCAAAGCTATGTCCCCTCGTGATAGCCATCGCCATCCGAGGAAAAAGGTTCTCACTGTCCAACATATGTAACTTCTGTTTATCTTATAGGTCTGAATTATGTCATGTCTCAATTTTCTTCTCTCTAACGAAAACAGCCTTATGTCCCTCAAACTTTCCTCATTAGAATCTCTTCCCATACCAAGCAAAATCCGAGTAAATCTGCTTTGAACCCTTTCCAAAGCTTCCATATATTTCCTGTAAATCAGTAACCAGAACTGCATGCAATACTCCAAATGTGACTGCACCAGAGTTTCGTATTGCTGCAGCATGATCTCATGGTTCCGAAACTCAATCCATCTACCCATAAAAGCCAACACACCGGATAACTTCTTAACAACCCTATAAACCTGGGTGGCAACTTTCAAGGTTTTATGTACCTGGACACCGAGATCTCTCTCCTCATCTACAGTATTGAGAATATTACCATAAGCCCAGGACTCTGCATTCATGTCACTGCTTCTGAAGTGAACAACCTCATACTTTTCTACATTAAACTTAATTTACCACCATTCAGCTCTGTAATTATCTATGCCCCTCTTTATACTCCGATATTTTTTCATCACTATGCATAGTTCTATTGACTTGACTGTCATTCTCAACTAACCTATCCTTCTATGCCCTTATCCAGACAATTTATCAAAAATGACAAGGAACAGGGGACCCAAAACAGATCCAAGCGGTACCTCACCAGTAACTGAACGCCAGGATGAATATTTCTCATCAACCACCGCTGTTGTTCTTTTTCATCTCACCAACTTCTGATCCAAACCGCTAAATCACCCTCAATCCCATGCCTCCGTATTTTGTGCAATAGCCTACTGTGTTGAAACTTACCAACTGCCTTACCGAAATCCATATGTAACACATGAAATGCTTTACCCTCATCCACCTGTTTAGTCACCTTCTCAAAGAACTCAATAAGGTTTGTAAGGCACGACCTACCCTTCACAAACAGTGTTGACTATCGCTCATCAACTTGTTCCTTTCTAGATGATTATGAATCCTATCTTTTAGAATCATTCCCAAAACTTTACCCACAACCAATGTAAGATTCACAGTTCTATAATTTCCAGGGTTGTCTCTAGTCCCCTTCTTAAACAATTGAACATTTGGCATCCACCAGTCTTATAGTACTATTATTATCGACAATGACCACATAAAGATCAAAACCTAAGGCTCAGCAATCGCCTCCCTGACTTTTTCAGAGGATCCTAGGATAAATCCGATGCAGCCCTGTGGTCTTATTTATTTTTACACTTTCCAGAACTGTTAACACCTCCTTCTTGTGTACGTTAATCTCTTCTAGTGTAGGCTGTTTTATCCCAGTATTCTCCTTTTCCTCATTGTCTTTATCGAGTGTGAATTCTGAGGAAAAATATTCATTTCGCACCTGCCCTATGCCCTCTGACTCCAAGCACAACTTCCCACCACTGTGCTTGATTGAACCTATTCTTACTCTAGTCATTATTTTATTTCTGATGTACCAATAGAAAGTCTAAGTGTTTTCCTTGATACTACCCACTAATTAAGCTGTTCCCTCTTGGCTCTCCTTAGCTCTCTCTTTAGGTGTTTCCTGGCTTACTTGTAAATCTCAAGCGCCCAAACTGAGTCATCGCAAACCATCCCAACATAAGCCTTCTTCTGTCTCTTGACAAGAGATTAGACTTCCTGAGTAAATCACTGTTCCCATTGTCGACAAATTTTCCCCCGTCTGACTTGTACATATTTGCCAAGGACTTGCAGTAGCTGGTCCTTGAATAAGCTCCACATTTCAACTGTGCTATCCCCAGCAGTTACCGCACTATCCTGTGCATCCTAAATTTTGCTTAATCGCGTCGTAATTGTCTTTCCCCCAGCTCTAACTTCTGCCCTGAATTATATAATATCACTTTCCATCGTTAAAGTAAACATAACGTATTGTGTTCATCATCATCAAAGTGCACACCTTCCTCCAAATCTAACGCATTGGACAAAAACATTGGGATAAATGAAAAAGTACCTTCTCAAAGCTCCTAACAGGAAACGTGGCAACGTTTCAAGTAAATATTTGAACTTGAAGAACAAATTAGCTTCCATGTAAATTGTTGGGTGTTTAATAACTTCATTCTGCAATCAAATCAGTAACAATCAAACTGATTGGCGTTAATGGTGATGAGAAAACCTGTTGACTGACAAAATTATTTTGAGGAACGATGATTTTGTACTCTACTTCTATTCTTGTCAGTGCCAACAATTTATTTTCTGATGCTTTTGCAACATATGGTTCATTTAACTCTACAAACGATTTTATCCACACACCACCTTTCATACATAATTAAATTTATTGGTTCAAAGCTGACTGGATTGTTTTCATTGCACAATCCCAGCTATACAGAATTTATGTTGCAGTGACCTTATGGTGTGGATTTACTTACCACACATTGCGCTTTAAAGAATTTGCATTTGGAGCATTCATTCATTTCCAGAATTTCATGGTAAACTTAAATATATCCTCGGTTGTCTTTGTTTTAGCATATTAAAGTCAATTGCATTATTTTCATACCTAATTTGTGGTGATCCAGAATTTATGTTGCTGTGGTCTTATTGCTGTGGATTTATTTAGCACATTTTGTGCTATGCTTTCAAATATATGCATTCAGCCTTAATATAATTCATTCCAGTTTCAGAAATCCAACGTTAAACTTAAGCTTATTCTCATAATCCAACTCAGTAGCTTTTGAAATTAGGGGACGTTGCACTTATGATCCTTAATGTAAGAATGTAAGTATTCTCTCTGTATGTAAGACGCAACGTTTTCATGCCGAGGTGGGTCGCGGATGGAATTAGCTGCCAGAGGGAATGGTGTATGCTGGTATGACGCAACTTTTGGAAGGTATATGGATGGGAAAATGGACAGAATGGGTATAGAACAATATGGACAAAATGCCGGCAAATGGGACTGGATTAATACGGGATGTCTTGTCCGCATAGCCGAGTTGGAAACAAGGGTCCATGCTATACGACTCTATGACATCTTGCTGTGACATAAGGTAACACGAAAATGCTCATTGCTGTACAAAAATAGAATAAACTAAAATATAGCATTTCTCAACTATGTTAATTCTGGAAATGCTGACATCTTTGATACGTCTGCTTATTTTCCGGTGACCACCTTCTCTCCCCACCAACCAATTCATACCTGTCATGCATGCAAAAACATTGTCATAGACTCATAGAGATGTACATCATGGAAGCAGACCCTTCGGTCCAACTTGTCCATGCCGACCAGATATACCAACCCAATCTAATCCCACCTGCCAACACACGGTCTTTAGCCCGTTAAATCCTCCCTATTTATATACCCATCCAAATGCCTCTTAAATGTGCGGTATTGAAGTAACTTAAAAATTAACGTTCTTTTGAACAAACGATATCTTTCAGATAAAATAATGCATTCTTTCCCTTCTTTATAGATGAGTTGCCACTTGAAACGGATGAAGGTCAGAGAATAATTCGTTTTAAATTGAGACAGTTGCACTTTATAATAACATGAGATTTCTTACATTTCAATTTGGTTTAACCAAGTTTGGTTTGTTTGCGTTTGATTAGCATCGATATTTGTGTCCGTAATCAAATAAATACTGCATTGTTGCCCTGAAAATAAAATATGTTTGAGATCACAACGGTTCAAAGACCATCCATGAAGTTTGTAAGGGACGTCATTAAAGTAGTAGTGGGGGGAATGGTGCGTGGTGGTGTTTGGAGAACTGGGATAGACAGGATTGTTGAATTTCCAGATTCACATGATTGGAATGTACGTATTGCAGAAAAAAACGGCGTGCCTTGCTGCCAAATTTGCAAATACAGATACGTCTGCTGAGGTGGGTGGGAGGTCAAAGAGAGTGACAGAGAATGCAACAATTTAAAATAAAGAGAGGGAATGGTGATTTTGAACTCAATATTGAGGCCAGAATTTTATAAGCTTTCTAGTTTCAACATGAGATGTTGCTGTTCCAGTTTCTTCTGCCATTCGCTGGAGCTTTGCAGCACGCTAAGGGCAGAAAAGTGGGACAAACAAGCAAGACACATTGTTTAAAATTACTGTCGATAGAAGGTTGAGGTAATGCTTGCGCACAGACCAGAGGTGTTCTGCAAAGTGGTCGAAAAGTCTAGGTATAGTTTCTCCAACGTTGAATTGCCCACATTACAAAAAGCATATTTGAAGGAGGTACAATTGAAATGCCTTTGGATAATGAGTAAGGAGTAGTGTAGGGGCTGGTGTTGCACCATTTTGTGGTTACATGGAAAAGTGCTGTTGCGACGGGGGTAATTTTGCTGTTCAAAGGACAAGTGTGCCCTAGAGGAAAATATCCCTGTAAAATGCAGCCAGGAGGAGTGAGACAAATTAGATGTATTAGTTTACAACTCGTTGATTGGTTATTGTAACCAATCTAATTGCCAATATGTCTCAAGAAACGTTTCCCATGAAAATGTTCTAGTTAATTTGAATATCATTTCGTCACTTTTGGGAGTGGGAAACTCAGATGAATGGTTGGTTTCAAATGCCATTAAAACCAAAAGCACTTGTTCAACATCAGCATAATCTGAGGTTATCGTGAAGAACTCTCTTCCTAACCTCTACCTTCCAGTGAAGTGAGGTGATCAATTAGTTAACCAACACCAGACATCCCTTGTTAATAGGGGAACAGAGTTATTCTCCAAAAAGACAAGGCCACTTTCTTTCGACAATTGATTCAATTATCTCGATGCAAACAGGTAATGTTTTTAACTGCTAGAGCCTCGTTAATCGATTGTTGTATGACACACCTGTAACAAAAACAGAAATTGCTGGAAGAACTAGGTAGGACTGGCAGCATCAATGAAAAGAAAGCAAAGTTAATGTTTTGACTCCAGTGATTGTTCTTCAAAATCAATTTTTGTTTCTGATTTCCAATATCCACACTTCTTTCAGTTTTATTTATCTGTTTAGTTTAATACTCAGCTAATAATTCAGGGAATTATTTCAGTATTGGAGGGGTTTAGTCTAATTTGTAATAAGACTTGTACTCCTCTTATCATTCATATTGTATTCGATTTTAACACTACATTTTATGCTTTAATTTTTGATATTGTAATTATCATTCCTTTTTATTTGTTTGCGGGATGAGGCCATCGCTGGCTAGGCAAGCATTTATTTTCCATCTTCATTTGCTCAAAGAGCAGTTAACATTCGATCACATTGCTGTTGGTATAGAGTTACATGTCGATGAAACCAGGTAAGTATGGCTGTTTCTTTGCCTCGCAAAGCATTAGTGAACGAGATAGATTTTCCCAACAATTGACAATGGGTTCATAGTCACCTTCAGACCCTTACTTCCAGATTAGCATTGAATTCAAATTCCACCATCTGCTGTGGTGGAATCTGACCTCCTGTTTACTGAATTAATTGTCCAGCGATGGTACCACTAGGCCAAAGCTTACCCTCATCTTTGCATTATCTGTTCATTTTGTTTATTAATATACATGTTTTATTGTATGCCATTACTATCTCCTTCCAAGTTACTTAATGTTAATTGAATTTCATCATTGCTATTAATACTATTCATAAGTTTAGACTCATTACCAACAAATCTCATGAACATCCAATAAATGAAATACAATCAGGATGCAGTACTTTTTCGTCTTATTCCTGGCAGACTTTAAATGACTTTTAGCATTAATAGTTGGTTAGCATTTCAATTTTTTATCGAAGCAAACTAAAGCTTTGAATTCTTTCAAAAATGTACGCGTTTTGATATGTCTATGAGTTCCCCTGGACAGTCAGCAGGTTTGCACTGTGCACAGGTTTATTGATATATATAATGCTGCACAGAAATGCACTTAACCAAGCTCTATAATGTGCTAAACGACGATTTGCTGCAGACATCACTGAAAGCTAAATAGATGCTAATAATGCGTTGCCGATGCCACCATACGGCGGGTGTTGGAAGGGGAGGGGTGGAAGTATTCAGAAGCAGCCCTTTGTGCATCAGAAGCCATCACATAAAAATAGTACCACTTTTGTCTTACTGCTGGATTGCTCTGAAGTCCCCATCAGCTACACCCATCAGGCAATTCGCTGAGACTTCCAAATTTTTGTAATCCAAAATGGAGTTGGGTATTCTTAGAACTATCTGCAGTACTGTTGGAATCCACGATAATGCTCACGGACCTCTGGAGCAGCCTGCAGAACATATTGGTTGATAGTTCAGAACGTCCTTTTCCTTGAGGCCAGTGAGTCCTAATGTTAGGATATTCAGCCAGCCAGAAAGCATTGTGTTTGATCTCAAAGCTAGATTATTTATCATCTACTGGCTCATTATATTGTTTCGTTCAGGGTGAGAAACATTCTAATCGCCTACAGATTGATCACCAACTACTCATTGTCAAGAGGGCAATCTTATGAAATGGTGCAATTACTATTATGATAGACCAACCATTCATTAATGTAATAATAATGAACATCCTGTGCTTTTTTCTGTCAATTTTGTTGCCAGACTGTGAAGATATTTTGAGACATTAAAGAAGCAAATTTGATATCGAAAATGTTCTTCTAAACTCGTATGGTACAGAATTGCACAATTTTGTAAGGGTTTTCCAGTTTGATTATTCAGCATACCAATACAAAAGCAGCAGCATGACCATCTAACAATACATGATGAAAATGTTTCTAGACATTATACTAAAATTGCAAAAATTAATTGCTTACATTATTATTGATTCATTATTAACGAAGACAGAACCCCACTGCAAAAGAATGTGTAGCAACGTGGCTCGTGGAGTTCATTTACTAAACATTGCACAGCATGTTGCAAACAACCATAATTCGTCCATTAATTCAAAAAGCCGTAATTTCAATTACTTTTAAGCTTGGTCTGTGTTTTTTCAAAAAAAAAATTCTTAAGCAGCAAGTTACGCATAGTAAATTTATAAAACAATGTCAAAGCGTCTGTTTTTTTTCACAAATTTAGAATTGTGATAGCGTGGAAACAGTCCACTCAGACCAACAAGTCCTCACCGATCCTGTCAAGAATAATCCACCCAGAACCATTTTATCTATGCTATATTTACACCTGACTAATGCACCTAACCTACACAACCGAGAACAGTATGGGCAATTTAATGCGGCCAATTCATGTATCCGGCACATCTTTAGACTCTGAGGGAAACCGGAAAAACCTGTGGAATCTTATGCAGAGGCGGGGAGATTATGCAACACCACACAGACAGGCGGTCGAGGCTGGAAACGAAACCATGTCCCTGATGCTGTGCAATGTTAAAGACTAAGCCACCTCTCTGCCCCCAATGAGACATGGTGCCACCATGCCACTGCTTCAATAAGATCATTGAAGGAATGCTCGAAGCAGACCAGTACAAAATAATTCAAAAATGATTTCACTTTTAATTACAACGTCAGTTTTGCTGTGATTTCATCAGAAAAACATATATTGTGCAGACAGACAGCTTCTCTATTAAATAAGCCTCAGAACGTTATAAAATTTGCGTGTTATGTACGAGGCCAGATCACTCAAACCATTCTGAAGTAGGCAGCCCTGAGCACAACTTTGCAATTTGTTTCCGTAAGTATACAGTGAAAATCATGCAGATTAAGTTATTACAGTTAACTACCAGGTTTAAACGAGAACAAAAATCAAAACATTACACAAAGCAACACGAACAACACAATAAAGAACCCCTACAGTACTCAGTCTATAAAAACTATACTATATTATACTATCCCAAATATACACAACAGTGCGAATAAGCAACCCCTCTTTTAAACACAGTTCAATAACAGAGTTAGATGCTTACAGGTTGGAGTTAGAAGAGCAGGAGAGGCAGGTTGCACCCACTGTTTAACTTCCAAATATCTCAGCGAGAGAGCTGATCACTCCCCTTTCATTCCACAAGTCACTTCTAAAACATGACAACTTGCTCCTGAAGTCTCATCTGTTTGCATATAAACAAATTATTTTCATTTCTGTACCAAACCAGTTTGATCAGAGCGTTGCCTGGTTTATTACTCCTCTGAAAAAAAAATCAAGGAGAAATCAAGGAGCCAAGGAATAGCTTTTAGAAAAAATGAACGAGCTTTTGACATTTCCCCGTGTTAAAATAAACGAACCACGAAAACTAAAAGGTGGCATAATTTTAAATGTTTCAAAAGCCCAGTTAGTAGTCTGGACACACATCTACACTCTACTAACTACAAACATTCAAGCATGCACAACTACATGCCAATTCAGACAACAGTAAACATGCTACCAAATGTCTGAGTATCTCATCTGAGTCTTGATAACGCATTGGTAGTCATATTTTTGCGATCTTTCACATGCACAATTGTCAAATTGAATAGCTGCAATAACAAGGTACATCTAACCAGTCTGGCGTTTTTGTCCTTAAAATTTTCCACAAATGTCAATGAGTTATGATCAGAGTATACGATTGTCTCAGATGCATTGCTGGTAATATAAACCCTGAAATGCTATAATGCCAATATCAAGCTAAAGGTTCTTTCTACACCGTTGAATATTTCTGTTAATGAACATTCAGTTTCCTGGAAATATACCAGCTGGTTCTTTCTATCTCTTCGTCATCCTTCTGCAACAACATTGCACTGGCACCCACATCACGAGCATCAATCGCCACCTTTAAAGGATTCGTGTAATCCGGTGAGCCTAATACTGTGGCGATGGTTAACACAGTTTTTAAGCTGTCATAGGTTTTTTGACATTCCCTGTCTTTTGAAACTGTTTGCCCTTAGTTTGAACAATTCAGCGAGTGCAGCAATCGCATTGTTAAAGTTCAGCACAAACGTTCGGTAAAATCAAATTGACACAATCCCAACAACTGTAGTACTGTGTTTTTTTCGTCGACAATGTGGAAAATTCCCCAATTATTTTCATTTTTGCATCTCGTAGGGTCATTTGCCCATGTCCAATAACATGGCCCAGGAAGGTGACTTGGCGTAGGCAAATTCACTTTTAGCCATGTTTACCACCAAGCCTGCCTTCCAAAGCCGATCGAACAAGTCCAAGAACTGCTGTAAATGTTCCTTGCATGAGTAACTAAAAATCACCAGGTCATCAATGTACACCACACAGTTGGGTAATCCGGCAATGAACTTATTAGTCCATCTCTGAACTGTGTCTGGAGCGTTTTCAATACCAAATGACATGACTTCGAACTGATATAGTCCATTTTCCGTTGTGAAAACTAAAATCGCCTTTGCTCTCTCTGACAGAGTTACTTGTCAGTCGCCGCTGAGCAAGTCCAACTTAGAGATTGAAGTTGCTTGTTTCAATTTTTCGACACAATCCTCCAACTGTAGAACTGCATATGCATCAGTCTTTGTAACGGTGTTAACTTTGTGACAGTTGACACATAACCATTGGGTACCATCTGGCTTTGGGACCATGTCTATGGTTGAGCTCCATCCACTGTAACCTACTTTGATTATGCCATATTGGAGGATGCGCTCTATCTTCCTAGCCTGCGCCAACTTTAGAGTGTTATGCTGATAAGGATGTTGCTTAATCCCCTATATCTACCTCATGTAAAATTATGTTAGTAGTTCCCAGCGTATTTCTGCATATCTTCCCTTGTGATTGTAATAACTCTTTCAGGGCATTTCGATTTTCTTCTCGTAGGTAACTCAATAATTTATCCCAGTTTTTGAAAATTCCCTCATTGTTCAATTTATGTGAGAAATGACCAATGAGAATCCTCTGAACTCGGTTCTTCCTTCTGAGCTGTAATCATTAACTCCTTCTCCTCTTGCTTTCTTTCCCGCTCAAAATAAGATTTGAGCACATTCACATGACACACTCTGTGGCATGTCTTCCTATTTCAGTCCGTATCAAGTAGATCATCTGAGGCAATTCCCTCTTGACTTGATCAGTTCCACTAGACCTGGGCAGTGTTTTGCAGAACAATAAGACAGTGTTATTTTCTGTGTGTAGATTGTGAAGGAGCAAAAATGGCCTTTGGTAGAGTGATATGCACTTTTCTCAGATGTGGGAGCTTAAAGAGAGTTTAAGGGTTACTTTGGAATATACCTTCAATAAATGGTGGTGGTTGCTAATCCTATCAGATCGAATGAATTGGTTGGAGAGACAGTTAGAAACAGTGAGGAATTTGCAACAGAAACAGTGTTATGGATGGCAGTTATATGAACAGGGGAAAGTCTCATAGATGGGTTAACTCCAGGAAAGGTAAAAGAGGTAGGCAGCTAGTGAAGGAGTCTTCTGTGGCTATTCCCATTTCCAACAAGTATGCTGTTTTGGAAAATAAAGGGGGTGATCGTTTCATAGGGGAACGAAGCACGGACAGCCACGTTTCTGGTGTTGAAACTGGCTCTAATCCAACAAGGGATACGTCCAGTTCCAAGAAATCAATTGTGTTAGTGGACTTTCTAGTCTGCCATACAAACACAGAATGGTGTGTAGCTTCCCAGGTGCCAGGATCAAGGATCTCTCAGAGAGGGTGCAGAAAGTTCTCAATGGGGACAGGGGTCAGCAAGCGGTCGTTGTCCACATTTGAACTAATGACATAGGAATGGAAAAGATTGTGATTCTGAAGGGAAATTATAGAGAGTTAGGCAGGAATTTCAAAAGGAGCTCCGTGTGAGTGGAAATAACTGGACTACTCTTGGTGCTACGAGCTAGTGAGGGCGGGAATAGAAGGAGAGAGCAGACGAATGAATGACTGATGAGCTGGTATTTGTGAGAAGGATTCATATGTTTGGATCATTGGAATATATTTTGGGCTAGAAGTGACCTGCACAAGAAGGACGGATGGAACCTAAACTGGAAGGGGACTAATATACTGGCAGGGAGATTTCCTAGAGCTGTTCAGGAGAGATTAAACTCTTAATGTGGGGGTGGGGGGTGGAGTGGACGGTTGTTGGGGGAGGGGGAACCCAGGGAGATAGTGAGGAAAGAGATCAATCTGAGACTGATACAATTGAGAACAGAAGCGAGTCAAACAGTCAAGGCAGGCAGGGAAAGATATGACTAATAAATGAAACTGCATTTATTTCAATGCTAGGGGTGTAACAGGAAAGGCAGATGAACTCAGTGCATAGTTAGGAACATGGGACATAAATATCATAGCAATTACAGAAACATGACACGGGGAAGGTCAGGACTGGCAGTTTTATGTATCAGGATACAAATGCTACAGGAAAGATAGAAAGGGAGGCAAGAAAGGTGGTGGAGTGGTGGTGTTGATAAGGAATAGCATTACAGCTGCTCTGAGGGAAGATATTCCTGGAAGTACATCCAGGGAAGTTATTTCGGTGGAAGTGATAAATTAGAAAGGGATGATCACCTTATTGTATTATAGATCCCTAATAGTCAGAGAGTAAATGGGAAACAAAATTGTAAGGAGACCTCATCTATCTGTAAGAATAATAGGGTGGTTATGGTTGGGGATGTCAACATTCCAAACATAGGCTGGGACTGCCATATTGCTAAGCGTTTAGATGGAGAGAAATTTGTTAAGTGTGTACAAGACAATTTCTAATTCAGAATGTGGATGTAACTATTACAAAAGGTGCAAAACTGTTCCTACTCTTTTGAAATAACGCAGGTCAGGTGACTGATTGGTCAGTGGGGGGGCGCACTTTGGGGCTAGCAACAATAATTCTATTAGATTTAAAATAGTGATGTAAAATGAGAGACTGGATCTAAAAGTTGAAGCTCTAAATTGGAAAAAGGTAATTTTTGACTGAAATAGGCATGAACTTTCAAAAGCTGACTGGGTGCAGATGTTCACAGGTAAAGGGACGGCTGAAAAATGGGAAGCCTTCAGAAATGAGACAATGAGAATCCAGAGAAAGTATGTTCCTGTTAGGGTGAAAGGAAAGGCTTGTAGGGAATGCTGGATGACTAAAGAAATTGAGGGTTCGCTTAAGAAAATGCCAGGTATAGACATGGTTAATCGAGTGAATCCTTAGTAGAGTTTAACTACAGTAGAAATACACTTAAGAGGGAAATCAGCAGGGCAAAAGAGGACATGAGATAGCTTTGGCAAGTAGAATTACGGAGAATCCAAAGAATTTTTACAAATACAATAAGGACAAAAGGGTAACTAGGGAGAGAATGGGGCCCATCAAAGATCAGAAAGGTGGCCTGTGTGGAGCCACAGAAAATGGGGGAGATACTAAAAGAGTATTTTGCATCTGTATTTACAGTGGAAAAGGATATGGAAGATATAGAATGAAAGGAAATAGATGGTGACACCCTGAAAAGGGTCCATATGACAGAGGAGGAAGTGCTGGATGTCTTGAAACGCATAAAGGTGGATAAATCCACAGAACCTGGTCATATGTATCCTAGAATACTGTGGGAAGCAAGAGAAGTGATTCCGGGGCCTCTTACTGAGATATGTATACGATTGATAGACACGAGTGAGGTGCCAGAAGATTGGAGGTTGGCTAACGTGGTGCCACTGTTTAAGAAGGGTGGTAAGGACAAGCCAGGGAACTATAGACCAGTGAGCATGAAGTCTGTGGTGGGCAAGTTGGTGAAGGGAATCCTTAGGGACAGGATGTAATTTTTTTTGGAAAGGCAAGGACTGATTAGCGATAGTCAAATTGCTTTGTGCGTGGGAAATCATGGTCTCACAAACGTGATTGAGTTTTTTTTTTGAAAAAGTAACAACGAGGTCTGATGAGGGAAGAGCAGTAGGTGTGATTTATATGGACATCATAAGGCGATCGACAAGGTTCCCCAAGGGAGACTGATTAAGAAATTTAGATCTGACAGAAAACAGGGAGAACTAGACATTTGGATGCAGAACTAGCTCAAAGGTGGAAGACAGAGGTGGTGGTGGAGGTTTGTTTTTCAGACTGGAGGCCTATGAACAGTGGAGTGCCACAAGGATCGGTGCTGGGTCCTCTACTTTCTGTCATTTATATAAATAATTAGGATGGGAGCATAAGGGGTACAGTTAGTAAGTTTGCAGATGACACCAAAATTGGAGATGTAGTGGATAGCGAAGATGTTACCTCAGATTACAACAGGATTTGATCAGATGGGCCAAGTGGCTGAGAAGTGGCAGATGGATATTAATTCAGATAAATGCGAGGTGCTGCATTTTTGGAAAGCAAATCTTAGCAAGACGTATACACTGCATGGTAAGGGCCTGGGGAGTGTTACTGAACAAACACACCTTTGTGTGCATGTTCATAGCTCCTTGAAAGTGGAGTCGCAGGTAGATAGAATAATGAAGAAAGCGTTTGGTGTGCTTTCCTTTATTGGTCAGAGAATTGAGCACAGGATTTGGGAGATCATGTTGCTGCTGTAGAGGACATTCGTCAGGACATTGTTGAAATACTGCATGCAATTCTGTTCTCCTTCCTAACAGAAAAATGTTTTGAAACCTGAAAGGGTTCAGAAACATTTACAAGGATATTTCCAGGGTTGGAGGATTTGAGCTATAGGTAGTGTCTAAACAGGCTGGGCTGTTTCCCTGGAGAGTCGGAGGCTGAGGGGTGACCTTATAGAGGTTTACAAAATCATGAGGAGTATGGATATGGTAAATAGACAAAGTCTTTTCTCTGGGATTGTTGGGTCCAGAACTAGAGGACATATATTTAGGTTGAGAGGGGAAAGATATAAAAGAGATCTAAGTGGCAACTGTTTCACACAGAAGGTGGTACGTGTATGGAATGAGCTTTCAGAGGAAGTGGTGTATACTGGTACAATTGCAACATTTAAAATGCAGTTATATGGCTTTATGAATAGGAATAGTTGGGAGGGATATGGGCCAGGTGCTGGCAGGTGAGTCTAGACTTGTTGTGATGTCTGGTCGGCATGGACAGGTAGGACTGAAGGGTCTGTTTCCACGCTGTACATCTCTATGACTCTATGACCCTCTCCCCAAGCACAAAATTGCGAATTTGTGATTTCTTAATGGCTTCCTGTTTCTTTGAATGCTATTATACTTCTAAATTTTGTCTAGACGTCTCTCCACCTCTATTTAACCATTCTCAAAATTGTAACACATAGTCCAAGGGTGGTCGTAGAATTCTGACTTCTTAATTTCTCCTTTACCAGTTTTAATGGTCCTCTTACTTCATGCCTAAAAAAATTAATTCAAATGGACCAAATGCAGTCGAATCATTCAATGCGTCTATGATCGCAAAAAAGTACAAACGGAACTCCCTTATTCAAATTATCTGAATAAACTTTGACTGTAAGCTCACAATATGGTATTTTGTGTTTGATGCCATCTCTCCCCCACTCCTTGTGATTGCGAATGGCATACAATAGATTTGTCTTGCTTTATCCCGAAGTTATTCATCAAAGTATCAAATAGTTTGCCGATGAAGTTTGATCCTTGACTCACTAAATCTCTATTGGCAGTCTGCATCTAGCAAAACAATTGAGTAATTCTTCTGCAACCCTTTTTGCTGTGATGCTGTACAATGGGATTGCCTCTCGAAATCTGGTTGACACATCCATTATTGTTAATAAATACATATTCCCACTTTTTTGTTTGAGGGAGGGAACGTGTCCAAACGGCAACTCGCTTGGGAAGGTTCCTGCAGTGCTGGAACAAGTATTAAAGATGCGGGTATTATTACTACCCATGGTTTTCCGATGAACTGACATGTGTGACACCTCAGGTAAAATTCAACTACACCTTTACGTAGTCTAGGCCAGTAACAAAATGACTTTGTACTTTAGCCTATGTTTTCCTCATCCCTAAATGACTTCTAAGCAGTAGTAGTTGCTCAATCGCCATTCGCACAACTGACTTTCTTTACCCTACTGGCAAAACAATTTGATAAATCTCTACCCATTTCTCATCTGCTTGAATGCATGATGTTCTCCATTTCCTCATTAAGACATCATCTGTTAAGAGATAACACACAGGGATGTATTCACTGTCATTCTCTGTAAATGCCTTTTGATAAAACTGTTCTATTTCTCATTTTTCTGCTGTAATTCAATCAGCTCAACAGTGTTAAAAGCACTCGTATGTTTATCTATTTTCTCCTTCTCCGTCTTCTAGTTGTATGTTCGAAGATTGTTACTGATAAACTTACGCCAGCTTCCTTTTGATCGCTCCTGGTTCAACGTCTGCCACTATGATTTTGTGATCACACAATCAAGGGGTACTCCTAGAAATCATTCTTCATGTCTTCAGTTGCCTGCATCTCTACTGGCTTTTCAACTGGAGTTGGCAGCAGGCCTATTGCTGAATCATCTATATCATTTGCAAGAACAAATTGCATTTCTGGAGGTGAGAGTTTGTCCAGTATTCATAACACAAATTCTCCACTCTTCTTGGACTCTCAAACCTCACTATACATAATTGATCACTTTTTGTCTCATCATGATTTCCTTTTAGCAGTAACATTTCTGGCAATATTCCCACAGGAGAACATATCTCTGCAGCCCTCAACATTACCATTCAACATTACTGGCAATATCCTGTGTCCTTTGATATTGTAACCTCCTTACCTACTGCTCCTGTCATATGTGAATAATTTTTACACTTGCATATCAGCAGATCTGACACTTCCTCCTTAATCAACCTCTGAATATCTTGTACACGCTGAGGCAGTTGTCAAACTTCACTTATGCTTTATGTTACTAGACCAACAAACCATCCTGGCTTGTTTGCCTTTCCACCAAGACTGTGATTTCGTGTGGGCCACTTTATTGCAATGAAAACACTGGAGTATTTTAACTTCTTGATCCCTTCAAGGTTTTTTCTAACTTGTGGTAAGTTTTGTTCACAATCTTCGCTGAGATCATTTTTAGATTTCTACATAAGATTTCTCTTTGCCCCAGTTTCTATCCCTCATTGACTGAAATTGATTCTGGAATCCAAACCGAGTTATGGACCAGCTCATAATCATCAGCCACTTCAGCTGCAAATCTTACTGTTTTAACTCTGTGCTCTTATGCATGAATGTGCACTGAATTTTTGATTTCCTGCAAAATAATTTCCCCTCAAAGGGCATCATAGTTTTGTCAGAATTTTAAAGCTCTTATCAATCTATCGAAATTACTGTGTTTGATCCTTTCAAACTCAGTATAGGATTGACCAGTGTATCTTCTTAGATTCCTGAAAAGTTGTCTATAGACTTCTAGTACAAGCTCATATGCACTAAAATTGGCTTTTTCAGCTCCCTCATACTCCCCAGGTACATCCTCCGATCATGATGCAAATACCTCATCAGCCCTTTCTCCACGTTTCGTTTGAATTTAAAAAAAAACACATTGCCACTGGCCACAGTATTTGTTTAGCCAACTTTTCAAATGAGATGAAAAAAAAGGCTGCCACATCCTTCTCCTCAAATTTAAGCAATGCTTGAATATACTTAAGAAGTTTCTCACTAGGCTTCTAACTACCACGACCTTGTTCATCCTCACTCTCTTCCTCATTACGTCTACCCTCAGCCTTTATCTCCAGCTTTTAAGCTGACTTTCTTTTTTAATTGTCAGTTTTTGAAGTTCAATATCATTACTTTTTTCTTTCTCTGCCTCTCTTTTTCGTTCTCTTCTGCTGCTTTCTCTTTTGTCCCTTTCTTCTGCTGCTCTCTATTTTTCCATTCTCTGTGCTTTTTTATCGAAACTCACACTGTTTCATTTTTGCTGCCCTTTCCTTATCTCTCCCTTCTAAATCAAGCCGTTTACATTTGCAATTGCATTCTTGTCACCACTATATATTCTGAATCGTTTCTCAAGCTATTGAAAATGCTGAGATAGTGCTGTAATTATCTTTTCCTTACTCACAGAATCAGGCAGCTCAAATTCAGGCCTCTCTCTAATTCCTGCAGCTTAGTCGTATTCACCTTTTGCAAAACATCCAAAGTCACCGCATCCACTTCCAGAAATCTTTTGGCGATGGTAATAGCCATTACTATCCCAACCTTTGTCTACCCCACAAAGCCAACGCACGAAATAAAGGCACTAGCAGCTAACACTCGCTGTTAAAATCCTGTAAAGAGGCCCCAATCTGTTCTGGACTAGGCCAGACCACTCAATATATTTTTCAGCAGGTAGCGCAGACCATAACTTTGTAATTTGTTCTGGTGTGTGCACAGCAAAAATTACCCGGATAAAGTTAGTGAAGTTGACTGCCAGGTTTAAAACAGACATAAAATGTATTCATAAAATTACACAATGACATACGAAGAATGGAATAAAGAACACCTACAGAACGCCGGCTCCCCATATTAGAGTTATGTATGCTGTTTGAAAATACAAAACAATCCCTATAAGCAACTCTCTTTTATAACACAGTACAAAAATGGTCATATGCTTACCAGTTGAAATTCGAAGGACAAAGAGGGAGTTTCAACGCAGCTCACTGTTGACCTCCCAACCAGTTCTGCACTGAACTAAACTGCTCTGCTGGAGAGCTGACCACTCCCCTTTCATTCTTCAGCCACTTCTAAAACATGAACACATAAGGCCTGAAGCCTCGTCTGTTTACATATGAACAAAAAGCCTCACAAAATCCTTCTCACCTCTGTACCAAACCAATCTGATCGGAGCCCAGCCTGGCTTATTACCTCTCTGAAAAAAAGCCAAGGACGGAGTATCGTTGAGTGGAGGAACTAACTTTATAACAGGAGTATGAGGCGAGCAGAGTTCAAACAAAATATTGTGTATTTGACCAAATTTCAAGCATATTGCGGTTTTAAAAATGAATCATTTCTCCAAGTGATATATACAAATAAACCCCAATATTATTGTATTAAATAAATTTAAGCATTCTGCTTCATGCAACTCGTTATCATGAACTTTTGGCAGTAAAATGGATTCCTAAAGAACAATTTCACACTGCATGCTTTATTGTTGTTGGTTCCTTTCATTGCGGGTAAGTCACGACAAAGTACCTTTAATTTAAATACACAGTTAAACATCTCACAGGCAATCGGGTGTTTAAGCGATGATTTAACTGCTATTGCATGCAGAAAATAAAGTAAACACGACCCCCAAGTAAGAAGTTATCTCCCATCACCCAAATTGGCTACGACCCGAATAATGTTGGAAATTGTCCAGCATTCCACTAACATTACCTGTCTCTGGAACTGTCCAAGCTTTGACTTTGTGCAGTGCTGTTTTTTGATGTTCTGCAAGTGACTTTTACAGGTATTGGATTCTTATGCAATTTTCTGTCCTTCAGGTTTTGTAGTGTGACATTGCTGCTCATCAAATAGATTATTTCATCACTACCATTGATGACATTTCCAGAGAAATTACGTTTGCAATTTATTTGCTTTCTTATCATAAGTCACTTCGATTATCTTTGCTGCTTTTGGCCATAACTGATTGAGGAAACAAATTTCCTTTAATTGACTCCTTAAGTTCTGCAATCGGGTGATTTTTATTCTTTGTCACAATAAACCATTTTTTTTTATTCAAACAGTTGTCACGCACATTTTGTCTATGTAAATTCAACTCCCTCCGTTCAAAGTTATGGTAAATTGTTTTCAGTCTCTGTATAATTTTGCCCTTGCCTTAAATGATTTATTCAAAACAGACTTGTTGCTATTTATTTTGCTGGATTTATTTTGGTTTATCTGTGTTAGGGCTGATGACGGATTTATTTTCTCGGACTAGGAAGGCGTCATCTCTTGTTGCTAGATGATCATCATCCAATAAATAAATGGATGAACTATGGAAGCAAATGTATGTTTCAAAATACAAAATCCCGTGTTAACATGTAAGTTTTAAAGTTTAATTCGCAAAAGGTGTTGTGAGCAGATCGTTGTTTTCATTCCATAAATATGCTGTTCTTGTCAGATGTGGGAGTTTCGATCGAGTTTATTGGTTACTGAGGACTATATCTGCAATAAATGTCGTTGATGGCGAATCCTGTCAGATCAAATAGATCAGTTGAAGCGACAGTTACAGCAATGAGGAATTTACAAGGGATGGGTGTGTAATGGATGACAGTTGTATGTAGGGAGTAAAGCCGCAATACAGTCAGGTGAATGGGTTAACTCCAGAAGATAGGTTGGAGAGGCAGGTAGGTATTCAAACAAGCATGCGGTTTTGGAAAAGGTATGGGGTGACGGACTTTCAGGGGAATGTAACACGAACAGCCAAGTTTCTGGTATCAAAACAGGCTCCAGTGCAATGAAGAGTACATCGGGTTCCAAACGTTGGATTGTGTTAGGGGACTCTCTAGTCAGATGTACAGACAAACGTTTCTGTGGCCAGCAGCGAAAAATCAGAGTGGTGAGTTGTTCTCCTAGTACCAAGATTAACGATGTCTCACAGGGGGTGCAGAATGATTTCAAAGGCAAGAAGGTCCAACAGGAAGTCATTGGGCATATTGGTACCAGTGACAGAGGAAGGGAAAAGGATGAATTTCTGAAGGGAGAATGTAGAAAGTTAGGCAGGATTTCAAAAAGAGATCCTAGAGGTTGGTAACATCTGGATTACTCCCAGTGCTACAAGCTCGTGAATGCAGGAATAGGAGGATAGAACAGATGATTGCATAGCGGAGAAACTGACATATAAGAGAAGGATTCGCTTTTTTGGATCATTGGAATCTCTTCTGGGTTAGAAGTGACTTGCACAAGATGGATAGATTGGACCTGAATTGGAAGGGATCTAACGTACTGGTTGGGAGATTTGCTAGAGTTGCACAGGAGGATATGAACTAGTAAGGTGGGATGTGACACAGGGAGATAGTGAGCAAAGCGATCAATCTGCGTCTTGAAGTGAAAATGTTGAAAAAGGAATTGAGTCAAACATTGAGGGCAGGCAGAAATAAAGCGGAGAACAAGGTTTGAGAAATAATACTACATTTATTTCAATGCAAACGACCTAAGAGGGAAGGCAGATAAACTCATGTTTCGGAACAATGGGACTGAGATATCATGACAAAATGACAGAAACGTGGCTTAGGGATGGACAGGAAAGGCAGCTGAATGTTCCAGGGTACAAATGCTATAGAAAGGAGGGCAAGAGAGACAAGAGAGAAGGCAGAGTGGCATTTTGGGTAAGGGCTGGCATTACAGTTGTACTTAGAAAGGATATTCCTGGAAATACATCCAGAGAAGTTGTTAGGGTGGAACTCAGAAATGAGAAAAGGGTGATCACCTTATTGGGATTGTATTTTAGACCCACTAATACTAAGCGGGAAATTGAGATACACATTTGTAAGGAGATTTCAGTGCTCTTTCAGAGTAATAGGGTGTTATGGTAGGGGATTTTAACTTTCCAAATATAGACTGGGAATGTCATAGTGTTAATTGTTTAAATGGAGAAGAATTTTTAAGAGTGTGAAAGAGTCAGTATGTGGATGTACCTGCTAGTGAAGGTACAAAATGTCATCTGTTCTTGGGAAATAAGGCAGGGAGATGACTGAGTTGTCATTGCGGAAGGACTTTGGAGCCAGTGGCCATAACTCTATTCATTTTAACGTAATGGAAAAGAATAGACCAGATTTAATAATTGAAGTTCTAAATTGGTGGAAGGCTAATTTTGAGAGTATTGGGCAAGAACGTTCAAAAGCTGATTAGGGCAAAATGTTTGCTGGTAAATGGATGTCTGGAGAATTGGAAGCCGTCAGAAATGAGACAACGAGAGTCCAGAGACAGTATATTCGTGTTATGGGGAAAGGAAAGGTTAGTAGGAGCAGGAAATGCTGGATGACTAGGGAAATTAAGTGTTTGTTTGAGAAAATGAAGGAAGCATATGTTAGGGATAGACAGGAGAGATCAAACGAATCCTTTGTAAGGATGAAAGGCAGTGGGAGTATACTTAAGATGGAAATCAAGAGGGGAAAAGGGGAACATGAAATGGCCTTGGCAAATAGGGTTAAGTTGAACCCAAACAGTTTTTACAAATATATTAGGGCAAAAGCGTAACTAAGGAGTGACTATGACCCTCACAAGTCAGCAAGGCAGACTGCCACATGAGATGTGGGAGACAATAAACGAGTATTTTGCATCAGTGATTACTGTGGAGATGGACATAGAATGTGGGGAAGTAGATGATGACATCTTGAAAAATGTCCATAATACAGAGGAGGAAGTGCTAGATGTCCTGAAACGCAAAAATGTGGATAAATCCCGAGGACCTGATCAGCTGTATCCTAGAATTCTGTGGGCAGGTAGGGAAGTGTTTGATGGGCCTCTTCCTGAGATATTTATATCATCGATAGTCACAGGTGGGGTTCAGAGTACTGGAGGTTGGCTAATGTGGTACCATTATTAAAAAAAGGTGGTCAGGACAGGCTGGGAACTATAGAACAGTGAGCCTGACGTTGGTGGTCGGCATATTTATTTTAGTGCTGTCCAACCACAGTGACAATGATGTTCCCAGCGATTTCATAACTAAATTTACCTTGGTTGATAATTATTTTCAGTGCCATGTTATGATTAATTTCAGTATATTATTGGTTCAGTATATTCCTGTCTGCACTGATTGCAGTTCCATGCACTCTAAAAGCGATATACCATCTGTTTTCCTGATTTGCAAAGGCAGCTGCATGTTAGTTATACAGAAAAAACAAGTCATGTTTCGATGAATATCAGTATATTATTTTTCCCATTATTGGACGTAGTATCGTACACCTTGTTACATTTCATCGAAGTGATTAGTTTCAATTTTCAAATTATGATATTGAGTTTCATCTTTAATTTCACCTTATATGCATGTTTAGCTATTGTTTCGATCATATGATCTCTGATCATAAATTGAACGAATTTTTTGCTAACGTTTCTAAACTTGAATATTGCTCATTTTATTTTCCTCTAGTTTCATTTAAAAATACAATAATGCTTCTATCTGAAAATGTGAGCCCATTGCCATGAGTTCAGTAAAAGGTTTTAAATTTGCGCTGCCCTATCATTTTTAAAGAAATGTTTATCACATATTCTGTGTCCCCATTTTTACCTTTTGCATTACATCACGGGAAACTTCAGTGCAGATTGGCCAAAACGTATTTTTCTAATAACAATTGACTCTGCCGAAGCATAAGACGTTTCTGTTTGAATTCCATGCTTATTCTATGATAACCAAACCAAGCACGTGGATTTTTTTTTATTCATTCATAGGCTGGGTCAGCATTCATTATCAATTCCGAATTGCCAGGAGGTAAAGTAAGAGTCAACCTCATTGGTGTGGTTCGGGAGTCACATGTCAGACAGATCAGGTGACGATGACGGGTTTCCTTCACTGAAGGGCATTTGTGAATGAAAATGAGATTTTTTAAATCAGACTAACCACAATGCTTTCATGGTTATCAGTAGGCTGTTGGTCTCAGATTCTTTATTGAATTCAAACTCTTCCAATCGCCCATGGCAAGATTTCCACACGGATGCCCAGAACATTGTCTGAGTTTCTGGATAAACGTCCCAGTGATCATACTAACAGGTGAATGCCTCTCCTTAACTTTGATTAACTGACACAGTTTTGTTTTGCATATTTCTTGACTTCTATTTTCTTAAATTCTCTCCCATTTTCTATTATTCATTCAGCAGTGATCACTCCATAATCTATGCAGTTCTCGGTGAAAAAAATGCATCTGACATAATCTTTGTTGCAAACGTTGGACTTCAGCTACAACGTCTACATCATAGCCCATTGTGACGACTGAGTTGTTCCAGCATTCTGTTTATACACAAACAGAGTGCTAAATCTTGTTTAGGAATCAAAATTTCTCAGTTGGAGTTGTGAATTGTCATGGCGGTCCGACTTCATATCTATTACATCTTTGTGGAGTTAGATATGTCAAATACTCAGTGTTTTTGATTATATAGGAAAATTGGATTTGCAACCTGCGGTCTCAACTTGTAACTTAACTTTGATTAGACTTACAGTGTGGAAACAGGCCCTCCGGCCCAACAAGTCCACACCGACCCGCCGAAGCGCAACCCACCCATACCCCTACATTTACCCCTTACCTAACACTACGGGCAATTTAAGCATGGCCAATTCACCTGAGCCGCACATCTTTGGACTGTGGGAGGAAACCGGAGCACCCGGAGGAAACCCACGCAGACACGGGGAGAACGTGCAAACTCCACACAGTCAGTCGCCTGAGTCGGGAATTGAACCCGGGTCTACAGGCGCTGTGAGGCAGCAGTGCTAACCACTGTGCCACCGTGCCGCCCACTAACTGCCGAATAATTCAGAAGACTTGCTGTTGTATGCGTGAGCGTGTAAATGTATTTGTATCAAACACATTTGTTTAAAATTTAATTGCATAGAACCTTCCATCTAAGATCCATCTTTTACCACGCATATGATGAGAGAATTGCAGACTGGAAATGAGTATCCTCGGACATCCTAATGCAGAGATAACATTTATACCGTCATCCGGTTCATTTCTTGGCCAATTGTAACACCCCAACAAGCATCAATGAAGGAATCAATTATAATAATCATTCCACGTCAATTTTGATGTTTAGATTCTGCCTTCAATTAGTTTGTCCACATTTTGGATTATGTATGTCATGGCATGAAAGTTACTTTGCAATTATAACTCCAAGGAGCAAGTGAGGACTGCAGATGCTGGAGATCAGAGCTGAAAAATGTGTTGCTGGAAAAGCGAAGCAGGTCAGGCAGCATCTAAGGAGAAGAAGAATCGACGTTTCGGGTATAAGAAGGGCTTCCTGAAGAAGGGCTTATGCCCGAAACGTCGACTCTCCTGCTCAATTACAACTCCACGTCTGGATACTGCCTCGGTATTCGTGCATACCCACAGGCACTGCTATGCGTCTGAACTGTACAAACAGAGACTGAATGTTGTGAACCCAAAACTGATTCCAAATTCTGAATTTAAGGTACAGGAAAAGCCATTCGTAAATCAGCTGAAGCCAAATGTGTCTCGGAAACTACACTGAAGAACACCTATGACTGTATGTAATATCCGATTTTTGACTTCTAGAAATTACGAAGTATCTTCCTCCATGAAGTATAATTTCAACCATGGAGACTCGTCTCATTTCCTCGCTCCGCACCTAAAACAGCCGAAAACTTCTGTGGACTCAAACTTTGCTGGTGTTCCTTGCCACAATACTCAGTCAAATTCTGCTTTTATACCAAGGGAGGTCTCTCTAATTTCATTTATGGCGCTTGGTTACTATTGAGCACTCTTCATGAGTCAACCGACTCTTGTGGAACTCAAACTCAGCTTCTTTGAGCAGGAGAATCTTAGTAGCACTGTGGATGGTAGCGCTCGTGGTGTTGCTGATGATTGCAAGATAATTGATCAGGTAGCAGTTGGACACTACTTTATGTGTCCTGCAGTTAGCTAACATAATTCATCTTGGAATTGTCCACACGTTCAGGTCGATGCTAGTGTTATTACGGCGTAATAGGAACTTCGTGAGGCGTACAACTGAGTCACTGCTATGCCTGAACTTTGGTGAAGCAAATAGGGCGAGCATTCTTTACTACCTTCAAATGTTTCTTGATGTGTATTGGAGATAATTTTAAAAAATGAAGCTTGGCATCTGCGAAGCTGGTGCCATCATATGGAACTAACCCAGTGGTCAAGTTACTCAGCCCTTTGTTGTCTTCTTTATTCTAATGTTTTCTGCCCTCTATTATTTAGACGTGAGGCTCTTTGTGGATAAATTTATTCTTAGTTGTCAGTCACCTATCAGTTGTTTAATTCCCAACTACAATTGAAAATGTGACTGGCAGATATGCAATGCCTAAATTTCACTGTTTTACTGTAGAAACACTTGTAATCAATTATTGCGCATCCCCCATTCCACTCCTCAACCAATGGTTTAGATTGCAAGGTGTCCTGTATTATCAGTTTCCTGTTTTGTAGCATCGTTTTGATATTCCTAATTCTGAAGTTAGAGTATTCTGGTGCATTTATTATTACATTATGCTTGATCCCCTGTTTTGATAACAACAGGCCATTTATAATAGACTATAATTGAGTTCAGTTTCGATGTTGCTTATACTGCATTACTTAAAATTGAGTATGTAACTTGAATTAGTAAATGCTTCAAAAGTGTAAAACTCAGTTCCAAGAACTTGAATGTTATGTACATTTGTTTGTGTTAAGCAATTTCAGTCTAAAGAGCATATAAATAATATTATTGAAGAAATTCAATTAATTTTGGAATCAATGAATTCGATGAATCTCTTACTGTGATAAATGCAATTACTTTAATGCCATAGTAATGGCATAAAAGCAACATTTATTGAAAGGTTAAAAGTTGAAAGAGATCTGCATTCTTTTAAATATTACCAGATTGAATTTGGCAAACTTTTAATGAAAAAAAAGTATTGAATTTGTAAATGCAAAACAAAGTCACGACAGTGACAGGCATGTCAAAAGCCGATGTGAAAGATGGGTTCAATATAGAGGCAATAGAATTTAAATTGGAAAGACAATTTTGTGATCCAAAAACTACATAGTTTATGGCTTTAACTCTTGAGAAGCTATTTCTAGGTATGCTTAAAGTGACAGCAGCTGCTTAAATGTAGAATTTAAAATCATTGATGAAGATCAAACATCGCAGACACCAAATCAGAATGGTTTTGTCTCTTCATAATTCTTTGACTGTTATTATACTGATGGAAGAAATGCAAAATGGCAACAGTAGAGAACATATTGTAAAGCCCTATCGTTTCAGCAGGCATTCAAATTTCGTACAGCAAAAAATGTAACACAGATTCAACAAAGGAAACTTCGTAGAATAAACCGAAATGCGCTGTTTGGATCTGTGATTGCTGGATCTTTAGTGTTGCTTTCATTATATGTTCTTGCTTGTTTGCAATCCATGTCAGGCATGTGTTTGTCAGACTCGCTGACAATCTGCACAAGACAATTTCATGGAATGTTACATTTGAAGTTATCAAATAGCTTTAGATATCTGTTACTTGAGTAAGCTTTTCTTTCTCACCAAGTGCTGCATCATGCTTAAATGACATCTTGGGAAATCAGCACAGAGTATTATTTCCATGCTAAGCAAGTTAATGGATGGACTGATATGTTTCTGCATTTATTGCAAACAATTTTGAAGAAAAAATGTGAAACGAGCACACATATTAATAGTAGTTATTTGATTTCTCTGACGTTTTTATTCAGGATTTGACAAAATACAAGCGTTCAAAATGGAATTAGGTGAGAAATGATTGCGTGTAAAGTATAATTCCCGATGTGTTAATAACTGCTATGAATATAGTAAGACATGTGTGAAGCAACCAAGTTGGAAGTGTGTTAATTTCAATAACATTTGATTAAAAAGAAAGACGTAACAACAAATGGATGTTCAAAGGCTATGAGATCATTTGTGGACATAAATAGTAAAAGGCAAGATAATCTCATAACGTTATCACGCATTTCGAAAGTTGTCTAACAATTATTCTGGTAACACTTCTCAGATTAAGGTTTAAAAAAATCTGAATTCAGCATTTGGAATCCAAATCTCGAAAACAAGTAGCTTTTTCATCTTTTTGTAATTCTGCAAGAAACTTGGAAGCATGTAAACGTTGTCTAAAATGAACTTTTCACAAACTGAAATTCCTTGTTTAAGTATATTTCAGTTTGACACAGCTTTTCAGTTTAATGTTGCATTGCAACTAACGTGAAACAGTTGGGAGCTGAGTAGAATTTCTGATTATGATTATCAACCATGATGTAACACTGACGTATACAAAAGTGATAGGAACTATATTTCCTTGAAAGTCTGGTCATTCTACAAAAAAACTGCATGTCATCAGTACATCGTTTATTGCTTACAGACAAAAGAAAGATTTCAAGTGCAACGTAATATCATGATATAAAACTAACATAGTATGAGTTTTCTTATTCTGACATTAGCAGAATAATCTTGGTTTATCATGTTCTTCTAAATGCTGAATGATTTCTTGCGGATACAACATTTGATGCTGCAAAGGATTTCTGGTACTTCCTTGCATTCTGTCTCAGAGGTAAAAGTAGTTCTCCATCAACATTTTTAAAACTTTTCCAGAGGAAAAACTGCGACAAAAAGATAAAGGTAAGATGCGTGCAATTAAATGCATCTTCTTTCTGTGAGATCCAATGCAAGTAAATACGCTATTTCCAAAGCAAGTCCATTTGATTATCAAAAAGCAAATGCAAACATTTCAAATAATCATGTAAAGAAAGTTAACGATATTTTTCCAGTGAGACTTTTTAATCTTTTGGAGCTATCTATATGCTATAGTTTTCTTAAGGAAGAACAACGCAAATTAACTTTTCTTTATATAACAATGATTTTCAATTATGGCGATTTGAATGCAGGGTGAATGACTAAACGGAAATGAGTGACAAGTTTTCAAACTTTATATATGTACAATAATAAAATGAAGTATGTTGAACAATATGCCAATTCCATATGTTAGATATTTAACATTTTAAACAAACGAATGTTAATACATATTTTTGTTATAATATGCTCGTACATGATGCTCCAAATGTCACTGTAAAGTGTATTTCTCAACCCAATTGTGATGTTTGTGCATCACAAGACAACAGTGCAAGACAATTCCCAGCTTGTATTCCGGATGCAAATTTCAAATAACTGAAATATAAATTTATAAGATGATGGAATGTCGTTCCCTGAGATTGTCACAATAATCATGAGCCTCATCTTTAGCAGCATGGCCCACCGAGGAAAATTGTTCAATGTTTTTGAAAGTAGGGGCTTATGCTCGAAACGTCGAATTCTCTATTCCTGAGATGCTGCCTGGCCTGCTGTGCTTTGACCAGCAACACATTTGCAGCAATGTTTTTGAAATGCGATAAGATATGCCCATTTTACGAGAGAATGAATTCTCATCCACATTGGGTGTGGGAGCTAAAAGAGAAACGTTTTCTTTCGTATTATTCTGCTCAAAGCCGTCCCCCACCTCTTCTATATCTTTCTCTCTGTCTCCCCCTTTCTGTCTGTTTGTCTGTCTATCTATCTATCTATCTGACTGTCTGTCTATCTATCTATCTATCTATCTATCTATCTATCTATCTATCTATCTATCTATCTATCTATCCAGCTATCTATCTCTCCCCCGCATGTATGTATATACATGTATAATATATAGTGCAAAACGGCAGTTGACTACTGCTTATTTACTAATGCAACTACATCACTGCGAAGGAGCTTATTTAATAGTTTTAATTGCAGTAGACATTTTCTATCCTAGTAAAGAGTGATTTTAATCTGTTTATGTGGAAATAATACTCTGTGCCGATTTCCCAAGACATCACTTAAGCATGATGCAGCATTTGGCGAGAAAGCAAAGCTTATTCAAGTAACAGATCTCTAAAGCTATTTGATAACTTCAAATGTAACATTCCGTGAAATTGTATTGCCAGCAAGTCTGCTTTACAATACAAAAACATGTCTGACATGGATTGCAAACAGGCAAAAACATATAACGAAAGCAACACCAAAAATCCAGCAATCACAGATCCAAATAGGGCATTTTGGTTTATTCTACGAAGTTTCCTTTGTTGATTCTGTATTACACTTTTTGCTGTACGAAATTTGAATGCCTGCTAAAGCGACAGGTCTTTACAATATGTTCTCTACTGTTGCCATTTTGCATTTCTTCCATCAGTATAAAATCATTCAGACCTGACATTGACTGCTCGCATAGTTACAATTACAGAAAATAATTAGACAAAAAGCAGAGAAATGTCAATACTTGAATAACATAAATATGCAATATCAATAAAGAGAAAGATGTAAACCAATCAGGTGATGACGGCAATCAGTCAGCCAAATTTTATTTTCAAAACATGCATTATTCAAATTGGAAAAATGTAGTTGTTTCTTTGGACTATGTAACGGGCATTAGTTAAATAGATGAATACATCTGCACCTCCCTCACATCTTTGAAATAGTTGTTTTCACAATCCTTCGTTGCATAACCAGATTGATAGAATTTTTTGGAGCATTTTACTGTAGCAAAATATTTCTCTGTTGACGGCTATTGGGTATATATCTGTGGTGGTCCAGTGATTCATAGCAAATGTCACAAGGAAATATGAAAAGGTTGAAATGCAGTATTGCTCTATGCTAACAAGGATTGTAATAATTATTTCTAGAATATTCCATCATGATTGAATCTCTGTATTGTTTCTGTTACAATTTCAAGTTGATTAAATTAACTATGTACTATTCAATACCAAAATAGAACTTGATGAACTTCGGACACGGAAAGGTAAGACTTAAAGAAAACATCACGAGCTTTTGTACTATTTTGTGTACTATTACTTTCCTTAATTCTGTTTCATGGAGTCAGAACGCTCAAATGATATGAATTATAGTTTATTCTAAAATAACATTTAGCGATAATGACTGCGAATATCAAACAACTTTTAAAATCTTAAAATGATGCATGTTTCCATTCAATCTTAACTTTCCAAATTCATTTTATAAATAACTTCCACTATGTATTTAGAATGTTGAACCGTGAATTAATCAGGTCACTGTACTTTGCTTGACATTTGTCAACTAAATTGACGTTTCACATTCGCTCTTCAATGTTGCATGTGAATGTGAAACCCTGTGGAACCCTGACAGAATTTAATCAACAAAACTGTTCGAAGAACTACCCACTCCATGATTTAGAAGAATACTTTAGTGTCATAATCTGGGGAAAGGACACAAATGGAATTTTTTAAAAAAACGAATGTGCAGTTGAACTCAAATGATGTCCTTTAATTAAACTATGAAGGACAGCGAGGAAAGTGATGGTGAATTTAGAACAAAATAGCATTAGATGTATGGAGACATGAGCAGAGCGTGTGAGCACATTTGCGTGCATGTGTATGTGTGCAAGATCCATACCCACACGCGAACAGATAATGCAGCTTCAATACATAATTAAGCTTGACATGCATCTCACAACATGTTTTGCATAATTTACATGTCCATACTTATTTCATTCGAGCAGGTAATTAGCTACTTATACCGAATTGAATTCTGTCGAATTGATTGTACATTTAAAGCTGCTGTTGGCATACAACTAATCAAATATCATTCTACCCTCTCCTAAGCCCACTGAAGTTTCGGCACCATGATATTACTTGAAGGTTACTAGGAGATAAAGAAATAAATAATTTGTGGATGACACCAAAATTGGTGTTAATGTACACAGCCAAGAGTTATGTCTAAGATTATAACGGGATCTTGATCAGCTGGGCCACTGGAGTGAGGAATAGCAGATTGTAATTAATTTAGATAAATGTGAAGTGTTTACTTTTGGAAAGACAAATCCGGGCAGTAGTTCCACAAATAATGGTAGTGCTTTGGAGTAATTGGCAAACGGGGTGCCCCAGATCTTTCAAAATGGCGCTTTATGAAAAGGATATGTCAAAACTGGAAAGGTGCAAAAGACATTTACAAGGGATGTTACCGGGAATGGAATGTTTAAATTAAAGGGAGGAGCTGGTTATGCTGGGTCTCTTTTACCCTATAGCGTAGAAGGTTGAGGGGTAAACTTTAGACGTCTACAAGGTCATAAGGGGTACAGAGAGGATAAATAATAAATTCTTGTTTTTGATTAAATCACCTACAGTGTGGAAACAGGCCCTTCCAGTTCACACCTATCCTCTGAAGTGTAACTCGCTGCAGAATATTTGCCATTCAACTAATACACCTAACCCGATGGGAAAGTTAGCATGGCCAATTCGACTAACCAGCACATCTTTTGAACTGTGGGAGAAAAGCAGAGCACACCCACGCAGATACAGAGAGAGTGTACAAACCCCACGGAGGCAGTTACCCCGAGATAGTGATTGAACCTGGGTCCATAGCACTGTGAGGCGGCAATACTAACCACTAAGCCACCAAGCCGCCCACCAGCAATGCCTGAGTGAGTGTGGTCAAAACTAGAGCATAAAAGTTTAAAGTGAATGGAGAACGATGTAAAAGCGACTAAGGAGCAACTTATTTCACAGAGAGTGTGGTGGATATTTGACTTGAACCTCCAAAGGATTTGACAGATGCACGTACATTGTAGCTTTTAAAAAATATTTAGACAGGTACATGAAGAAGGCTAATGTGGAAAGATATCGATCAAAATACGGAAATTGGGCTCGTTTCGATTGGGAAACTGGATTGGCATGAATGACTTGGTCTGAATGGTCTGTTTTCATACTGTATGGGTCCATGACTCCAGAATTCCAACTTGCTAAAAAGATGTTTCAATGGTGAAGGATCATTTCAGATGCACGAAACTTTAATGTGGAAAATAACATTTGCATTCAGTAATTAAGTACATGGTGTTTAAGTGAAAAATGCTATCACTTTCAAACTTCTTGGGTGGGAAAATTAAATAACAATGACATAATAATAGACAGCATTGACTGCCACTTTAGAAAAACAACAAATACAAATGTAATGGAATTTGTACAGATGCAAGGAAGCAAACAGTTAGCCTTATATCCAACATTTACTTTTCTTAACTGAAACATTTTGTAAAAAAAATTTTGATTTTGATTATATAAGTTGTCATTCGTGAAAACCCGAAGAGTTTTTTTAAAAAAGTTCACATTGGGTTTGGTAATTGTAGCTGCACAAAGACTTGCAGTGTTATCTTGTACTTCTGTCAATGCATCTATCATATATTCAAAGCATTTTCAGGATCATAGCATAGACAAATAATGCAATCAAAGCACATTAATAGATCAATAATCTCAATATTTCAAAAGTTGAATGGAAAAACTAATTGTGGCTGCTTATTCTGTACATTTTTAGAATATCAAACTTTGGAAGATTGTGGTAAAGAATCTTTGATTTTAAAAACAAGAGAATGAATTGTTAGAATGACCGTGACATTGGGAATCTGGCTGCAAATCCAAACAAAAATACCATTTCGGTTGAAAATAAGATGACTATGAATTGGAAATGTTTTATTAATAATGAAGAGTGCAGCAGGCATGCCAGACGTAGCACAAGATGTACCTGAAGATGCAGAGCAAAGCCAGTGAATTCACCAAACAGGAATACTTGCATTGCAAACAGCAGAAGCAGAAAAAGATAGACGGAGCCACTCGATTCCACAATTTAAGGATCAGATCAAAGCTCTGCAGTCCTGTTACATCCAGTCATGAATAGTGGTGGGCAAATAACCAACACTGTGGACTAGGAGGCTGCACAAGTATCCCCATCCGTAATGACGAGTGGACCATCACATCAGTACAAAAGATAAGGCTGAACCTCGAGTAACAATCTTCATGCAGACGTGCTTAGTGGATGAACAATTTTGGTCTCTTTTCGTGTTCCCTATCATAAGGGGTACAAGTCGTCAGTCAATTCTATTCACTGCAGGTTATACTAAGAAACAGTTGTAGTTTCTGAACACTACAGAATGGGCCATGACAACATTCCGGTAATAGTGCAGAAAGCTTGAGCTATACTTCCATAGCTAAGTCGAAAATTGTGGTGTAGGAAAAGCGCAGTACGTCAGGTAGGATCTGAGGAGTAGGAGAGTCGAAATTTCGAACATAAGCTCTTCATCATTAATATGGGGTGGCTCAAGGGAAGTCAGAGATAAATGGGAGGGGGATAGGTCTGGGGAAGGTAGCTGGGAATGCGATAGGTAACTGAAGGTGGGGATTCCTGGTGATAGATCGGAGAGGAGGGTGGAGTGGATAAGTGGAAAGGAAGATGGGTAGGTAGGACAGTTGATGAAGGCATGGTGGAGTTGAAAGTTTGGATCTGGGATTAGGTGTGTGGACGAGAAATGAGGAAATTGGTAAATATTCAAAAAAAATTCGAAAGCAAAACAATTCAAAGATCGTTGAAATACGCAAGTTTTGTAAATGCTCAGTTAACATCTTAGCTTTGTATGCCCTGATTTCGAAACGAATGCTTAATAAATGTTGAGAATAGGAAATTATGTGTGACAATGCTCACAATGTTATTGAAGCTAAATGTTGAGCATGAAGAAGTTTTTGCTTCTGCAAGGTTATCAATATTCGGTTGATGCTAAGAACAAATATATTTCATTCAACTCTATCTTCAGGTTTGTTTGTTTCTAACGTTAAACACTGAAATCATGTGTTTTATTCTTGCAAGAAAAAAAGTTACGTGCTAAAACATTAGGTGAGTGTTCGAAAAAATACTTGTAAAATGTAAGTATGGCTACAGCTGAGAAATAACATAAAGGATTGAATATGCGTATTTAATCACTAACAGGTAGAAAGTAAATATTATTGCAGTTGCAATTCCAGTGCACCAATCAAGCTATGGATATCCAGATTCGAAAGGATAACTTCGGTCTAGGATATTACCTCCGAACGAAACGAATTCACGTGTATTTGTTTCGCACAAGAAAAACAAAGTCACGTTGATTGAAATTGTGAACTATGAACTCAGCCCCAGTTCTTTCCTACACAACCTTCCAAGTTCATGAAACAGCATTTCTCCAATACGAAGAACCATAACGAATTTACAGGAAGAAAATTATGTAAATTTGAATCAAACATAGGTTAGTGTTATGCAGGTGGATACGTTTTCCAAAAGTGCATCTGGGAGAAAATTGTTCTTGAGCATCCAAAATAAGTAACCCTTTTAAACTCAGACACTCTATGATCATTTACAGCTGAATAAGTCTGCCAAAACTGACTAAAGTGAGTGGAGGAATCACATAGCCAATGTATTCTGATACAATCACAAGAAAATAAACAAAATTATTCTTTGCTAACACTAACATAGTTAGGTCATGCACTAACTAACATATAAAATGGTGATCATGTTTTGTATACATCATCAATCTGTTGCATTCCGTCCAATATCCAGTAAGGAAAGAAGGAATTGCATCGTTTCTCTTGTAATTTGTAGCACAGAAACAAAGACTTAGCTGAAATTATTTCTACGTGCCTTTTGTTATCGATTCACATTGCACCAAACAGTATGTTGCTGCTGCACATGACACGCATTTCGATTATCTTCATTGAATCATTTGAGATGTTCTGCTGCAAATGAACTGTGGTCATTTTGCCCAACTACTCCATGTAGTGAGGAGTACTCCATTATCAGCTCGATTTCACTGCCAACCAAATTGCGTTTATAAACGTGCATACTTTCTTTAATTGTCCAGGTTGCATCTCCATTTCTTAACGAGACTGCAGTTGTTCTGTTACGTAACTAAGACATAATAACATATTTTGTTTTATTTTGAAGAGAAAATAACTCGGGCCAAGCAGCTTGCAAATCTCAAGTCAACAGTGAAATAATTATTGTTTAAAGATAACAGTGCAAAGACCTTAAATATGAAGGTTACTCAGTTGAAATTAGAGGATCATGGAAATAGTAGCTTTTTTTTGAAGAATCTCGTTTTGCACTCATCAGAACAGACACACGAACACAGATCAGACCTATCAACACAAAATTGAAAATGGATGCGTCTTCTTAGTCATGGAGCTACATTTTACGTAGCAGTTCTGCCACACCACATCATGAATCCTGTTGAATAATTACCCAAGTCAATGGAACAACCCAGTCAAATTTACTGATTCTAGTTCGTGACAGAGTCTAGCTCAAAAACATTGGCCTATTTGCCATAATGTTTACCAAAAGTACCAAATCGGTGATTATATTGTCGTCTTGGGAGATCCTCAGCAGGATGCATGCACAACGTTAAGAATTGAAGTATGTGGGATATTAATAACATGCAGAAGACTGAAGAGACTGCTAGTGAGTATTTACCTAAACAGGTTAAAGAAATAGCACTGAAGGTATGCCGTAGTAAAATCGTCAGTCCCCTGACCAGGGTGTTCTGGGAGAGCTATGGCGCTGGAAAAGCACAGCAGGTAAGACAGCATCCGAGGAGCAGGAGAATTAACGTTTCTGGCATAAGCACTCCATAAACGTTCATAAGCCCTTCCTGATGAACGGCTTATTCCCGAAACATCGAATCTCCTGCTCCGTGGATGATGCCAGACATGCTGTGCTTTTCCAGCGCCACACTTTCGACTTTGACACTCCAGTATCTGCGGTCTTTACTTGTTTCTATTACAGTCGTGCTGCAGCTGAAAACTTGTAAGAAAACCGCGTATTTCCTGTGTGCACAAGGCAGGAAAGCTCCACCTGGTCAATTATAGTCCTATTAGATTTTTCTCTGCCTTCAAAAATGTGTTTGAAAGCATCGTTGATAGTGCTATAAAGCAATAGGTTCTTGAAGTAAGATGCACACAAATGTTCAGTTCATTTCTGCCGGAAGTCTTCAGCTGAACACTTTATCAAGACCTTTTTGAAAGATGTGAAAACCAGCTGACATCCGGGTGGAACGTGAGACTTATTCAATTGATGTGAAAACTTCATTAAATAGAATGCAAAATTCAGGTTTTCCAGGAGAAATGGAAACAAAGGAAATGGAACGGACAAACTTTGACTGTTGGAGTTATATCCAATGCAAATGACGATTGTTGCGATTTTTGGAGTGCATTCATCTTCTCTGTAAGGCATCGACTGATGTCTTTGTCAGCGTAATGGCCTGGACATAATTATTGTAACCAAGAATATCGCTTTCATTTGCGCCAAAAAAATCAGAATAAGGGCGTTTCGCTGGTGATTGCAAACTGTTCATCAGCATTTACGATTTGTCAGATAAAGAAGGAACCCACATCCAAACCAAACATTCGTCGATGATATGGTGAGTATGGCTGGTAAGTGGGAATTAATATTCCCGCCTTACAAGTAATTCCTGCAAACACCTATAAATAAAACTTCGCCCCTTCACCTTCAAAGACATCACAATTTTTGAATGGCCAATTATTAATACACTGACGGATAAAATTAAATACAAAAAATGTATTCACGAAATAGGTAATGTAAACAAAAAAGCTTAGAACACATACTTCGCTGATAAGTAACACGACATGTGAACTCTTCAGAGCATATTCACATTATGCAAGGTTCACTCAGAAACGATGGAGGAATGTTTGTGGCACACAGATGGGTTCAGTTATAACATTATTCAAGAGATCATCACTACCAAGGGAAACGAATCTGTATGATTTCAGGAAAATCCACAAGCATTCATTTCCTTCATCACTGAAGCACAGCACTGCGCTATGCATTATCTAAAAGATGTTCATCAGAAACGCATCAAGTCTCTTTGCAGCTTCCAAACGGAGGACTCTACCACCTCTTTCACTGATGCACAGTAGTGGTCTATGTATCATGTAAATGTTGTTCTTCAGACATCTATCCAGTGTCTTCAGACCTTGCAACCAGAAGGAGACTACCACTTTGGATGCTTTGGATAGTAGATACATGGGAAAAGCACTAGCAGCAAGTTGTTCTCCATATTAGTTTCCTTGCTGACTGAGCAATGTATCGGGTTTTTTTATGTCACTGTACTGAATTTATGACACTTCTTTGCGAAATGCATCATCAGCATAACGATACAAAACTGAACTCAGCATTGCCATCTCAAAGTCCATCAATACTGACAACATATGTTGCCGGAACCAACGAAACACATTATCCATAGAGGTAAAATTTGAAAAAGAATGCCAGTTATTAAATTAACATTCAAATAATGTACTTAGAAGAAAGTTGCACTGATTTGTTGCTAGTTCAAATTTGATACAGAAGTTCATGCAGAAAACAACGACAAGCCAAACTTCGTAGACATTTACAACAATGCTGCACTTATATAATTTTATTTCAGAAATTCATGTATTAAACGTATGCGTGTTGCCTTGAAAAGAAGCGTCGATTAAATTTGAAACTATTGTTGTATATGTTAAATTCGCTGTTCGTGGATCTGCAAACAAACCCAAGTTTTTTAGGGAAATGTTGTTCCAGTGAAGAAACTTCACTTTTTTTTTCTTTTGAAACATCTTCAGTACACGGTTATTTTTGTTATTCTGCCCACTTTTCATTTCCCTTAATCAATCATCGTTCTGATATAAGGCCTACTTGCCTAGAAGGGCATCTGAATTTAATGGTGGTGATGGATAATCCTGCACAGTACTGAATTCGGCAGAATATAATTTTAGATTCATGGACGCACTTTCCTTCTGAAAAATAACATTTGTGTCGCCATTGCATTGTCAATGCATGAAAAGAGTCTCTCAGTCCTAGTGGCAAGTGTTGAATTCCTTGTCAAATAGTTGCCTGTAAATTGATGATAATCTCCAAAAATTCTATAGTTTCCTGTAAACTAATACGTGATGCATGTGAATTCGTAGAAAGCAACAGCATCTTGCTACTTAGTCAGGGAGCGAGATCGAAAGCCCAGAGATACATATGTATTCGAATTAGATAACAAATTGAAAAATGCTGAAGATTATGACAAGGGAGGGGATAAGTAGAAACTTTACCAGTAGGAAAATGCTTGGACAGAGTCAGTGCAGAATTGTAAGTTGAAAATCGTGTCTCCAACCATTTTTTAAAAATTTAATTTGAAGATATTACGAACATAGTTAACGCAAACGAGTCTGATAATAATTTGAACAAGCCTTTTGAATGGATAGCAAGATGGCAGACGGAATGTAATGTGGAAAACATCAGCGCTTCTTTTTGGCAGGAGAAACGGATATGCAGATATTTGTTCTGAAGTATGAAGAGAAGGATGTGGAGATTTGCAAACGGACTGAGGAATTTAATGGATTGGCATGGAAGTTAAAATAAAGATGTGGCAATTCCTTCTGAAGGAGAATGATAATTGGCATTTATTGCAAAAGCATTTGAATTCAGGTGAAGTGAAGTCATGTTTCAAATATCTAGGTGCTTCTTTTGACCACATCTCGAACATGTCACACAACTTTGTTTTCCAGATACATGAACCTATATAATTACCATGCACGAAGTACAGCAAAAGATCAACAAGTTTGTTCTTGCGATGGAAAATACTAACGAAGAACAAAAAGAACAGTGCCTGAAGTCTGCTATGATGAACAAGAGCTGGTCCTATTGAAATATGCACAGTTCGAAACAGATAGATAATATATTTGCAGATAATCAATGTTTGAATAAATAGTTAAGTAAAAGGCTGAAACAAGGACAATTTAGAAGACGGGGTTGAGCATGTCGATGCAAAATTATATGTTTTTCTGAAGAAGGTTGAGAATTTTGGAAACTGTCAACCACAGGGGGCTGTAGAAATTCAGACTTTGAGTTTCAGACTCTGAGGTATCGATGTTTTTGTTTGGCTTGGGTGAGTTGGACCGAATGGTCTGGTTCCTTGCTGTATATCTCTATGACTCTGTGACTCTAATGATCACCATTTATGCCTAGGTTTTTGATGAGGGTATGAGGCATTTCCTTTATTAATCAACCAGGATCTTCTTGAGTGGCGGGGAACGGGGCAGACTCTATGAGAACAAAGTTTTATACCTGGTCCTAGATCCTTCTTGTTTATTTTGCTTGGAGTGTTTATATATGTGATAATGCAAATTCAGGTGGACACTGCAAATAGTGGCTTTTATATTGCAATGGCTAAATTTGCTTCCACTTCAGTTGAAGGGTGAACCGTTTCAAAGTTAATCATGTGCGAGCTTGAGGATAAATTATTTCAATCTCACACAGTTCAGGGGAGTGGTGGTGGTATAGAATTGGGAGCATGATTTTAATCAGAAAGAATCAATTAGTTAAAGGCGAATTTGCACGAGCAAATATTATATTGAAAACTACCATATGTTGCACAATTCCAAGGGAAAAATGTGATCCATTTGCTGATTCACCTACAGAGACACTATTGGCTGACTCACCTACAACTGGGTTCTATGTTGTAACTGTTCTATGATTCATTTCCTCTGTGCTTCATTTGTAATGTAGCTAGTTCAGAACGGCCAGATGTAGCACATTTAGATGGAAAGGAATCCACTCCCAACGACAAAAACAATTAATCTATTATACCCCGGCTGTTTTTTTTTTGTGGTGTTAAAATCTAAATGACGGAGTGGGATTTTTATCATTGTTTCCACTTGTCAATATACCAGCCAATTAAATACAAGGTGACAATATATTAGAAGCAATCCTATTGCAAGAGGTAGGTTTCCCCTGATCAGGGCAAATGAAAATGATCAATAACAGGTCTGTATTCAACAATACACAAATTTTGAACAATCGACCAAACTTTTAATTATTGATACATCAGATAATGCAATCATTGTTGAAGCATCTTGACATATTTGATTTGCACTTCATCATACATATTGCTTTAAAATTCCAAATGCCTTCAAGTTTATTTGCACTTCATTTTAACAGAAAAAATACACTTATTGTGCAACATTTCAAGTGTGGTATCGGCTTACAGCCGTAGAGTATACAGCAAACGATTTTGAGACCAGAATTGACTTCTATTATGTTCTTTTAACATAATACAATGTCAGGCATTCTATACCTCATAGTTAAATCGGAATAACGATTGTTTGCAGCTATGATAACAACAAACGTCGCCACATATATTTATTTTTATTTTGCCCAGTAAGGTGACAAAGGAATTGGAACCTTTTTTATTCAATTAGATTTAATCGAGTTATAAGTTTGAAATAGTTAAGTATATGCTAAATATTGCAAACATTGTATTACTGTATAAAATTCTATGATTATCTGTGAGCTTTCATTAAACATAGCAGCAACGACTGAAACTAAGATTGTTCTAAACAAATTCAGCACGTGAGCCTAATGTTGCCGCATGCATGTACACCTTTGGAGATTTTATTCTTTTCCTCTCTCAAAAGGGGCGTTGAAATGGCACATTCATTTAAAAAACTAGATTTTTGATGTCAAACTAATTTGAATCCAATTTAGAGATTTTGCCATTGAATGGTGTTATGATTGTGATTGGTTGCCAGGTATTTGAATTCAAAATCAATTGTTGCAAATTGGATGTCAAGCGTAATTTCTATATATTTCCCAACACAATGATTATCTAATCAATTATGATGTCAAAAATTAGTTCACTAATTTTTCCTTTTAAAAGAAACTTGATATAGAGCATAAATCTCTTAACAAATGTTTGAATTAGAATTGTTACAATCTTGACATTGAGTTTTTAATAGAGAGATCTGATTTCTCCTTCACATTAAAGAATTAGAATACGTGAAACAAGATTTGAGAGAAAAAGGTAAGATACTGAATTTGTGAAAAGTTTGTAGCAAAAACAATGAAAAGGAAACGATGCCATACCTATGTCGTGAAGTCATAAAGTCCTACAGCACAGTACACAGTGTACTATGACGATCAAAATGTTCATCCACGCTAACACCATTCCTCTGCACTTTCCGATCTACTATTTTCCAAATGCTCGTTTTTTTAATGTACCCGCTTCAACCATATCTGCTGTTAACTCATTCCATATGTGTACCACTCTCTGTGTACAAATGTTACCTCTCAGACACTTTTTCATACTTTCCTCTCTAACCTTAAACTAATGACCACATTCCTCAACTCTTCAACTGTGCTATAAGATTGTCCTTCCTCAGTCTCCTAAGGTCCAAATAAAATGATCCTGGCTTATTCAACTTCTCCCTCAAGCTCAGACTATTGTCTTGAATCCTGGAAATATCCTTGTTAATTTCTTCTGACTATTCCCAGTTTAATAACATACTTCCTGTCGCAAGGAGATCAAAACTGAACACAATTCTTCAAGTACGGCCTCACAAACTCCCCAAATTGTATCCTTAATGCCCTGACTAATGAAGGTCAGTGTGCCAGAAACCTTCCTCACTAGCCTTTCTACCTGTGACTCCACCTTCTGTGAACTGTGCACCTGAACTCCAAAGCCCTTCTGTTCCGTTGTAATCCTTAAAACCCTATATTCACAGTGCAATACCGACCTTAATTTGTGTTTCCAAAATGCAACACCTCACGCTTCTCTATATTAAATTCCTTCGTCATGTTTCGCCCACTTCCCCAGTTGATCAAGTTCCTTCTGCATTTATTAATAAACTTCCTCACTGTCCAATGTACAGCCTTTTTTACAGTCATCTGTAAATTTACTCATTAAGTGTAATACGCTTTCATCCAAATCATTGATATAGATAATAAGCAGCAATAGAACCAGCACCGATTCCTGACGCACACCACTTGTCAATAGCCTCCAATGTGACAAGAAAACTTCCATTACTACCCATTCATTGCGACCTTAAAGCCAATTGTTTGTTCAATTTGCCAGCTGTCCTGGGATTCCATGCCATCTCACCTTCCAGAAGAACCTTCCATGTGGAACCTGATAAAAGGCCATAGTTAATTCCATATGGAATGTGTTTACCGCCCTGCACTCATCAAACTTTCTGATCACTTTATCAAGGAATTCCAAAAAATGGAGGCATGACCTCCTACAAACAAAGCCATGCTGACTACTCCTAATCAAACCCTGTCTTTCCACACCACTGTGAACCTTATCTCTCACAACCTTCTGAAGTAGATTAGCAGATGTTAGGCTTATGGGTGGGTAGTTCCAGGTTCGCGTTGCAACTCTTCTTGATTAAGGACACAATGTTCACAAACCTCCAGTCTTCAGGGACCTCACCCTTGTCCAACAATGATGCAAATGTGTCAGCTGCAATCACCACAATTTATGCTGTAGACTGTTGGAGGGTTCTTGGAGATATCTGGTCAGGATCAGGTGACTTGTCAATCCTCATACGTTCTAATACGTTCAATATGAACTCTACCCTGATATGTACTGTCCCGAAGGTATTAGCATTGATGTCCCTAAGTTCCCAAGTGTTCTTGTCTTTCTCCACGGTAAACAGGGAGGACAAACATTATTTGAGGGACCCGCCAATTCCTGCGGTTCAACGCATAGATGTCCACTTTGGTTTTTCAGTTGCCCAATGAGTGTCTAGTCATCACTTTCCTTCACAGTATACTTAAATAACCTCTTTGGATTCATTCTAAACTTCTCAGCCAAAGTAATCTCTTACCCCTCTTACTCCCTCTTGATTTCGTTCTTCAATATACTACTGTATCCCCCCATATAACTCCAGGTATTCACCCTATCATAACTTCCAGTACCTGAGTTGCGTGCCCTTCTACTCTGTCGACAATGCCTAAATATATCTTGTCATCCAGAGTTCCATATTTTTGCCAAAGTTGCCTTGCAAACTTACAGGATCATATAAACTTTGAACTCCAGCTGTCTCACTTTTAAACGCTTCCCACTTGCTCGAAGTTCATTTGCCTGCAAACAAAATACACTAATCAAACCCGTAATCTCCCGTCCACTTCTATCAAAATTTGCCATGCCTCAATTTAGAACTTTCAGCTGTTTTGTCCCTCTTCATAACTACTTAGAAATTTGTAGAACTACGGTCACTGACCCCAACCTCTCTACCACTATCACCTCAGTCATCTACACCGCCCTATTCCCCAAGAGTCTGTCGAATTATGCTAGTTCCTGATTGGGACCCCCTATATACTGTTTGAGGAAACTTTTGTGAGCATATCTAAGACGTTAACACTCTGGAAATCCCAGTCTATGTAACAATAATCGAAATCCCCTACTATGTCAACCCAATTGCTCCTTAATAATTGCTCATATTATTCCCGTTGAGTATTTGGGGACCAATAGTAAAACACCAACTAACCTTCCCATCCACTTCTTGTTTCTCAGCTCCAACCAAAATGTTTCCAGGAATGATCCTTCAAGTTATTTTATATCTGCTTACTGCTGTGTAACTCGCCTTAATCAAAAATGCAACTTTCCATCCCATCATTCCACTAGCACTATCCTGCCGAAAGTACCTGTACACTGGCACATTAAACTGCCAATGCTGTCCCTCCTTTAGCCATATTTCTGTAATATCCATACTAAACCACTCCCACGTACCTATGCACACAAAAAGTTCATCAGACGTAACAGTCGTGCTCGGAAACAGATGGAATTTCAACCATCAGCCATTTCTTACTCCCTGTCATGTTCCACTCTCACATGTCTCTTCAACTTAGTATGTCTAATTACTGCACCTCCTACCAGCCTCACATTTTTCTCCATGCTGTTGAGAATTTTACCCCTCTCACTCACCTCCAATCTAGTTTAAACCTTTCTTTTGGCACTCGCAAATATGGCCGCCATGATATTTGTCCCCTTCCTGCTGAGCTGCAACCTCTCCCTCTTGAACAGTTCACCTCTGCCCCAGGAAGGATACCAACGATCGAAAAACCTGAATCTCTTCAATTTGCACCAATCTTTAGACATACATTTATCTGCCATATTATCATGTTTCTTTTTTGACCCTCACAAGCACATAGCCTCGGAATTAATCTGGAGATTATCACCGCCGAGTTCCGAGATTTTACCTTCTTTTTCCCAGCTTTCTCATATCAAAACAGAGATATTTTCCTTTTCCTACATATGTCACTTGTGCCAACGTACAGAATGATTTCTGGCTGTGCAGAAATCTCTAAGATCATTCTGCAGTCACTCTGAGATATCCTTGACCCTTGCACCCTGGAGGCAGCACACTATCCAAGCTTCCCTGTGCAGCTACAGTATCTCCTGCCTTACCCCTTAACTATCGTTTCTCCTATCACTTAGGTCCTGTTGACATTTACCCTTTCCCGCTGTGATCCATATGCAGTCGACGTGCCACAAACCTGGCTAGTGCTGCATTCCCCTGAACGATTATCCCACACACCAGTGTCCAAAACGTTCAACATTGTTTTCAAGGGACGTGGGCATAGTGGATTCCTGCACTCTCTGCCTACTGCGTTCGCCTTTCCTGGCGAGGAATCACTTAACGACATTTAATTTACATAATAGATATTTTTTGGAAAATTAAAATGGGTATTATCAGCATATAAATATCCAAAATTTAACTAATATATTGAATTGGAAAATAAATCCATGTATGTACGGCTTGACTGAAAGCGGGTGTTGGAATGACAAAGCGGCCTGAACAGAACAGTGAGTAGGGTTTTATTTTCGCAGTGATGAATTTAGTAATGTTTTGCACCTTCGTAAACAGTATAGCAGGGAGACACCACATATCAAAGGTTGCCCAAGCCATTATGTTGAATCTGATTCACACCTCGTTTTTGGTGTGAGTAAAGATTGTGATGGCCAAGAACGAAAATATTGAACTTTTTTTTCTGAGCAACCATAAAGTCAAGATTGCTATGGCACTGCTCCCTTGCTGACCTGATGCTTATGCACTTGTCTTTGGAATGTCCGGTTCTGACTCTAAAATAAATGACCGTTTCAGTTCTTTAAATTATTCTTCTCTCCACACCTCCCCCCCCCCCAACCCCGCCACGTGTACACACACACACACACACACACACACACACACACACACACACACACACACACACACACACACAAACACACACACACACACACACACACACTGAGTACAGGATCGTGAAGACAACACGTCAGTTGCTATACCATTCGCTGCAAAATCTAATTTTGAGCTGATGCTTTGAATTATTACGTTTAGTTAGATAAATGACAAATACATGGTTTATTAAGCTTGGACGAGTGCAAGAAAAAATGTTATTATATGGTGTAGATGAGTGACTTGCTAATGGGTTATGCAGATAAAATGTTACTTGGAATAGCGACTGCTTAGGAAGCGGGACAAGGTCAATTTTGTACAAATTCGGGTTTGACCTGCTGGTCATTGCTCGTTTTGCTGGATTGCTACATGTCTAGTTTGTATTATTTTCGAATTTAATATGATCAGTTTTGCTTCATCAAGAAGTATATAGTGCTCAGTTCTGCAAAAAGGGCTGGTGAGGTCGATAGAATAATCAGCGACTGCTCTGCATGTTCAGTGCGGCTTGAAGATTTGGTTGGCTGTTCAGAAGATTCCCAAATTGAACAGCTTCAAAGTTTGGGAAAGAGAGTAAATCCTGTACATTTGGCCTTGTTATTTGGGTGTGTGCAGAGCTCTGGGGTTTGAATGTGGGTTTGTGTTAATAATGATGCAAGTAAATTTTAATATAGGGTAAGGTGGATTGGTAGTCGTTTTGAGTATGGTTGGTGTCGTTTGTGTTTTGCAGTTTTGTCGTGTAGAATTGTTCTCAATTCAAAGTATGACAATGTCAGGAAGTAAGCAGGTGTTATTTCTATGTATTCCCTGTCTGGTCGGGAGACATTTGAGGCTATTTGTTTATGAGTCCTCAAAGTTCTTTTCCAGACAGAAGAAGATAAATTTACCGTCTCACAGATTTTTAAAGTTTGGGAAGATCTGATTTTAAGGATTACTTCTCTTGGTTTGATACTGAATTGGTTAGCTGGCAAGATAGCCGATGTCTGTGTCAAAGGTCTAATTTGACTTCATTTGTTGCCTGAATAATTGTCAAATTGTCTGAACAGGTTTAGCAAATACCTTGAAAATTAAAGTCTCTGAAGTATCAGGAAGTCAAAGGCATTTACAGGGAGACGTAGACAACAGGGAACTTGTTCATCACAAGTTAAATTCTCCTGCATAGTTCTGTCACAATCAGACTAAAATGGTCTTCGTCAGCCTCTCACAGCATATCTTCAGTTTGCAGGACTGGATATTTTCAATGTAACGTTGGAAATAAACTGATAATGTCTTAACCTTGCTCAATATCCCTGTATCAGAGCAGCAATATTTTATGCTTGCAAATTAATATAAAGCAATAAATGGACAATTCTTTCGAACAAAAAAAAATATGGAACTTTAATCAACATTAAAAGGCAGAGCAACTTACGCATTTAAGAGAAGATACTTTTTGGAAATGTCGTTTACATACTAATAGAATTAGATTGGTTTAGTTCAATCAATTCAACATTGATGCTGATAGATCCAGATTCATAAGCAGAACAGCAAAGCAACTTTTTAGGTCTTCTCAACAGCACATTCTGAATCTAAACATTCACAATCTGATGGGCAAAAGCAGAAGATGCATTGTAAAATCACTAACCAAGACAAATAGTAGTGCCTTCAAACTATGTCACTGATCCTACACCATCCTTCTCGCGAATTCCTGGAAGATGTTTCTAAAAGCACTGTAGGCATAAATACCCCATGGGCAGAAGGTCGTCAAGAAGGTAAACCACTAATCTCTGAATTGCAATTAGATTTTGGCAATGTACACTTGTGGACAACAAAGTCCTGTGAAAACATTGTGAGTTTTAAATCAATATAGTAGATGTAGAAATATATTAATACAGAATAAAATCAACCCTATTGTTACAAATTTTGTAATTCATAGAAATTGTAGCTGAAGCAAGTTATAAATTATATGTGAGGTCTGAAGATTTTTTTAATGGCAGCTTTATTAGTAAATAGTGGATAATACTGTCATTCAGCGAGTTCATCTGTCAGTAATAACAAATTACGGAGATTTAGAAATATCTTAATTTAGAAAATCACATTCTAATCAGCAGTGACAGTTTGTCCATTGTGCAATGCCAAAGCTACCATTGATTGTTAAACCCCTGTTCAGAAGTAGAACGAGAAATTCATGCTTAATAAAACACTTGCATTATTTTCAACAGTAGATGAACTGAAACGCAGAGATGTAGGTGCGTAATATTGTTGTCATTGTATTTAATATGTTTTAAATAATTTACCGTTGTTATGCAGTATTACGTGGTTCTGTGATTTGCCACTATGCTAGAAATAGTATCGCTTTACATTGAGACTTTTTTTTTGCTAAAACAAAGATTGTCATTATTTCAGAACTAAAACAGCACCTACAGACTGATGGTGAGTGCCAAACCAACAAATGAGACAAAACACATCCAGTCGGTACGAAAACATAGCAAATATTAAATGCTATTGATTGCTGCAAATATCACTATTGAGAATGGCAGCATATATTCTTGTGTTGATAAAGATAACTTGTTTTTCCAATTAGAACTTAAACATTACAATAGTGATCGAAGCCAGTATGGCTAGCAATCAATGTGAGATAGGTAAATGCGGAAATTCGACATAAAACTACCGTGAAGTTAAATTTCCATTTGTTAATGTACAAGTCCAAGTGGATCTTATAGGCATTTGCTGATAAATTTCATTGAAAATTATGTGATCAAGAGAAAAGACACCCAAATGATCTGTTTTATCAATAGTCATTCTGGCGCAGCACGTGCAACATAAAAGAGACAGTCAGGGTTGTCGTAGCTGCGTTGGAAAAATACGGTCCATTTTCGAGCATGTGCATGCTTGAGAACAGGAATCAACGAATGACAAGTTAATGTTTTGAGGATTATCTTCTTTCAACATTCTGTAATTTCAGAGGATAAGATGCGTAAATGGAAAACAGGTACATTTAGATCTCATCAATAAATACTATGTTGTATTTTTCACATATATGTTTGACTTACTGAAATGAGTCGATGTGGCAAAAGCTGAACGTGACATAGCATTATAATAAAACAAAGAAGTGTTAACGGTTTAAAAAAATCGTCAACTTCCATCAGAGCGATCCTTCAGATTTTCTATTGACTTCCTTCAGCTTGCTGTATTCAAACAATAAGAACATCCGATAGAAGGAGGCCATCTCATCTCTCCCTCATTCACCAATATCATGGTTAAATTTGATAAATCCAGATTACACAATTGTTCGTTCCCCCGTTACTGTTTTAAAAGCTATCTCATTTTTCAATATGTATAACAACATACCCTCACCAGCACTTTGCAGTGAGTAATTCCCCAGATTATCAATTCTCTGACAAATTAAATTGCTCCTCATTACTGTCATGAATGGGTGAAAAATATTTTGAAAATATGCAATTTAATCTTCCATAATGGAAAATAAACTTACAACAAACACCCTGGAAAGCCCTGCATTCCACTATATGTGCCTGTCATTCTTCTAAACTCTTCCAAACAGTGCAGAGCATTCTATTCAACACCTCCTCCTTATAAATTTGACACTCAATATCAGCCTAGTTAAAGTTCTGTGGACTCGTCTCAATGCAAAATATGCCTTTCCTCAAACAAGGTGACCAAACGCTTTCATACTTCAAAGTGAGGTCTAATGAGCAGCTTGCATAGTTTTCATATTATAACTCGTTTTAGATAATACTTTCCATTCAAAACAGAGTTTAGTATTATTTGCAGCCTGCCTACAAGCTGTTGAGATTGTTTGCTCATCTTCTCCGGCTCATGCAAAAGCGCTTCAATTTAATTTTATGTGAAACATCCTGCAGCCTTCATCTATGTAAATAATATTAATTGCATCTACTATTTTTGCCAATGTACAGAACATTAGGTTGAACACATTATATTTCGACTCTGAAGATTTGCACATTAAATTGTGCTGTTTACATTCTTCGGTAGATTTTTTTTTGTCTGATCCTAACCATCTGTAATCCCAACACTTTTTTGGTGTCAAGTGAAAATCTGGTAATTGCACGTTTAGTTCTGTATTTTTAATCTCTTAGGTAAGTGTTTCCTTGATTTGATTTTCTTTGACTTGAGCACCAACATTCGATTTAATCTCACACTAATAGGACCCAGTCCAACTTCCAAATATATCAAATAATGTTCTAACCAACAGCAACATTAACCACTTGCCCATATTTCACCCGTATCACAACACACCTGAAATATCTATTTTTAATCCACCTGGCAAGCTAACGCATTGTTATCGGAAAGACGGGGAGGTGGGCAGAGGGGAGGGGGGGGGTTGCCTTGTTAGTTAAGAACAAAATTAAATCTATGACACTGAATGACAGTGTCGGATGATGTGGCGTCTGTGTGGGTAGAATTGAGGAACCACAAACGCAAAAAAAACATAATGGGAGTTATGTACAGACCTCCTAAAAGTGGTGAGGACCAGGGGCACAACATGTACCAGGAAGTAGAGAAGGCATGTCAGAAAGGCGAAGTCATGGTGATCATGGGAGACTTCAATATGTAGGTGGACTGGGTAAATAATGTTGCCAGTGGATCCAAAGAAAGGGAATTCATGGAATGCTTACAGGATGGCTTTTTTGGAACAGCTTGTCATGGACCCCACAAGGGAGCAGGCTATTCTGGACCGAGTGCTATGTAATGAACCAGACTTTACAAATGGTCTTAAAGTAAGGGAACTCTTAGGGAACAGCGATCATAATATGGTAGAGCTCAGTCTGCAGTTTGACGTGGAGAAGGCAAAATCAGATGTAATGGTGTTACGGTTAAATAAAGGTAATTATGAGGGCATGAGAGAGGAACTGACAAAAATAGACTGGAAGAAGAGCCTAGCGGGGAAGACAGTGGAGCAAAAATGGCAGAAATTTGTGGGTATAATTGAGGACACTGTAGAGAGGTTCATCCCCAAGAAAAGAAAGATTATCCAGGGCGGGATTAAACAGCCATGGCTGACAAAAGAAGTCAAGAAATGTATTAAAGAGAAAGAGAGATCCTATAAAGTGTCAAGAACAGTGGGAAATCAGAAGATTGGGAAGGTTACAAAAATAAACAGAAGATAACAAAGAGAGAAATAAGGAAGGAGAGGATCAAATATGCAGGTAGGCTAGCCAGTAATATTAGAAATGATAGTAAAAGTTTCTTTCAATACACAAGAAAGAAACGACAGTCAAAAGTAGACATTGGGCCACTTCACACTGATGCTGGAAGCCTAATGATTGAAGATAAGGAAATAGCAGGAGAACTTAACAAGTACTTTGCGTCAGTCATCACAGTGGAAGACATGACGAATATCCCAACAATTAAAATGAATTATGGGCCTGAATTGAGTATAGTTACCATTACAAAACAGAAAGTGCTAGAAAAGCTAAAAGGTCTTAAAATTGACAGATTTCCTGGCCCCGATGGGACACATCCTAGAGTTCTGAGAGAGGTGGCTGAGGAAATAGCGGAGACATGGTTGAGGTCTTTCAAATATCACGGGAGTCAGGGAAAGTCCCGGATGATTGGAAGATCGCTGTTGTTACCCCCTTGTTCTAGAAAGGATCAAGACAGATGATGGAAAATTATAGGCCAATTAGCCTAACCTCGATTGTTTGAAGAATTCTAGAATCCATCATTAAGGATGAGGTTTCTAAATTCTTGGAAGATCAGAGTCTTATTAGAACAAGTCAACATCGATTTAGTAAGGGGAGGTCGTGCCTGACAAACCTGGTGGAATTCTTTGAAGAGGTGACAGGCAGGTTATACCAGGGAAGCCCTGTGGATGTGGTCTATCTGGACTTCCAAACGGCCTTTGATAAGGTGCCACACGGGAGGCTGGTGAGGGTCCATGGTGTTCGAGGTGAGCTACTGGTATGGATTCAGCATTGGCTTTCTGACAGAAGGTAGACAGTTGGGATAAAAGGTTCTTTTTTCGGAATGGCAGCCAGTGACAAGCGGTGTCCCACAGGATTCAGTGTTGGGGCCACAGCTGTTCACATTATATAGTAATGATCTGGATGAAGGGACTGGGGGCATTCGAGCGAAGTTTGCTGATGATACGAAGTAAGGTGGATAGGCAGTTAGTACTGAGGAAGTGGGGAGGCTGCAGAAGGAACTAGAGAGTTTGTGAGAGTGGTCGAGGTAATGGCTGATGGAATTCAACGTGAGCAAATGCGAGGTCTTGCACTTTAGAAAAAAAGAATAAAAGAGCAGACTACTTTCTAAACGGTGAGGAAATTCATAAAGCCAAAGTACAAAGGGATCTGGGAGTGCTAGTTGAGAATTCTCTAAAGGTAAACATGCAGGTTGAGTCCGTGATTAAGAAAGCGAATGCAATGTTGTCATTTATCTCAAGAGGGTTGTAATATAAAAGCACCGTCGTTCTACTGAGACTGTATAAAGCTCTGGTTAGGCCTTATTTGGAGTACTGTGTCCAGTTTTGGTCACTAAACCTCAGGAAGGACATACTGGCATTGGAGCGTGTCCAGCGGGGATTAACACCGATGATCCCTGGAATGGTTGGTCTAACATACGAGGAACGACTGAGGATCCTGGGATTGTATTCATTGGAGTTTAGAAGATTAAGAGGAGATTTAATAGAAACTTACAAGATAATACATGGCTTAGAAAGGGTGGTCGATACGAAATTGTTTCTGTTAGGCGATGAGAGTAGGACCCGTGGGAATAGCCTTAGAATTAGAGGGAGTCAATTCAGAACAGAAATGCGGAGACATTTCTTCAGCCAGAGAGTGGTGGGCCTGTGGAATTCACTGCCACAGAGTACATTGGATGCCGGGACGCTCAATGTCTTCAAGGCAGATATTGATAAATCATTGATGTCACAAGGAATTAAGGGCTACGGGGAGAATGCTGGTAAGTGGAGTTGAAATGCCCATCAGCCATGATTGAATCGCGGAGTGGACTCGATGGGCCAAATGGCGTTACGTCCACTCCTATGTCTTATGGTCTTACGGTCTTATTGTAAATCAGTTACAATCACAGAAGGGAAACACGATGGCATCATAAACCTGACACTCAGTGGACCCATTCTTATTGGCCTATTTTCGAGCAGCACCCTGCAGTTTTCCACCTTCCTTGCAGCTATGCCAGACAAATCTGGCAACAGAACACTTGATCAAAAACTTGGAATTCTGTTCCCATTTCCCAATGGTGCAATCATTCCTCGCTTTTGCTTGGCCTTACTTACCCGTCATTCTGCTTTCTTACAAAAATGGTACCTAAGTGGTGACCCATCAGCTTTCTAAATACTTGTTTGCTTCCAATGCCACTATCTTAAGCAATTTCCACCTTAGTCACTCAGTTAACTTACGTACTTTTCTCCTGTTAATTTCTGCCGAGGAGGGTTTCTTTTTTCTTTTTAATCACCAATCTACCATTAGCACAGTGCTGCTGAAGGAGACCTGATCTCTGCTGATTCATTACTTTGATATGTAGTGCCTTCCATTATTTGAAATTTTTAACAACTGTTCGGAGTGAAGTGACCTGAATCCCAAGCAGGTATACTGACCAAAATCGGATGATCTAGAGAAAAGTAATTGTCAGGACTTTGAGTAAAATTTATTTTCTCTCAGTTCCATTGCGGATGATGGAATGTTAATAATGACCGCTGTTTTCAAAACTCTTGATTTCACTGTCTGAATGAATTCTACTCGTAATGTTGGTATTCTGCAAATGATTTGAAGTGACAGTTTCCGATGTTGTATTCAATTATTGCCACCGTTACTTGAATATTCTGAATTTTGTGTATTAAGTCTTAGTTTGTCAGAATTATTGCACCTCACTAGGACTGACGAGTCAGCAGATAATAGACATCAAGTACAATAGTATGCCTGCTTATTTTTCTCTCTTATAAATGATAATAGGCAAAGATTTTGGATTCGAATTTGGAAATTCATTAGCAACAGCTCAGAAGTCTGAGTTATTTTGGTCCTGACGGCAATGAATAGAAATGTCTAAATAATGTGAAACCAACTCTCAAAATGTGGATTATAATTAACAAATCTGGAAGCTAAATGTTGCATTACTTGTAAAATGTCAATGCACTATAAGCAACATTTTTACAAATATTATGTGTTTTTTTTCTTAGAACATGCCACTTTAGAAGCCATTCGTCACGACCTTGGTAAGCACATTGACGGTGATATTAAATGCAGTTCCAAAAGTAATAATTTAATGATACTTATCTGATATTCTGGTATAGAATTACTAACTAAATATGGATGGAAGCAGAATTATGTTTACTCCATGCGCTTTTGTTTCAGAAGGCTTTGCATTTATATGCAAAAAGAAAAGAAAAGCAAATGCTTTAATTATAAATTGTGTGATGCAGCAATATCAGATTTTTTCATTCAGATTATATCTTCATAGTTTTGGGATATTCCAACTACATGTATTATTTTCTTGTGACCCTATTTAGATTTGGAATATGGATAATTTATACCAAATATTCATTACTTTTTTTTCAGTATTCCCAAAATTAATAGAGACATGTAGGATAATCAGAGGGTTCGATAGGATGGACAAGGAGAGCCTTTTTCAAGAATGGTGACGGCGACCACGAGGGCGCATAGCTTTAAATTGAGGTGTGATAGATATAGGACAAATGTCAGAGGTATGGAATGCTTTGCCTGCAGCTGTTGTAGATTCGCCTACTTTAAGTACATTTAAGTCGTCATTCGACAAACACATAGATGTACATGAAATAATGTAGGTTAGATGGGCTTCAGATTAGTATGACAGGTCGGAGCAACATCGAGGGCTGAAGGGCCTGTACAGCGCTGTAATGTTATATGTTCTATGTTCTATTACCTGCCTGCACCGCCACCAAATGCATGCCATTTTACTTATCTGAAGGCATCTGTATTCAGCATGATCCACGAATTGTCGCCCAAAAACAAAGATAATGGATTATTGTATCCTTGATTAATAGTGATCATTAAGTGCAATCGTCTTTCCCACTTAACATGCTGTAACAAATTCCTCATTTTTACTGCTTATGACTGGCTTTAATGCAATATTTTCTTTCTGCGATTCTTCAAAGCGCAGAGACTTCTTGACAAAAGTTAGTTGACGTGCTCCTCTGCCGTGTTCCTCCGTTATAATCTTTAAGATAGCTTATTGTATCCATTAATATCGATCTCTTGGCCTGTACTACTGTAAAGAGTTAAGTCACTGTTTCCGGTCTGAATGTCGAAGAAAACTGAAAAAGAAATGGCAGTAATTTGCAATGTGATGCCATTTCTTTTTCAGTTTTCTTCGACATTCAGACAGGAAACAGTGACAAATGTGTGGATTTCGTGCACATTTGGATTTAGATTGAATGTCTAAATGTATTCATGTCACTATTAAAGAAACCCGATGGAATTGCATGCATATATTTTCATTTGCTCAATTGATTCTGCCTTTGGTCCGATTCACTCTTTTCTTACAGATCAAGAACATCAGCTTATAAATGATTAATTTCATTCCAGTTCCTTGTGCTCTTCCTCATCGTAATAATTGAACAGGCCACCATTCCTGACACAGCGACAGAATAAACTGCTTGTTCAATAATTTAAATGGTATATTCTAATTGCTGTGTCAATGCTTAATTTGACAAACTGCACTTTCCTTTAAAAATAAAACATACAGTTGTTGCAACCAAGGCAATAATATTAATTAATTGACGGTCTTTTAATGGACGAGGCATCCTTGTCCACGTTAATAAGCATGCAACTTTATTTCTTCCACAACGTTTGTCTCACATAATAGTAATCTGTTTACACGTGAACGTTTGGAGCATATAACTAGGTGAGAAACTGTATACAATCACTAATATACTAAATTTGATGAATTATTCGGAAGCCTGCTTTAGAAACTTGTCACAGATGATGTTTCAATTTCGCTGGACTTTAATCCAGGAAACAAAGATTGTGTTCTTTGGACATGATTTTGGATCCCACCATGCCATTTCTGAAAATTGTATTGAATTTGAGTCTAGAAAAGCAAAACTAAAATCCAATAGGCAAGATGTTCCAATTTATTTTTATGTAAAACTCTATCTTCTCACTTAAATTTGACACCAAAACCATAGCAATGTGACGGATTCGTAAAACCACCATGGGCAATTCAACATAGTCGATAAATTCTGGCCCAGACAATGACACTCACTTCACATGACAAAATGATTTGAACTTCTAAACGGAAGTAGAAACGAAAAGAAAATGCAAATAACGGTACTCATGCATAGTCAGGCAAAATGGGTCAACGTTAAACATACACTGCCACGGTGTCCTAAAAATATTCCTGTACTTGCAAAAATTTTAGTTTTGGAGATGCAGTAATGGTATGTGATATATTTATGCAGAATTTTGGATTTGCTTCTGATTAATACTGACATCAAGAGAGTTTTTTTTTATTCATGTCAAGTTTACAGAGATAATTGCTGTAGTGGTTTCATAAATCTACCTAAAATGTTCTCAGTTCTTCTGGAAGAAATTGCAAACACCGTTTTGCAGATTTTCATCTGACATCGATAATCTTTTAAGCATATCCTGGACTTCCTGATATTCAGACAATTTCGTTTGTTTTGCTCCGTGTTCTATGTCGAACTGAATATGCTTCTCTGGACCGTTGTTCATGCAGGTGTTGACCACAGCATTACATTTTCTTATTGTCTTGACATACATGAATGTTACACTTAGTTTGATGCTCATACGGAACAGACAAGTGCAAGTTTAATTAGTATTGATATATTCCTTGAGGAAAACCAGCCTATATTTGGATATGAGCAAGTCATCCACGACAGTAAGATGTCAAAGTCACTTAACTGTTCTTGGCCTATAGAATCACTTGTAACGAGTCTTATCTTATGTCTAATATCACCAACTTTTTTTTTCAAATTACATGAACGATCAAAACCGGAACCGCCATAAATGAGGCGGATGTTTGTATATGATCACCATTCGATTTGGTCAGACCTGATTATATTTCTATTTTCATATTCTATTCGCCTATTGATAACCTCTGACATATGACTGCATTGCTATTGGATAAGCAATTTATCTACACCAGCTTGGATGTAGAGATTTTCAAAATCGCAAAAGCCTTCGAAAAAATGCAAATGGACCCTCAGAGGGGCCACACCTATCTTAAACAATGCCAAACAGTTCCTACATGAAGTCTAAGAGGTAATAGCGTTTCCACATAAACATTTTCAAAACTATTCACATCAATTAGAATTGATCCAACCACTTATTGCTCCAAACTTTGATGAAAATAAGCCCTGCATGTCCAATGTTAACTCAAATAAGAACTCTTTTAATTCCAACTATCATTCTATCTATTTTTGGTGGTGCAAGCCAGAAATGTCCTGCAGCTGCAGTGTTGGACTCCAATTTCAGAATAGTTTTGCAAGAATATTCATGATAATGTGATGATGTAGATTGCTTTCACTTAGACATAATGGATTTTAGCATCCTGATGCAATGACGTAAATGTTTTCTTCTATTGATATCATGCTCCTTTGTTGCTTGGCATCTAAGAAGTGAAATAATAACTGTGGACAATTCGAACGATAGACTTCAGATATAAGACATGACCTGAAGCTTTATGACAATCCAACGCAGTATTTAACGTTTCTTGCTCAAATATGATGTTCTTTGTTGGATTACACCCAAAGTCACTAATTTGTAATAGACTGCTTTATGGTTTCTATCATTTGAGAAGTTGAACAGTCCTATATCTAGACCAGTTGAAGATGCACCTGCAGCTTATATGCATGTTGAGTCTTCGTGAATTTATATGCCTGGTGTCAATAGGAACATTCTTAACGTTGAAGTCAACACTTCCTTTTATCTTCACGCAGCAATATGTAAAAAGAAGTAAAACTGCTATCTTCCTAATGTATCCGTGGTGATTGGAGATGGGGGGGTGGGGGGGAGGTAATTATGATTCTCCTGTCCGAGCCATCATTTTTGCTCACACTCCAAATTCTCCACCTCATAAATCTATTTTATTTCTTTTTATTATGGTGCATTTGTCATCTACATTGCAATACAATTTACATATATTTCCAATTTTGTAACAGTGGCATGTGGGTATTCAATATGTGTGAATGGAATTAGTGATCCTAGTACTCGTGCAACAATGCCAAATAACGGAAACGAGTAGTAGGTAATGAATAACTGCACTGAAGGTTCACAGAAATAACAACCAGATTCTAAAAAGCAGTTGAAAACATAACTGAGCCAACCACTGCATGAGGTCAGAAACAGTGTGCTCTTTAATGTGTAAGTATTTTAAAGGCATTTTGTTGTCATTACATACATTAGCGTTTACAAAGTTTCCAAAAACCTTTAGGTTTGTGTCGTATATGATACTTCTGTTTCTTCTCTCTTACCTTAATTTCTTTTCTACAATAAACTGTTTTCTAATAGTAAAGTATAATCAACTGCAATGCAACTTTTTGATTCATTAGCAGTGTGCTCCAGCAATGCATTCATGTAAACATTGAATTTACTGTATTCCAGAAGGTTTTGTGGGCATCTTATTAAGATAACGTTTATGTGATTTCTTTGGTTAGAGAACAGTCGTTTTCTATTAATGTTAACTGCTCAGGCATTTGAAAAATGGGCTCAAATGTTGCTACGAATGATCCAGAAGTTGATGATGTATTAAAATTCACTTCCACATCCTTGACTCAATGTAAAATAATGTTTTTGGCAAAAATAAATTAAGACCAAATTAAAAAGAAGCTGTCCTGCACATGAGATGTTTTCATGAGAAGAATGGAATCCTGCGGTTGGGAAGTAACAGCTGAAATAGGAATAGTTTCCATTTACAAAGGAAAGAGGTCCAATTAAGAAGGAAATGAAGAATTTAAACTATTGAAAATTGACAAAAGAGAGCTCCACAGTGCGCCAGAAAGCAGGCAAAATGGTATGCATAAGATTAAGATTATTAAAGAAACAATGGTTCCGATAAATGCCGATGATATTAATCACTGACAGTTCAGGAGGAGATGTGAATATGTGAAGATGCACATGGAATTTGGAGGAACGAGACTTCCGTGAATGGAAAAGGTACACTGTGCTGACAATCCAGGAAAAAATGGAAATGTAATGCACATGAAAGTCTACAAAAACAACGTTAATATACCTCTTCTTTTGGAATACCTGGACATAACAAAGTAAATTTCTGGATTTCAAACACAAATTCAATTGAAGTAATAAAGATGTTTAAAGACTCTCTATAAAACATTGTATCAGGAATGTGTGCAGAAATTTGAAATGAGGCAGCATTTCATACAGAACATAAGTGTTTAAAATAAAATATGAAGGAGATATCGCTCAGTACATTCAAGATGAAATAGGATCTATTTTTTCAGTTGTACATATTTTGGTCAAGAGGTGATAAATACAATTTTGTTTGAAATCGAGATTGAAAACAACACGTACATTGTGTCATACTGAAGCAAGTCTCTTCACACTGCAGGTTTATGATCGCATTTCTCTCCCAGATGGATTGGTAAAAGCGTAAATTTAAATTTAGTTTATACACGGAGGTTACGAAACATTCCCATTATACATTAAGCAACGAGAGAATGAGTTGAAACAATGACAACTTGCATGTGGAGTCATGAAACAACTTGATGCTATTTTGGAAAATTACCTGCTAGTCTCAAGAACAGTGTGCTCATCAACCATACGATGTGTACAGAGCTGAATTGCTGTATGACGAACATCGTGTAATGTTTCTTGGGTGTCTTATGAATAGTGGTCAGAGACATGGGATTTATCAGGAAGAAAAGTAGTCTGTTAAACGGAAAATAATTCAACTATTCATGGAATTTTTGAAAATTTATCTGAATACGGTAAATGTAAAGAAAATTATACTGTTATGTTTCATCCATCTTCTTTAATCGGCATACAACAGGCAAATACAGAAATCAACAAGTCATGACACAGTCAATGAAGTGATTGCAGCAGAAACATTTTTTAGTGTTATTAATTTCAAGAGAATGATTTAATGAGAAAACGGAATACACCTAACATACCAGTAAATACGTGGAGATCCATTATATTCCATCTGTTGGAATGAAATTTCATTTAAGTTCCACAAAATTCAACAGCAGTTGCCTGAATCATGATGAAGCCATAGCCATTGACCAAGCTTGCATCACGAACTGGTCAACTTTTTCTATATATTTAGAACTTCTTAGGTTGTGGGAAACTTCCAACCCTCAATTAAAATGGTACTGTTATTTATTTCCAAGACCAACGTTCAATGTCAAACTAAATATAGAATTCAGAAAATTTTAACAATTATAGTTTCTTTCCGGGCAAGTTTTCCTGAAACAGCACCTGGAGAGAGGAAATCCGTGCTTTTCAATTTATTTGTTAGTGTCGTTTGTTGTTATTGGTGTTTATAACTTTCACTACAAAATCATAAAATGTTGATTGATCCGCTCGGATAGTTTTTTTAAAAGATTGTAACAGCGTGTCAACGAAAAAGTTTGAAGTTTTAAGGAGAAGCATTGAGGCAAATTTTATCTGGAGACAATTGCCAAACATACGAGCAATGAAGAAGATATACTTATTCAGATATTAATTGAATATGTTTCAGAGTATGTGAGGAAATGTACTTGTCTTTGATTCAGTAGAGATCAATTCACAAAGCCTAGAGTTTCTAAATTGTGATGGTACCTGGAAAAGCTGTTGGTAGATGGGATGCTGTGCATGAAGGACATTGCATGCTCCATCACACACGGAACAATGCAAAGTATTATGCTCTGTGACTCAGGGGTTTATTTGTTTTATTTGTGGATTTTGAAATACTGACCTGATAGAATTTTATGTTTGAGCAGGGTAAATGCAGAACTCTTTACTATTCTGGGTGAATGATACTTCATTGAAAAGAAATACGGGACACAAAGTTACACAAGGCTTGGTGGTTGGTCATCGTTTGTCAGCATAGGATCAAACACATAATGCATTGCATTTCAGTTATAAGGCTCTGGTAGTTTTGTTCGGCCATAGATTGTAACAGTTTTAAGGTTTTCCTTTGTCAAACCATTTGCTGAAGATGGATGTGCTAAACAGTTTCATTGAAACGGCAGGGTCATATTTTCTTGACGGCGTTTTAATGAAATATTCTGTCCACGTATCTTATTTACTGTTTGGAGTTTACACCTAAAGTGATTAAATGCAAGGAATGGCTACCACAAATGGTGGCAGGCTAAATTCAGTTGTACATAGACTTAAAGGAAAATTCTCAAAAATTAACAATTGAAGCCACAGCTCTTTGAAACCTGTGCACAGTCCTGAAGGAGCATTGCCTTTGACATTTGGATTCTGCAATGGTACTACTGGGATTTTAGTTGAAGTGTTCTGAAATATTTACACATATGTAATGGCACCTAAACTCGTTTTTTTTATCTTCATCTCTTTTAAGTAATAAATATCAGCCATACTGTACCAACCAAATTTGCAGCATTGCTTTCTTGTATTGTTGTAAAAGTTAAATCCAATTAAGAAAAACAAATCAAAGCATCATCTATTAAATCTAATTTCAGTCTAAAATCTAATTTGTTTCGTAACATCATCATTTGGTTCGAATAAAATCACTCGCTATGTTAAAAGCAAGCTTTCAGACTCCTGAGCCATATTTTCATTGATACTGACATGTCGATATCAGCTGTAGATTCAGCTTTAATTAAAGGCTTTCTGGTCTCTGGAGGCGAATGCTAGGTTGCTGCAGGCCGTGTTATCTTTCGGTTTTGTAAGTCCATAAACATATTAATAAACCCTCATAATATTAATACTTTGAATCAAATTTTGCACCAATTTCTAATAATATCAGTACAATTCCCATTTTCCTTGAACCGTGCAATTTCTGGCAGAAACGTTGGTTTCTTCTCATTGAATTTTCAATTACTTGCACATTACTTGACTTTAAACAGTTTTATCATTTTCTTTTAATCTGTCTTTCATTGTTTCAACAAAAAGTGTTAACATGCCATTTCTTTTTTGCTGCAATTATTCACGTAAAAGTTGATGGAATAATCAAATGATTTTGTTCCCTGCCACATTGAAAATGCTGCTTAATGAGCTATACCATGTGCTTTTCGAATAATTCTCTGCCTTAGAGCAAATCTGCTTTCACCGTTGTGTTCCTTATGCTTTGCTGCATCAATCTCACAAATTCTTATTCTTTAATACAAATATAAACTTCTGTATTGTCAACTCAGAATGTCATATGACATAAACAGCATTAATGATGGATATTATTCTCTTTGCTGTACGATAACTAAAAATGTTGATTCGGTTATTATGACTACAGTGCAATCCCGATTTGTATAACTTTTCCCAGTTGGTATTCAAGCATCGTCTAAGCAATGAATATTTTCACCTTTCTTAAAACTCGCCCTTTCTTCAGGGATATGAATTTTGAGAATGAAAAAAAATCACAAATAATTTCTGAATATGACATGGCTTATTTATTAGATACTTCACCAAACTGTCTGCATGAAATATTGGTTATAACATTGACACGCGAAGTAGCATGACGTGATTCTGCTTGCTGCCTGTATTTCTAAAGGGTTCCTTTTCCTGGCAAGCCATCGTTTTTTTTTTTCAAACACATTTAATCTTAGATCTAAACTTGGAAGTGATTAAAATGAAAATGTTGACTCACCAGGCAATGGAACACATCTCATGAGTCTCCTGTAATGATCGATTCAGTTTCATTTCTTATTTGTTTTATACTACGCTCTCACCGCTCAATGTTAAGCTCTGATTGCTTCTTTCAACGATTTATCCTTTCTTTCTGTTGCAGATTGTACCTGTAAAATCTGCCTTTGGGACTTTAACTGTTACGATTTTTGTTGCATCTCTTCGTTCTCTTACTGTTAACATATTGCACCATAAGCATGGCTCTTAGAAGAAGTATGCTTTTTTGTGTAAAGATTTGAGACCCACAATTAAAGGATGCAAAACTTTCTCCTTTAATACTGATTCTGATTGTTATATTATGTTTCTTCTAAAAATATTTGCAGTGAATTACCTTACTCCAGAATTATTTGTAGAAGATTGTTTGTTTGCAATTCACCTAAATTATTTATATTTCCAAATGACTTATGCAGTTGAGCGTGTACCCTTTATTCCAGAGCTCCACAGAAATACACGTGGAAAAACTAAAGTACAGTAACTGGTCTTTGAGGTTGTCATTAATTTTTCAAATTTTAATGATTCCATGGTAAAGGCTAAATTAAAAAAAAATATTTGCAACTCTTGATTTTGAATTTTTTTTTCTTTCTCTCTTAAAGAACATTTGCTACGTTTAAAAGATGCAGGTAACACATTTACATCAGAAGTGTATAAATTACTTCTGGCAATACTGAAGTCAAAATTTTATTAAAATTTTGCGTAGCCTTTTAATGTTTTCAAATAAGTTAAGTAAATGTAGAAGGACAGCAATATAAAACATCACAGCAGCAATAGAGACTTTAGCCCATCCAGAGTGTTCCACCTTTTAAGATATCCAAGGCTGATTGTCAGCCTCTGAACTGTCCGGATTCTCCTCGATGTTGTATTATTTTCTTAGTTAGACTTCTGAACTGAGAATTAAAGATAAACTTTGAGCTGTAAATTGCAGCTTGTTTTTAATTTTCGAAGGAGGGGCACAAAAAAACGGATATTTGCATCTAGGTTCCGACCTTGAAGTTGCTGATTTTCCTTGAATGAACATTACAGTTAATTTGGTTCTTTCAAATGATGCTCAGAATTCAGCATATGTTTCAACCATAAAAATTGACCATTTGAGAAAGACCCGTGTTATGTATTATAAGTATCATTTTGTGGAAAAAAAGAAGAAAATCGAATGAAATCCCCATATATGATCTGGTTTTCAACTGTGTTTTTAAGTAAATGTTGGAAGGCTTGTGGCTGTCAAAGCTAAAGCAAGAGACATGATTGTTGTCTGGTTTATTGTGCCATTGTCAAATCATGCAAAATTTGTGAAATAGAATCTAATGTATAAGCATCAAATGGACATTCGTCAAAGCCTATGTGATGATGTTTGCAATTAGCAATGTCTTTAGAAATCTAGCACTGTATAACTTCATGATTCTGTGATATTCCAGGTCATGGAACCTGCAAAAATGGCATTTGTCATTATTTTACTTTCTCTTATCCTTCACTTCTCTGGCAATGCAGTGGGACTAGAATCAGACAAGTGTAGACTAAAATAATTGAAATTAGCTAGCATACTTTCCGCTTAAATTTGCTCTGTTAAATCTAATATATTAATCATGAATTGCCATCCAGTTGAAACTGTTCATTTGAGTTTCAGTATTTTTTTTCTTTTATTGAAAACACTTGTTAGGAATTATTGAGGCAATTATGAGGATCATTGAATAATTTGATTTCACTTCGCTGCACTGATATGGAAGCTGCTGTGATTTGGCTGCCTGTATTTATCATAACAGGATTATCTTCCTTTTTCTTCTCCATGCCCTTTGAGCCTGTTTGCATGAACAAAGATACCTAACAGTCTGTTGAGAATATTTAATCCATTGGCCGTGTAAAATTTAGGTGGCAAGAAAGCCAAAGGATTATCACTCCCTGGGTGAAGTATTACTTCTCATCTCAGTTCTACAAAGGTCGGCTCCATTTTCTTAAACCATGACCATTGTTTCTGTATTTTCTGGTCATCAGTCTCTATGAATCAATGTGTATGGAGAGCAAGAAGAAACAATATATTGAGTTTGGGACTAAGACGCGGTCAGATTAAATAGTGGAGTTCAGTCAAACTGGCAAATAATATTCTGTTTGTGATTTATTTGCTTCTTTGTAATAGCCTTCCTGTGTTTACGATTGACTATTTCCGTTGAGATGCTATAGATCCCGATCATATTCTAAACTCCAGTGAATACACAATGCATAGACAAATTGATAAGCATTTTTTTTCATTAAGCGAGTAAGAGAGGAATTATAAACAAAGTCTAATTCAAAAATAAACAGCTTCACAGTCCGTGTTATAGTAACTGAAGAAGCAAACGCCAAAAAATAATAAACAACAAAATCAGGCGTGAGCATGATTTTAGCAAATGAACATGACAATACCTTGAATATTTGTCGAGCTGAAATTGAAAAATATTGGAGTAATCTATTGAAGCAGAATTTTATAACATTTAAGAAATTTTAAATGAGGTAAAGTGGATACCAATTAATTTATCATTTGAAAGAAATTGTGTGCATGTATCACGTCATCATCAGATTCTGGCGTGAATGTTTGTTTACAAAGCATTATGAGAGACCACAGGAAGGATGGACTTTTTATATCCATTAATTAGTTTATATATGTTCTTGGTGTCTTTAGTTGTCCTACGGGGACATTTAAACAAATATGTTTACTCCAAAGTAGTCAAATAGGCCTGACTAATTGCATTTGAAGGGGCAACTACTGGTATTCACTGATCATTGCCAAAAACATGATTTCATAATGATGCGTCACGATAACAGAAAAATTGCATTATGACAACGGCAGGCTTTATTTTTTTCCTTTACCAGCGCCGTTATTAGAATTTAAAGATTAAGTGACTATACTAACCCATATAATATAATCATAACATTGACTTTGTGTATATCCCATCAACTGTGATGAAATCTATGGAGAATGGTGAAACACGTTTCCATTTAAGAATAAAAATAAATGATACATATCATATTTTAAGCAAAGAAAGATAATCAAATAAATAATCACGAATAATTCTGATGCAGTTAATAGTTTATGCAACAGGATAAGCTGGTTACGTCTGGGGAAAAAAGGATATTTCCAGAAAACGTTCCTCAGATCTTTGTTCTCTCCTCACAAAAGACATTCTAACTTGCAAATCATATCTTGTAGAAAGAAAACAAGTGCCAATTCTTTTCAGCGTTCAAGAGCTTATGTGGAGGAGCAGGCATAAACTTTTTTTTTAGGAGTATACCTATGATGATTTCAGATGGCCAACAACGAAACATTTGCTCCAAATTATTTTCTAGACTCGCATGATTATCATCATTAATTTGTTCATAATTGAGCATATTAAATAGGCTTTTGTGAATAATTATTTTAAACACTCATTTGGTCCAGAGAATGAGGAACTCCGTAAGCTGAGCAGTAAGTATTTTGCTCATTTTATGACATACTACTTTTTTTTAAACCATGGAAAGTTAAATTGCCATAATTGCTTTAGAAAATCTGAAAGTATATCTGAGCAAAATTACATGATTGTTTTCAAAACAAATTTATAGTTCATTGTTAGTTGTTGGTAATATCCAGAACGCTGTTTGAAACGGTCCAGAGACTTGAGTTCAAAAATGTTTTCCCCTTCAATCGTGAATGTTATTAATTCTTCCCTTTTTGATAGTTATGACAATTAAATAAATTTAATAAAAGTTGAATCACTTTAATAGGAAAATGTAATCTGTCAGCAAACAATGACCATGCTAAATATATTAAAACGTGACTGTGATATATTTATTTTCATTGCCAACAACGAACTATAATATTTAGAGAGAAATTTTGCAAGCTCCAGCGAAAATGCAATCTTGAAGTCCTTAATTTCCATTTATTTCTTGGTTCACAGTTCTGTAGCAGCTGGCCCTATAGTTTACATGTGTCTAGTATATAGATAACAGGGTAAAGTCAGTGAGTAAGTTTGATTTAATACTCTCGTCACAAAACTGAATTTTATAACGATGCCTCCAATCCAATTCGTGTATTACTTTTGACTAGTAATTTTTGCAGACTGTATAGATTTGATTTTCTGTCATTTTGCTTTTGGAAACACATATTTTTGAATCAATCTGAATTATTGTAAAATACTTGTTCAGATTAAAGAAAACTGAAAGGAAACGTTTCAAATGGGAAAGGAAAAAAAACTTTAATGCCTTTTCTTTCCAAAGATAAAGCAAAATCTTTACAAATTCTAATTGAGATCCCAAGAAGAAAACGTTTAGAAGAATAAATTATGCCCTAAGTAGCTGCATAAAGTACACAATATTAATCGAAAATTATGTGAATTGAATTTTAAAAAGATCGATTCACTCGTCTAATTAATTCTAAGCTGTTAGCAAGAAACGAAAACTATAAGAACTGTATGAGTTGTACCAATGAGAAATATTTTGATTTACCGAGCAGTCAGGTCAGCAGACTTGATATTATAGATAACAACAAAGTTGTTTATCACTTCGAGATATTTCAAAGTGAAATTCCTCCGCATTGTATATCGGACGAGAATCTCTGATCCCCAAAAAACAGCAGCATCCATACAACTGAATTTGATGGGTAAGACTTCACAAACGTATGCAGGTTTTAAATCCTATTTCATATTTTTTACACAAAAATCATAAAATGTCGTTTTAACATATCACATTCGAACCAGAAAGATAAAATCAAATGCCTACAAATGCAATTTTTTCAACTTGTTCCTTGCAGATTCGAATGAGCTGAAAGAAAAGCTTCAAGATGCCGGTACAGGGAGCGATTTTACATCTTTGACTGGTATTTCATGCGATGTGGGCGGTGTTTTATGAGCAGGACTTACTGTTAAAGCATCTGGAACTGAAACTTGGATAGACAGAAAAAAGATCACGCAACACCGTTTTCCATTTGTTTCAATTCAACCCAGAGTGCTGTCAACAAGCATATCCCAGATGATGAGCAAAAGACAAGGGCAAAAGTGCAGTAAAATCGGAATGCAGTAACATATTTAAGAATTCGCTATTACTATCATACTGAACACAAATTTATTTGTATCAACAAATGATTAATTTATATCCCAACTAATTTAGATTAATAAAATAGGTAGTTCTTGCCAGCCAAGGAATTTCATGCTTACAAATCTTTTTTTCCCCTGTGCGGAATAAAAGAAAGAATGAAAATGTGAACTTCAAAATTCGATATTTTAAATTCCAATTATTATTCTCGTTATGCCTGTACCTGTGTGGGGGATTTTGAGACCAAAGTGTTCAGCTCTGTTTTATATATAATCCTACTTTAATTGTGTGAAATCAAACTGAATGAAATATCTTCTCTGAGAGTCTGTGTTACCATATTGCCATGAGAGGCATCACTATATATTAATGTATTTCCTTGAACAGAAAATAAGCTGCTCATGAAAGATACAGGTAAATGCTATTTGCAGTAGGTATCTCGCAGTTGTGCAGTTTAGTCACAAATGAAACTACAGATAATTTTACTCAATAATGTAACTGATGAACTTTCACCCATCTTTGCATATCTCAGAAATAGCATGTTTTTTAAGAAAATGCACACACGTTAAGTGAATCAAAATACAGTTTGTTTTGTGAATATGTCCTAAAGTTCAAATCAAGCACGAGTGAATTGTCATCATGAATTCTATTTCTTTAACATTTATTAATGATCCGTTCAATGCAAAGGAAAATCAGATTGCGTTTTGTGCAGGGAATAAACTATCTAGTTAGAATTCCTTTAAGCATCAAATTTGCTGAAAAGAAACGCTCCAAAACCTTAAATACTCTTCATATTCTCAATAGATTTTCATAGCCGATGAAAGAATGAAAATAAAGCTAAATATTAGATACTCTGCTTCCAAAAAATGTAGAACATAGAATATAGATATTTACAGCACATAACAGGCCCTCAGGCCCCCGATGTTGTGCCGAGGTTTAATCCTAATGTAAAATAATATAACTTAACCTACACACACCTCAACTCACTGCTCTCCATGTGTCTGTCCAACAGTCACTTAAATGTCCCTAATGACGCGACTTACACTACCACCAATGGCAACGTATTCCATTCATTCACAACTGTCTGCCTAAAGAATCTACCTCTGACGTCTCCTCTATACCTTTCCTCTAATATCTTAAAACCCCTCGTACCCGTCAATACTGTCCTGGGGAATAGTCACTGGCTGTTGACTCCACCTATTCCTCTCATTATCTTGCATACCTCCATCAATTATCCCCTCCTCCTCCTTCTCTCCAGCGAGAAAAGTCCGAGCCTATTCAACCTTTCTTCATAAAACAAACCCTCCAGTCCAGGCAGCATCCTGGTAAACCTCCTTTTCACCCTCTCAAAAGCCTCAGTACCTTTCCTATAATAGGGCGACCAGAACTGGACGCAATATTCCATGTGTGGTCTCACCAGGGACTTGTAGAGCTGTAGCAAAACCTCATGCTTGTTAAACTCAATCCTCCTTTAATGAAATCCCAAAACAGCGTATGCTTTCTTCATTACCTTATCAACTTAGTGGCAACTTTGAGGGATCTATGTACTTGCACACCAAGATTCCTCTGTTCCTTCACACTACCAAGGTTCTGTTTTTAATCATATATTCAGCATTCGAGTTCGACTTTCCAAAATGCATCACTTCGCATTTATTTAGGTTGAACTCCATCTGCTATTTCTCAGCCCAGCAGCATCCTCTCTATATTTCGCTTCAGCCTGCAGTAGCCCTCGATACTATCGACGAACCTCCAACCTTTGTGTCATCTGCAAATTTGCTAACCAAACCCTCAACCTCCTAGTCCAAGTCATTCATAAAAACTACGAAGAGCAGAGGCCCAAGAACAGAGCCCTGCGGGACCACTCTCAACCCTGACCTCCAGGCAGAATACATTCCATCTGCAATCACTCTCTGCCTTCTGTCAGTCAACCAAGTCTGAATCCAGATAGCTAAATATTTCCTGACTTTATGAATGAGCCTACCATGGGGAACCTTATCAAATGCCTTGCTGAAGTCCATATACACGATACCCACTGCTCAACCTTTATTGATCTATCTTGTTTCCTCCTTGAAAACTTAATACGACTTGTGAGGCATGACCTGCCCCTCACAAAGCCATGCTGACTGCTTTCAATCACGTTATGCTTTGCCAAATAGTCATACATCCTATCCCTCAGAATTCTTTCCAAACCTTTGCTGACCACAGATGTAAGACGTAATATGATGAACGTGCGTTTGTTAATATGTGAATGTTTCATCAGAAGTCCTGGACTAACAATAATTAGCAATTTTCTTTTCTGCAACTGACTCGCTTCCGAATGATGCAGATGTGTTAAGTACAGCAGAGGATTTCCCTAAATCGAGGGCACAGTGTTCATTAATTGCCTCAATACAACACTTGTTGCGCTTACAAAAGGGTTCTTCTGAAAACCCCTTTTTTGCAACAGTTTCAATATCCCAGTTTCCTCAACTTCCCAGGGTTTCACCACCTGCTGGGCACTTCAGATTCTGTTTTTAACCAGCTGAGTGTGGAAATATATATTTTCCGGATTATTTGCAGTTATAGAAATGTTTAATCGTCATAGTGATGTTCCTGAGACCACAGACCTTCCGAACAGACAGACTAAAGTTTAGCTATCTGCATGTGTATTTGCTACACAGAAAAATGCAGATATTCGACAGGTAATAATCATTTGCAGCGTCAAAGTAATGCCACCAGGCATCCACTAAGACATCTCTCACTATCTCCTGCTCATCCGCTCCCCCACAAAGGCCCCCCAGGCCACATTCCATCCCCCCGCCCCCGCCGCCACGCGGTAACCAACTGACACGTTAGTGCTGCTCTCGAGCTCGTCTTGAGCATTCGCTGCGAGGGAATCCATACAGTCCTTTGGAAGTGCAAGTACGAGTGTCCGGCAGCTCATCAGGCAGCTGGAGTCCTAGAAATGCAATCCTTTTAATTCTCACAATTTATCCTTTGTAAAACATTGGACATTTTGAAAAACTGTTTGCGGGACCTTAAAGGTAAGGCTATTTTCAAGCAGTAAGCACAGGCGATCTTCAAAATATCAACGTTTTCCTCTTGTTATTTTGACGCCATGTTGTTTAAATTTTGCCTTATTTTCATTACCGTAATTCAACCCACCCACCATTTCCACTCATTGAATAAACTTATTAGTTAGCATCAACAACAGGAAGCGAGAAAAGAGTGAGGTAGATCGTTCGAGGTAGACAGACAGAAAAAACGAGAAACTTCTCCAGCAAAGCTCACGTTTGAAATCCATCATGTCTGCAGTTACCCAACAAATATTCTTAAGCTCCGAAACAACGAAGTATACATTCCTCCAAAACTATGAATATCAAAATGGAAACAAGATTTCTGCTGTATCTGTGCAAAAGAACTTAATTCGAACACTTGACTGACCGAAGCAACAGACGGGTCATTCACGAAGTTAAATAGATTAGACTTACAGTGTGGAAACAGGCCCTTCGGCCCAACAAGTCCACACCGACCCGCCGAAGCGAAACCCACCCATACCCCTACATTTACCCCTTACCTAACACTACGGGCAATTTAGCATGGCCAATTCACCTGACCCGCACATCTTTGGACTGTGGGAGGAAACCGGAGCACCCGGAGGAAACCCACGCAGACACGGGGAGAACGTGCAAACTCCACACAGTCAGTCACCTGAGTCGGGAATTGAACCCGGGTCTCAGGTGCTGTGAGGCAGCAGTGCTAACCACTGTGCCACCGTGCCGCCCACAAATAGCTCAAACATAAAGAATATGTACTGAATAATATAGCAAATAAAACTTTGAATTACCTATACAAAATGTGCAGAGAGCCACAATAGGGAAGCAGTGAAAAATGGGATCAATCTGATGTTGCATCATAGTTTAAAGCTATCGAGACATTTCGTCCCATACAGTATGAACAAGTTAATTGGCAGGCATGCTGTCTCTTGAAAATAATGTTTGATTCTTCCAAAACATACATGAATAAATAATATCAAAATATAATGTTCTCAGTCCCACATAACCCAAAATATGCCATTGCCAGCAGATATCTCCTGTCTCAGATGATGTTTGCTGCATAGAATCCCAAAAATATAATGAATTACACTCAGCTGGTACTTCACGACATTGGAAATTTCATGATCTCCAATTGGTTACCGAAGAGTTCACAGAAATTCTTAAGGCTGGTGAAATGGTGATGACTTATTTAAGAACTGCTAGCAATGTCAAAAGTGTAGGAGGTTCTTCCTCCAAACTTGTATTCCATGAACGCGACAAATGTGATAATCAACCACCTCATATGTCCATTCACCCCTGTATTATCTGTAGCAGTTACACTTTAAGTATTCTGTTGTAAACAGCTCAAATGCTGACTTATTGTTTGAATGACTGATGTCTTAGATTTAATGGTAAAATCCTTGCGAATGTTGCTGAATAAAGAGACAATGGAGTGCAAGTTCATAGTTCCTAGAAAGTAGAGGTAAAGGTAGAAAGATGTCGTTTGGTGTGCTTACCTTTATTGGGCAGAGCCTTGAATATACGAGTGGCAACGTCATGTTGAGGCTGTGTCGGACATTGATGCAATTTTGGTTTGCTTTCTTTCAGAAGAATGTTGAGAAAATTACAATAGTTAAGAAAAGATGTACAAGAACATTGCCAGGGTTGAAGGATTTCATCTGTACAGTGAGGCTGAATAGGCTGCGACTATTTTCCCTTGAGTATCAGAGGCTGAGGGGTGACCTTTTAAAGGTTCATTAGATCAACAGGAGCATGGATTCGATAAATAGACAGGTTTTTTTTCCCTGAGGTGAGGGAATGCAGAAATAGAGGAAAGAGGTTCAGGGTGAGAGGGGAAATACATAAAATGGAACTAAAGGCCAAAGTTTTCATTCAAAGGGTGCAAGTGTATGACATGTGCAGTCGGATGAAGTGGTGACAGCTGGTACAATTTGAAAGGCATTTGCAAGGGTATATGAATAAGAAAGGTTTAGAAGTATATTGGTCAAGTGCTCACAAACGGAACAAGAGTAGGTTAGTATATCTGTTCGTCCTAAACATGTTGGACAAAAGGTCTGTTTCTATGTGGTGCGTCTCTGAAACTCTATGACTCTATGACTACCTGGAACATCAGGTCTGACCAAAGATCCCCATTGCAGTTCAGGTTCAATTCAGACAAAGGTAGCTTCTGGAAGTTCAATGCCCATTGTTGGTGTGGGTGAGTGCAACAGTCCAGTCTGTTTTTGAGTCTACTGCTAAACGGCTGCGGATCATGACAGAAGGATTGATTTTGGATGCAAATGCAGTTCATTGAAAACGATAGTCTTGTGACCTATGACTGCAACTAAAAACAGTGCTGCGATTGCATGACATGGAATAAGCATAAAATGTCTGCATTGATGTTGTTATTTTTTTCATTCAACTTGTGCATTGATGTCCATTTTGCTCCTGATCTATTGTTTTATGATCAAATTTCTCGTCAATTTGCAACATTACCTTCAGAGACTGTTCACATGCCTGTTCTTATATACCTTACACGTTGAATTTCATCGTCATTTTTGATGTCAACGACTACTTACTTTGACATCACTCTTTCATATCATTGATTCCAAATGTCATTCCACAGATCATAACTACTCCTTGATAATTTTCATGCATGTCTATACAGTATTTGTACTTTTTTTTTCTTTTAAAATAAAAGAAATAGAAACACTGAGGAAACGTGTAAAAGACACAGGTAAGAAACGTGATGCCATGGTCTCCAATTGAATAGTAAGTACAATCGTTAAGTCTTCTGTTGCCAAGTTCTTACTTACGTTAAAATTATAACAAAGGTTATTGTCTTAAGCATTCTGAAAGGTATAAAACATGTTTTATTGCTTAGGTATCTGTTTCAAAGAAATTTTCTGTAACAAACTCGCAATCTGGATGAACAGTGAGATTCTACTTCCACAGATACCAGATGTCAGTTACTGCAGTCATGATGCTTTTTCCACAAGGTTATGCTGTTTGGCTTTTTTATATATACTTGACATCTGCTTAAAACAAATTGCAAATTTAGAGTCCCACTGATTATTTTGAAATTATTTGTGCGTGTCTGACCCATTCATAATACCGTAGACATGTGCACACTGAATATGGGATGGGTCTGAAGACTACAGTCAAATAAGTCACTAATGGAAGAACAATCCATTTCTTAGAAGAGGTAGAGTCAATAGATGTAGAGCTACAGTTAGTCTGACAGCATCGGAAGAGCATGAAATTTGACACTTCAGAACCGAGACCTTTCATCAGGACTGGAAAAATAGAAGGGAACAGGGAACTAAATTGGTGGGGTAGGATGGCCTTTGGTGGATGCAGGTGGTGGCAATTCTGATTGGGCTGGCGTGGAGAAATTAGGTGATTTGTAAGGTGGACAGGTGGGTCTGCTTGGGGAAGCAGGGAGGAGAGGGAAAACTAGACATGGTTTGATTCTAGTAGTGGAGAGATTTGGAATCTGGTTAATTGTATGTTGAGGCCGTTGGACTGTCAGCTCCCGAGGCGAAATATAAGGTATTGTTTCTTTATTTTGCGTTTGCGCTTATTTTGACTGTGGAGGAGGTGCAGGATGGACATGCCGCCAAGGGCCTGGGAGGGGCAGTATAAATGGAAGATGTCCAGAAGTTCGTGTTGACTGATTTCGGGCAGAGGGAAGTTGCACTGCAAACCAATCTCATAGTCTGTGACTGGTGTCCCTGGGATAGAGAAGACCACTTCAGCAGAACGCATGCGTTAGACACGTTTGAAGAAGTGCAGACAAATCTCTTTCGGACCAGGAAGGATTGTTTGGGGACTTGGATGGACATAAGTTGGGAGGTATGTGTGTAAGTTTTGCACCTCTTCTCGTTGCATGGAAAAGTACCAGATGCAAGGAGAGATTGTTATGAAGTGTAACGTTGACAAGAACGTCACAGAGTTAACAGTCGTTACAGAAAGCAGATGAGGAATTAAATATATTTTTGTGATTGATTCTGATTGCATATGGCAAAAGTAGTGTAGGATGAGGCATTGTATTTGGAGGTTGGTGGCCTGGTGCTTGAGCACCTTATTGTTGTTGGGCAGAGTCCAGTTGAGGGCAGAATTAGAGGAAATGAGGGACATGTGGTTGAGGGTATCATTGATCATTGAGGAAGGTAAATTACTGTCTTTAAATTAGAGGATATCTACGGTGTCCTGGTGGAGATAATCTCAACCTGTGGGCAGATTTGGTGGAGGAATTGGAATTATGCGATCGTATTATTGCAGGAGAGCAAGTAAGTCGAGGTGTAGATGTGGCAGCTGTGGGAGTTGCTGCTTTTGAAATGGATGTTGGTGGTGAGACAGTTTCCCAAAATAGAGCCGGAGACATACCAGAACTCCATGTGAGTTTCAGGTCGAGATGGAAGGTATTAACAAGGTTGATTAATTGTTTGAGCTCCCCCCGGGTCGTTAACTTCACAATTCCTTTGGAAACTCTACAATTCCCACCAATTCCTTGTATACACCTGGCATCTCTCCCTGAAACCACAAGAGGTGCAATGTGTGCATCGACACTTCGCCTCTCATCTTCACCAAAAGCTCCAAACAGTCCTTCCAGTTCCAGCAGAGATTCATCATCACCTCTTCCAAACTGGTTTGTTGGATCCATTCTTCCCATTGTAGTCCAATATGGTATCGCCTATATCAGGAAGACCAAACACAGGCTCGGAGACTGGTTCACAGAACACATGCACTCCGCGCACAATAATCAACATGAACTTCCAGTTGTCATCCATTTCTACTCTGCCTTCTACTCCCCTCATGACATAACGATCCTGGTCTTCCTCCATTATAAATGTGAATCCAAATACAAACTAGAGGATCAACATCTTTGCATCTTGAGTTAGACTTCGCTAAATTCAAAATATCTCCATCACCAGCCTCATCCCATGTCGAGCCCTCCCTCGCCTCCCCACCTCCCTGACCTAACTTACTTGTCCAGCTATCCGCACTGCCCCGCTCCATGAACCAATCATGATTATATGCTACCTACAACCACCTAACAACACCTACCTTTCTTCCAGCCCCACCTATCTCCGTCGATTTATTTCTGTGTTCTCTTCACCCTTCCGAGTCTTGGTGAAAGGTTTCAGTGCAAACCATTGAATGTCCTGTTCCTTCAATGCTGTATGACCTTTTTGCTTCTCGAAGTTCATACCCATTGGCTCTGCTTCCAGCATCTGTATGCCTACTGTCTCCAAGATTCCCAAAATGTACACGTTCTTCAAATGTTCTTGCCTTTCGGTTAAATTGCTACATTACTTAGATTTTGTTATGAAGCTGAGGGTGTTTTCTGTACCTTTAAGAGAGAGTGAACGTTTTGCACTGAGAGCTTGCAGGCACTTCTCATGTGACTATCAGCTTCTGGGTGTTCTGGAAATGAGCAAATATTTAATAATTGGCTGCTTTCACGGCAGTTCGAATTTAGTCAAACAGTTTAAATTAGACCCCATGATACTAAAACCCAGTCACATGTCAATTTTTTGTTCATGTCACCCGTGAACTAATGAGACGATGTGAATTTTGGGGGGTACACATTTGTAGGCATTTTAAAGAGTTAGCTAGATAGAGCGACCAACTGCCATCGTCGGAGCAACTGCCAGCAAAGCACACTCTATCAGAGGTACCTTTTTCTAATGAAACATCTTTGCAGCAGAAGACCAAAGGCAACGCATGGCCATCCTCAACCGTGGAAGACAGACACCAGATACGACAGCATTTGTCTGGTTTTGAAAATTAAGCTGATATAATTCGATTCTTTTTATCGAAACAGTGTGTTGTTGTCGCATGAAATGTAGATAAGAAATATTTAAAAGAAAGGATGCTTATATTTGTGAATAGTTTTTGTTTAATGTTCACTTTGTGAGTTAAAGTAAAATCGATACAGTTTTCTTTAAATACTGGCAGTAGAGTCTTCTCTGTCACTCATATTTTAACGGTTTATTAGACTTGGTGAGCTTTTCTGAATGTTTTATTTAATTAGCAGGAGGGTTCACTGCGGTGTTGTAACAGTTTGGGGTTCAGCTTCATGATTTGGAAAGGTTTAGACAGATCTTGTCTGTGATTTGGAGGAATTTGAAGACGTTTGGGGCACGAAAAATCCCAGGATATTGAAATATTTGTTGGTTAGTTGATCAGATCTTTCAATAAATCTTAGGTGAGACAATTTGTAAATTATGGTTGCTTCTTGTTCGTTAAATTAAAAGTGAGGGAAATGATTCCGAAAACTGCAAAAGAGGTTCAGAAGCTTGAAGATGATTCCCAAATTTGCTAAGAAATCTCAGAAGGACAGAAAAAAGACCGTGCTTTTAGAATTAGCAAAGAGGTTAGGATTGGGTGTAACAAAGGATAATAATAAAGGTAAATTTGTGTTAGTTATGCAAGCATTTAGGTGTGTCAGAGACAGAGAAAAGTGCAATGGAGTTCAAAAAAAAACTTAAATTATAATTGAAGAAAAGATAAACAACGAGAGGAATAGGAAAAAGAAATTTAGACAGAAAGGGAAAGAGAGAGAGAGAGAGAGATAACCGAGAGAGAGAGAGATAAAACAGAGAGACGGAGGAAAAAAGAAAGGGAGAGAAAGAAAAAGAGAGTGAAGAAAGAGAGGGACAGGGAAAAAAAACACAAGGACAGAGAGGGAAAAATAAAGGGAGAGAAGTTTCTTCGCTGAGCAAGCAGAGAGGGAGGAAAGAAGAGAGGAAAGTGAGACTTGGTCAAGAAAGTGAAGTTAACATATTAGAGATGAAGAGAATAGGTATTGATACATACAAATATCGTAAAACACTGCTAAGTTTGATGAGAAAAATGTCGAAGCCTTCTTTACTTTATTTGAAAAATTGGCTCAGCAGATGGTCTCTTCAGAGGACTTGTCGGTCATGATAATTCAAACTAAGCAGAGCTAGTGAGGTATATGCAGTGTTGTCAGATAAAGGGTCAAGGTATTATGAAGTTGTCAAACAAATTATTTTAAGTGCTTCTGAGTTGGTATCAGAAGCCTGCCGACAGCGGTTCTGAAACGTAAACAGGGAACCAGGTCAGAATTCTCTTCAGTTCAAAAGAATTAAACATAGTAATTTGAAAGATGGGAGCGGGCCTTAAAATTAGATAAGACCTATGAGACTCTAAGTTAGATTATCCTGCTGAAGGAGTTGAAAAACTCACTTCCGAAGAGGATAATAGATCATGTGGATGAACACAAAGCTCATGAAGTAAGAAGAGCAGCATAAATGTCGATTGAATGCATTGGTGCTTAAGGCAACATTTAGCGTCAAGCAAGACTTTTATCCTGAGAGGGATAGAAATTGGTGGAAAGGGGTATGCTACTCGACAAAACAAAGAAAATACCACAGTGTCTGGTAATTGCTTAACACAGATTCGAAACGAAACCCAAGAGGGTGAAAAGGCACACGTGTTCCACTGTGGTAAAGTTGGAACGGAAAGTCACAGTTCTGGTCGTTAAAAAAAAATGTTTTTTTTGGAAAAGATGTGGTAAAAGAGTCTACGGCAGTGGCATTAGTGAAAATAGTCAAGAATGCCCCAAGAAAAGACCAGGAGCTGTGGGAGAGTGCTCAGCCGGAGCAAGGCCTGGTTATGGAATTAAAGCTTGATATCTATGAGAATTTCACCTCTGTTGATAAGGATTGCACAGAAGGAACACGCGAGAAGGGATATAAGTTATAACTTTAATAGATTCAGATTCTAAACAATGTCTAATATGAAGAGATGTGTGTATTTGCACTCGTTCGGCTCTCTTACCTAATGGTGTCATAATTTATGGCATAACTTGAGAAAGATTTGGTGTACCCCTATGTAAGATCAGGTTGGAATGCCAACTCAAGACAGGGAAAGTAACAATGGGGTTGATTGGCAGTTTCTAGTTTCTAGGAATACCGTTTGTTATTTGTAACTATTTAGGAGGATCCAAGGTGGAAATGACACGTGGAGGCTAAGAGATGACCGTATAGATGTTTACAAAATTATGAGGGGCAAGGGTAGGGTAAATGGGCAAAGTCTTTTCCCTGCGGTCGGGGAGTCCAGAAATAGAGGCCATAGGTTTAGGGTGAGAAGGAAAAAATATAAAAATTACCTACGGGTCAACTTTTTCACACAGATGATAGTACGTGTGTGGAATGAGCTGCCAGAGGAAGTGGTGGAGGCTCGTACAATTGCAACATTTAAGAGGCATTGGATGGGTATATGAACAGGAAGGCTTGGGAGGGATAAGGGCCGGGAGCTGGCAGGTGGAACTAGATTGGGTTGAGGTATCTGGTTGGCATGGACTGGTTGGACTGAAGGGTCTGTTTCCATGCTGCCATCTCTATGACTATGACACTATAACACCAACTACCCACCAAAAGACATGACCCACTATCGCTAGTATGCTTAGATAGAAAAGAGGAAGGACACCATTTCGACTGGGACAACACATTCATCCTAGGGTATCCTTAACAGAGAATTCCTAGAGGGCATTCCTAGATGGCTGGCATTTAAACCGGATCTCCATCAATAAACACATCGATTTGGACTCCATTCACCAACCTCTGAGAAAAAAATAACATGATATCACCCACCTTTAGAGACCAAGGCACATGAATAGAAAGCGGGAGATGATGCAAGCACTTCAATGGAGGCTCACTGATAATTATACCTCGCATGCTGATGCAATGTCTGAAAACAAATATTCCAGCTCAGCGATCAAACTTACAACCTGAACATCAAATGATTATTTTCAAAGTTTTGCTTATTCAAGTCTCATTTGACAAAAAAAAATTCATATAGTTCCTTATTGCAGAAGACCCATTATCTATCTCTGTATCTACTATGTACAGCAGGTAATCTCAGCTGACCTTATACTTATCATTGAAAACAAGCTCGGTATTAAGGGAAATATGACCAAAAAATGTTCCATCTAATAATTCCCCAGCGTCACGTTATTAGTCATTCCAGTTTGCATACAAATAAGACAACACGTGAAAAATACGTTGAGGTTTTCCATGTGGTGCATTCGGCCGACTTCGTAATTCAGCATCTTAATGCTCACCCTACACCAAAGCTGCAATTCCACCCAGCTACAAGTAACCCTTAATTCTCTCATTCATGTGTGTTTTGTCTTAAACTGCATCCAATAATGAAATATTAGATCAATGATTGCAAAATGAAACTTAACGCAAGTACATTTTCAGGTGCTATCAGCCTGCTAAAACAGATTACTATACTTCTCTGAACTAGCTACTGCCTGACACCGGATCTCCCGACTCAGCGGTTGGGACAATTTCATCGTGCTACGGGAGCCCTAGCTTGTAAAGTAATCTATATCTTAAAGGAAGGCATTCTGCTGCTGAGAGTGTATCTCCATGTTCCAGTCGTGTTATGGACCAGGCCAAAGCACCTCAAGATATTCAAAAGAAGATAGCCTAGACGCAGGCTTATTTTTGTTATTTGAAGTGGATATTCCGGATTTGATGCAGCTGGTCAAACCATTTGGCTTTAAGCAAAAGAAAATTCATTTAATGACTGAAGTTGAAACATGACTAAAGAAAGTAGAATTCAGAATAATGTAACTTTTGAAAAACTTGACAGACATGATACAGTAACTGTTACTCATTAACAATTCCAATACAGTAACGTTGCCCAAATACAGCGCTTGGCAAAACAGTCAATTCAAATATCGATTCTTGCAAGCATTCGGGGACCACATCCAAAGATATTTTAAAAGAAGGTCAGAGCGGACCTTTACTGAAGCTTGCAACCTCCCTGGACTCACAAATCTTGAGACTGTTACAGCTAAAAACAATATAGGAATAAAATCTTAATTAGGAGAACTAGACACTGCCTTTCCTTTGTGAAATCAATACCTTTGTAGACTTTCTGGCATCTCTTCCTTCATGACCTCTTTTGAAAACAACCAACACCAAAAAAAGATATTTTTCGTGTGACAGCATCGTTACACAACATCAGCAGTTTAATTACAATGAATGATTCTCTAACACCTTTCTAAATCTGGAATATTTTAAAACCTAAATTCAAGACAATGAAAAGCCAGCTGTGCATGAAACAGGTATGCAATACATTCCGGTGTAACGGCTTGATCTTTGGTCCTCAGTTTGGCACAGCATATCCAGAACTGGTAGTGTGTTCTTTCCTCAGTCATTTCAACCCAAAATGCAAAAAAAGTAACGTATATTTTTCTCCTGTCTCCATCCAATGAATGCATGATTGTTTCCAGGTGGAGCTAATATTTTAATTGTTTTTTTTGGTCCAGTAAAGCCTCGGTGTTTTACAGTTGGTGTTTTATAGTTACTAATAATACTGGTTGTAATACATTAATAAATTAATACGCAAATGTTCAAAGCAAATATTTTTCTGCTTCAGTTTTGCACAGAAATAATATCAAATATTAAGTATCAAGTGGCATTTTGTGTTGATTTTGTTTGGTACATGGAAAGATATTTGCACGTTGCAGAAACGATCGTTTATCGCCAAAAGCAAGTATCCTGGCAGCTTTGCAATACATTGTTTTATTATATTTTCATAAAGATTGTTTTTGCAGACACTCTGGATCTGTGGTACAGAGCAATATGCAAAATAATAAACTATTGCTGCCAGCCATAACTGGTCCCTATTCATGAAAGTTTGTAATTCATCGGTTTGCCTGCTTTGTGATAATTCCTTTCAAACTAATTCTTGACTCCAAGGAACAGCATCCAGATAAGATGTATCAATGCACTGTGTTTATAGTACACGAAATTATCTTTAAGACGTTGATCAAAATGAAGCTAGCCAAGCAATTATGTTACAAAGACAATATTTCCTCTCCCACCCAACTTCCGCTTGATTCAATGCCATCCAAGTAGGATTGTTAGCCAATCAGCAGTAAGTTCGGTCAGGCAGGATTTCAAAAACAGTGGCATTGAATGAGCTGTTTTAATCAATAAATGAGAAAAAAAGTTAGATATTTGCATGATATAAGCTTAAAAATGTGTTGCTGGAAAAGCGCAGCAGGTCAGGCAGCATCAAAGGAACAGAAGAATCGACATTTCAGGCATAAGCGCTTCTTCAGGAATGAGGAGGGTATGCCAAGCAGGTTAAGATAAAAGGTAGGGAGGGGGCACCTGAGACAGGGGCGTTGGGAATACAATAGGTGAAAGGAGGTTAATGTGAGGGTGATAGGCCGGAGAGGGGTTGGGGGCGGAGACTTCGGGAAGAAGAAGTCAGGAAATGTATTAAAGAAAAAGATAGATCCTATAAAGTGGCCAAGAGCACTGGGAAATCAGAGGATTGTGAAGGCTACAAAAACAAACAGAGGATAACAAAGAGAGAAATAAGGAAGGACAGAATCAAATATAAAGGTAGGCTCCCAGTAATATTAGAAATGATAGTAAAAGTTTCATTCAATACATAAGAAACAACGAAAGTCAGAAGTAGACATTGGGCCACTTCAAACTGATGCTGGAAGCCTAGTGATGGGAGATAAGGAAATAGCAGGAGAACTTAACAAGTACTTTGCGTCAGTCATCACAGTGGAAGGCATGAGTAATATCCCAACAATTAAAGGGAGTCAGGGGGCTGAGTTGAGTATGGTTGCCATTACAAAAGAGAAAGTGCTAGAAAAGCTAACAGGTCTTAAAATTGATAATTTTTCTGGCCCCGATGGGATACATCCTAGAGTACTGACAGAGGTGGCTGAGGAAATAGTGGAGGCGTTGGTTGAGAACTTTCAAAATTCTCTGGAATCAGGGAAAGTCCTGGATGATTGGAATATCGCTGTTTTAACCCTCTTGTTCAAGAAAGGATCAATACAAAAGATGGAAAATTATAGGCCAATTAGCCTAACCTCGGTTGTTAGTAAAATTCTAGAATCCATCATTAAGGATGAGGTTTCTACATTTTTGGAAGACCAGAGTCGGATTAGAATAACTCAACATGGATTAAGTAAGGGGAGGTCGTGCCTGACAAACCTGTTGGAATTCTTTGAAGAGGTGACAAGTAGGTTTGACCAGGGAAACCCAGTGGATGTGGTCTATCTAGACTTCCAAAAGGCCTTTGATAAGGTGCCACACGGGAGGCTGCTGAGCAAGGTGAGGGTCCATGGTCTTCGAGGAGAGCTACTGGTATGTATTGAGGATTGGCTGTCTGACAGAAGGCAGACAGTTGGGATAAAAGGTTCTTATTCGGAATGCCAGCTGGTGACAAGCAGTGTCATGCAGGGTTCAGTGTTGGGGCCGTAGCTGTTCACGTTATATATTAATGATCTGGATGAAGGGACTGGGGGCATTCTAGCGAAGTTTGTCGATGATACGAAGCTAGGTGGACAGGCAGGTAGTACTGAGGAAGTGGAGAGACTGCAGAAGGATATAGACAGATTGGGAGTGTGGTCGAGGAAATGGCTGTTGGAATTCAATGTGAGCAAATGCGAGGTCTTGCACTTTGGAAAAAAAAGGATAAAAGCATATACTACTTTCTAAAAGGTGAGAAAATTCATAAAGCCAAACTACAAAGACACTGGGAGTGCTAGTTAAGGATTCTCTAAAGGTAAACATGCAGGTTGAGTCCGTGATTAAGAAAGAGAATGCATGTTGTCATTTATCTCAAGAGGGTTGGAATATAAAAGCGACATCCGGAAGGACATACTGGCACTGGAGCGTGTCCAGCAGAGATTCACACGGATGATCCCTGGAATGGTTGATCTAACATACGAGGAACGGCTGAGGACCCTGTGATTGTATTCATTGGAGTTTAGAAAATTAAGGGGAGATCTAATAGTATCTTACAAGATAATACATGGCTTGAAAAGGGTGGACGCAAGGAAACTGATTCCGTTAGGCAAGGAGACTAGGACCCGTGGACACAGTCTTAGAATTAGAGGGGTTCAATTCAGAACAGAAATGCGGAGACATTTCTTCAGCCAGAGAGTGGTGGGCCTGTGGAATTCATTGCCGCAGAGTGCAGTGGAGGCCGGGGCGCTAATTGTCTTCAATGCAGTGATTGATAAATTCTTGATGTCACAAGGAATAAAGGGCTACAGGGAGAATGCGGATAAGTGGAGTTGAAATGCCCATCAGCTATGATTGAATGGCGGAGTGGACTTGATGGGCCGAATGGCCTTACTTCCACTCCTATGTCGTATGGGATTATGGGATTATGGGATTATGGTCTTAAGATTGCAGGTCAAGAGGACCTGAAATCTTCTTCCCGACCTCTAGCCCCCGCCCCGTCTCCGGTCTATCACCTTCACCTTAACCTCCTTCCACCTGTCGTACTCCCAACACCCCTCCCCCAAGTCCCTCCTCCCGACCTTTTATCTTAGCCTGCTTGGCACGCACTCCTCATTCCTGAAGAAGGGCTTATGCCCGAAACATCGATTCTCCTGTTCCTTAGATGCAGCCTGACCTGCTGCGCTTTTCCAGCAAAATATTTTCAGCTCTGATCTCCAACATCTGCAATCCTCACTTTCTCCTATTTGTATGATATAAGTCTTGCTACAAAACTTTGTAAGATTATCAAAGAAAAATTACATAATTAGATGCATCCTATTTGGCTAACTAGATGAAGTAATTCGCTGAAGGAATACAATTTAGCTTATTTGGAGAATGTCTTTATATATTTGTTATTGGCAATGAAATGCATTTTCTGCAAAGAATTAACGTTATAAACAAAATTTCTATGACAAAATGCTTGCCAACCAATTCGTTAAAAGGTGTTCCAAGTTATAAAATCACTATTTCAAAAGCTGAATTGCTTAGATGCATCACCATGCTTAACACAATCCATAATGGCATGACGAATAATCCTGGACTTTAAAGACCAAGATAATTATGATACGTGTTTGCGTGGTAATAATTAATTTCTGTAGTTTGTTCGAAAAGGGTATCATTTCAAATGTGACAATGTTCTGTTACAGAAACAGACTTGCATGAAAAAAATGCACGTAAGATATTCTGGATTGTTTTATATTCCTTTGTTTCTGTTGGACCAAACTGTTAAGTTAAAGACAATATTCACCTCAGATCTAGTAATCGTTCTCAAAATGGAAACCTTTGGATATACTAACAATGAACAAATATTCTATCTAAATAACACACCCTTAATTTTAATGTTACACAAAATAATCTGTCGACCAAAATTCGCATATTGAGCATTATGATTTTGACATTCTTTAAGTTGGAGTGTTTTATTAATTAGAAAACTTAAATATCGATTAATATCAAAATGTTTTTCGAGTTATTGTAATAGCTAGGTCACTCCCTTGTTCGATGAGCGTGCCATAATGCCGGCTTTCTCAGACTACACCACCCCACAACTTGCTGTACTTTCTTTATGCCTCACGTCGCACATATTTTAAACAGGGCAATGAAATCATAACTGCATTACATTGTAGCATGAGAACTAATAATAAATAAGCAGGCCATCTTCCATGCACTTTTCTTCCATTCATTGAAGTAAAGTTATCAATCTAATTAGGATTATTATTTCATCGCAATTATCCCTAAATATGTGGTTTTGTGTAACACATTCGAAGCATCAATCAATACATTTGACAGGACGTCGACATCAGTAGACATTCACTTATATTGTTCAACGTAAACAGTAACCATTTCATACATCAGGAATAACAAAAAAACAAAGATTTCGTTGCAAAGATTTATGGGTCAGAACTCTGCACAGTGGAAAAGTTTCACAAGGTGAAATCCTCGTTTAAAAGTTTATGGAATTGCATATCAGAAAAATAACTTGCATCTAACTGTTCTTGCACAACCGTGAGAAAAGTTTTGCTTGGCTAACGTCTAATGAGAATGCATTTGTGTCCCAGACAAAAAAACAAAAATTGATGGTATACTCACCAGAAAAATAACTTGCACTTAACTGTTCTTGCCCAATCGTGAGAAGGGTTTTGCTTGGCTAACGTCTAATGAGATTGCATTTGTGTCCCAAACAAAAACCAAAAATCTTGGTATACTCATTTGCTCTGCTAGCATCTTTGAGAAGAAATTAGTGTTATTGATGATGTGATGATGATTGAAAAGGGAAATGGTTGTGGGAGGGTCCGGAGTAGAATTAACACAAGAAAGGTTTTACGTACCAGACATAGGCACAGGCATATCTGAGAGTAATGCGAATACCTGGGTAAAAGAAGTCCTTTAACCCGATGAAAGTGAGATATTTTAAAGTGCAGCCGGTTAAAAGTGAGGGCGAAATCTACCAGGCAGAAAAATGCGTCTGGGTGTATTACTCTTTGGAGGGTCAGTGTGGACTGGTTGGGCCAAAGGGCCCACAATGTAGGGAATCCAATCTGATCTAAAAAAGAGTGATGGTGGATGGAAATCGTTGAGGTCTTTTCCGAGGAAGAATGAGAGCATGCTGAAAACATCACAATGCGAAATAAGCTTGTGAATAAATTATACGTCCATTGTAGCGGCAAGGTGGCTTCCGATCATGAGCTGGAAGTTATGAAATTGACTAAAGCATTTGAAGAATCTTGGATGTCAATGAGAAGGGACTGGAAAGGGGAAGAAGAAAATAGAGCTGAGTTAGAAAGTAGTAACTTCAATGGGAGAGGAACAGACAGCAACAATTAGTCAGCCTGTGCAGTCGTGGTTGTCGATTTTGATGGCAAGGTAGAAGCGGGCTTTAGGCGAGAGAGGAACTGTGAGTTCGTACACCATTGCAAGCAAATGCACACATGAGATGAGGTTGATGACAATCTTGGACACGATTACCTGTTCTTCAATGGTTGGGTCGTGATCAGGGGAGATGAAGGATGATGTTCAATTTAGATGTTGTCACTCCATAATATCGATGTCAGTACGCTAGAAGCAACAGTACAATCCTTTTGCACAGGATTGCTGAAAAAGTCAAGATTGAATTTCAAAACACGGAGTGCAGTCTGTTCAGAGGGTGATAGGTTCTGATGTGAGAGGGAGTGGGGTGCAGAGAAATTATGGCGAACAGTGACGCGTGGACACCTCTCAATGAACAATTCGAGTGCAGGAAAATAGGAGACACAGAGGCGGATTCGACAGAAGAAGAGTTTAATGTTGTACCTATCCTGAAATTCATTAAGTTGGGAAATCAAAAGAATAAAACATTATATGGCATGTTCAGCAGGAGTCAACTGAATTTCAGAAAGGATGGTAACTAGTGTATAATTGGCAGGATCAGGAAATGGATGTAATTCGAGGAAAAGGAAGTAGACGAACGGTCCTGAGGCACGTGGATATCTCTGATTTTTGCAGCTTGCGTTTGTTAATGCCTGACAAAGTCAAATGATTTCTTATCGGAATATCGAACGAGGTAGAGAATTATATGAAAATGGTGAACATTGAGAGCTCTGAAACAGCGTGAAGCATGTTGATATAGAGACAGGTGCAGGGCTTGCATATTGTGAAGTATTGTATCGAGAATGGATTTTGGGTTGCGATCAGACTAATTGTCGGAATACTTCATGGAGTTACCTATATCCGGGTTGATGCCATTTCAGTCAAAAATTGTTTTGACAAAGACTTTGTTAAGTACGTGAAAAGAAAATAAAAATAACAATAGAGAACATGGAAATAATGGTTAGGATTGAAATCCTGCCCAAGACAGGACCAAAAATTTGCTCGTGAAACTCAGCAGCTTTTGCAGCATTTCTGGGATGAAAACAGAGGCGACGTTTCATTAGAACGTTTAGCCGAAGGGAAATATAATACTTACACTGCCAACGACGGGGAGAGAGGACTAGAGTCCAATGATTGGTAGGTTAGCTGTATAGGTCATGCAAAATTGCCCAAAGTGTCTGTTTCTTGCCAGGATCAGGTGGATTCGCCTTTGGAAATTCAACATTACAGGAATGTGCTAGGGAGGGTGGGCCTTCAGAAGGTCAGAGTGCACTCAATCTATTGAAAGGGAAGCTACCACACTGTAGCTATTCTATGATTCGATAATGCCATGATAGGTGTGATGAAACTGAGAGAGTGAGAAAGACATGAAATGGTTAGGTTAATAATTAGATATTTGTATGCACATTTGCACTTGCATTTTTATAATCTTCTTTAGATTCCCCTTAAATTATGGCGAGACAAAGGTAAAGCAAATAATTTACCAAGAAAGCTACAGGTGACACGCAGCATGACAAAACAGCAAGAAAATTTAGTATATTGAAGGTTCCTAAATAAGAAAAAATCTTCCTTTGCAGAAATTGAAACTCTGATCAAACGTCTTGATGCAAAAGGTTAGCAGAGTGAAAGTGAACTACCATTACAGTTATTTTTTTTAAATGCCTGTGATTTGCACAATTTTAAGACAAATTTACTTTCAGCTGGAACAAACAAAACAGCATTAACTTTTTTTTGTAGATTCTGGAATTTAAATTGTATCTAAGGAGATTGAAGAAAATATGCGGTGCTTTGAAGCTAATGAAATATCAGTTCATAGGGCCACTTGAAAAATGTATATCTGTTTTTGTTTTCAGTCACGTTCCAGCTGAATTGTATTGCACCATGATTTTTTTTGAGGTTCTTACAGCTAAAGCTTGTTTTAAACAATAAGAATGGTTCCCTGAACAGAAAAATAACAATTTCAGCTTGACACTGTGCTACTAAATGCTATTTCTCTCTTTACAGATGAAAACTTTTTCGATGGAAACTTAAGTAATTATGAACGGTTTTGAATGCTTGAATACATTATTTATATGAGATGCTTTTTCATGAACAAAGCATACTATCTCCTTAGCATTGGTATTCGTAGTCATGCTTGATTACCAGTATTTGCAGAATGACTTATACCCTGGTGTGCAGGGGGTGATTTCTAATGTTTTAGATTGAGCAAATTTTGAAAAACTGTAAACTGAGGCGCATAGTTTCAAACTCCAAAAGGGCATTTTCATGCTGGCACGTTAGGTAGATAGACAGCAGATGATTTTCAAGAATTAGAAGTTCGACGTTAAGCTATTTGGTGGCAAAAACGGCAAACAAAGCAATAATTAGTCCACAGAATTCTAGAGGGCATGGAGAAACAGAGGGACCAGCGTGCATATGTTCACAAATCAATGAAGGCGGCGCACAAGTGGAGAGAATAGTACATAATGCTCACTTTTAATATCTTTATCACTAATGGCATAGAATATGCGAACAGGATGGTTGGCTGACTGCAGATGATTCAAGTGTTCTTTTTTTCCTGAGAGAAGACAGCTGAAATGAGAGCTGATTGAGATTTTCAGAATCATGAGCCAGAAAATTGAGCAGATTAGCTGGAATTTTTCCCATTTGTGAACCTAACTAGAACGTAAGTATTATGTTCGTTAGAAAAATATAATACCGCCCCTCGTTGTAAGTATAAAACTGAAGAAAGGGCAATTCCTAACTTATGAGGCAGGAACTGGCAAAAAAGTTGCAAGACATGTTTAAATATAAATCCAGACCTGACAATTGGGAATATTTTAGCAGCCAGTTGACGTGACTATTCAGTAATGGCATGTTCCTGTCAGTATAAAAGATAAAGATGACAACACGATGGAAGCATGGATGATGAAAGCCTTTGTCTGTGTTGTGAAAAAATAAGTGATATGGACTGCCTGGGGTGAACAAAGTCAAAAGTCATATAACCTTAGGTTATATAACGACAGGTTGCATTGCAGTCACATGCTTTTTTTGTTCAAAGGGCACATAATCTTCTGGTAGGCAATACAGGAAAACAAGCCATAAAACTTTTTTTAAAATTCCTACTTTGGAAGTAGAACCACTTTTCATCAAGATTTGGATACAGACAGACTCTGTGCTCACACATTTATTGCATTGCCCGAGCAGAGATGTCACTTCTTCAAAAATAAAACCTTAACTTGTCTCCAGAATGTGTCTTAAAGTAAGATCTGGGTTTTCCACACTAATGAACTGAAACCTTTCCACCTTCCGTAAAGACCGTTCCCTCCGTGACTTGTCCACCTTCCACAAAGACCGTTCCCTCTGTGACTGCCTGGTCAGGTCCACTCCCCCCTACAACCCACTCTCCCATCTTGGCACTTTCCCCTGCCACCGCAGGAACTGTAAAACCTGTGCCGATACCTCCTCCCTCACCTCTACCCAAGACCCTAAAGGAGCCTTCCACATCCATCAAACTTTTATCTGCACATCCACTAATATCATTTATTGTATCCGTTGCTCCCGATGCTGTCTCCTCTACATTGGGGAGACTGGGCGCCTCCTAGCAGAGCGCTTTAGGGCGCATCTCCGAGATACCCACACCAATCAACCACACTGCCCCGTGCCCCAACATTTCAACTCCCCCTCCCACTCTGCCGAGTACATGGAGATCCTGGGCCTCCTTCACCGCCGCTCCCTCACCACCAGACGCCTGGAGGAAGAACGCCTCATCTTCCACCTCGGAACACTTTACCCCCAGGGCATCAATGTGGACTTCAACAGCTTCCTCAATTCCCCTTCCCCCACCTCATCCTAGTTTCAAACTTCCAGTTCAGCACTGTCCCCATGACTTGTCCGGACCTGTCCGACCTGCCTATCTTCTTTTCCACCTAACCACTCCACCCTCTCCTCCCTGACCTATCACCTTCATCTCCTACCCCACTCACCCATTGTACTCTATGCTACTCTCTCCACACCTCATCCTCCTCTAGCTTATCTCTCAATGCTTCCAGATCACTGCCTTTATTCCTGATGAAGGGCTTTTGCCCGAAACGTCGATGTTGTTGCTCTTTGGATGCTGCCTGAACTGCTGTGCTCTTCCAGCACCACTGATCCAGAATCTGGTTTCCAGCATCTGCAGTCATTGTTTTTACCTAACTGAAACCTAAAACTCATTCTAAACAGTGAAAGATTTAACAGCAGTCTAGGATATTTTTTCAAAATATAATTTTATTTAAGTGACACTCTGGTCGTTTCTAATAAATTTTCTGTCTTATGATCCTACCCCACGAGTTACCTGAAAAAGGAGCAGCTCTTGGAAAACTAGTAAATTGGAATAAACCTGTTAAAAGAAAGTGAAATAAATGGACAAATTAGGTAAAAGATGCAAACACGTCCCTTGACGAGTATGAAACAAGCAGAAAACAGACTTAAGAAGTAATTTGGTTAGCTTGAAAGGACACTGAATAGCATGTAGGATTAAGCGAAATCCCAAGTTTTTTTAACATGTTCGTTAGGAAGAGTACAGATACAGGGAAAAGCGTAGATTCAGTCAAGGAGAAAACAAGAAATTGATGCGTGGAATGCAAGTGAGTGAGCTCTTTAATGAATGTTTCATTTCGATATTCACCAAAGATATGGACATAGCTGAAATTAACTTTAGAGAATGATTTGTTGACACTGTAAAGTCTGTCGACATTCAAAAGGAGGAGGCGTTCATTTTCATAAAAAAAAATATAAGGGAGATGAGTTCACCGGGTGCACAGGTATGTAACACAGGATATTATGGGAGGCAAAAGACCAAATTACCGGGGCCTTGGCAGAGCTCTTTGCAACGTCTTTCGCCACAGGCAAGGTCTCAGAAAACTGGAAGATAAGCAACGCTCCTCAGTTATTCAGGAAGAGTAACAGGGATGATTCTGGAAATTATAGGCTGGTGAAATTTACGAAAGTGTCAGGAAAATTGTTCCAAAGTGTTTTAAGAACAATATTCACGTCAATTGGAAGCAAAGTTGACTTATTGGGAATACTTATCTTAAATTTAAGTCATAGAGGTTTTGTCTCCCAAGCTCGATTGAGGTCTCTTGTGGGTACTGCTCTGGATATTATTCAGATGAACTAATGTTAAGGTATCTGACGCAATCCCTCACGGCAGACTGGTCCAGAAGATTATTTCATATGAAACGCATGGTGAAATGGATAGAGAATACAGGGGGCATTGCCGAGGAATGTGGTAGTGACTGGACCTCCGTGAAAAGTGGTGTCATGGTTCAGCTGAAAATGTCTGCAGTCTGATTAGAATTTTGTTTTATATTTGTTTGTGGGATATCAGTTTCAGTATCTCAATTACATTAATTGCTCTGCACTACTTACCTTTGAGAATGTAGTGGTGATCTGTCTTCCTTAACCGTTGCATTTTACATGCAGTTTCATCACAACATTTGGAAAGGAATACTAGAATTTTGACCCATCCATAGTGAAGGAGTGATAATATATTTCCAGTTCAGGATGGTTAGTGGTTCCGTCAGTTACTTGAAAGTGATGGTATTTCCACATATCACCTGCCCTTGTTCATCGGGATGGAAGTGATGTTGTATTTGGAAGGTGCTGTATGCTGATATTCCCACTATTTCTGCAGTGCATTTTGTATACAGTATGCACTGCTGCTACGAAGCGCCAAAGATGGAGGAAGTGAATGTGTGGATGTTGTGCCAATCCAACGAGCTGCATGGTTTGGATAGAGTCAAGTTTCTTTGGTTTCCTTGGAGCTGCACTCATCGGGGAAAGTGATGAGCATGCCATCAGACTCCTGACGTGTGTCTTATAGATTATGGACAGCCGTTGTGAAATCATGTGGTGAATTACTCGCTGCAGTATTCCAAAACCACCCATAATGCTACTGGTAGGAAATGAAGTGAAAGCAGTACCATTGAATGTCAAGAGGTAGTACTCAGACTGTCTCTTTTTTTGTGATAGACATTCCCTGGCATTTGTCTGGCTCGAAAGTTGCTTCCTACTTTTCAGCCAAAGTCTGGATATAATCCAAACATTACTCAATTTCAACACGACTGCTTCGATATTTCAGGAATCACAAATAGTTCTGAACATTGTGTAATCGTCGGGAAACGTCCCATTTCCGACCTTAAGATTGTAAAAATGTCATTGATAAAGAAGCAGAAGATTGTTTGGTCCAGAACGTGAGGAAGTGCTGCACAGATGTTCTGGAGTTGAGATGCCTGACCTCCAACAAACATAGCCATCCTCCTATATATTAAATTTGACGCCAACAAGTGGAGAGTCAGCAACCTGATACCCATTTATTACAGTTTTGTTAGGCTCCTTTATGCCACGCAGAGCCTAAAGCAGCCTTGCTGTCAAGGGCTGTCACTCTCAACTCACTTCTAGGACTCAGCTGCTTTCATCATGCTTGAACCAAGGACAAAAGCTGAGGGAGCTTGTTGGAGTCCAGCTGGCATCACTGAACAGGTTATTGCTGACAGGTTCTGCTTGATTGTACTGTTGATATCACGTTCCATGACTTCACTGATAATCGAGAGTAGCATGGTAGGGCAGTCATTGGCCTGGTATATTTCTCATGCTTTTCATGTACAGGACAAAACTTGGCAATTTTTCACACTGCCTGGTGTTTGACAGTGTTTTAATCATAATGAAATAGCGTGAAGAATGGCACGATGTGGAACAGAAGGTTTCAGAATTATTGCTGGAATGTTTTCAGGGCCCGGAGCCGTAGTAATATCTATTGACTTTAATTGTTTCTTGATATCACGTTGGATGAATCGAATTGACTGAGACTGGTAACTGTAATGCTGGAACCAATGAATGAGACCGAGATGGATCATCCACATAGTACTTCTGGTTGAAGATTGCTGTGTTAAGATCAATTTAATATTTTTCACTCTTGGTTGGAGACCTCCATCATTGAGGATGGGAACTTTTGTGGAGTCTCTTCTTCTCGTGAATTGTTTGGTTGTCCACCACCTTTCACGACTGGATGTGACAGACTGCAGAGCTTACATCTGATTCATTGGTGGCTTGAATCGCTCAGTTAGATCGCTTTCTGCGTATGCTGTTTGGCATGTAAATAATCCTGTTTCGTGGCTTCCTCAGGTATGGCTGGTACTGTGTCTGGCATGCACTTTCCATTGAGTGATGAATGATACCTGCCTTGATACAATGATTAAATGGGGGGTTACCAGTTAATGAATTTCCAGATTGTGCTGGAGTAAAATCCTGCGACTGTTCATGGCCCCTCAAGGACTCAGAGATGCCCAGGCATGAGTCGCTCGATCTGATCGAGCTACTCCCCATTTACCATGATGATCGTAACATAAAGAAAGGCGGAGGTTATTCTCAGTGTGAAGGGAAATACTCGTCTCCACAAGGACTGTGTGTCGTTCCCTCTACCTGATACTGTCATGGTTAGATGCATCTGCAGCTGTCAACATGTTTTTGCCATTTGTTGGCTCCCTCATGAATTGCTGCAGGCTGACTCTAGTGGTTATGTCCTGTAGCATCCCACCAATTCAGTTGGAAGTATTTCTGCCGAGCCATTGTTTGGATCTCCCACATTCAAAGTGCTTTAAGAGCCTTTACTATCCTCAGTGTTTGCTCGAATTTTTGGTCAGCATGATGGAATAACGATTTATCGGATAATGCAGGATGATACATGCCAAGACTTTGCCTTACCTGTGGGTAACCTGTATCCACGTGAATTCATGAGGCCTGGAGTCAATAGTGAAAACTCCCAGGTCAACGCCTGCCGACTGCACTCACTGTGCCATCACCTCTTTGTGTTTAGTGTGCCGGTGGGTGAGGGGTTAATCCAGCAAAAATGATGGTTACAATGGAAATCTGTGGCACTGTAAGCTATGAATTCATCTGAATGACGCTGCCAGTCCGTTGCATGAGTCGGCTTTATGATAGTCTTTCAAGTTTTGCACTATCCCTCGACAGTTAAAAACGTTGACTTTTCATGGTTGACAGAGGTCTTTATACTATTATCTTTTTTGTTGCCTCGGTCAATGCCAGAAGATCCATCTTAAATCATTTCTTTGAGACATTGTAGCGATTGATACAACTGAATGGCTTGGGTGGGCATTTCAGACAGTAGTTAAGAGTAATTCCCATTTCTGTAGATCTGAAGTCACATGTAAGCCATATCAGTTGAGGATTGTATATTTCCTTCTCATTCGTGAAAGAGTTAGGTTTTCAGGCAAACGGCAATGATTTTATCTTAATTTCATCTTTTAGCAAAATGTATTAAAAATCTATGAAGATTTCAGCTCACGTTCCCAAGAACATCAGCTGTATTTTTGGATTAAGTGATAAGTGTAGAAATGGAAAAGCACAGCAGGTCAGGCAATATCCGAGAACCAAGAGAATCTTGCATAAGCCCTTCATCAGGCACATTTCCAGAAAGAAAAGCTTACACCCGAAACATCGATTATCTTGGTCCTCGGTTGGTGCCTTATCTGCTGTGCTTTTCAAGCGCCACGTATTTCGACTCTGATCTCTGCATATGCAGTTCCTCACTTTCTTATTTTTGGAGTAAACATCAAGTAATCAAAGCACAAATCTATCGCCTCACTTTGTGTTTGTGGATGAGACAAGAATAGATGGAATTGTGAATAGTGAGGAATGATAACAAAAGATGTAGCAGATACAGAGCAGCTGTATATTTGGTTGAATAAATGGCAGCTAGAGTGTTATCTGGACAAATGTGAGTTCAAAAGTAAGAGGAAATCATTCAGTAAGTGGTAGAGCACGTGTGCACTTTGAAGTGCAAAGGGTTGTTGGGGAAAAAGCCCATAACTCTCTGAAATGGCGCCCGATGTGGATAATGTAGGAAAGAATGCACATGCATTGCTCTCCTTCATTGGTCATCGCACTGTGTATAAATGTTAGCGAGTCATGCAGCAACTGAGTGAGACTTTTCTCAGGCCATATTGGGAGTTATATGTACAGTTCTTTAGGCCAAACTATAGAAGAGGTGTGAGGGTTCTGGAGCGGGTGCACCCTGGACTGCAGCGTAATACCTATAAGTAGTACTTGTCACTATATCATCTAAAGCTGAAGGGAGATCTGGTAGAAGCATACAATCGTATGAGAGATATTGATAGGATCGATATTCAGGTTGCTTTGTGAGAGTGAAAATGTAAAATTTTGGAGCCATACTGTTAAGGTGAGAGGTGAACGTTCAAAGTAAATGTGCATGAAATGTCTTTTACTCAGAGGATACTTGTTGCTTAGAAGACGCTGCCAGAATAGGAAGCCGATGTGAATATAAACTTTAGACATATACAAGAAGTTAGAGAATAGAAAGTTATGAATCACGTGCAGTGCGATGGGATTAACTTAGAATTGCATTATGCTGGGCACAGACATATTGTGGTGAAGGTCCTGTTCCTATGCTGAATTGTTCTCTCTTATATGATAGGATTCATATTTAAGATGATGTGGAAATGACACAAGGCTGATGTCAGAAATAAGATTTTTGGTAAAATAATTTGTTTGGGCTTACAATATATTGCTTGTCAATATGATAGAGGTACTGTCATTTGAGACATTGAAGAGGTCATTGGGTGCTCATTTAGATAATAACTGTGCAGAGAGTTGCAGAACAGGTAGACGTTTGACACTAGAAAATAGAGTCTGTAGAGATATGATGCATTGAACGGCTTCCTTCTGCACCATGAGATTTTTTTGATTTTCTGACTCTCTGTGACTAATTATGTTTCCCCAACTGTATCAAACTAAGTGCGCAGGTAAGGGATTGTTGGGTAAAATTATGGTTCTGTGCAAAATACACTGAGATGTTCTATGATTAATTTCAGTTACATGGAATGAGATGAAAAGTGATACTGAGTTAATATTTGAATAAAATAACAGTCATAACACAACGCATTTCCTTCTGTGAAAGATGCTGTATAGGATTACATATATTTAATAACAGAGGACTTCCTTTTAAAAAAAACATTAATCCACATTTTCGGTTATTCTTTTATTTCAGCTGCGGTCAGATCACTAAATTGATACATGGATTTAGAAGCAACACCCATTGCTGCTTTAAGCACACAAAAAAAAGAACTATACAGATCAGAAGAGTCTCTTTGGCTCAGGAAAACTTCGTCAACAGATACTACCTTTCTAAACTCGAAATCCTTTGCACCTACATTGACCGAGTTCCTCTATTACCTAACAATTCATATATCTAAGAAAATGCATCTTTAACTTTGCTAGTATATCTCCATCCACACCATCACTTGGTAGAATATTCCAAGCAGTTAGAACCCTGTGTGTTAAAGAAAAACTACATTGTACATCTCATTTAAAGCTACCCTCTGTTTACCTAAATCCCGTGTCTTCAAGTAATTGTCATTTCTACCCTGAGAGAGACTCTGACTACCTATAATATTCATGCCTTTCCTAATTTTGTAAACATATACCAAATAGGCCATCGTCCTTCGATGATCAAATGTAAACAAAGCAGTTTTGTCACATCAGTTCTCATTGCAAACACGCTCGAAACAAGACAACATCCTGTCAAACGGTTTCTACACCTTCGCCAAAGACTCCATATCCTTCTGATAGTGTGACAACCAGAATTAACATAATATTTCATTTGCGGCATAATTATCATTTTATGCAGCAACAACATGAATTCACGTATTTTTTTTTACTGCATGCCCAAACAAATAAAGGCAAGACGTTGTCTCCTTTTTGACCACGTTGGTCACAATTGTTCTCACTTTCAGGGAACTATGGGCCAGTACATTACGATGCCACTGTTTGTTGATTTACTAAGTGCATTGTCATTTACTGTAAACAGCTCTCCTGTTTCAGGTCTCCTAAAATGTATCAGCTCACATTTGGCCAGATTAAACTCGATCTGGCATTTCTCCACCAAATTCTCTAGCTAATCTATACCCTGCTGTATCCTTTGGCAATCGTCCTGACTATTGTCAGCTACCATAATCTGTCATTCACAAATGCACTAATCAGGTCACACGCAATCTTCTCCTGAAATCATATATGATTGATTCCTGTGGAACACGTCCTGTCACAGACATCGTTTCTGAAAGAAAAACACTATTCACCGTTATTCTCTGCCATCTTTCATTAAGCAAGGTCTGTAACCATTTTGCCAGCTCACTGTGGATTACCTGTGGTTTTACTTCATGCGTCAGGATGCCCTGAGGGACTTTGTGACAATTCGTGCTTATGTCCATGTAGACAGTGCCTACGCTCATCACTTTGTCGAAAAGGAACTCAACCAAGTTTATGAGACACATTTTTCACCATACAAAGTTGTTCTGCCTATCACTAATATGTCATTTTACCCCCAAGTGCAATGATATCCTAACCATAATAATCTTTTCCATTAATATCCTTTACACTAAGGTCAGCCTTGCCAGCCTATAATTTCCTGATATAGCCTGATTGTCCTTCTTAAACAACCGAGAAACGTTGGCTACTCTCCAGTCTTCTGTGACCTTTCCTGTAATTCCAGGGTATAAAAAAACCTCGTACAAGGCCTCAGCAATTTACTCACCTGCGTTCTTTAGCATTCTGGTATAGATTCCATCAGGTCCCCACGACTTATCTACCTTAATGTTTTCCAAGATATCCTATACCTTTTTTTCAATGTTTACATGCCAATCACGAAACCTTCCTTTGTGATTACTGTTGCAAACGTTTCATTAAAGTGCTCCCCAATTGCCTCCGTTTCACTGCATTAATTACTTCCTATTCCTTGAATACAACTATACTTTCCTTACCTACCCTTTTACGCCTCGTATCCCCATGTCTAAAATCCTTTGCTATATTCCTTAATCGTGTGCCAAAAACATCTGATGATTCATGTTAGACTTCCTCATTTCTTGTTTGAGAGTTTTCCTGAAATCTTCGTATTCTTTGAGTGGTCTCTCAGATTCAGTTTCGTAAACCTTACGCCTGCCTCTTTACCCTTAGACAGAGCTCTTAATTTCTCGGAACATTGGAGGTTTCCGAATCCTGCCATCATTTTATTTCATTTTCATTGAAACATGCTGGCCCAGAGGTCTAATCAACTGGCCTTTAAAAGATATCCACATGCTAGGTGGGGTTTTACCCTCAAGCAGCGACTCCTAGTCTACACTCCTCAGTTTCTGACTGATATGGTGCAAGTAAAATTTCCCTCGTTATTCGTCAGAGGTCTACTCTTATCCATATACATAAGTAAAATAAACTTACAAAAGAGTGGTGAGTAATCCCAGGCTGTTCCCCCAATGAAACTTTAATCACCGGGCGGGGCTAATTCCTCAATTGCAGGTATAACATCGATTTGCCATAAACACACCGAACAACTTCCTTGCCCCAACCCTCACCTAAGTGTCTGATATTAAGCGAATCCAAGTCAAAGTAGCTTAGGTCAACATCACACACGGCAACAATGCAGCTGTTTCTACATTTTTCCATAATATGTCCAAGTATTTCTTCCACTATCATCCACTGTCTATTGGGAGGCCAATAAAGTGATAGCACCGTGCCTACTCATGAGTTCCACCAACATAGAGTGGGTAAAGGAGCTCTCCAACATGTCGTCCCTTAATAAAAGTATGATACTCGTCTTTCTCAGTAAAATATCACCCCCTCCTCTTCTGTATTCCTTTATATTTTCCCAGAAAGGCATAAATCTTGGATGGTTAATCTGCAAGTCTTGTTCTTCTGAATCAACTTAATCAAGTCTCTGTAATAATAACAAAGAATCCTGCCATGTTTAGTAACATCTCCTAATCTATTCATTCTCTCAACCTACCCGTGATTATAAAGACACAACTGAAGCAGAATGAGACAGGAAAATTATGTTGCCACGAATGCTGCATTAATTAATATATTGGAATGAACTTTAAAAATATGATATTCATAAATCTATATTTTTTCTGAATGTTCATCATTAGATGCTGTTCACCAAATAAAAGGAAGTGGTAAGTAATTACGGAACAGAATGATATTTTCATAGATTTGAAATTGTATAAGCGCAAAACTGTGACTAGGATAAAATGACATATAAGAGCAGAGAGACACAAGTAGCTACCGAAATATCTGAGCCATTCGAAGTAGAAATCCAATTTTTCAACATATTTTAATCGCTTCACATTATCCTCAAAATTGAAAAAACATTTAATATAATAGATTTTTGTCAATTAGGCGCATATTTATAAAGGTGGCATGAGCATGTAGGAAAATCTGAAGCAATTTAGAAAATGTTAAATGAACTACTTTTGTTTACTCTAAAGTTTGACACTGCTCTTTTCCCCAAAAAAAATCGTTTCCTAGAAATAACAAACACATGCACCTTTCTTTTATCCCTTTTCAATTACCACACTAACCTGCATGGACGTTGAACCATTTCGTAATGATCTTCAACTCAATAATAAACAATTTCCAATTTGAACTGACAGTAAAAGTAATTAAATTGGACTATCTGTATGATAGCCTGAAAATCTGATGATCATTTTGTACCATTCTGCAAAAATGTTGTCACTGTAAGAAATTAGGTATTATGATTCAGAAACTACAAGCATGGAATATCAAAATTTGATCATTTTCAATAGCCTTATGTGATCAAAGCGATGTTGCATCTATACCATGTTTGCTCACTTATTGTGCGTATAAAAATGGAAGGTGTCCCTCTACCTCTCTTTTACGTTGGAAAGTCGCATTCATATATCACTTTTTTTTATTCTGAAATTTTCATTTCTTATCCCACCATTGACTATCAGGTACAAAATATAATATGGAATACTGGATGGAATGCCATGGAAAACTATGACGCCAAAGTACACTACCTGAAATATCAATTCAAGTCATGGAATTTTATTTCAATTCTTATCAAAATTTCTCTAAAATTGGTTACTGAATTCATTAACTTTCCCAGCATGAAAATGAAAACACAGTGAAAATGTCACGGACAGGAAATCTACACCAGTGTTAGATGTCTGCCAAGGTCAAGATTGTAGTCAATGAATCATTGAACTAAAACCGGGGCAGATAATCACTGTTGATGGTCGTCACAGAGTCCATCATAACGTCTGCATGATAGGTGACCGCACATGTAAATATAGGTGCTAGTGATCTGTGGACAACAAGGATGTTAGGGTATAAAAACACAAACACCAGGAATGAAAACCAAACGGCTACATACTATTTACTATCACTTAATTAAATTGAAAAATATGCAAAAATATTTGCCAAACATGCATTAACAGATGACAATGGAAACAGATATACGCTTCAGGAAACTGAAATTAGATAAGACCCTTCAGCAATGTAAAGGAAACAGGAACGATCTTAAGCAAGGAAGTCGGAGGGTTAAAAGAGGTCTTTGAAGCACATTTCTCAAGTAGGATTACAAAATAGGCAACGCAATTCAATTACATTTTTAGAGCAAAAGATTAGCCAGGGAAATGGCAGGCACACTCAGTCGAACGAAGGGAATTTATCCCTGGAACAAGGAAAGGAGGCGATTTGTTTTTAACTCACCTAAGTATCTGGTGAGGAGAAGACCACATCTGATGGTAATATTGTGCATGAGTATTTTTGAATCCCATGACATGTCAACATTACGAAGGAGGAGGTACTGGGAGTCTTAAACATATTAAGAACGTGGTTGTATCTTTACGTGGATACTGAAAGAGGCAAAGGAGAACCAGTGCGGGACGTTGACAGATATTTTTCTTCCATGTTCAGCTACGGGCAAGTTCCAGAATATTCCAAAAGAGCATTAAGGATAATCCAGGAAATAACAGACCATTGAGACTTAGGGACAGGATTTACTTGCATTTCAAAGTTGAGACTTCCTGAGCGTTGTCAACATGGCAATGTGTGGAAGGGCTTTATTTGCACCAAGTTCAATAATTTTCTTTTGAAGAAACGATGGAGATTATTGATGAGGGTAGGTGTGTGGATATTGTCTACAGCGACTGATTAAAGAGGTCTTTGGAATATAAAATATGATGCTTTTATTTCGCTACTGCAAACCCAGGTAGCATTCTCGAAACTACGAAAACTATGCTCATACTCCACTAATTCGTAACTTACAGAGCATTCTTCACGCTGAAACATGGCTACTTCGATCTAAAATCAAACAGAACATGTCCAGTTAATAGTGACATACAGATATAAATTCCGAAAACAAAATAGCCTGACTGTATTCAGGATCGATATTGTATTCCATGAATAGTCATTGCACCACAGCAAATATAAGCAAGGAGACGTTCTTCTGATCAGATATGTACTATCAGTTGTAATCAGTACCCCATGTTTAGCTGAAAGTGAAGTATTGAAGCTGTGAAATATGCAGAAGGAACTGTAGGGATGACGTCAATTCGCACAGATGAGCCCAGCAGCACCATGACTGACTGTTTACAACGGGTATTGCTTCCACAATTCGTAATTTGCCAGTACATGCTGAGACTGCTTGCTAGTCATATCACAGGTGCTTCTAATCTCTCAGTGCAACGCAGTACGCTCTCTCTCTCTTACAAGTACAGTACATGTCTTCACCCTTATTACACCTCTATTTCAGAAAAAAAGAAAGGCCATAATTAAAAGATGGCTTCATTTTTTTTCTGTTTCTTAATCCAATTACAATAAAATAGATAGATCATTAATCTCAGTTCATGTTAATTTCTGCATAAACACACACACACATACACACACACACACACACACATGACATTGGTATTTGCTCCATCTTATCTCTGCAATCTTATCCACAATATCATCATCATCTTCCTGTCGCAGCCAACTTCTACATAGCTAGCATCGATTGCAACTTTGAAAGGTTTCAAAATATCTGACGTAGCTAACACTATTGTGGTGTTTAAAACAGCTTTTAAATTCTCAAACGCCTCCTTCCATTGGCCTGTACACCGAAAATTTGTGTTCTTCTTCATTAAATCTGTTAGCGGTGCAAACACGCTGCGGAAGCTTGAAACAGACGTCAGGTGAAATCTGCTCAAACACAAAACTTGAAGCAAATCTTTTTTCAGGGTTGGTCATGGAAATTCCACGATTGTCTTCGTCTTGACACTCCCTGTTGCCAAATTTCCAAGACCAATGATATGTCCCAAAAAAGACACCTCTGCATCGCTAATTCCGATTTCTATAAATTTGTTACGAGGTTTGCTTCTCTTAATCGTTGAAAGAGCACTGCCAACTGTCACATGTGATCTTTCCATGTCTCATGAAAAGTCGCAACAACACCCAGATAAACGGGACAGTTTATTAAGACAGCCACAACCCTGTTTGTGTCTGTGGGATGTGGGTGGTACGTTCTTCATTATAAAACGCATCGTTATGAGTTGATATAACCCATTTGGCTTTACAAAAGTAGAAACTTTGTCCACTTGCTCTGATAAAGGTATCAATTAGTTGCCACACAATCAGTCAAACTTTATGATGTTAGGCGCTTGTCCAACTTTCTCTGTACAATCCTGCCATCTTGGTATTGGTTATGATTCTGATTTTGTCACGTCGTTGACCTTCTGATCCTCCACACAAAATCATTGAGTTCCATCAGATCTGGCAACTAAAACAATCTGCACACTCAACTCACTCTGACTCGGTTCGATGGTATCTTCATTGAACATCACATCAAATTCCCTCTGGGCATACGTGGCTTTGAAAGGATTAAGTCTATAGAGATGTTGTTTTATCAAAACAGCATTCCCTTCTGCTACCTCATGCCGAATAGTATTGGTACTCGCCATTTTATTCCTGCATATGTCCTCATACTGCCGCAACAAGCCTTACAACTGGATTCTTTCCTCTTGAGACAGATAGTTCATTCACCTATCCCACTCCTCATGAATTCTGCATTTTAATGCACTTTGAGGCACACCAAACTCCACCACAACTGGACTTGTTTTCTAACTCTGTAAGGCAGTAACGAACACCTTTTTCAAGAGTTCCTTTACTTTAGTATAATGAGGTTTCAATGTATTCACATGACATACTCAATACTTTTTTTTATCTATCCCTCATCTCTCCCAGAGAGTTTACCTCACTTCACTTTTTCTCAATTTGATGTGGACAACTAAACCTGGCTTTGAAGTGATCTCCTATGAAGGTAACAATACTAGTACGTCATCACCACAGGAACACGTCCGAACTTTGAAGTTGTTATCTGCCAAATGCTTCATTCTATGGTATGCCCTCTTCAGGTGTGCTCCCACCTATACGATTTAATCTGTCCCTCAACTCTGAAACAAAATCCAAGTGTGAGTTATTCGATTTTAATCCACCTTGTTTTTAAATAATGTCAAAGACACATTCACTTCATGTACGAATATTAACTCAGAGGGAGTAAACCGGTTAGGTTCATTTGGGGCATCCCTAATGGCAAACACCATAAACTGGATGCATTCACCATGATCATTCTTGTAATCCTGGCAGTACGCTTTAAATATGGTCTTCAGGATTTGATGCCACTTTTCGAAAGCTTCCTTGGATTCTGAACGCAAAGTACTTGATTTAAAGTTGTGCATGTCTAAGCTATGCATGACTCAATTCAACAGCCCCACAGTAAAATTAAATGTTTAGACTAATTGAATCCCTCTGGGTAGCTCATATCGTTTGAAAAGTGCTTCTAACTCCTGTACCACGCTTTTCTTTTTTTACTGAAATACTCTGCAATCGAATTACGGAGAGACTGTGGTAATGTGGAGTTGAAATGTCCATCAGCCATGATTGAATGGTGGAGTAGACTCAATGGGACAAATGGCCTTGCTTCCATCCCTATGTCTTATGGTATTATGTAATTCCCCAAGAAATCTGGCAGACACATGCGTTATGCGTAATAATTAGTGATTCCCACTTCTTTTTTGGGGGGTGGACTTCCACTATCAATCGTAACCTGCATGACAGTTTTTTCAAATGCGGGAATTGCTAACACAGGTGCTAGTTTTGTTACTGTCTGTTGCTTAACTACTATTTGACATGTGTGACATCTAGGATAAAATGAAACCACATCCTTGTGCAGTCCAGTCCAAAAGCAATGCTCCTGTACCTTAGTCTGATTGTGCTTTACATTTAGGTGAACTCCTAATGGTAGTTCAAGCTCTAACCGTAACAGCTTCTGCTACCGACAAAACAACCTGTTGAACTTCTGCCCATTTCTTTTCTGCACTAACCAGCAGTTGTCTCCATTTTCATCTTAGAGTTCTATCTTTTTTATAGATATTTTTATGATAAATTTAACATTTTTACAAGTTTACAAAAAGAAACAAAACTCTCAAGTACAAACATTGATATACAATTAAATCTTAAATATATAAAATCCAAAATTTAACAAAAGAAAAATACCGAGAAAAAAAGCAAAACTCAACTAACTACTAATCTAACCTAGAACTAACCAGTGTGCATAATTGAGTCTCTTACATTATTCAAATAAGAGAACGGAAAAAAAACAATGGAAAACATAGAAATTGGATAGTGAGTTACATGCTCGGAATATGTTAATATCAAATGTAACAAAACCCATATTCATGCGGGCTTCCTCTCCCAAGGGGCCCCGGACCAGCCAGGTTCGTAATCTCAATTAAATAAAAGCCCTTGTTAGGATAGCTGAAATATCTGTATTCATATAATTCAAGAACGGCTGTCATATTTTATAAAATAATTTGGTCTTTCGGTACACTATATTTGTAAGGAAGTCAAGGGGAATACATTCCATACTTAATCTGTGCCAATTTGAAAGTCCAGGGTGGCCCTCAGCCACCCAGTTTACCAAAGTATTTTTCCTTGCACAGAAGGAAAGAATAGAAAATAGTCTCTTCCTATGCATGTTCAGGAAGGATAAGTTCGAAAAGCCCAAAAGGAGAGATACGGGGTCCTCTTTAATTTCCGTTCCTAAAATTTCTGCCAGGGCACTTGCGATTTTAGTCCAATATCTACGGATCTTATGACAGGTCCATAGACAATGTACAAGAGTGCCCACCTCTATTTTACATTTTGGGACATATTGGGGTGGTCCCCGCCTTAAATTGTGTCAATTGATCTGGTGCTATGTGGGCCCTATGAAGTATCTTCAGTTCGATAGCCTGTTTTCTGTTACAAATGGTGATTCTTCTGGCGTTTTCCCAAATGTCATTCCACGTTTCTGCAGAGATTTCTAGTCCCAATTCCTGATCCCATGTTTTAAGTAGATTGTTCATATCTCCTGATACTTCATCATGTAGTAAATGATAAATAGTACTGATGGAGGATACTCCCATTGTTCATAGTACTATACACTCTCTATCTGATTTATAAGGACTATCTAACAACGTAGTCTTCTTCTGTATATAGTCTTGAATTTGGAAATATCGAAAGAGGTCTCCATTAGGTAATCCGAATTTCTGACACAGCTGTTCAAAAGGCATCAGGATCCCATCTTCAAATAGATCCCCTAGACATGAGATACCCGTGGATCTCCAGAGTTTAAAAGTGGCATCTGTAAACTCTGGTTGAAATCCCCATACCCCCATTATTGGCGCATAGGGGGATGTTTTATGTGAGTTGCCCTCATTTTGCCACATTATATTCCAAGCTTTAATTGTGTTTAGTATTATAGGGTTTTTACAGTGATCCGTAATGATTTTCCTCTTTTCTGAAAATGAAAGGTTAATATGTGGGTATTTTACTTGAGAAGCTTCGATGTCCAGCCAGATTGATGGTGGATCAGACAAGACCCAAACAGCTTTGTAACTTAATAGGGAACTTATTTCGTAGGATATTTCCTAAAATCTGGGAAATCCAATCCTCCCATTGTCTGTGGAAGCTGTAGCTTCTTCAGCTGAATGAGGAGCCGTCTATGTTTCCAGATAAAGGAACCCAACCAGCCATATAATTTACGTAGTGCCAGCCTCAGCAGCATCACCGGAAGCATCCTCATAGGGTATAGGAGACAGTGAAAGACATTCATTTTAATTAGTGTTATTCTACCCAGCCAGGAAATTGGAAGGTCTCCCCATCGCTGGAGGTTCTGCCTTATCCTATTCAGTAAATGCACAAAGTTAGCCTTGTATAACTGACCAAATAATGGAGTAATAAAAATCCCCAAGAAAAAGAAACCCTCCCAGGACTAACGAAAGGGAAAATGGGAAAGTGGGGTATCACAGCAAGGCCAACCATTGGCATAGCCTCCGATTTTGAAAAAAAAAGTATAGCCTGAGAATGCACTAAATGTATTAATAAATTGGATTAGGCGAAGTATGGACATCAAAGGATTACTGAGGATTGGAAGAACATCATCTGCATACAGGGTAATTTTTTGTTTACCTGTACCAATCCTTGGGGCCGTTATATTAGGATTAGCCCGTATGGCTTCTGCTAGTGGTTCAATTATTAGCGTAAATAACAATGGCGAGAGAGGACATCCCTGACGGCAGCCCCTACGCACACTGAAGCTGTCCGAAACTAATCCATTGGTAACCACAACTGCTTTGGCAAACACTTTTCCAATACCAAACATTTCCAGTGTGTAAAACAAGTATGACCATCAACCCTATCAAATGCCTTTTCCGCGTCTAATGAAACTACTACTCCTGGTATCTTTCCCTGATGGCAGGCTTGAATCATACTCGAAACCCTTCTAATTTTATTGGATGATGTACGGCCCTTAATAAACCCCGTCTGATCCTCCTTTATGATATGTGGCAGCACCCTTTCTAGTCTCAATGCCAACGTTTTAGAAAGGATTTTAAAATCTACATATAGCAAGGACATTTGTCTGTATGACGCACAATCTTCTGGATCCTTTCCTTTTTTAAGGATAAGAGAGATATTTGCCTCTTTCAGCAAAGGCGGGAGACAGCCATGACTATATGCATAGTTATACATGTCCATAAGTGGGCCAGCCAATATTTCTGCCAATTCTTGATATGATTCAGCTTGAAAACCGTCTGGGCCAGGTACCTTACCGCTCTGAAGTTGCCCAATTGCGTCAAGTATTTCTTGGACTGTTAGGGGAGTATTTAAGACAGATACCTGTACCGGAGTTAGGCCCGGAAAGGTCAATTTTTTTAAAAAATGATTGCATCTTCCTAGTCCTGTCTTCACAATCCTGCGATTTATATAAATCAAAATAAAATTTTCTAAAGATTGCATTAATCTTTTTATGATCATGAGTCAAATACCTGTACTTTCCTTGATAGACGCGATAGTTTGAGGGTTTTTTCTTTCTTTGCAAAAAATGCTAAGTATCTACCCGGTTTGCTGCCAAATTCATATAACCTTTGTTTTGGAAATAATATTTCCCTGTTAGCCGTTTGGATAAGCGTGGTGTTTAGAGCTGTCCGAAGGGCCGTGATCCTTTGCAATTTAATAATAGAAGGTCTATCAGTGTTTGCAGTTTCAGCTGCTTTTAAGCGTGCTTAGAGCAGACGCTGGTGTTCTCCCTTTAATTTTTATGGGTTGCTGAGTAGGAAATGATCAAACCTCGCACGTAAGCTTTGATGGTCTCCCACATCATTGATGGGTTGCTAGCCGTACCTAAATTAATTTCTATAAACGTTTTAAATTCTTGAGAGAAGTACTTACAAATTTACTGTTTTTCCTTAGGAAAGGGTGCAAACGCCAATGCCAAGGCGATGTCCCATTGTTCATCACCTTGGTTTCCATATATACAGCAGCATGGTCAGAAATTGCTACGCTACCTATTTTACAGGATGATATGGAATTTTTAAAAATCGCGGGGGCAAAAAACATATCAATTCTGGTAAGGCATTTATGTGGATTGGATTAAAAAGAAAAATCTCTGCCCTGTGGATGAAGACATCTCCATACATCTACTAATCCTAATTCTTTGTTCAGATCCACCAATTGTCTAGAACTGGGAGATACTCCTGCAGTACTCTTGGGAGTCCTATCTATTTCCAGATCCATAATACAATTAAAGACTCCTCCTTTAATTGTATGACGAGCACCGAGAGCCATCAATTTTGAGAAGGCTTCCGTTATAAATTTAAAAGGGGGTGCCGGAGGGCAGTACAAATTTAAAATCCCATATTCCTCTCCATTTATAAAGGCTTTAATCAGAATGTATCGTCCAGAATCGTCTTTTATCTGATTTAGGATTTTGAAAGGGAAATTCTTCCGAACAAGAATAACAACTCCCCTACATTTTGAGCTAAAGAAAGAAAAAAAGGCCTGATCAAATCCACCCTGTCGTAATTTCAAGTGTTCTTTATCCAACAGATGTGTTTCCTGTAGGAGAGCTGTATCAACTCTTTATTTCTTAAGATTTGATAACATTTACTTCCTTTTGACTGGCGAATTATTCACCTTGACATTCCAGGTGCACCACTTAACCGACTGATCAAGCATAATCGTCCGGGCAAATCTGAGATCCCTCGGGAGGAGAAAACCTATCCAAAACAGCCCGAGAATAGACCAGATAAAATTCACAAAAATAAAGGCTCTCTAATACACTCACAACATTATAATAAACAAACTATTTCTAAATAATAAAGAAAACGTATTTAAATGGAGATTTTCCCCCTTGTTCCCAGGGGGTATCACTTCCTTTCCAAAGGTCCATCGTATCCTCTCCCAACCAATGCCCCACCCTTGACCGAGGCGCTCCAAAATAGGACAAGGAGAATTCAGATTTAGTACAGAGCTAGAGTTAACAGTGAGCACCCTACCCCCACCCCCCACACCCACCCACACCTGGATACATTTGGTAATGTTAATACCACGTATAAACATATATAACTATAAAATTACAACCTCAACAAATAATAATTAAACATAATGATACAAAATAACAAGAGAAAACAACCCCCCACACACATGCATACACACATATATACATATAATAATATAAAAAAAACCCAAGGTGGGGAGAAAATCGTTAAATAGAGAACAAATAAATAAATCCCTCCACCCCAAGATAATATAAAACAGTAAGGTAAGAAAAAAGAAAAAAAGGAGGGGTATGAACCGGAGTGGGGGGAAAGGCAAACCAACATCCATTGTCTCTTACAATAGAATTCTATCTTTAATATAATAACCCACGGGAATATATTGTGATCCCTTTCCCAAGGATGCATCTATGAAGATATTATTGTAATGTCTTTCAGTTTAAAGACCATTAGCATTTCAGGCCTAAGAACTTCTACGTGGCAGTCTGCTTGTTTAGTTTTTTTTCTGCACCATGACATCAAACGGAGTATCCACCAGCTGAATCGCAACTCCTTCATCTTTATCTTTATTTTTTGCTTCGTGCTGGGATTTTTGATCGTAAGATTTTGTTATGACACAGTCTGTAAAAATTCCAGGTTATTTTTTCTTTTAACTCCTCAGTTCCCTGGTACTCCTCTGGCTTGTCTGCAACAAGGTGTGGCACTCCCACATTGGATCCTGCAATATCATTCCTAAGAACAAACTGTGTTCCTGGATCTAATACTCCGTCAATCACGCTCATTATTAATTCCTTCATCTTGAATTGTCACTCCAACCCTGTTTTCCATAGGGAAATGTTAAATTTCTGTCTGTCTATCCCACACATTTCCACTCTCTGTGTTAACAGGCCAGAAAGAGTACAGAGATGTTCATCTCTTAAAAATTAGAGATTTATTAGATCTCATATGTCAAAAAATAAGAACTTTGCTCCCTCCTTACCATCTAATGTCTGCGTAAATTTTATCTGCAGATGTGGAATTTTCCTGCAGATCAGGAACTGAATCAGTACACATGCCTTGACTAGACATGCAGCTCCTCGTCTTTTCTTTGGGTTTTCTTTACTAATTTCACAACACTGGGACTTAGCCTCTTTTACTACATCTATTCCCATCGTACTTTTCTTTAACGACTGCAACTTTACGTGCCCCACATTCTAATAGAAGAGACAACTGTGGCATTTCACTTACTTTCCACCTTCTTGGGATTCGGTTTTCACCTGTGGTGAACTACTGCCAATGTGCTCTAATCTTGTTTTCTTTAGTGTAGGATCTCGCCTTCTCCAAATCTTTATCCTCCACTGGATCACATGCTTGCTTGATACTAAATTAAACCTTTTGCACAAATGCATATTCATCTGCTTTATCTGGTGCTCTTCTCACCTGTTGAACTTGCTGTTCTACCAAATTAATTATTATTATCTCGGGAAGTAAGTTTTTTAAACTGCTCTAGCAGAATCACTACGTTTTGAACCTCATAAGTCTTATCTAATTTTAAATACCACATGTATCTATCAAAATTACTTAGCTTTTTTTTCCAACTCAACTTAAGACTGACCTAGGTCCGTCTTTAAGTTTATGATCCGGTGTCTGTATGCTTCTGATAGTAATTCATAAGTACTCAAGATCACTTGTTTGACACTGCAGAACTTATTTGACCATCATCTGACAACGCTTCAAATACCTCAATCACTCTGCCTACCAGCTAACTGACTGAACTAGCAATATCTACAAGTTCCCTGATCACTCCACTTGCCTAGCCAATTTTTCAAATGAAATAAAGGTTTCCACATCTTTCTCATCAAAATGTGGCAAAGTGTTAATATATTTGTATGCATCAATACCTTCACTCTGCATCCCCAACATGTTAACTTGACTTTCCTGGCTAATTCAAACCTTCTGAAAATCAAATTGATCCAACATCGAATCATTTCATTGCCACGATGTTGCCACAACAATGAATTCTAAATTTGATTGCGTTTTATCGTCCTGGGCATAATTTAAACTGTTTGGTTAAATTCGAATTGTTGTCAATACAGAAAATAAAGCAGCTATCGATTTCACAGCCAAATGCGACATATTGTGACTTTTAAAGTACACTCTGAGACTGCCAGGTAGTCATATGCCAGGTGCTTGTAACTTCTCAGTAAATAAAACAACATTCAATCTCTACTAAAGGTACAGTACACGCTTTCAACTTCATACAAATAGGTAATGGAGAAACCAGCATTTAAGTCCAGCTATCTGCCTGCCTGCACAATATTAATCCATAAAAGAACGAAGTAAGAGTAGGAGTCACTTTCTCACAGATTTTATTAAGGTGATCTTACACCAACGATGAAAACACGTTCCACCAGTTTATATGGCACTACCATTGTGTTAAGTGGGATAGATTTCCAGCAAATGAATTCAGAGCTTGAAAAACAAAAATCTCACCAACACATTGTCAAAAGCAATTAATAATGGATTTAACATGCTGCCCAAGGCAGTGAAGCAAATTTTGATAGATGACTTTTCTTTTAACGTTACAACGTGAACATTATGAAACGGTTTTTGAATGGAAATAGTTGATACGCATGAGAACTCGTCGAGTGTGCTTTGACGAATTTATAAGGTCAATATATTTCAAATCCAATAAATTGTAAGATGGGCTAGATCTTGACCGTGGCAATCAGTTGGGCTAGTTAGATCAATAATTATGAAATAATAACCACTGAATTATGAGGTGTGGAGTTACTGTGTTAATGAAAACGATACACAACCAGGAGAAATTTAAATTAAGTTTGGATCTAAGTTGGCAAAACTGGATTGAGTGGCGAGCTGGAAAAAATCATTGCTGACTAATTGCTACCTGCCAAAGTAAAATGGTTTGGACGCAGTCAAAGCTAATAATTGTAAAGTGATCGGCCGATCAAACAAACGTATATGTTACTGGTTAACAAAAAAAACAAAGATTTAATTAAAGAAGGAAATGTACTTGGTGGGGAAAAAAGTACTTTAAATATGGCGAGAACGACCATAAAAGGAAAAAAAAAAGCTCATGCTGAAAAAGCAAATCGCATATATCAAAAAAAGAGGAGATTAGAGAAGTAAATAGGTGGTGATAAATTCAATACGTCAAAGAAAATCTGTTGGGCAGACAAAGGAATGGATAAAGATCAACTTCAGGGAATCAATAATATCAAAAGGGGATTATAAGTATCGGACAAAGAAGTGTGCGCCATAGCAGTCTATGTAAAGTCAAGGGTTGGTGAATGCAGGTTAGATTCATTAGAAGGGAGAAGGAACTTAAAAATTATTTAATTCGATATTCAGTTCTTTAAGCTACAGAGCCCCTTAACAAAAATTGAGTTGTTGTAATTCAAAATGGTGCTAATCTTTTCTGGAGTCTTGCAGCAAACCTGAGACAGAGAGGTTATGCAAGGAAAAGACTGGCGTATTAAAGTGCCAGGTAACAGATAGCTCAGGGTTATTTGTGTGGGAAAAACGTAAGTATTTTGCAAATCGGTCTGCATTTCCTCTCGTCAGTGTAGAGACGTTAATGCAGCAGATTCCTTTGACTGACATGGAGAAAATTCGCAAACTCAACTGGAAGATTGTGTGTTGGCTCCTGGATCGTGAGGAGAGAGGAAGTGAACAGGTGTTGAAATTTTAGTGATCGCATGGGAAGGTGCTGTGAAGGTGTGAGCATGTGTTGGGAGTGCAAGGCGAATGAATCAATATATCCTAAATGAAGTGGGAAGGCTGACAAGGGAGGGGAGAGGAATTTTTGTGAGCACCCTGCTGGATGTAGCGGAAATGATGGTTATTGATATTCTGGATGTTTATGTTTATGGAATGGAAAGTGAGTAATAAGGGTACCCTGTTGCAGTTGTGGATGGAAAGAGAATGGGCGAGAGCAGACATGCAAGAAATGGGTCTGAAATGGCTGACGACACTATCAACTATCGTTTTGGAGAATTATCTAATGAGGATGAAAGTGAACACTTATGAGGCCCTTGTAGATGTTCGGAAAGTCACAATAGGTGTGATGGAAAGAGATGAACTGGGAGAATTGAATAGAGTTGTTCGATGAAGCAAAGTGTGATGATGCATTGGCAGAGTAACTGTAGGTTTGATGGTTCTGTATTAGGTACCAATAGGCAGCTCATCACCTGAAATGGAAGCAGAGATGTTGATAAGTGAAGGGAAGGAGTTAAGGATGGACAAGGTTAATGTGAGGCAGAGGCTGGAAGTCAAAATAAAATTGCATAAATCTTTTTTATTTCCGGACATTAGTTGGAAATGCCCACAAGAAATCATTTATTGTACTTTTTTTTGGAATTCAGAAATTCAAGATACAACAAAGTAGAATACTCACACTATTCGAGGAAATTCCTTCTTTCCTCTTCTCTACTACTCCAAAACTTCTACTAACATAATCTGTTGTCATGTATTTAAATCACTTTTCAAATTTTGCTTTCTGATTATGAACGTTCTGTCGTCAAAAAAGTCTGCGTTTTAGTTCCCTGTACGCCCACCTCAATTAACATGGAATAAAAATATCGGAGAAAGGAGCTGGAGGAGACCTTTCCGCCCTCGATCGTGCTCAAATAATACATTGCGATCATAGCTTTTTGTCCAACCCAGTAGCCTAATCCTGCCTTCTCTCCGCAATGTTGGTCCCATATGCTCCAAGTGGTATATTTATCCACTTACTGAATTTTGGGAACGACAAGATAGCGAAAATTTCTTCCCTCCCCTATATCTCAGTCCCTATATCTTTAAATAAGCCGTCACACAGACACCTTCAACCACTCAGCCACACTGTCTTTATATTGAATTGTCCCTCTAGACTTTTCTGAGCTTGATGTGATCTTTGTGAACTGACGATGTGTCATTAATTGCCTCAATCTCTCTGCCATTCGAAGTTAACTCCCTCTAAACTGACTGTACTCCATTCTCTCATGTCCAAGGCTGTTTTCTAGCCAAGCCTGCCAACAAAGATGGTACGGCCATTGTCTGGCATACTGACCTCTACATTTTAGAGCGTGAACATCAGGTCTCGGGAAAATCCTCGAATTTTCCACTTACCATGATCACAACTTAGAACACAAAACTATTGTGTCCACAATGGTTAATAACTCCATTTCATCTTGTGATCTCTTCTATCCCCAACTCGCTCAAAATCCTAGCATTGAAATCTAGCTCAGCTGGTTCTACCTTGTTCCCAAAATGTATAAACAACACCACCAGCGCAGACGTCTTGTTTCAGCGTACTCCTGATCCATTAAACTCCTTTCTTCTGAAGTTGTTTTGTTCTCCCCCTGCCCAGCCACTTCCCACTTAGTCCAAACTACTGCTGCCACTCACATTAGTTTTGGAAATTCCATTAAACGGATTTCATTGAGCTAATCTTCAACGTGAACATGTACTCCCTTACCATTCTCCCGAGTCACGATAGTATCAGGACTCCCTGTATTATTCGTGAAAATGTACCTAACCCATCCACAACGTCTACCACCTTGCTCCACCTGGCTCAGCTTTTCATCATTTTGAAGCAGTGGTCCTTTAGTTCCTTTCACTTCATTCATAACGAAAATATCGCCATGAGTACCCATATGGGTCCCAATTATGTCCTTCTCTTTACAAGTTACCTGAATCATTCCGTGATTATGTTCGACTCAGGGCCCAACAACAACTCTTTTCCAGGTGCAACAATTACTGCATCGTTGCTCCTTCCATCTTTTTAACAAAATCAGAAAAAAAATTTAATTGCTTATGCAAATTTCACTCTGACTTCTCCTCCACCTGAGCCATTTTTTCGTCCTTCAATCCTCGACATGCATGTTTTTTGTTTTGGGGTAGAATGGACAGCAATATTCACTACAAACGTGCAGACACAAGAAGTTATTCAGAGATATGTGCTTGACACGAATTCCTGCATCGACTCTGTTTCAATTTCGCATTGGGCTTATTCCAATAATGCCAGCTGTTATATGGAACCGTCGAAAAGACTATATTCTTCCCTATCTGATGATTCACACCATCATGGTTGACAAGACCCTCAGTAATATCAGACCCATTTGTCACACATTTTTCCTCAGTTCTTTTGTTCCTTCCCACAATGGTGGCATATTTCCAGCCCTCACTGATTACCTACCATTACCTTCTTAGAGCTGACAATTCTGCTTCCTCTGTTGAAATGCCACCGAGAGACAAATATTCTCCTCCCCTTCCTTCCCATGTTCCACAGGAATCATTCCTTATAGGAGATCTTGATCTACTCCTCCTCCACACCCAGCAACTCCTCACAACAACTGGGGAAATGCTCATGCACACCCAAAGTGTGCAACACCTGCTAATTTACTTCCACCCTTTTCACCACTTAAAGCACTTGACATAACTTTCAGTTCAAGCAATGATTTACCGGCACTGCATTCAATTACTTAGACTGTATTCATTCATTGCAATGCGATCTGCCCAAAATTGATGAGAGGAAATGCAAACTAGATTGTCACTTTGAAGAAGACCAAAGTTTCGTTGGGAAAAAGAAGGAGCCTGAGCTTCATGCTTTCTGACAATGGAAGCATGCGCAGTGTTCCCTGGGTACATTTCTGCTTCAGGCTTGCTGCATTCCATCAGCAAATCGCAGTGCAAGCTTGGAGAATAGCACACTAGTTTTGCGTGAGAATGTGCAACCTTCGGGTGCCCGTATCAAATTGATTTATTTTGTGAATTTATCATCACCTGCCATACAAGTAAGCCAACACTCACACACCAAGCCTTCTCGTGACATTGTATGTTGCCATGAGCAACATGCATTGTCAAGCATTAATGAACCCCATTATTATCTACTCATTCTGCCAAGTTGAACTTCACACATTCTTTTGTCTGTATAATTTGCTTCTTTCTCTCTCTATTTTGAGTTCCATTTCAACGTCCTTCCCGCGCCCACATTCCGTCTTCAGCATAGAGAAATGTTTTCTCTTCACTAAGTCTGTTCTGCGAAGGGTCACAGAACTTCAAACAGTAACTCTACTTTTCCTCTGTAGATGCTGCCACACCTGCAGAGCAAAGGAGCCTTCAATTCCTGTTGTTTTCTTTTGTTTCTGATTCCACCAGCCGCATATCTTCGCAGCCTACATTTGCATTTGATCCACGCATATCGATCGAATGAGCGAAATCTAGATATATTGAGGAAAGAGATTGAAGATTGTTGATGGAGGCAAATTTATTTGCCGAAAGATTTTGATGTAGATGAATAGACATTCTCTGTGCTATTACTTGTTGTGTAATCTTTAGTAATCTCTACTAATACGGCACTTGCCCCCACCTTTTACTTTCTCCATAATTTTCCATAAAACTGCAACAAACATTGCTATCCCTCTATATAGATACTGTGTAGGTGGACTCTATCTGTCCACCTCATCGACAAAAGCAGCTCATCGACACTTTGTCAAAGGCAAATCGGGAAAGTGATAAACGTTGGCCAGCCGGACGCACCCACTTCCTACAAAATAAAAAATACATAAGAAACGTTATCTACAGCCCCCGTTATGTGATTAATTGGAAAATTCCTAAATGATTCTGTGCCATTGAAACACATCCTTCCATCCCTTGTATTACAGTTCACGTCTCACGAATTCCCAAGAAATGCAGACATTGCCGTTAAATCTCAAAAGTTCTGGCAGTGGCAAAATCGGGTGCTCCAACTGCAGGTCCTCTGCTCCGCCCATTCCTTTTTCATTAGCTCAGTTTCTTCTCTTTTCTGAATTTTACGTTTCAACTTTTTCGCTCCTTTAACTTACATGGAGTGAAATGGCGGATGCGAATCCAGATCTGAGGCCTTCAAAGGCAAGTTCGAGACTTGGCTGGTGCTGGAAACGCGACTCAGATTGGAGGCTGATGCGGGAAGCCATTCCCAGCCTGGAAGCCAGAGAGGAAAGATGAGGCTGTTATGGACTGGAGGGGAGGTCTCCAGTTTTGTAATCCGACACGATGTGGAGACTAGCTCCTGGTTAGACTTGGTGTGAAGGACTGTAATTTGAGTGCTTGTTTTCACTTTTTTTATACGTATACTGGACTTCTATTTATCATTCGTTCAATTATGCTGCAAGTACTTTAGTATCTGAACTCAGCTATCTTGCCACTAAGATGTTGCCACAAACAGCAACATTACAAATTTTTCACTGCATTCATTAGAGTGTTTGTGCCAATAAAGATAATTCAGCACGACTAAAGTGAAATCGAAAATACCATTTTGGGTCCAGTGACGTTTCTTCAGAACACATACTCCCAGTTGTATCAAGTTGATTTTTTTTAATTCTGCTCTTTGAATTAACCCCGAACTGCTCGTTCTCACTCAGCACAATTCTTTCTACATATTTCGTTGGATACTAACAACTGGAAATTCACTCACATTCCAAGTTTCTCTGCAGACTAGATGAGACAGCTAGAACCCACGCACAATGGAACATGTCCCTGACTATCTCCTTTTTTCTCCCAGCTTGAATGACTCCGATCAATTTGCTCATTCTCTCTACAGCCACCCCTGTTACCCATACAAAGGAAAAGAATATAAAGCCAGTCAAATAAACTCAAGGACTGAAGTTCCTTCAGCACTATCTCCAGGATTCGCCTGGCTCATAGTCACACCTGCCTGCTCCCGACAAATGAGCGAAATTGAGGCAGTGTCATCTCATACCCCAGCTCATTAAATTCGAGCTTGCAGTTCCTCAAGCAATCAACATTTGCTAAAGATGCGGTCAAAGAAAACCAAATGCAGTCCAGCAACTCCCCCACCATGCAATTAAAATACATCATCTAGCCTTGCAATCTGTTTCACTACTCGGTTCCTAATCTGATTTTTAAAAGCATATGGCTCTGGTCTTCTTCTTTGTAAATTGCAAATATTTCACCTTGATTTTCAGTCAGTCATTAATCTATTAGAGACGGTCAAATTAGTAGTTATCATCAACTGATAAAGTTTAACATGTCCATGTAATTTGAGACCTTTGTGGTGGGCCCTGATACTCCCTATAATATATTATTTTTCAAAACGAAACTTACAATGTTTGAGCCAAAAATGTAAAAATCAGAACCTCTCCTGCCTTGTGCATCGGAATCCGTCACTGCTTCTAGATTCCCAGAGATCAAACTCGGGTCAACTCTTGAAATGATCTCTGCTTTCTGACGAAACATTTTTTTCACAGACGTGAGGTAACCTGAGTGACTTACAGGAGTTAAGCTTCAATAGTAATGAACACCTAATGAGACCGCCCTCAGATTTCAGGTGATGGAAAGATCAATTTCTTATGCACGTTGTTATGTACATTGTTTACATGCAGTATTATATAGCTTTCCTCACACGTCTTTCATGTGGCACTAAGTCAAGTGCCTTTCGAAAATCTGTATATATCAAATCGAAAGTTTTAATCTCATCGAGACTTTCTCTGTCATTTCAGAAAAGGAACAATTAGAATTAATTTGGAAAGATATTGGTAAGCCATTTGTACAACAAGAAGTGGTGTATCATTAATCATTGAAACATACTTTATAAAGTGAGTATAATTTGCTAATCAGTAAAAAAAAAAGCTAAGTATTAAGGGAGAGATGCAATTATTGAACAACAAACCGAATACTGCTATTCCTGCTTGGGTTTGCATGGTGACACACTGGTGAACTTTGCTACCTGCCAGCACCAGGAACTCGGGCTCTGATCTATCTTAGATTTACCATCTGTGTGGTGTTTAAACGCTTTTCCCATAACAGTGCAGCTTTCCGTGGAGTGCTCTGGTTCGCTCTCATTGCCCAAAGATGTGCAGGTTAAGAAGTTAAGCTGTGGTAAATTTACTATAGAATGTGTTGTTTACTTAGATTACCAATACTGAAAGTGAGCTTCTGGAAATAGTATCGTGACCAAAGAATAGCTCTACAGGCCAAATGGACCCTTTATGCAAGATAGGGATTCTATCATTAAATGGAAAATGACAGCAACGATACAAAGAATTAGCGAGGAATAAAGGTTTAGAAAATGGACGAAAACTTGCCAGATGGACTATAACGTTGAGAAATGTAAAATTATACATTTTGATAGAGAGAATAAAGAAGCAAAATAATATTCAAATGAAGAAAGACTGCAGAAAGTTATATAAGGAAAGGGCGTGTTAATCCTCATCCAATAATCATAAAAGGGTTTGTTTCGAATTCACTGGACTTAAGTATAAAAGGTAAACTATTTTGTTCGAAACGTCACTAGTTTGAGCACTACTGGAATGTTGTGAACTTTTACTTCAGGAAAATATTTTAGCATTGAAAGCAGTCTAAAGAATGTTGACAAGACTAATATCACGTAAAGAGAAACTGTGTCATGAGAAAAGGCTGAGTAAATTGGACCTGTAATCATTGGCGTATACCAGAATGAGAGCCATTTTTATTGTAATCCAGGGGAATGTTAGACGAGTTGACAGAGTAATTGCAAAAAAAAAAACGTTTATGTCCCTCTGCGAGAGAAAGGATGGTCAGAACATACAATTCTGCAAAAGAGTTCATACACATAAGATACAAATAATGAGGAATTTCTTCTCAGATATGTTAGCGAATCTTATGTGGAATTCGTTACTGGAGAGCGTTGTTGTACATGACTCATTAACTGTACACAAGGCTAAGATACACAGAATTTTAAATAGCAGTACAACCTATGGTTATATGGTAAATTCAAGAAAGTCAAGCTGAAGTTTGCCAGATATCGGTGATCTCACCGAATGGTAGTGTAGACGTAATGTCCCTGGTGATTTATGTCTGAAAAAACGTATGGTCAAAAATAACAATACTGATTAAAGAAAGTGATCAAACAAGTACTTCACAAGATAAATAAGATAAATTAAAAATGTGATTATAGTAAATAATGATGAACATATCCATTTCTGTTACTCTTTTAATGTTGTCATGATATTAGAGTTTTTACACTTGTGTCAATTGTGAAAATGGAATAATACATTTCGGATTGAAACGACTCGATTCAAACAAAGAAGTAGATGACAGCTGTGATTGAGTCCAAAGAGGCGTAATGTTCGAGGGTAATTTCCTGCTTCAAAATAAGGTTAACACTGCGAGTTGAAAGTACAATGTGTTGGCATAATTGTCTTTTGTACATTTGTTATTTTTGTCTCAAATACGGGAGTTCCATAATGTTTCGGTAACTCATCAGCACCATCATATTTCTTATGAGGAAATAAAAAATGTTATTCATTGTCATTTTTCATCGAGGAGTCTGCAAGTAAAAGAAAAATGAGCTTGATTTCCCTTTAATAATGCAATGCTTTCTTTATCATAGAGTTGGGCAACCAATGGAATTGTCATCTGTGAACTCAAAATGTATCAAATAACTTAAAATCTTAGAAGGTTTTGTGGAGAAACATAACTTTCATAACAGGGTTATGCTCAAACTCCAATGTTGAATGTGATTAAATAGATTTAATGATTCAGAAATTTCATAACGTGATGGGATAGCCAAATAATATTTGAAACCTATCTGAATTATAAAGCCATGGAAAATGTATTAGGTCAAAAAAAAGGTATCGTGCATATATAAGAATAAGATAGCATTATAGTGCCAAACTGTGCTATAATGACAATAGACAATAGGTACAGGAGTAGACCATTCTGCCCTTCCAGCCTGCACCACCATTCAATGTGATCATGGCTGATCATCCTTAATCAGGATCTTGTATCTGCCTTATCTCCATAACCCTTGATTCCATTATCCTTGAGAGCTCTATCCAACTTTTCCTAAATGAATTCAGACACTGGGGCTCCACGGCCCTCTGAGGCAGAGTATTCCACACAGCCACCACTCCCTGGGTGAAGAAGTTTCTCCTCATCTCTGTTCTAAATGGTCTACGCCGCATTTTTAAGCTGTGTCCTCTGGTTCGGGACTCACCCATCGACGGAAACATTTTTCCTGCCTCCAGAGTGTCCAATCCTTTAATAATCTTATATGTTTCAATCAGATCCCCTCTCAGTCTTCTAAACTCCAGGGTATACAAGCCCAGTCGCTCCAGTCTTTCAGCGTAAGGTAGTCCCGCCATTCCAAGAATTGACGTCGTGAACCTACGCTGCACTCCCTCAATAGCCAGAATGTCTTTCCTCAAATTTGGAGACCAGAACTTCACACAATATTCCAGGTATGGTCTCACAAGGGCCCTGTACAGCTGCAGAAGAACCTCTTCGCTTCTATACTTAATCGTTCTTGTTATGAAGGTCAGCATGCTATTAGCATGTTATGACTGTACTGGTATATCAATTCCACTCTCTATTTGATTTGCAGAAAGGCTGCTTCGTTTAAAGGATGACGGTAAAATATTTTCTTCTTTCCTTTTTGCTATTTTGTGACTTAGTAAAACAAAGAGAGCATCAAAGAGTAATTGTTTTAATTTAAGTGTCACAGTTGCCAGCTGCACACATAAAGAAATAAACAGATCTTCGTGATCGCACACGTATGATAAATAGTAGGCAATTTCCATTCTAAAATAAATCAGTGCTCATGACATGAATCATTATGTTTGAAGGATGTAAATTCAATTAAATAAATTTGAAAGAATTAAAATTAATAAAGACGAATCAGCGTTTTATGTAAAAATGTCATACATAAATGTGAAGTACTAAATTCTTATAAATAAGACGTGTTTATTTTCATATTCTAAAGAAGAACAAAATCATTTCAAGCGATGTGTCGATTTTTATCAGGTGTGCAGAATAGTGGAGAGAATAAGTTTATTTAATGCACTCAACAGGGCAACTGAAAAAAATGGTAAATTCTGTCGAAAATCAATGATTATACCGCAGTTACAAAGTATTGGTTACCAAGACTTATTAGTCAATCTTCTGCCTTGGATATCCTTTCTTACTCATACATTTGCTCATCTTCACTTGGCAGGTGTTCAGTTACCTCTTTAGTTATATTGCCAATTCCTCATTTCCAGGCAATATTAAGACTAAACTACATCACTGTATGTCTGGGGCTGCATCTATGCCATGTCAGTTTTGGATGGCATGTTTCGTTCAATAAATTATATTATGGTGCTTGATGGGATGTTACTACACGTGACACAGGCACCAGATCACTTATAGTCTACATTTTTCCTTAAATGTTTATTCACATGACATCTTGATATCTACAACGAGAATAATAAAATGCAAACACGCAGACAGACGCATTGAGGCGGTGGATGACCAAACACACCGCCACCTCCAAATTTAACTACAAGGATCGTTTATATTTTAAACAATCAAGCAGTTTAACTCTGATTAGTTAGGGCATTTAGTTGAGAAATGAGCCAGCAAATACTAGGCTGTTATTACATTGATTTGAAAGAAATCAGAAAAAAAATCAAAGCAGTGAACAAAACACATAACACTGCTTTTAAAAAAGAATGTGTTTCAGTCCTTAAACACCATCTGTTGGCGAGTCCCAAGCGAGTGAAATGAATACTGTCAGCCAATTGAAATTTGTCAGTGAGTGCAGTATGTTGCACTTGAGTGAATTGATCTCGACATACATTAATGAATGCTCTGTTCTGTGTACATAGACGGGACATGTATATGTACTGCGCATGTTCCAATTCAGCAAAATATTTGACAGGTTTTGTATTGTTCATTTCTTAGGGCCATTCACAAATCAATTAGTGAATGAGCTCGGTTTAACATTTAAACCTGATTGGCTGGACAGTCAATCAAAATAAACGGAAGCATTCTCCAATTAGCCGCATCTGCCAAATAATTCATACTAGGTAAAAACAATGACTGCAGATGCTGGAAACCAGATTTTGGATTGGTGGTGCTTGAAGAGCACAGCAGTTCAGGCAGCATCCGAGGAGCAGTAAAATCGACATTTCGGGCAAAAGCCTGATGAAGGGTTTTTGCCCGAAACGTCGATTTTACTGCTCCTCGGTTGCTGCCTGAAATACTGTGCTTTTCTACCACCACTAATCCAGAAAATAATTCATACTGCCGTCTCATGCAGAGACCTTGTTGTTTTCCATCTGAGTTTATTTTTTACATTGTGCTCATGTGGAAGACGAAAAGATTAGGCAAATAGTGCGTGTAATCAGGAATATTCAGGAACTTTTCTTATTTCCTCTAGTAGAAAGATGGTTCAGATTTGCCCAAATTTTTCACTACCTTCTATCATATTGTATATTCACTTATCTTATGTATGGAATTCTGCAATTGCTCTGCTCCCCTCACAAATCTGATCCTTTTTTAAATTGAATTTATATTATTTTCCAAAGGGCAGAGGCATTAACACAAATATTTCATTATTCTTCTTCTTTCTTAGCAAGCCACGTTGAATTTTTTCTTGATTTCACACACTTTTTGTTGCAAATACATGTCACCACATACTGGGGAAAATATTCCTGCTCATTACAAATTAATTTAAGGCTTACTGGAAAACAGTGACAGAATTGGACCTAGTAATCACTGAGTTATCAAAGGGAGAGCATGATTGGTAAATCTGGATATTTTTCAAGGCCTGTAACTGATCCAGTTGATAAAGGGAAGCAAGTGGATTTTCAAAAGGTCTTTGATTAGATTCGAAATAACAGGATGCCATACAAAATGTAAGGGCATGGACTTAGGAGTGGTGAACAAAAATTGATAGAGAACTGGTTAGCAGACAGGAAAAAAAAAGAGATATAATAAAAGGTGCTTTATTTTGAAAGGCAGGCAATGCCCAGTGGTGAAGTACAGGAATGACTGTTTGCCCACAGTTATTCACAACGTATATTCAAAATTCATTTGAGGAATTCTTCAACGTTTGCAGAAGACACAAACATAGATCAAAGAATAAATCGTAAGGGATATTGTTATGAAGATGGAGAGGTCCTGTGCAATTAAGAGAGTTCAAAAGTTAGCAAGGTATGCTTGACACAGAACAAAGTGTTCTGAACAAGGTGACGATGTAACATTTGTTCGAAATAGCAAAGAGTAGCTGGGTTTTGAAAAGAGAAAAACAGACTTAAATTCGGCTAATCACTTTAATTTATGCCCCAAAAACCAAACTCCAATCAAGTTTGAATTTAGTATTTTGATCATATTAAAACCAGAGAACCAATCCGATGTGGTGGCGTATAAAACGACATTTTTGAACGCCAAAAAGACCAATGCATGGAGGCTGCTGGCTCAGGAGCTTTCTGACAACTATTTATCTGTGGGGAGTCTGTGCTGCAGAACAGAAACTGACCCAAAAAGCAACTACAGAGGAAAATCTACAGAGGAAACAGGGCGAATCTGACTGGTTTTAGAATTTGTTTTTTTTAAAACTATATCTATCGAGATTTTTTATCGGTTTAATATGGAAGAGTATGAAGTGCAAGACAGGTTTAACAGAAAGGCATTGTAGATAGCTGTTTGTTTTAATATTGTCTGTTGGACTTAAAGACCAAAATTGTTATGTTTTATTTTAAATATTTACGTCACAGTTAGTTCTTTGCCTCTCGAGTTTTAACAGATTACAGCATAGTGAGAATCTTTTCTGTGCTGCTGGTTTAACCTAGCAGAAGGGAGTACCCCGCGTTATAACAGTTTGAGGGTTTCTTCCACGATTTGAAACGTTTAGATAAATCTAGTCTGAGATTTTGACTGAGTTGAACAGATTCGGGTTACCAGAAAGCCCAGTAGATTTAAGCAATTGCAATTTAGTGATCTAGATCACAATATGAAACGGCGGTGATACAAGTAGTTTAATCCCCTTGATTTATGGTTGGTTAAATTGAAAGTGAGGGAAATGGCTCTTAAAGTTTCTAAAGAGGTTCAGAGAATTGAAGATGATTCTGAAATTTGCCAAGGAATATTAGAAGGAAAGAAAAATGCCACACTTCGATAATTAGCACAGAAAACATATTTTAATTTCACCAAGGACAAAGGTAAAGTTGAAATTGTAAGGGAGTGTGTCAGAGAACCAGGCAAGTGCAGTGGAAGTAGAAAACCTTAAATTACAATTGAGGAAAAAGAAGTTAAATGATAAATAAAGAAATAGAGGAAAAACGGAAACAGAGAAGTTTTTTTTAGCTGAGCATGGTGTGTCAGAGAACCAGGCAAGTGCAGTGGAAGTAGAAAATCTTAAATTATAATTGAAGAAAAAGAAGTTAAACGATAAATAAAGAAATAGAGGAAAAGGGGAAACAGAGAAGTTTTTTTTAGCTGAGCAAAGAGAGAGAGAGAGGAAGGGAGAGTTGAAGAGAGAGGGAAGAGACAGAAAGAGAGAGAATTTGAACATGAGAAGTTGTGACTTACTCAGGGAAGTCAATTTACAAGAGATTAAAACAGAAGGTTATGATATATAGAATAATGTCAAAACTCTGCCACATCTTGATGAGGAGGTATTGAAAACTTCTTTATTTGAAAAATTGGCTAGGGAGATGAAGTGACCCGAGGGTTTATGGGTAATGCTAGTTCAGACTAAACTGGTATGTAGAGCGAGTGAAGTATTAGATGAGGACTCAACTGATTATGATGAGGTCAAACACGCTATTTTAAGTGCTTATGAATTGTAACCAGAAGCATATAGACAGCGGTTCAGAAGGATATTTAATGATCTAGGTCAGAGTTATGTTGACTTCAAAAGAATTAAACACAGTAATTTTGATATATGGGTGTGTGATTTAAAGATAGATACAACCTATGAGGTTCTAAAAGAGATCACTCTGCCGGATGAGTTTAAAAATACACTTCTAGAGATAGTAAGAATTCACGTGGAGGAACAGAAAGCTCAGTGAGGAGGGCAGCAGAGTTAGCGGACGAATACATGTTGGTGCATAAGACAAGCTTCCATCCAGAATTTTCTCCTGTGAGGCATAGACGTTAGAAGGAGAGATCCTACCCTACTGAAAAAAGAGTAGAGAACACTGGTATGAGTTTACGACAGGTTAAAGGAAACAAGACCAAGTGGGTGAAAATGAAGTAAAAGGCCTCAGATATTTCCACTGTGGTAACGTGGAACATGTAAAATCATAATGCTGCTGATTAAAGAAAGGCAATGTGGGAAAAGAAGCTAAGCCAGTAGCATGAGTGGAGATAAAAAAATGGAAATATCAAGAAGAGCCGAGGAGTTGAAGGAAAGTCCAGACCCAAAGCAGGAGCTGGGTCTGGAGTTACTAGCTATTCTCCATAAAGCATTCGCCTCTGAGCGTAAAGTTTGCTCAGAAAGAACAGAGGGAGAAAGGCAAGAATTCATAATCTTGAGACATACAGGATCTAACCTTGTAAGAGATTAGCGAACTTGTGCTCTTTCTGATAAGTGACCTGAGAGTGTGGTAATCTGTGGGATAGCTGGACAGAAATTTGGCGTTCCCCTGTGTAAGATCAGATTGGAGTGCCAACTCACATTGGGAAGTAACAGTGGGAGTGATTGACAGAGTGTCAGTTCCGGAATTCAGATTGTTTTTGCGAATTATTTGGCGGGGTCCAAGGTGAAAGAGACACCTTGTTGTGGAGAAGTCCAAGGAGACGGAAAAACTGAGTAGTTAAAACAGAAATATGCTGGTATTCTCCCAGACGGTGCAGTAACCAGATCCCACTGTCATACGTCACAGCACGAAGCAAAGGAAAGATGAAGGAGTTGAGGTTCAGTTAGTAGACACCCTGTGTGATGCAATAGTACCGGAAAATCCTGAACAAGTGGGTGTTAAACAGAATTGTATAGTTCTGGAAAATGCATCAGAATGCTAAGGTACATGCATCAGAAAGACAAGACAATATCTGTGGATATGTGCTCAGAAAAAAGACACATAGGATACTCCTGAGTGTGATCAGCTAAAAGATAGAATCCTAAGATGGAAATGGAGACCACGGCAGATTAGAGCAGAGGTGAAATGGGACGAAGTGCATCAGATTTTGTTGCTGGTAGCATACAGACAGGAATTGTTATGGATCACAAATTAACTACCTGTAAGGGGCCACCTAGGGGTTCGAAAGGCAAAGGTACAGCAATATTCTTTTTGGCCCGGAATGCACAAGGATGTGGTTAACTTTTGTCACTTGTGTCACAAATGTCAAATGGTAGCGGAGGCACAGGCATAATAAAACCAGCAGCTTTGTTGACAATTCCCGCATTTGAAGAAACTTTCCATTCTGGTTATGATTAATAGTGTCGGCCCTGTCCCGAAAATGAAAAATGGGAACTAGTACTGGGTAACCCATATGTATGTGCCTCCCAGATTTCCAGAAGTCAGTCCAGTACGGTGTATGAACGCAAAATGAAGTTAATGGGTAGTCGAGGGGTTTTTCACACGTTATGGGCTAGCCAGAGACATTCAGTTTGACCAACGATCAAGATTAGATTAGATTAGATTTTAGATTACTTACAGTGTGGAAACAGGCCCTTCGGCCCAACAAGCCCACACCAACCCGGCAAAGCGCAATCCACCCATACCCCTACATTTACCCTTGCCTAACTCCTAACAATTTAGCATGGCCAATTCACCTGACCCGCACATCTTTGTGACTGTGGGAGGAAACCGGAGCACCCGGAGGAAACCCACGCAGACACGGGGAGAAAGTGCAAACTCCACACAGTCAGTCGCCTGAGTCGGGAATTGAACCCGGGTCTCAGGCGCTATGAGGCAGCAGTGCTAACCACTGTGCCACCGTGCCGCCCACTTTCAACTTTCAAGTCTAAGCTATTTAAGGAGGTTATGGATTGTTTCGGTATACAGCATGCAGTCATAGAATCATAGAGATGCACAGCATGGAAACAGACACTTCGGTCCAACCCATCCATGCCGATAAGATATCCCAACCCAATCTAGTCCCACCTGCCAGCACCCAGCCCATATCCCTCCAAACCCTTCCTATTCATTTACCCATCCAAATGCCTCTCAAATGTTGAAATTGTACCGGCCTCCACCACATCCTCTGGCAGCTCATTTGATACACGTACCACCCTCAGCATGAAAAAGTTGCCCCTGCATTGAGTTTGCACGTTCCCGCTGTCTCCGTGTAGATTTCCACTAGTGCTCTGGTTTTGTCTCGCAGTCAGAAATGTGCAGATTAGGTGGACTGGCAGGTAGAAATTGCCCACAGTGTCCAGGGATATTTAGGTTAGCACGATTTACCATGGAAAATACTGAACTATGGGTCTAGAGTAGGAAGGTACGCCTGGGTAAGATGCTGTCTGGAGTTTAGATGGAGAGTCGATGGGCTGAATGGCCTGTTTCCATACTACAGGGATTCTATCATGTTTGTGCCAAGAAACTATGGTTGAATCCTACTTAAGACTCTTTTCCTGACACAACCTTTGCTTCAATCGTTTTTCCATGATTGTTTACACGGTTTGGCAATAAACAGAAAGTGCCTAGTTCCCTTGTAGAATATCTCGGACATTTCATTGAAAACTCAGATCTTATAGTAACATCGTGAAATAAAACATTATCTTCAGTGTACCATAAGATTTTGGTTCTATAGAATACAAAGTCTTATCCTAAGCCACTTACCTCCAGCTATCTGCAACCATTCAGTCAAATGATTTTTGCTGACATATCTTAATCTATGCACCGCTAGAGCTCCAAGCTGCCTGTAACACAATATTAATTCCTGTTTGATCTAAACGCTCTTAACCTAGTGGAAAACTTTAATTTCTTTTGAAGTTGAAGTCATCCTTCCAAACGCTATTTACTTCCATAGCTATTTCTCACTACAGTTTCCAGTTTTCAAATTGACATCTTTTTTTCGTCTTTATTTAATTGAAAAATCTATACCATCCTAACCTGATACCCAGAGACTATAGAGCTCTGCCATCGCCCTATTATGACTTGCAAACGCAATATCATCAACATTTCATTATTTGAACCCAACGAGAAGCAAATGCTCCTTCCAACTTATAGAACATAGAACATAGAACATAGAAAGATACAGCGCAGTACAGGCCCTTCGGCCCTCGATGTTGCGCCGACCGAATCCTACCTAACCTACATTAGCCCAATAACTTCCAAATGCCTATCCAATGCCCGCTTAAATGACCATAAAGAAGGAGAGTTCACCACTGCTACTGGCAGGGCATTCCATGAACTCACAACCCGCTGTGTAAAGAATCTACCCCTAACATCTGTCCTATACCTACCACCCCTTAATTTAAAGCTGTGTCCCCTAGTAACACCTGACTCCATTAGCGGTAAAAGGTTCTCAGTGTCGACCCTATCTAAACCCCTAATCATCTTATACACCTCTATCAAATCTCCCCTAAACCTTCTCTTCTCCAATGAGAACAGCCCCAAGTGCCTCAGCCTTTCCTCATAAGATTTTCCTACCATTCCAGGCAACATCCTGGTAAACCTCCTCTGCACTCGTTCCAATGCCTCCACATCCTTCCTATAGTATGGCGACCAAAACTGCACACAATACTCCAGATGAGGCCGCACCAGAGTCTTATACAGTTGCAACATGACCTCAGGACTCCGGAACTCAATTCCTCTACCAATAAAGCCCAGTACACCATATGCCTTCCTCACAGCACTATTTACCTGGGTGGCAACTTTCAGAGATCTGTGTACATGGACACCAAGATCCTTCTGTTCATCCACACTACCAAGTAGCCTACCATTAGCCCAGTAATCCATCTTCTTGTTACTCCTACCAAAGTGAATGACTTCACACTTAGCTACATTGAATTCCATTTGCCACATTTCTGCCCAGCTCTGCAACTTATCTATATCCCGCTGTAACCTACCACTTCCTTCCTCACTATCCACAACTCCACCGACTTTTGTGTCATCCGCAAACTTGCTTACCCAGCTTTCAAGCCCTTGTACTGTCTTCAGTGCGCTAGGAATAAAGCAAAAGCATCATCCATTCTCTGACCCTCATATTTCCACGAATTCACAAAATTGTTTATGTCCTACCAAAATTCAAATCTGCGGATTTTTATTTTAATTTTCACTCAATTTGTTCACGTTCTGTCAGCAGCACAACAATCCTTATTATACTTAAAAACTTCCACATGGAACATTAGGACCATCTTTCCTCTCTCCGCATTCTTCTAGAGCACAGGTTAAATATCCTTAATTCTGGCTGTCTGGATGAAATAAAATAGTTAGAAACATATTTTGCCACGTCGAAAATGATGAAAAACACAATGCCCTATCATTATCCATTTAGTATCATTATGTTTGAATATCATTTATGATTCTAGTGTTTCAATATTGCAATTTGGAATTTTGAGTAGAAATAGGTAAACACTCAAATGTTGATCCTGCCAAGTGTTATCATTTGACACCGGTAGAGTAATTAAATGTTGCAAAAAAAAGCAAAATCTAATAGATTTTCACTTTTCTGTTACAACTTTGTATACAAATGCATTAGTCTGACTTATTGATTCAATCATTATAACTACCATTTTCAGAGGTCGAAAGGCTACATGAAAAGATTAGTAAGTAGAAATATAGAAAGCACTATACATTTCGCAACAATTATGGTATGTGATTCCTTTGTTAACAACACTTTGGATCTATCTTCAATGGTTCAGCATCGTCTTGTCGATAATTAGTGCATGTTTAATCAATGATGTTTGCATTTGTATTTGACTGAAGTTTCAAAGAAGATTTTAAGGGCAGGAGGAGCTGTCTATCCTTGTCAGAAATCAAACTGAGTAGGTGAGAAGTGTACAGCTCTTAAATTGTTAAAAGAGATGACTAAATATTCCAACGATTTGCTCATGAATTATAACAATTCTTATTGTGTGTGGATCAATGTAGAGGATAACACTTCCTCGAAGGTTTATATCTTTTTTCTAGTTTACTTTGCATTTACAATCCACTGGATATCACCTATAATAAGTCCAAGCTCGTGAATATCATATCTCCGCAATGCTGCGCATTTCATGCTGAGTTATCGGGCCCTGCAACATGAAAACAGACACTTCAGTCCAACTCATCCATGCCATCGTGAGAGTCTAAGTTATTTTGGTCTAATTTGCCGCATTTTCGCATCAAAATCATCTATATAAATGAAAAAATGAATTGCAACTAGCACTGATCTTTGTGACACACCATTTATAGAAAGAACTTCAAAGCAAAAGGCATCCATTCATCTCCCTCTGTCTCGACCCTCAAGACAATCTTGTATCTCAATGGCTAGCTGTCCGGGGACTCCATTTGATCTAACCTTGCTAATCACCCTTCCATGAGAAAAATTGCTGAACGTCTTACTGAAGTTCATACAGAAATATCAGCTGTTCTGCATTTATCAATCTTCTTTGTCACTAATTCAAAAAAAACTCAATCAAATTAGTAAGACATGACTTCTCATGCACAAGGTGATGTTAACTATTTCTAATCAGCATTTGTCTTTTTAAATGCATGTAAAGCATGCCAATGCATCTGCACTGCTTGTTGATAGTGGCATGAACCATAGATTTGTCAAAGAGTCATAGAATCATACAACAAAGATACAGACCATTTCGTCCAAATCACCTGCACAATTCGAACATCATAACCTGACCTAGTCCCATTTGCCAACATTTGGACCATATCCCCAAAACGCCTCCTGTTCATATACTCACCCAGATGTCTGTAAAACATAGTATTTTACCAGCCTACACCACTTCGTCTTGCAGCTTATTCTATACACCCACTATTGTCTGCCTGAAAAAGCTACTCCTCAAGCCAGTATTAATTCTTTCCCCTCTCAAGATAAATCTATGTCCTTCAGTTGTGAACTTCGTCCCTCGGAGCAATGGAATAGCTGCTCGCCCTATCTATGCCCCTCGCAACTTTAGAAAATTCTGTAAGTGCATGCTTCAGTCTCCGAAGCTCAAGGAAAAAAAGCCACAGTCAATTTACCTCCTCTCTCTGGCTAAAACACGGCACTCCCAGAAACCTCCTTGTAAATCGTTTCAGCAACGATTTTGGCACAAGACCACCAGAAAAAAAAAGATAGAATTAGTCTTTTGACACGTCATGTTCTGTCTGCCATTTGACCATGCCTGATGTTTTTCACGTTCGCATTCTCCTATCAACTCCCTCCCTTCATTGAACCCATAAGAAATCAAACCTTTTCTCTTTGCCTTAAGTGCACTCAATAATATGTTTCTTCATAGTTGAAACATCTTCTCCAAATCCTCTCTATCCAAGCCTTTCAGTATTCTGAGAGATTAAATCAGACATGGCCTCTTCTCCTTTTAAATCCAAATGAGTACAAGGCCAATTGCTACTCTTATGAAAACAGGCCCTGGGGCCATTCTTGAAGAACTCTTCTTGACTCGCTTCAATGCCAGCTCATCTTTATATAGTTAAGAGACCCAAAAGTGCTGACAAATGTGGTCTGAATAGAGTCTTATACGGCCGAAGAAGAGCTCACTTTAACTTGAAATGAATGCTACAACTGCACTTCCCATCATCGATTTGAACATAGCCTGCATGTTGCTGCTAAGAGAACCGTAAATGAAGGTTCCTAAGCGCTTGCGTGCTGCAGTTTTTCAAGATTCCTCCATTTACAGAATATCTTTTGCCCAGAAGTGCATAATCTCATTTATTTTCCACATCGTATTCTATCTGTAAGCTGTTTGATCAGTCTTCTAGGTTGTCCAAGTTCTGCGTCCTCAACGCTTCTGCAGTGCCACCTGCCCATCCACCTATCTTTACATCATCTGCAAATTTAGTGCCAATGACGTCAATGACTACATCCACATGATAAAATTAGGACGTGAAAATTCATAGTTTCAACACAGACCACACAGTCCCCAGTATGTTACTCCATGAGTCACTGGCTGGCATGATAGAAAATGCACTTTTTCTCCCCGCTGCCTGCCTTCTGTCAGTCTGCCAATACTCGATCCATGCAAGTAAATTGCCCCGACCACCATGGGCTCTGAAATTATGAAGCATTCTCCTGTATACCGCATCGCCAGGGCCTTCTAGAAATCCAGACAGACACAAAGATGCAGATTGCAGAAGTGGTGTACAGTGTGACCAATGCAGCACAGTACAAAAATAGAGAATGTAATTAACGTGGCATCAAAACTGAGTTGTCCAAAAATGCAAACAATAAGTACTTCTGAAAGCCCTAATGTCATTAATCCAAATGTAGAAGTGTTTTTTTTTATTCTCACTATATGATATTATGGTTACTCTGCTACAATATCATGCTATACCATTCAAATTAGTTGACCAGGCCAGCATAACATAGAACATAGAAAAGTAAAGCACAGAACATGCCCTTCGGCCCACGATGTAATGCCGAGGATTATTCCTCATCTAAAATAAAATAACCTAACCTAGGCACACCTCAATTCATTGCCATCCATGTGCATGTACAGCAGTCGCTTAAATGCCAGTAATGACTCTGCCTCCACCACCACCGCTGAAAAAGCATTCCATGCATTCACAACTCTCTGGGTAAAGAAGCTACGTCCGACGTCTCATCTGTACTATCGTAAAGCTATGATCCCTTGTGCCAGTCAATCTTGCCCTGGGGAAAAGTATCCGGCTATTGACTCGATCCAAGGCTCTAATTTCCAGTTCGATCAGGTCACTTTTCCACCTCCTTCACTCCAGATGTATAAGTCCAAGCTTAGTCAAGACTAAGGGCTCGACTAAGGGAAAGACAAGCCCTCGAGTCGAGGCACCTTTTTTTTGCACCCTCTCCAAAGCCTCCGTCTTTCCTAAAATAGGGCGACTAGAACTGGGCATAATATTCCAAGTGTGGTCTCACCATGGTCCTGCAGAGCTGCAGCAAAACCTCGCAGCTCTTAAACTCGATCCCCCAGTTAATGAAAGCAAAATACCATATGTTTTCTTAACAAACCTATCCACTTGGGTGGCAACTTTGACGGATCTATGTACTTGAACAGCAAGATCCGTCTGTTCCTCCACAGTGCCTGTACCCTGCCTGTAATCCTCTATTTAGCATTCAAGTTCGACCTTCCAAAATGCATCACTTTGCGTTTATTCAGGTTGAACTCCATCTGCCATTTCGCAGCCCATCTCTGCATTCTGTTTATGTTCTGCTATCAACAGCACCTCTAACCTTTGTGCCATCGGTAAATTTAGTAATCACCCCTCAAACCCCTCATCAAGTCATTTATAAAAACTACAAACAGAGCTCCAACAGCAGAGCCCGTCTGGGCATCACTCACCACTTACGTCTCGGCGGAACACTTTCCATCTACAATCATTCTGTGCCTTCTGTCAGCCAAACAATTCTGAATCCAGATAGCCATATCTCCCTGTATCCCATACTTCCTGAATTTATGAATGAACCTACCATGGGTAACATTATCAAATGCGTTTCTGAAGCCCATATACACCACATCCATTCCTCGACCTTCGCCGACCTGTCTCGTAACGTCCGCAAAGAACTCAATAGATTTTTGAGGCATGACCTGTCGCTCACAAATCCATGCTGACTGCCTTTAGTCACGTTTTTCTTTTATAAGTAATCATAAATTCTATCCCTCAAAAGTCTTTCCAAAACTTTGCTGACCACACACGTAAGACTGACTGGTCTGCAATTGCTAGTGATTTCCCTATTCCCGTGCGTGAAAAGAGGAACAATATTCGCCTGCCTCCAATCCTCCGGTGGAGAGTGAGGAAGCAAAGTTCTTTTCCAGCGACGTTGCAACCTCCTTTCTTGCTTCCTAGTGCAACCTAGGATAAATATGGTCTGGCCCTGGGGAGTTATCAATCTTAATGTTTGTTAAAATGTCCACAAATCAACCTCATCAATGTTGAAATGCTCAAGCATGTTTCCCAGCTCCTCAAAGTTCTCGTTCACTTAGTGAAAATCAAAGCAAAATAAAACTCATTTGTGCCTTCCCCCATCTGCTCAGACTCCAAGCACAAGTTCTCTACGCTTTTCCTGACTGGCCCTACCTTCTCCCTGATCATTCTCTTATTCCTCATGTATGAGTAAAATGCCTGTGTTCTCCCTAATCCTACCTGCAAAGCCTTTTTTGTGCCTCTCCTGGCTCTTCACCGTCGATATCTGAGCTCCTTTCTAGTTAGCTTGCAATCATCTAAGTTGTGCTAGTTCCTTGCTTCCTCCACATTATATAAACTGCCTTCTTCCTTTTGACAAGAAGCTCTTCTGTTATCGACATCCAAGGCTCCTTAATCTTACTACTTCTTACCTGCCTCAGAGGAACTAACTTGTGCATCACTATTTTGTGCCCTTTCTGTGGAAAAGTTGCTCCCAATCTGTACTTTCCAACTCCTGTCTGATAGCGTCATGCATTCCTTTTCCCCAATTAAATATCTTCCCTTGGTAACTGCTCGTTTTCCTCTCCAAGGCTATGGCAAACGTGAGGCAGTTGTTGTGACAGTCACCGAAGTGTTCTCCCACCACGAGATCTGACTCATGCCCTGGCTCATTGCCGAGCACCAAATCCAAATTGGACACTCCCCTCGTCGGCCTGTCTACATATTGAGTAAGGGAACACTTCTGAACATACTTGACAAACACAGTTCCGTCCAAACCTTCAGCACTGAGAAGGTTCCAGTCAATATTGGGAAAGTGAAGTCACTGATAAGAGCAACCCTGCTAAATCTGACGGCCTATGAGTTCTTCAATCTCCTTACTACTTTTAAGAGGTCTATAGAAAACCCCCAATGAGGAGATTGCTCCCTTGCTGTTCCGAACGTCCACCCATACTGATTCAGTCAACAAATCTTCCTCGACAAACTTTGTTTCTGTATCTGTGATGCACTTGCTGATTAGAAATGCTGCACATTCTCTAATTTTCCACCCTCCTTGTTCTTTTTAGACATTCTGAACCCTAGAGTATCTGCAACTATTCATGGCCCTGTAAAACCCACGTCACCATTATGGCCACAACATCATAGTGCGAAGTAGTGATCTATGTTCTAAGTTCATCACTCCTGTATCTGACACTCCTTGCATTAAAGCAGACACAACTTACCCGATCCACGTCTCCGTTATGGCCACAACATCATAGTTGCAAGTAGTGATCTACGTTCTAAGTTCATCACTCTTCTGTCTGACACTCCTTGCATTAAAGCAGACACAATTTACCCAATCCTTTTCTTTCATCACCTGAAAAACCTTCCTGATCGATTCACTTCATTTTGCCATCGCCCCATCTACAACTACCCCCCTCTCAGCTATGTAGCACTGGTTCCCACCCACTTGCCAAACTAGTTTAAATTCAACTGAACCACACGAGCAGATCTCCCACCCAGGACATTTGTGCCCTTCCAATTCAGATGGAACCCGTCCTTCATGTACAGGTCCCACCTTCCCCAGACAGTATCCTAATGGTCCAAGTATCTGAAGTCCTTCCTCCTGTACCGGCCTCGCAACCACTCGCTGTCAAGCTGCACTGGCTGACTATTCCTTGCCCCACTGTCCCGTTGTACCAGTAACAAACCTGAGATCCCTACTTTACTTGACGTGAATTCGTGAAGAGTATTTGGGGTAGTTTTACGGGACAATGCATTGTGGATTCAATGAGCGAATCGTCGGTTTCATATCTCATAAGGCATTGTCAGGCAAATTTAACATGTTACCTTAATTATCATCTCTGAAACAGTGCCCATAACATGGCAGAATTTATCACTTTGTTTTAGAATGAGAAACGTGTGTCATGAAGAATAGTGTTAGCTTTTCATAAGGGTAATAATAATGGAATGAGAGCTGAGTTAGCTGACAGGGAAAGAATGATTCAGGAATGATGTCAGGCACATAAAGTACATTAAAAATAAAAGCAGAATTTGCTAGAAAAGCTTAATATGTCTGGCAGCATCTGTAAAGAGAAATCAAAGTTAACACTTTGGATATGATGATTCTTTCTCAGATCTCGGTCCGAAATTATAGCTTTGATTTATTTTCATAGATGCTGGCAGACCTGCTGAGCTTGTCCGGCAACTCTTGCTTTTGTTTCTAATTCTCAGAGTTCGCAGTTCTTTCTCGTTTTTATTTAGTTAAAAATACATTTCATACCTTAACACCAAACATACATCAGGGAAGATCAAATATTCTGTAAATATAAAGAAAATTGTGTTGGTAATCCAACGATATTAAGTAAAGTATCAGTTTGGCAGAGAGAAAGCATAAGACGTGGAAAAGATTAATGGTAAGCTAGTGACTGGGGAATGTTTAAAAAAAAACAGAAGTCTCATCAAAACAGAAACAAAGATAGCGTATTCTGGTAAACTTGAAAATATCGAGAATGGAGGTATCAAGAGCTTATTCAAAGGCATTATTAAAAAAGAGATTCTAACAGAATATAGGCGCCTCAGAGAACCCTTCCTCACCAGAAGAATACATTCATAGCATCGCAGCAATGCTAAACATGTACGAGGGAAAGAATTGGAGAGGGAGATAATTTAATCCTATCAATGGAGAAAATGAACTGAGGAAACTAAAAGCACGAAAATCAACAATTTTAGGTCGAGCGAAGGACATAAAAAGAAACAGCTATAGATATAGAGGCTATATTGAAAGCCAACATCCAAAAGACTTTGGCTTGTTATTTTCAAAATCGCAGAGGATTGTAAACAAATATTGTAGCACATTTACTCACAAAATGAAAGAGGCCAAAAAAGAGGAAAGATGCCAAAAAAAACCAGTTAACTATGAGTCATGTTACTTAACAGTTGTCATTTGGAAGCTGGCAGATTCAACTGTAAAAATCAACAAGCATATCATTTGAAAAACGAAACCTATGTCATGAAACCAAGCAAATTTAACATGTCCTCATGAAACAGAAATCGGGAATGATGAATTTTCAAGAATTAAAAGATTTGTTGAGAAGTAGTAAAGATAAAACAAACGTGTAGTGTAACACATTTGCACATCCATAAGACGTTTGATGAGCTGCTATATTGTAATCGTCTATTTTGTACGATAACAATCTGTGAAATGGGATAAAGGGACATTTATAAGGTGTCAAACTGTAGCCAGTAGACTGTAATATGGATCAGTATTGCAAACAAAATATTATTCACTTGTGTATAAATTACTTGGATGACAGTAGGATACAGTAAATTTAAGAAAAGAAATCCAACATAAATTGTTAGAGAAACACAACAGTTCTGGCAGCATCTGTGAAGAAATTTTAGTTCTCAAAAAGAGTTTTTGGATTTGAAAACACAGCTCTGTTTTCTGTGCATGGGTGCATCTCTACATAGGAATTTCCAATGTGCATTTTAACTAGAAAATGTGGCTTTGGATGTGTAGTCAAATAGAGACAACAAAGTATGAACATACCTGTGCACAATAATAAAGCCAAAAGGCAAATGCTCGGAATCACCCTTCATTGTACCTATGATTATTTGCGTATTTACATGTCTGCAAAGCATTGGGGAGAGTTTGTGAATGTGATAAAAGAAGAGTCTTATGCATTGGACGTACCTTTTCAGAAATCTCCATGGCAGATTTATCCATTTAACTTCAACCAATAGTAGAGAAATGCAAAGCCAGTCCACTGTGACAGTGGGGATGACGTGCGGTTGGGGTGAGGGCTGGAGAAGTGTGTGAAGGATCAGGTTCAGTTTAAGTCCAGCTGGTTGAGCAGCCAGTTATTAATTTCAAATCTTTAAGATCAAGTCCTGTGCTGCCTGCGATTGCCATGAATGATTCCCCTTTAATTCTTTAATTCAGGCATCGTGAACCTAAGATTAACCATCGCCAGCCATCTCTTTCCCTCTCATATGTGAGCTGCCCTATGGTCTGATAAGATTGTGTACCATTAAATTTATAAAGCTGGTCTCATCGATCGTCACCCTGATACGAATAATCAGTTATGACAAAGTATATTTGCTTGAGTTAATTCCAAATTAAAGAATAAAACTATCATTTTGCCCTGTTTGATGGAGAAATGAATTCAGATACGCAATAGGATCATTTGGTCTTAGGCTCTCGAGTTAACTAGAAAACTGTTCATTGCAAGGACATCTGACAGAGTATTGTTAGGTCTACGAACTGACAAGAAGTGTAATGGTCCGTGAGTAACTTGGTCATCCTCTCCCCAACGATGGGACAGTCTCCTATTGTATATCTCTCCTTCATGACTGACACGAGTGCTATGTAAATGGTGGAGGAAAGTCGATTGAGAGTTCACATTGATACATTGTTAACAATGAATGTCAACAAGGAAAATGAACAAAAACATTTGTTACATTTGGGTTTTTCAGCCTCATATTTTTATTTATCAAACTATGTCAACTCTTTGGTCAAAAAATTATTAATATTCATACTTCCGATCATCAGACTCTTAAGAATAACGTTGATGTAATATGTAACGAAATATGTCTTAGAGAATGTTTGTTTACATTTCCCTTACTCAAAAAAGGCTTCAAATAATGATTTACGTCTTATCAACTTCATAGCAATTCAGAAGTAAATAGACTTCATCACTGACATGTGACATCACTAAGACGATGGGAAACAATTGAGATGTTGAGGAACTACCATCCCATTCGTAGATCTCCTCTAAAATAGTGTCATAAGCCCAACCATCATTAATTATAACATTGATCGCTGTGCATCCAACATAAGAGGTTGAAGAATCTCAGCTTAGGCACCCACACACAAAATATAGATATAATGATGAAGCAGAAATATTATGATCCGCACTGGAGTTTTAATTAGGATTTCAATATGATCAAATGCATACAGTAGAATTAATTCGCAGCATCATTGGAAGCTCAAAAATTCCGCACTTTGTACCCACAGAACATCGGGAACAAAATGCGGTAAGTTATCATCATTGAGCATTGTTAGTTCCAAATGTCTTCACGAAAAGAAGAATTATTCTTCTTTGTTGTCTGCTCCGACGTTGAGTCAGCAATGCCTATCTGGAATAAATAATTTTCTAAGCATTCACTACATTCTAGTTTGAGTTCAGTTTCGAATGTCAAGGAAAATATTTGTTTTTCATTCTATTCAATTTATTATTAAAAACACCCTTAAGGGTTACGTTGGGAAAGACACAACATAAAGACCTGCTCTATATGGAAGTTTATAGGAAGTGGAACACACAAACTGTTCAGAAAATAAAGTACAAACTCCAGTTCGAAATGTGTATTTATATGTAAGCAATTTATTAGCAGTGAGTCAAATTCCTGTAAAATAAGTAAGATGATAAGAATATTGAACATAAGCATTGGATAATCGAAACAAAATCCATGTCCTAAGAAAATTATGCTGTTGGCAATAGACTGTTGAATACTATTATTTTCTTCATACCAAGGCAAAAAAAAAACAGATGCCTTGATTTTAAGGTCAAATTAAAGAAAAAGGATTTTGCAAAGTGAAGCAAAATGACTTTTTCGTAAACGAAAGGGTCCAAGTAAGATACAATGAATTGCACGAAAAATAATGAAGCCTTTAAGCCATTGTTAATAGATGTTTCTCTATATATTGATGAAAGTAAAGATGATTATATTCTGGTTCCAAAACACTTTTCTGGACAGAATTGCACCAATGTTCCTAGCACATTCCATTCATAGTGAAACGCGTTTAATTCGACAAAAATCAAAATTACTACAAAAGTTCAGCAGGTCGGAAGATAATCAGAGATAATGTTTCCGGTCGAATGGTCTTTATTCAGAATATTTAATATGACATTGGTCATTGACGCACAATGAGTAGCTTAGGAAATATTAAAGTGTGTTCTGTTTGCTTCTATGCTTGTCTACCCTTCAAAAGCACTAATGCAAACTATTTCCAACACAGGAGCAAGAGGAGTTAGGTCAGTACGTTCTCTGTAATATATGACAAAATAATAAGATAACAGATAATTTTATGACCCCTAGCTCCACTTCCATGCTGCTCCCTCACAACTCCGTTCATCTCTTGCAGGCAAAATATTTATCGACACAAGTCTTAATTGCATTTAATAATGCAATCTGCACGACTCTCTGGGAATCATAAATCCAAAATAAGAATATCAGAGAGAAATAACTTAGCCTCATTTCTCTCTTTTGTTGGAAATCCAGTTTGTGTCTTTTTCGGTTTACTTGCCACACGAACTTAACTTCAACCACGCCGATAACGTTTTCTTATGATTTACTCATCAATAATCAAACACAGAAAATATTTTACATTTTTTTTCAGTAAGGGCAGCAACAATATCATCTGCGGTTACAAAATAATCGTCCATAATTCACTTATTTCAATTTGCAATTAAGTTGCAACATTTTATTTAGCTCGACAAGTGATTTTTATGATTCCACGCTGTCTTTCTTTTTTTATTAATATCAAAGGATGCACTGGTACTTTTTTATACTGCAGAATAATTCACTCTTACTCCATTTAGGTATTTCCTTCTGTTACAATTCCAAACAAAGTAAAGACGTTTGCAATTCAATTTTATTTTCTGTACCATCAAGACACCGCAACTCTGTCTACGGAAGGCTTAGCAATCTAGGGGGAAAGAAAACGCATTTCGTGGTTCCCTGGGTTTGCGAAATTTCACCTGCAGTTACATCAAGTGATTCAGAACGTATAAGATAGGTTGTCTTCTATTGAAATGCATTTTTTTTTCAAGAGGAGAGAACATTTACTGACATTCTGCAGACCACTGATAAGATTGCATCAGTGGTGTAGACATGCATATCTCAACAAAACTTTGCAATTCATAAATAGCCAAGAGCAAATGTTCATAGGCTAACTCGTGTAATTAGGGAATCTCTGCTGGCAGCCAATACATAAAATTGAGGCTGTATTTTCTCGAGGAACATTGCCAATAAAAATGCTTCAAAACCGGAAATCATAGTGCCATAAAGATGAACAATCATCGAAAACAGATGTTTTGATTGAATTTGTCAATGTTGATAAGAGATAAGAAATTAATCTAGTCCGTTTTCCAGCATTTGGCCCATAGGCCTCTGAATCCCTTCTCTTCAAATACTCATCCAGATGCCTTTCAAGTTTTGTAATTGTTTCAATCTCCATAACTTCTTCTGGCTGCTCATTCTATAAACACAGAACCCTCTGCATAGAAGCATTACTACTTTGATGTAATTTTTAATCGTTCCCCTCTGACCTTAAATATGTGTCTTCTAGTTTTGGATTCAAGCACCCTGGGGAAAATCCATTGTCTACTCGCCATTTTCATGCCTCTCATGATTTTATAAATTTCTATAAGGTCATCCCTCAACTACTGAGTATCCATAGAAAATATCCCCAGCCTATTCAGCCTCTCCTTATAGCTCCAGCCTTCCAAATCTGGCAATAACTGTGTAAATCTGAACCCTTTGAAATTTTGCAGCAACCTTCCTATATCAAGGATGCCAGAATTACATACAATATTCCAAAACTGGTCCCAACAATGTCATGTATAGATGTAACAGGGCCTACCAAACTCTATACTCAATGTAATGATCAATAAAGGTAAGCATACAAATTATACCTTCTTTACTATAATCTCTACCTCTTCCTCTATTTTCAAGGAACTATGAATCTGCACTCCAAGGTCTATTTGTTCAACAGCACTCCCACGATCTGACCATTAAATGCATAAAGCCTGCTCTGATTTGCATTCCCAAAATGCAGCACGTCACATTTAATAAATTAAATTCTATCTGCCACATCTCGGCCTATTGACCCATCTGATCAAGATCCCGTTGTACTTTGAATAACCTTCTTCACTCTCCACTACACCTCCAAATTTGTTGTCATTTGCAAAATTACTAACCATACTTCCTATGTTCACACCTGAATCAATTTTATAAATGATGGAAATCAGTGGACCGAGCACCACTCCTTGTGGCACAATGAATCTTATAGGCCCCCAATCTGAAAAGCAGCTCTGAGCCAACATCCTCCGTCTTCTGAATTTGAGACAGTCTGTATCCAGATGGCTAGTTGTCCCTGTGTTTCATGTGACCTAATGTTGCAAACCAGTCTACCAGAGGAACCTTGTCAAACGCCTTACTGAAGGCCATATAGATCACGTCTACTCCTCTGCCGTCACCAATCTTCTTCATTACTTCTTCAAAAAATTCAACTAAGTCAGTGAAACCCAGTTTGCAATGCACAAAAAATGTGTTGACTATTCCTAATCAGTTCTTGCCTTTCCAATATAAGTACATCCTGCCCCATAGGTTGCTCGACACCGACATCAGGCTCTCTTGTTGACTGTTCACTATTTCTTTTTCCCTTACAACTGTCTCAATTAGCGGTAACACGTCAGCCAACCTCTAGACCCTCTGGCAACTCATCTATGGCTATTAATGATACAAACACAACGGCAGGCGGCCCAGAAAGCACTTCCCTGGCTCTTTATAAAGTTGTCAGGTTGACCTTATCATTTACTGGGGCGGGGGGTTTAGACACATTTGCGTGTTTAAGGACATACTGCACCTCCTCCTCTGTAACTTGGACATTTCTCAAGATGTCGTTATTTATTTCTCCACGATCAATATCCTCCATGTCCTGGTCCACATGAAATGCTAATGCAAAATACTTTTTTCCCCATGTCGTGCGACTCTACACAAAGGAGGCCTTGCTTATTATGAAGGAACTCTATTCTATCCTTGTTATTTTCCTACTGTACTGTATTGTCCTAAATCCATTTATTGTCCTCTAGCCATTCATTCGATCTTGCTCATTCTACCTGACGTATGCTTCCTTTCTTTTCTTGGTCAAAAGCTCGATTTCTCTCATCATCCAGAATTCTCTATACATGCCAGCCATGCCCTTCATCCGAACAGGAACAGATCATCTCTAGACTCTCGTTATCTCGTGTTTGAAGGCTTCCCATTTCTCAGCCGTCAGTTAACCTGCAAATATATGCCTTCAATCAACTTTAGAAAGGTCTAACCTAACACTGGAAAAATTGTTCTTCCTCCAATTTCGAACTTTAACTTTTAGATTCAGTCAATTAGTTTCCATCGCAATTTTAAAATTAAAAGGATTACAGTCACTTTCCCCAAAGTGCTCCTCCACTGACACGTCAGTCACTTGTTTGCATTATTTTCCAAGAATCGCTCAGTTGTTGCACGTTCTCTAGTTTACATGGCAACAAAATGAATCGGAACGTTTTCTTTTACTCATTCTCTTCATCCAAGTTCTTAAAACACTGGCAGACCCATTATATGCATGGATATTGAAAATCGCCTAACAAAACCACGTTTTCTTTTTCACAGAAAGGCTGAGATCTCCTTACAAATTATTTTCTCAGTCTCCCACTGAGTACTGTTAGGTTCTATACTGCAATTCCAGTAAGGTGATAATACCTTTATTATTTCTCATTTTCACCCAAACGACTTCCTCGATCTATTCTAAGGAATACCCTCCCTAGGTATAGCTGTGACGTTATCCCATCCTAAAATTCTACTTGCCCTCCTTTCTGTCCTATTCGCATCATTCACATAACATCCATTCCCATACCCATAAGCTTCCAAAACGAAAAACACATTGCTCGAGTGAAGGCTATCTTTGAGCCACGTTTCTGTAATTGTTCTGATATCTCAGTACTGTGGTCTCACCCGTGCCATGGGATCATCTGCTTTACCTGTTTGTCTTCTTGCATTGAAATTAATATATTTTTATTTATGGTCCGAACTTGGTCTCTTCTTTGTTCCTACCTGTCTTAATTGTTTGACTAGCTCGTTTTATTAATATTACCAATGTCAGACTGACCTCTTTCCTCACCATCTCCCTCTATCCTCTTCCCCATCTTTACTAATTTTAATGCCTGTGCAACTCCAGCTAATCTCCCCAACAGTAGGTTAGTCACCTTCCAGTTCACATGCAATTCGTCCTTTTTTTACACAGGTCACTGCTCCCCTTGACGAGATTCCAATGACACAGAAATAAGAAACCGTGTCCCCTGTGCCAGCTGCTGAGCCACGCATTCATCGCTTCCATCTCCTACTCTTACCCTCACTTGCTCATTGTATAGCAATAAGTGGGATATTATTACCATCGATGACGTCCTTTTTACATTTTTGACAAAGTTCCCATATTCTGTCCTACGAATCTCAGACATTTCTCGTTCTATGTCGCGTATTACAATGTGTACAACGATTTCCTTTCCACTGTGAGAGCATTCTGCACCCTGTCGAAGATATTCTTAATCCTTCAGAGAGGCGACATAACATTCTGATGTCTCACTGTTGGGCATGTAAACGTTTGTCCATGCATCTGATGGAAGACTCCCCTATCACAACTGATCGCTTGGAAGCTTGCATACACCTCATTACATTGGATACGGTTTTGGTACGAGAGACATGGCTACCAATATGATATTCCCCCACGACTCCACCACCCCCTACAATTATTAAAACAGCAAATTTATTTGTTATGTGCATAAACACCAAAGGCCCCAGGAGTTAACTCATCTATCTGACAACATTTTGATGTTCGGCATATCTCCCTTGCTGGAACTGCCATCTCTCACACTATCAAGCTCCCATAAATCCCTCATTGTCTCTCATTGCCACATCAACTGATAAGTGTGATATTATAGGATTCACAAACAAACACACTTCCTGCAGGTACAATCATAAGTAACTTGGAAGCTCTCCCTAATCTTCCAGATCCGACAGGAAGAGCACATCACTATATTGATGGCCATCTTTGCACCGTAATGATCTGCAGATCCAGAAAACAGCAGTCTTACTTATCTAATAAAAACACTGTTCAAGGTTAATTTGCATCTAGGTTTTATTTTTAAGAGTTTAATCAGGAGACAATTCTCAATAAAACATCTAACCAAAACAGAACCCACTCTACTCATTATCGTAAATTTCCACGAAAAAAACAGTAAAGTTACATGTTGAAATGTCATTTATCTGCTCCCCCTCTGTGAGCTGTCCCCTACAGGTTTCTCCAATTTCAGCTACGAATTTCACTGATGGTATTTAATTCTTTGACGAAATCCGATATCCAGAAATGCTTTAAATCAAACAGAAGAACCGTCACTGGGGCAGATTAACCGCTGGGTCGGAAAACAGCGCAGGATTAATACTCTGTTTGATTTACTTCCAATATGATCATTGCTTTTGTCTATCTTCAACCTTTCTCAAGTGCCAGTATTTTGATCTTTTAACCCTAAACTTCCAGAACAATTCAGCACCTTTTGAAACAGTAAATTCTGCTCCTGGTATACCAGGAAATCATCCCTTACTTGAAAATGCTAAAATAAAGGAGGTGCTCATCTAGCAACAATTTATTTTCCTGCCCTTCATCTTGTCTTATCAAGAATGCGTGAAAAGTTTCAATTTTAAGCATCGTAGTTTGGAGGTGGTGTAGATGATTGAGTTGTATTCAATGAATGAACCTAGTCAATACGCAAATATCTCAGACATGGTTACTGCTTTGTAAAATGCCTGTGGAAAATATAAGTGGTTGCCCTTTGATCAGTGAATAAACAGATATATTGATTGATAGATAGATAGTTTGACAGACAGACAGACAGATAGACAGGCAGACAGACAGACGGACCGAAAGATAGATGGGCGGACATAGATACAAAGATAGTCAGGCAGACAGATAAACAGACAAAGAATCAAACGAATAAATGAATAAGTATGTAAATTAATAAAGAGATAAATAGTTACGTAAATAGACAAAAGATATTGTTTCCTAGGTACTTTCCATCACACCGTAATCCTTAAGAATAACTAAACCCCTCATTTGCCATGACCAAGTGTTCTGCGATTTAAAAGAATGAAAAGTAGCTCTTTAGAAATACAATAAATTTCCAAGTATTGACAGGACAGTTGAAAAAAAATGTTTTCACTATTGGCGGCCTCAAAACTGGGAGGAAAATATTGCAACGTTTGCACTGAAAACGTTCTGGATACAGTTAATTCTGCACAAATAATTCAATGGACTCTCTGTTAATAAATGTGTTTAAGTCAGGAGTCCATTTATTTACGGACTTTAGGGAGATCAGTAGAACTATTGTGAGCATGGGAGAATGATTTGTGTTTTTGAATAATAGCCATTTCTTCAGGCAGAGCGAGCTTAACGGGCAGAATAATCCACTCTTTTACTTTAAGGCTTATGAACCTATGAGGAATTAACGTTTGGTTTCCAATTTCTGAATCCGAAATAAAGAAATTATCACACTGATCGTCAGAAAACTAGTGAAGTAACATTAGTAACAAGTCAAACAAAACACACTTTCTGATCTTTAATGACTGTAATTAGTGCTGAGTCGAGAACTGTGCACGTTGTTGGCTCGAAAGATCAGGAATTCCTCTTTGGATTGTGAAACAATGTATCTGAACACCTGCACGGACTTTATTCAAAACGTCCATCATTGTATTAAAATGTAGTATTGGTTTGACAGGTTTCAAGAACTAACGAGAACATTTTTAAGTTGAATAAAGCCGTTCTTCTTGTGTGTAATTGTGCATGACGTAGATGAATTGTGAAAAACGAAAACAGAATCCTAAATCGAAGATAAATGAAATGTGACAAACCAACTGCAAGTATCTTATCTGCGCATTCTAATGCCCCACTATTTTTATCGCTGATCAGTCATGTCTTCCTGCCACAAACATGGGCAACAGATGAAGTAATTAAAACTAATGGGCTGACTGTTTCCAGAAACAAAAACACAATGGATATCATTCCCAATCCAAAGTTCGCCTCTCTGCCAAAATTTGCCAATATGTTTCCTCTGACAAAATTTGCCATCATGTTAAAGTCAAAATAAGAGCCTTTATCCTATTTGCGCAGTTATCTCATTCAACAACTTTCAAAGCTAGGTGTTGCAAAAATAAAAAGAATCAAGCTGTTCAGCGCAATCGATGTTCCTACGTCGTTCAGATGGATTTCAATAAGTCTTTCAACTGATTATTGTATAATAATAGAGACAACGCTAAGTGGTGTACGATGTAACACCTGTTTTTAAAACTAATGTAAAAAATGTCAATCTATTTAAACCACATAATAAGAGTTTGATATTGATTTTTGTTTTGCATGCAGTAACCAAATAATTTGTATTTAAATTGGATCTGAAATATGTATCAGTGCCCATGTACAAATATATACACTTATTTCTTTTCGTTTAATTGCAGCCAAGAAGTGATTCACCTCCTGCAGTCGAAAAAAAAAACTAGATGTAGAGTGCACTTTTTTAAAGTTCCTAATGTTATTGGAATGCGTCAATACTGTTTTATAATCACTCAATAATCTTTAATGCACATAAGCTTCGGACATTGTTGGAGCAAATCTATGATCATCATGAAGAAGATGCCGCCAATTGTTTTTGCTTAAAAGAAGAGACATATTCAGGGCAATTATATTGTATGGAAAACCGAAAATATGTCGTAAAATACAAATCTAATTGTTAATCCTGCGAATGGTTAACATGAAGTGTCTCAGAACAATCGATTCTTCTGCATGATAACACGGAAGATTACAATATACATTTTTTGCTTTCACTATAATAGGATAAAGTAGATCAAGGGCCCAAAGTTTCTAGTTAGAAAAAGTAAAACTGATATCACATATCTGGACTTGTCAGGCATCATTTCCTCAAGACAACTGATGGCGAGGGAAATATATTACCTACCTTAATAATCGATGAAGCAGTAATCATAATGCTATTCACGTAGTTGCGGAGCTCATGTCTAAGCCAGAATGCAGTAATAAAGCAACCACAGCTGTGCGGTGTGTACCTCATATTGTTCACATAAAATGGAAATTGCTACTTTCCAAAACGAAACAAAAAACACATTGTTTTGTTGTACTTATGTTAGGTCGATCTTTTCATTTTCTTAAAGATTTTGTTCTCAAATGTTTGAAACGGTAACATGACGACTTAAAAAGCTGCCTGAATGCATTGTGAAAACATGTATAAAAACTAGAAAAACACAGTAGAAATGCAACGTCTAAAATTAATGTTATATGGGAGTATGAGAGCATGATATAGGGAGGCGCCAAGCAATCACTTAAGATTTCTTTTTGTGCTGAAGTTAGACGACTGCATTGTTAAAAACCAAAACATGCATGAGTGCCATTCCGGGTAATGCACACTCTAGGTTAGTGCCATAAACTGTAACATCTTTCACCATAGTTTAAATACATTCACGGAGAGGAAAATATGGAACTTCATGGAAGTTCAAATTCGCAAAACCATTGGTCCAATAATTCCCGCTAATTTTCCCACAGTGAGTTTCGGTCCGCAGTATAGAATATACCTGCAGTTAGGCACACCACAACTTTAAGCATAAAAATCTAACAATATTGTCTCCAGGGAATGTTTGTGCCTCTCCAAAGTTCGTACAAACAACTTAGACTACAGTGTTTAATGAAGTGCTAGCTTTCAATTCTTACGCTCAATCCTTTGTGTAATCTGCCTATTTGAAGTGTTTGGCTCGTATATTTTTGCATGATTTTTTTCCGAAATTAATCAATGCATATTGCACGAACTTCAAATGTTCAGCTTGATTTTACCAGCCATTAATCCAAAAATGTTAAATTACTATGATGCAAATAAGTCAATACATAACTGAGTTTTAGCCAATTTTAATCTTTGAGCTAATTATGTATACACAGAATGCTGAAGTTTGAAAGTTGCTATTTCTCTTAACAACGTAAATAAATGCGAACTACTGCACACCTTGTCTGATTGCTTTTTTTCTTGTTCAAGCTATTGATATCATTGTGTAATAGATGATGCAGAAAACAAAAGTGCATCATTAACCAAATATCAGCATCATGCAGTGATCCGATGTTAACACAGATGTCTTGCAACTCCATTCAAATTATTCTGATAAGGGTTCAGTAGCTTCACAATAGTACTTGCGTAATATCTATCGTAGTAACATTCGTTTAGTAATGATTGAACTGACATCTTCTCTATAAAACGTCAAGCTACATATTCCCTGCACCTTCTCGTACAAAATGTTTTATCCAATTGTAAAGCAATCGTCTTTAATGTTGCTTAGCTTCATTTTTACATGCATTCCAGTGTTACAATTATCTGAAAATATTTCCAAATAAATTGTACTCTAATGTGATTCATTTTACTCTATTGTATTTAAATCAACGAACATTTTCCAGAAAAGAAAATGCGAGCAGTAACGGACAATGAATGTCACACACAATATTCAAAATAGTTTCATATGCTAATCATTCTCTGCTGGAACAAGTGCCAAAGAACAGCAAAACATATTAATTTGGAAATATATGCTAAAATGAATGCATGCAGGAAAATATAATTATGGCACCTGATTGGTTGCAAAACATCTTTTAAGCAATACATATATACAATCAAAAAATCATTCAGTCATACAACACAGAACCCTTGGTCCAAATAGTCCATGGTGGACACAAATTTAGCAATCCCACTGACATTCTCCTCGTCCATATGCCTCCAAAACTTCCCTGTTCATGTTCTTATCCAAATGTCTTTCAAACGTTGTAATTGTACACACACCCACCAATTCGTCGGAAATTTCATTCCACACACGAACTATTCTCTGTGGGAAAAAGATGCCCCTCTCTTCTTTCTGTTAAATATTTCTCCTCTCACTTTAAAACTGTGGTGCCTAACCTCGAAATCCTTCTTAATAGGGAAAACAAGCAACTATCATTAACTCTATCCGTACCATTCATCATTCTATAAATGTCTGTATGGTCGCCTCAAAACTTCCTCCGTTTCAAAGTTAAAACGCCCATCCTACACCACCCTTCTTATTAACTCAAACCGTCCATACAAGACAACCGTCCATTTTTGGTAAATCCCTTCTCAACTAGCTTGAAAATCTCCGTCCTATACATGGGTAACAGGGACTAGACAAATTTTTCCAGAAGAGGCCTCCAATGCAACCTCAACAGGACGTCACAGTTCCAATACTGAAAGTACTGAACAATGATTGAAAGTTGCCAAGCAACATTTTAACCATCCCGACTGTCTGTGACACAAACTTCCAAGGTGTGAACGTACATGTCGAGGTCTGTCTGTTTTACAACACTCTACCAAGGCCCTGCCATTAATTGCATATGTCACATCCGTGTTTGTTGCACCATAATACGGTATCTCAAACCGCCATAAATATTCTCTTGTGACAGTTCAAAGGGGAGGGATGCAATAATGTCTACTATGCCATCAAAAAATCAAAACAACGTTGAAAAAGGCGAGGATTAACAACATTGCAATCGTCAACCTGAAAAGAGTATTTATTGTTTAAAACATCTGTGTCTATTCTCAAGACAACTCTATGTCCAAAACGCTAAACCTCAATTTTGAACTGCTTCATGAAATTTCAGCTGTGAATAAAATAGTTAGGAGCTATGAAAACTAACCTTCTAAAATGGAGTAAACAAGGGCTACGATCACCCAGAAACTGGTTTGAAAATGTACAACAGTGGCTTTCGAAATTACTCAGCGAACAACTACCAATTGGCACAATATGAGAAAGCAAAAGTAGAACTGTTTACTATTAGTGGCCTTCAGTTCAAATTTTAAAAAATCTGCAGTTTTACATGATTAATAGTTGGCATTTGATGCTCTCCACTCTGTGTTGAGTTTGTAAGATTTTCCAAGTTTATTAACACATCACAAAGGAAGAATGGCATTTTCTGAAATGTTGACAAATCTGGACTCATAAATGAGTCAATATTCATACACATTCTCATTTTAAACGTCGAATGAACGTGGAATGGGATACTGGCAAGTGTGTTTGGAATTCCCCCACACTGAATATCTCAATCTGGCTACATGGAGAAACTTGTACAACTTAGTAACAATTATCATAATTAAATGGTCTTCACACGATGGGAAAGCACAATTCGAAAACAAAGATATCTACAACTCAACTGCAGTTCTGAACTAGAATAGTCATCATCACCATGCAAAAGTTAAATATAGATTGTGCATAAACAATACAGTCGAAAACTGACGAAATTCCATAAACTTTTCTTTTGCATCCTCCAGAATCAATTGAAATAGCCACAAATAAGTGTTAGTTTTCCAATGCGAGGTATATACAATCGAAAGTCTTGCTAACATCTCTTAATGACAGTATCAAAATGTCTGGCTGGCCCAAAACCATTTCAACAACCGTATCCAAAGAGTTGTAAAAGAATAAACTTCAAATACACTGTGCAATATTCATCGAAGTGCAACAGCATTAACTTTAATGATTAGGAGAAGCAATCATCAATGTGTCTGATTGATGGCAATGGTCCGATGTTCAACAACACGGTGAGTGTCCCAATGACTTTTAAATAAGCCTTGACCTGCAAAATAAAGACTTTTATTATTATTTTATAAGGGAAAAACTAGAGTAGCGTTAGTTATACATAAAGGCCTTCTGCTTCCAGTACATTAAAAACACATTCAATATTAATGGAGATTTTTTTAATCCAAAAATAAATGTCATCATCGGTATTTTGGTTTGTTTAGCATTATCCTTTGATCGTGACAGAGAAAGGAGATGATACCAAACAAAGAAAATGCTAGATGCGGCATGTCCGTTTTTTTTAATTTAGCAGAACAGCAGGCCTAATACAAGAAACGAGTTGGCAAGGAAGGAAAATTGTGCATCAGAAAATGTGCCTTGTAAATACTTAAGTTGGGTAGCATCGCTGTTTTTTTTTTCATAACTTATTGATGTAACTCATTAGATAAGAATATCTGCACAGCAAATGGGAGTCGCACCTGGTGTTTCAGTTTCCGAGGAAATGAGCAGGAAATTGTAGTTTCCACTGGGCAATAATGCTGTGTCCGGATCCCACTGAAATGATCTAATTTTATACGATGATTTGCCATTTTCTTCTACAATCAGGTAAAGAGGTTGGTAGGAATCATTAAACAACTGAGTCTTTCTCCTGACTAACTATTAAACTAACTCTTCAAACTAGCGCACAAAAATGCGCAATTAAAAATCAGAAAACCATTTAACTCTCCTTCCCGGCTCTGCTTCGGGCACCAAACTCTCCTCTCAAACCTGAATTCATTCAGTGGATGTGGGCTCCCCTATTTGTACAAACAATTCTTATTCATCGACAATTAATGTAAGAGTAGGTCGGCGTCAGCTGAGTTCGCCCAACGTGGCACTCAGTTTTGGTACCACAAGAGGAAGAATGAGTTACAATATTTTGACAAGTGACAGTGAAGAGCGGCGACATATTTCCAAAGCGTATTGCTTCGAGAGGAAAGTTCACATATTCATGTCTTCCACGTTAATGAAACCATATACTTTCCAGATTGTTTATGATGTGGATTTGGAAGACATTATGGAAACAATTTTATGAATTTCTGCTGTATACCTATTGAATTTTACATATTGTCGCTAATATCAGCGCTATACTGACTACTCACACTAGGTGTGATGTGAATCAGATAGGCAGTTTCATCATGTACAATGTCAAGTTATGTATTCGGAGCTGCATTGATACAGAAAAACAAGAATTTCTCCAAAATTATACTAAATGTAATAAATTGGCATTAATAAACAGCAGTACTGTCAGCTTTCCTGAGACACCATTTCCTCTTTCTGCGTCAAAGCTTCTTATAGGGCTGGTCAGGAGAAATTCGGAGAGGATAGTTCCTCTTCTGCGTGAATATAAGAGCAGAGGAGATGCAATCAGAATAAAGGGATGCCAAATTAAGACTGAACTAAACGGAAATTTCTTCTTTCAGTGGTCTGTGAGTACTTTGAACTTCTCGCCAGAGATGGCTGCAGGGTAAGAGTCCTTATGAATAATAAGCCAATAAAAGATGGTTCCTGATCAATACAAGAATCAGTGGTCACGGCAAATGTGCAGGAAAGTGGACTTGAGGAACGCTGTAACAGCCGTGACTCTATTCAAAGGCGAAGCAGCCTCAAGGGCCCGTAAAGTCTCTTACTAACCCTATTCTCATGGTCTAATAGTCATTACCTACCAATTTTGATGCACTTCACATGTAATAAAAATCTCAATTTCAGAACAGACTCTCTACTGAAGCAGAAGGAATTGAAATGTTTTGGAAATAATCAAAAATAGTCGTCAAGCTTTGCATCCACAGGGCTGTTGTATACTGAGTTATCATCTTATCAAACGTTGTCAAACAGTCTAAGAACTGAAAGGCATAAATGGAGCACCCAGTAACAGTCGTTCAAAATGCTGGAGCCAGCTAAAAACACAAGACTAACTTGAAACCATCTCAGATTCTGAAGAATATACATCTTGAAAACTGACAGTTAAAATATATATTGTAATTAGATATATATCCAGGAAGCCACAGTGAATCATCTGCACAGTTGCTGCAGATTTGCAATTTCAATAAAAACAGATGATTCGATATGAAGTTCTACGTCTGCAGAACTGAACTCAAGATGGTAGGCTCGCCACTACAAACGGGTCTAACATCTGAAGGGCAGCAAAGTACCATGAATGGCAGAGATAATCTACCGAACAATTGTAATCCACAGTGCAACAGCTAATATAAACCAAATTAGAGATTCGATTAGATTCTCTCCAGTGTGGAAACAGGCCCTACGACCCAAACAGTTCACACAGTAGGAGGAAACCGGAGCCGAGGTGGAAACCCACGCAGACACAGGGATAAAGTACAAACTCCACACAGATAGTCACCCGAGGCTGAAATCGAACGTGGGACCCGGATGCTGTGAGGCAGCAGTGCTAACCACAGAGCCATTGTGCCGCCCCACTGTATATGTATATTACTTCATATATTAATTTGTTCATGACCCGGGAGCTAGGTAAGAAATTAGCCATCAGAAATAAGGTTTATAACATATTTTGGCAGATCGTGTTCCAGCAGGGAGGCTTGCAAATATGATTGGTATATTGAATGCTTTGAATGTCGCGTGGAAATATGCAACAGTGAAAAAAACTTACTGAAGGAAGGACAGGATCTTGTTTTAAGTATTTCTTACAAAAATACTGAAGGGCTGGAAAAATATGCAGCTAAAGAAAAACTGGATGTCCCGATGCGCAAAGTGAGTTTTTGAAACAGTGATTCAACTTCCCGTCAGCTCCCCTGGTCGACGCTCATTCAATTCCTGCTTAAAAAAGGAAGACCTCAACGCTCAAGCTATTTTTAAAAAATTGGTGATGCGCCTTTCCGCCAGCCTCCCGGTTGTTGTTCCCTCTCTTCTGGCTGCTGAACAAAAATTGGAGAGCCCGACGCTCAAGGCGAGTTTTTAAGTCAGTCATTCTCCTTCCAAGCAGTTTCCTCGTTGTCTCCCCTTCTGTTCCTGTTGCGAAACTAAAAAAGGAGGGCTCCGAGACTCAAGGAAAGTTCTTAATTCAATGATTCACATTCCTGGCAACCTGTTGTTCATTGCTTCCTCTCTTCCTGCTGCTCAACAAAAAAAAAGTTTGTAAACGTTAACCAGGCCTTCTTGAAAGAGGGTGAACATCAGAATCTAAATGCTTTTGACATCGACTAGATGTATTCAAATGGGTGAATTTTTTTTTTGTTCAAGTTGCAAAGGCTTCGGCATTGTTGAAATTCGAGGATATCAAAACACTGTCGAAGTTAGGAAGAATATGTATTTCTTTCTTTAACACAAACGTGCTTTTCTTCAAGATCAAAAAAAACAATCATCATGTCTTTTGAACTTGTAAGGGAATGCTGAGAAACTGCAGATGTTCATGTACGATTACTTTGGGCAGTGAGAAGTCTTATTTGACGCCCTTTTCAGGTTGAGAATATATGTGAGAAGGGAGAAATATTAATTAATGGAAGGCAGACTACTTTGACGTCGAATTCGTCAGAATATGTTCGACTAAAACGCTTATCCTTGCTTATCCTGGTTATGTTGGATCTTGACCCCAACCATTTAGTCTACTTCTATTGCTCCGAGGTTAAAAATAAAACAAAGCCTGACAAGCTGATTACTTTGTTGTCCTTGGAGCACACTGCTCAGTACGACGGTCTCCACCTTCCTTCAAAACAAACAGGACAAAATACGCACCTTAAAGCCACTGTACCTTCTCACACACATACCCTCCAAAAAACAGCATGAACTATTAACGTACATGATATGTTGCATGTTGTCTGTTCTGGATGGAATTGGCAAAATGATACAAAATCAATGTGCACAAAGTGGGTATATATACAGAAGTCATTAAAAACTTAAGGGAGGTTAAAATCCGACATAAAAATATGTATTCTAAGTATATATCAACACGTGCATAGATTACAAGAGCAACCAGCCTTTGTTGAATAATAATAGCACATCAACGTTGACCACTTATTTATCTTATGTCAACTTCTTGTCAAATAACATGAGGAAGGATGTGTGGCATTGGTAAGACTGGTAAAGAGGTTGAAGTAATTAATTTCAGGAATGAACAAATGCTTCATGATGACAACTTGAAAAATCGGAATTGTTTTCCTACACCAAACCTGACATGTTATATTATAGTTTTAAAATGTGTTGCTGGAAAAGCGCAGCAGGTCAGGCATCATTAAAGGAGCAGGAGAATCGACGTTTCCGGCATAAGCCGTTCTTAAGGAAAGCCTGAAGAAGGGTTTATGCCTGAAACGTCGATTCCCCTGCTCCTTTAATGCTGCCTGACCTGATGCTATTTTCTAGCAACACATTTTTAAGCTCTGATCCCCAGCATCTTCAGTCCTCACTTCCTCCATGTTATAATATAGCAACACAAAAATTCAAAATTTTATAAACCAGACCAAACACCGTCAAAAACGTATTAAGAAGACAGCCTGGATCTTAATCTTTTCTTATTCTAAAGAAAAGTGTAAACGTTATGTTCCGAATACAATTTGATTGCTCAACCTACCGGTATAAAACAGCACTTTCATTGATACACAAACGTTCAATTACAGACAAAATTGAAACAATTTAAAAGTGTTGGCACAAAGTAACAGGAACACCACCCCAACCCCCCCCCCTCCCCCCCACCCCCGCCCCACACACACACACACACACATAAACACAGCTTGGCAAAGGCAGATTCAGTAAAATACTTTGTCTCCCATCCTCTGGAAGAGAATCTTAGCTTTTAGGTGTATCAAAGGGAGGAATAACCGCTTCCACACCCAGCTTCAAGACACCAGCAAGCTCCACTGAAGGCTACAGTGAAAGAAAATATCCTGGTTACGTTGGATCTTGACCCCAACCATTTAGTCTACTTCCATTGCTCCGAGGTTAAAAATAAAACAAAGCCTGACAAGCTGATTACTTTGTTGTCCTTGGAGCACACTGCTCAGTACGACGGTCTCCACCTTCCTTCACAACATACATGACAAAATATGCACCTTAAAGCCACTGTAACTTCTCACACACATACCCTCCTAAAAACAGCATGAACTATTAACGTGCAAAAACGGATTTTTTTTTTATCTTAAGCTAAGAATACATATATATCACAGTTACTCTGAGAACGCAGATATACACTACTGCAGTTCATTTCAGGCCATTATTCGTGCAAACAAGCACCTCCATCTTCCTTCACGAAAGTTGAGACAATGTGTCGCCTGTTACCCTCTCTCGAAATGCCACATCTACAGTTTTCAAATTGAATGGCTGCTGTAGGAAGCTTAATCTAAACAGTTTATAATTTTTTTTTCTTACTTTTCTACAACAACTTTAAGCAGTTATAAAGAGAATATACAATTGTCTCATACACATCCTGATAATCGAAATATCGAAATTTTGCAACAACAACAACAAACTCAATGTCTCCTTCTCATCGTGAAATATTTCGGTTGATGATAATTCCATTTTCTGGAAAAGAAAACAATAGGTATTTAGATCTTCTTACTGTCTTTTTGCATGGAACCTTCGTTCATATTGTATTTTAGCATGCACTCAATCTACTTTTGAACCTGTGTCAACTATAGAGGGTAAACTCTGTAAGAATATTGCTTGAGTGAAACAGCATTTCTTACATCTGCATCATGCATAATTAGATGAGCCTTTCCCAGAATTGGCTCGTTGACCAATTTAATTTGAAGAATATCCGATTCAAATCATATGAACTTGATTCTTTTTTCTATATTGCAACCAGTAATACATTCTCCTCCTGCTTTCCTTCACTATCAAAATTCAAATGAAGTGCGTTTCTGGCACTCTCATCAAATAATTCGCCTCAGTCATTTGCTTTTGATTTTATCAGGCCCACTATCCATTGTTTTTTTAAAAGTTTACTTACTAGTGGAATTAACGGTAACACTTTCTCATCACTAGCAAAATTGTAAATGTTTGATTTCTTGCCTGTTTTCTGCTTCACGATATGCTCTGCTATTTTTAAATGTAGTCTAGCAACTTCAGCTGTTGTATTTGTTTGTTCCATAAACCTTGACATGTCGCCCAAATTCACTGCACTGTGCTCTGACTCACTAACTTCTGCCTCGTTGATTTTAGTGGTCTTCTCCCTTCATGCCCAGAAAAGCTCACATAAATGTACTTAACTTGATAGATGCATTTGCCACATCCCTAATTGCAAAACGTACAAATGGAATTCGTTTCTCACAATCCTCTGCGTAATCTTTACTAGAACGATCAAAAAAGGTATTTTAATTTTAATGTCGCTGTTCTCATGCTCCATGATACACATGGATTTGAATTGTTTTATTCCTAAACTATCCATAAATTCCTTGAATAACTTAAATGGAAAACTTGACCCTTCATAACATTGAATATCTGTCAGTAGCCCCTATCTCGTAAAGTAAACTGCAATAACTCTTCTACAATTCTTTAGCCATGATCCCACTTAAGGAACTGGCTTCTGGTAATGGCAAAGATGCACCTATTATGGCCATCATATACTGACGAATTCTTTTTGTGAGGAGTACTTTGCACTTATTTAAGACTATTGAAGAAAGTTCTGCAAGTGAGAAAATGGATATTAAGCATGCTGCTTTTATCACTGTGTAAGGGTCTCAAAATACTTGAACGTATGATATTTCGAGCAAACCGTAATATACTCCAAGCAATCAAAACGTTTGTATTTCTTAGCTTGAGTTTTCCTTAGTCCCAAATGCCATCCTACTGGTACTGCATGTGCTACGTGCAACACTTTCTTTCCGCAACTCACTAAACTGATGAACCACTGTTTGAGTATGGAAAAACTCCATTTCCTCTTCAAGGTGTCATTTCAATGAGAGAAGCATTGAAGCATACAATCGGCTGCTTCTGGTTGTCTTGTTCATTTAACTGCTTTTGTTGTTCCTCTTTCTCTCGTAATTCAGCTAATTACTCAGAACTGGAGGCATTCACTTTGCACTCCAAACTTTTCTTTTTAATACAAAAACATAAAATGGATGTAAGTTTGCTCGCTGAGCTGGAAGTTTTGTTTTCAGACGTTTCCTCACCAAAAGGCAACATTATCAGTGAGCCTCTGGTGAAGCACTGGTGATATGACCGGCAGTTTATTTAAGTCTTAAAGGTTTCCGTGGATTGGTGGCGTCCTTTCCTGTGATGATGTCACTGTCCTTTTTTTACGGGTTGGTAAATGGGATCCAATTTTCTGTTTGGAATGCAATGCTTCGAGGAAATCTCGTGTCCATCACTGTTTGACTTGTCCTAGAATTGATGTTTTGCCCCAGCCGAAGTGATGTCTTCCTCGTCTGTTTGTAAAGATACTACTGAGAGTCGGTGCATCCAGAACCTTAATCTGAGCTACAACTTTTCTCAAAACTCATTAAAAAGATCAATCAAACATAGCTTGTGAGAAGTAAACACTAACTTCTTTTCTTATTATTTGTCTTCTGTTTCCAACTGTGACTTTGTGACCTTTTCTTACCATACAATCGGGAAAAGTCTCAGCATATGTGCCCTGTGAGATATCAGTTCCCTGATTTGAAACGGTGTTTTCAACCACAGCTGCATTATTCCCACCTCTGTTACTCCTAAAACCACATTACCACATGTTCCCAGATTTTCCAACCTCATGACATAAGAGGACAGCATGGATTTCGAATATTACCAGTCCTTTTCTGTCAATAATCTTTCTGAATTGCAAATCACCGCTTCTCCCACCATTTAAAATTGATTTTCTCCAGTATCTCTTCAAATCTTAATTTCTTTCCCTGCTCATCCTGAAAGACTCGAGGAATATTTACTTACATAAGTAAATGTTCTGAAGAGTTCCAGCATTTTCTTCTTAACAAACCCCTCATCGTGTATTATATTCTCTTACCGCTTTTAAGCTTCCACTGTGCTTTCCTTTACCACTTCAACAAAATTCACTGACTACCCAGTTTTCTTCCAGACGACTTCACAATGTATTTGTTTTTGTAAACTACGAGAATTGCGAATCAATGTGGGCTGTTTTATTGCATTGAACACACCTGAGCTTACTCTTACTTGCCTTTCATCCTCATGGTTTTTCGTTTTAACCTGGGACGAAGTATTTTTCCTATTTTCAGTGCGATCGCCTTTTCACTTAACACTGAGGATTTTCATTTCCCCAACTTGTATCCATCACAGATTAAAGTGGTTATCTAACCTATGGTGTACGAAGCAATTCCTAAACATCTGCCTTTCCTACAGCCAATCTTGCAGTCTTAACTGCCTGTTCTTTCACTCAAGTTCTCAGTACTTCAGGAAGTGAGGTTTTGAACATTTACAGGGTAATCATCACGAACAGCGTCATAGTTTTGTTCCTTTCTTCAATGTCTTTTAGCGAACAATCAAAATTTCTTAGGTCCAACCTTTCAAGTTCTATGCAAGTTTGACTAGGATCCATTCTTCGATCTCTAAAACGTTGTCTGCAACCTTCTAATCCTAGCTCAAATGCACTTTAGATTTTTTTTTTACCTTATGGATATTTCAACCCACGTCTCTTCGTCCCTTACTGTTGAAAGAAAATTATTCAGGTGTATCGTTACTTTCAGGAAAATAAGAATTGTTAACAATGTTTCCTCGCATACTCGCATTTTAATATAACAATTAGTTATAGATACATCCTCTGATTGTGATAGCACTACCCAGTTTGGATTAACACCATCCACGTGGTAAAAAGTGATTCCATTTGTTCCTAAGCTTTGACAAATGAACTGAAAAATGGATTCTACATCCTTTACATCGAACTTTGACAACTCTTTGTCACAGGGGTTTTTCTCCATCGCTGTTCACCGCTACCTCTGCCCTTTCAAATTTGAGTGTTCAGAAATTCAGCATCTCTCTCTTTCTACCTCTGCTCTGCTCAGGCTTTCCTTTCCTTTTCTTTTTTCCAGTGAGATATCTATGAGATGAATTTTGCGACCAAGGCAAAAACACATTCTGCCTAATGTAACGAAGTATAAAAAGTTTGATAATTATGTTTCCAGTTTTAAGTCAGATATATGTCTTGTACATCTCAACCATTATTGGACTTGAAAAACAAGCCAACCATTCGTCTGTTCACAACAAATTATACTTAAACCGCCCTTGTTTTCAAAGATCAGAACATATTGTTCTATATTAAATCTGCTTGGTGAATCAGCAGCATCAGTAAACAATCTAGAGTCAAACATGAGGGGCAGTGAAAACAAACGTAAGATTATTAGTTGTTGTATTTTGCTCGAATAACATTGGCTTTTTCAACCCACGTCTCTTATTCCCCTGCTGTTGAATGAAAATTATTCAGGTGTATCGTTACTTTCAGTAAAGTAAGAATTGTTAACAACGTCTCCTCGTATACTCGCATTTTATTATAACAAATAGTGGTGACTGGTTTATTTTAATTTGAACAATACCCTTAGTTGTTCATTTGTGCTTTTACGATAAAGACCTACAGACCAGTTAGAGTTGTATTAGCTAAACTTTCAGAAAAATGCTCCTTATCCAGAATGAATTTGTTTCCATTTGAAAGTGGTGTTCATTTAGCTGTCTAGATTATTACTAGCTTTTTTTTGTAATAGCAGTCAAGAGATGTGTTACTACGGGGCCATTATTCATTCATATTTATTGGCAATATTTAAACGTCATTCATTGCAGTACACAATGAATATGTCACCAAAGAACGTCAACAAAATTAACTAATTAAGAGTAATATGTAGACCCTTCGACTTTGAAAAAGGTTATTAGTGTGCATGTACAATTTGCTTCAGTATTTACAGGCAGGGAAGGAAATATGTCAAGGACAGAATTGCCCAATATTGACAAAGCGTGAAAAGAGGCAATGTTAGAAAGCTTTGAAATATAGAGGAAAATATGTTCTAAATTGTACTTAATAGCATGAATTTATTTGCGAGAATCATGTAAGAGGACATGATTGACTCAAAGAAAATAAATTATCTTTGAAGTAAAAAAAAGCAAACAGTTGTTGTTGTTTTTTCTTCCAAGCACCAAACCCACAAGTCAATCGACTTACTTCTGGAAGAGCATAAATGATATTTCAAGAAAATATATATATAGGCATCTTAAACGTAAAACAAAGAAAGAAATAGCAGAATTTGCACAATATAACACGTGTTGTTTACCTTTACTGCTAATTTGATTTGTTTTTCTTCACAATTGGGGTGAGCATTTGCATTTATTCAATGAAAATTTATAACTGCATAACGTTCCCTGGAGGTCATAGGCATCAGTGATACTTTTCTTATTCAGACTGAGCGGTAGTAAAATAACCGGCCCTTTTTTTTTAAGTTTGTCGATGGGATTGTGCACAACCATTATTTTTGTCATTTCATTCCTACTAGATGCAGCCTTTTCCTCAATAATTTAGGACATTTACTATAGCAAATTCGTAAGTAAGTTAATCTGTAAACTTGTTTGTTTTTTGTCAATAGACACGGAATTCGCAGGTTAGATAATTGTGCCCATAGGTATATGAAAGCAAGTGCATCTTTCTGAAAAAGGATTTGCACTAAAGTCGAAAAAAATTTTTAAAAGTTGAACTTTGTTGATTCAAAAAGTTTTACTTTTGACATTTTTAATTCGAATACAGTAACTTAAACACATATCAAAAACATGTTTGCAATAGATATCAACTCTACTGTGCATTGTGCAAATGCTCGACATGATAACATCTTCTGTGTATCTGAACAGTATACATCATAAAACATTGAGCAGAGGTACAAAGTAACAAAATACTAAAACAATGTTAAGCACTAATGCCCTTCCTATATTCCACAAGGTCAGTGCACCGTCTCAGAAATAAATAATGAAATGCATTTTTAGCGTGCTAAGTGCAAAAGCAGAGTGAGAAACTGTTGATTTCAACGCCCATAATGTCGCTGTCACATCCTAATTGGCCTCACAATGCACAGGAAGGGAATTATATTTTTTCCAATATCACGACAGAAATTGCAACTGAATAACTGACTGTGAAAATACAATTTTTCAAGACTTGGTAGGATAAGGTGCCAATGGCATTTTTACAATACTTCAAAGCCTGCAATTACACGAGATGACGAGACATGTAAGGATCATTGACAAATGAACAAAGTAATTGTCAATAATTTCACATCAAGGAGATAGAGGTGGGCTCTATTTAAATAATTCAAAGAAACAACGGAATTTTTCCCCCAAATGGAGCAGAGTATGTTTGAAGCCAGAAGTATATTTGAATTTGAAGCTGGTGAAATTGCTGCTTTACTTTATTTTTTAACAATGTGTGAATAACATTAATCTTAATTTCACAAGTCAAGTGGCAGTAAATTATTATTTGCCGGTTGTTGTTTCCTGTGGTAGCAAGGGATGAGCGTTGTGAACAGTACAATAAAAGAAACAGCGTCTAATTGAGTGTAAACGATTACACTTACAAATATTAGTAAAACAGTTGGAGATGGAAAGCATTTTTAGAACATTGAAGCGTAATATATAACTTTTAGGTATTAAATTCCTTGAAAACAATGTAAAACCATTTATTGAAATTTAATAACAGATTTTTGACCTAATGTGTCAGACATTGAGAAATTGTGTCAGTTGTAATAGAATTGAGGACATCATGAATGCTATCGTTTGCAAGTGGATACAATCAACAATGTCCTTCCTGTTGTGAAAAGAAAAGTTAACAGTAAATGTTGGAAAACTTGATGCACCATGAATTCGTAAGAGATGACTCATTCGAATTGCATGCATTTTTCTTTTGCTTACTTCAGAATCAATGTTATTGAAGTACAGATTGCGTACAACATTATCCACGCTTTATTTCAAAAAGGTAGGTATGTAAATTTAAAGTTTTGTTCTGCGAGGCTTCATTTATATCCAGACACTAAACGTTTGCAATCACATCATGTTTATAATGCCATGTGAATGATCTCTTTCCTTAAATATTAATAGATTTGGGAGAGGCTTTTTAAAATTCCAATGAGAATTTTTTTTCCTCACCAGACGCTCTGTGGTCTAATACCTTGCATATCACAACATTCTGGCCAAAATCATTTTACAATTTTGTGCTGCATTTGTAAAATGGTGTACGTCTGTGTACTTGTTTAATCATCTGTTAGAATTTCTGATTCTGCTTGAAAACAATAACCTGTAGAAGTTGTCCGCATCTGTGTCTGTGTATGAACATGCATGTATGTGCACATATGTGTGTGCATTATTTCAGATTTCATAAAAGCACAATTTTTAGTTTTACTTTGAATGTTAATACTGTCGTTCTAAAATAAAGCTAGATGTTGTCTAATGATAAATTCGGAATAAAAAACAGGATTGACACAGATAATAACTTAAGCAATGCTTTAAAGTTAGAACAAGTAACGGAAATGAAATCTTCACACACAAAATATTTGCTTTTACTTTCCTATTAATTACACAACAGATAACGTTAAAATAAAACAGATTACAGTGATGTCTCATCGATTAGGACTAGTTCAACGTTGTTTTTTAATCTTTTTAAATTTGGTGTGACAATACATTAGTGATCTTCTATTGAAAGGAAATCTTTCTTTTCACCTCAATTTTAAGTTCATTAAGTGGAAAAATATACAGCAGGTAGTTTGTCACCGAAGATCTATTGACTTCTCTCAAATCACAGTGTAACAGAAAATAGTTGCCTTATGTACTCCATAGACATCTTTTCCACATTCCTGTGAATAAATTCAACTCACTGTTCAGGCATGTTTAGTAATATCCAAGTAGCCATTATTCAATTCCTTGATTTGATATTTTTCTTTCCCCAGTGTAACATTTAAATGAAAAAGTAGTGATACCAAGGGAGTATCAACGACCAAGGGAGTCGTTGATTTGACATGGAATTTATTTTGGAACAAATTCACGGCCTTAATAATATTCAATGGATATATATGAAAAGATGATCAACTGTATTGTGTCTATGTGCACGTGTGTGTGTGTGTGCCTGTGAGTATGTGTTTTGATTTTATGTGATGTATTATATTCACATGTGTCGATATATAGTGAGAAGTATTGTTTTATGTGCCAACGTAGCAAATCATTTCTTAGTTAAAACCATCAGAGACATAGAAAAGAATGCATAATATACCGTTACAGTTCCAAAGAAGGGACGGAGAAAGATCAACTCTAATATACATCACGTCAGTTCATAAGCCAAATACCAGCGGGGAAGAAGTTGTCCTTGAATATTATCCAAGTGGTATTTATATAAGGTTAAAAATCAACTTCAGGGAAGAGTGAATTGTCGAAAGGCTGATTGCTGTATATTCAGCTTGAATATATATTGGCAGGAAAATAGGTTAGGCTCTCCTATAACCAAAATGCGAGCTAGTCAAAAGCTGTACTTTAATAGAACATTTTTCTTCAATGATTGATGACTTATTAATTTTGTTCGGATAATTGGTGTGAATGTTATACAGTGTAATGCATTGTTATGTGACCCACTGTGGAAAGAGAACAAATAAGTGTAATGCGTCAAATGTTCCTGCACAGTTAATAGACAATAGACAATAAGTGCAGGAGTAGGCCATTCTTCGCTTCGAGCCTGCACCGCCATTCAACACAATCATGGCTGATCATCCCTAATCAATATCCTGTTCCTGCCTTATCTTCTTAACCCTTTATTCCACAATCCTTGAGAGTTCTATCCAACTCTTTCTTAAATGAATCCAGAGACTGGGCCTCCGCTGTCCTCTGGGCATTCCACACAGCCACCACTCTCTCGGTGAAGAGGTTTCTCCTCATCTCTGTCCTAAATGGTCTATCCCGTATTTTTAAGCTTGTCCTCTGTTTCGGGACTCACCCATCAGTGGAAACATGTTTCCTGCCTCTAGAGCGTCCAATCCTTTAATTATCTTATATATCTCATTCATATCCCCTCTCAGTCTTCTAAACTCAAGAGTATACAAGCCCAGTCGCTCCAGTCTTTCAGTGTAAGGTAATCCCGCCATTCCAGGAATTGACCTCGTGTTAATCCCGCCATTCCAGGAATTGACCTTTTGCAAATATAACTCACTTCCAACTTTTTAAAAATTTATTTGCATATGAAAAGCTGAAACTACAAATGCTATCACGTTACGTTTTTCCAAAGATCTACAATGTCTAACATATTGCATTTTTTTCCTCAATTCTGTATAGTTATCTTGCCTTAAACTAACGATGTAAATGTATTTTAGGAATCTTACACAACAAATACTAAAATGTGCGGCACATCTGGTACCAAATGTGAATGCAGAAATGCAGTTAATGTTTCCAGTGCAGCATGACTGAGTTTCGAACGTAAGTTATATCTGATTCAAAATATTAACTCTCTAAGCATTCGTGGAATCATGCAGCAGAGATTGAATATTCAGCCCATTCAAATCGCTACAACAGAAACAAAGTCTTAATATGCTTCAATCCTACTTCCCACTATTGGACCATATGCTGTCAAATGATGTGATATTTCAATTGCTCATCCAAGGGTTTTTATTTAAAGGTTTAGAGAATTCCCACCTCAACGGTACTCCGATGCCATTCATTTTCTTGTATCTTTCTCTTCATGTTTTTCCCAAAATACACATCTGCCGTCTGACACATCACTCCTCATCCTTCTCTAATCTAAGATCTTCATTCTAATTGTCAAGAACCAGGCCAATCTTCATATATCCCACACACTCCATCCCATTTATTTTTCATATTATTTGTATCAAAAATGAACCATAGAAAATCAAGACTGATCCTGATACTGGAAAATGACCTTAAGTCATCCAAGCAATTTTCTTTCACCACAGTCTCCCATCACTGAGTAATTTCTTATTGGGTCCAAATATCAAATTACCACTTAGCCTGGATCACCTGGTACATTGGAAAACACTGCTGAAAACCATATGAAATGCATCAGCCTAAAATATATCGTCTAACGAACTGATTACCTCGCCAAAATGTTCCAACAAATATGTTCAGCATGACTCCCACGTACTCTCTTAGCAGGTAATGCCTCAAGTGTTGGGTTCCTGCTGTGATTCTAGTATTTCATTTAGCTTGTTATCACCCAGACCACTCAAAAAAATTTAAGCAGGCAGCTCAGACCAGCAAGTTGCAATTTTTTTTGGTAAATGTACAGTGAAAATTACCCAGATTAAGTTAGTCAGATTGAGTGCTGTTTTTAAAACAGACAAACGGTTATTCAGAAAACTGCACAATGAAAGACAAAGAACAGAATAAAGAACCCCGACAGAACTCCGCCTATCCAAGTAGTCTTAATTATGCTGTTCTGAATACACACAACAACCCCAAAGAGCAAACTCTCTTTAAAAACTAGTACAAATGAAACATATGTTTACAGTTTGAAGTTGAAGGGCAGAAAGAGAGAGAGAGAGAGAGAGAGAGAGAGAGAGAGCTGGGGGGAGTGGGGGTTCCGCCCAGCTCCTTGTTGAACGCCTTACAAAATCGAGACTGAACTAAAACTACTCAACTGGGAGCTGACCACTCCCATTTCATTATGCAGGTCACTTCTAATTCATGACCAATTTGGCCTGACGTCTCATCGCTTACATATAAAGACAAAGGGGTCTCAAAATCCTTTTTGCATCTCTGCATCAAACCAGACTGATCAGAGCCCAGCCCGGTATAATCCCCGTCTGAAAAAAGTCAAGGGCAGAGTTTCGTTGAGCCCAGGAACAGCTTTTTTTAAAAACAGGGATTAGCTGTGTGATAATCCTCATATTAATACTTAAAATAAAGCAATTGCTATTATGTCAAAACGATTTTCCAAACGTGCATTAGGTCTTCTGACTCTTTGACAATACATTGCTATTGTCGAACTTTTTCTGATGTTCAAAAAGAAGATCACACCAAAAGAAAATTGTGATTAGCTGACATTTATTTTCGTATTTCTCAATATATCTTTCCACTGTTTATGACGCATGAACGTGTTTTAATGTGAGTGCTGATATAATAATCAGAAAAAGAATGCATGAAAGCAATGTATTGTTTTCGTTGTTAATATTCCCTAAGTTGATGCTTAATGGAATTTATTCGGAATTACTTCCAGTCAGGCAGGATACATTGGCGTTCTAAATGTATTCATTATGTATATATGATAAAATCGATGCGTGACTTAATGTGAATTTCGGCAATTTGTCTGGACTTCTCACTAATTCAGCCAATTATAAAATAAAAACCGTCTTATCTATCACATGCATGGATATGACATTTTGAAAGGAAAACATTTGAAATTTAAATTAATCAGCTGATGATTTGTGAAAAGGTATTATAAAATCTCCTTGACACAGAATCCGTGGATGCACACTTGTTTATTTGTTTCCAGACATTTCCGGTATTTTCATCAATATATTCTAGCAATGAAACAGTGGAGTCATAGATCTTGCAGTCATACAATGTAAATATAGACCTTTTGGTCAAACTAATCCATTCCAATGAAGTTTCCTACGATAAACTAGCCCCATTTACTTGGCCCATATCCTTCTAAACTATTCCTAATCATGTGCCTTTCAAAATAGCTGTTAAATGGCGGACCTATAACTGCATCTGTTTTACACTCAGAAATGCGAGGCTGTTCTGGCTTAACAGTTGTTGGTTCTGCTGATCATTCTCATACAACTAGTGGCTACGGATTGAGTGTTTAATCGAGGTTTAGCAAGGAATGATGTTGCATTCTTGACAGTACACTAGAGACTGTTAGGTTCCCCCGACTCAGTGTCGCCTCGTGACACTAGGTTTGTGTAGATGTTAGTTGGGGCTCGTTTTTCTGCTTCTTTTCGTGCTTCAATGTTGCACCTCTTGCGGTTGTCTCCACTGCAGTTGGCATATTTTTCTACTGGTCCTGGATTGGTCTCTCCACCAGGTATTATCGCTTGTCGTGGCTCGGGTGATTTTAAAGTGTTTCTGATCACAAACTCTTACAATCATGATGAAACAGAGTTGCTGCCACATAATCGTGCATTTATGTCTTCTGGAGATCAGTGTATTGCTGAGGAGGAGACTGTGTTCGCGACATCTGGTCAGGAAAAGGTTGCCCTTAGAGTTTTTCTTTCGCAATTACGTTGCTCCAAACGTTTGCACTTCTGCAAGTTCTGGCATTGAAATCCCTCAGAAAGATTAATATGTTCACTGCAGGGAACCATGAGAGAGAATGGAGACGATTTTCTCTTTGCTGCTATTTGACTCATCAAGCTTTGTTCCATATGTAGTGAATACTCTGTCAACTGGGTACATACAAGGGTGAATCATGTCAGGACCATTATGTTATTCTAGAGGGGAGTCTTTCAATTGATTCTCTAGATCATTTTCGATGCCAAAGCCGACACATCTGCTTTTACAGAAAAAAAAATGCGTCGTCACCACCTTTATCTCTGCACTGCCCGTCGGCCTTTATGCAACGTTACAATGACAAAATCATTGTGCCTGAGTTTCCGAGAAGCAATGGCAGTGCAACATTCCAGTTTGTCACAGGCAGAACTGTCCATGAAGTTTCTGACATTCGAGACCTCAAGCTTCGTCCTGAACGTATGGCAGTTACCTGGGCTAGAGTTCATTTAAAGCAGGGAAACCTTTGGATACTGGCTACCATGCATGCTTTCTAGAGCAAATTCCTGGTCTAATGATGACAGGGGTCCAAGTTGACTGAAAACCAGGCACATTTGTTTGGTCATGATTGCTTGAGGTGCAGTGCAGAGAAATATTTTAGCGCTGGGCAGCATCTCATAATAGGTTTGTGTCAGGTACGAGCTGAAGAGAGTGGGAGGAAGAATCCAGAACAAGAATGACAGCGCGATTGCTGTCATTGGTAAGTTCATTCTCATTTTGTGATTGTGAAATCACTGGACTGGGGGTGGAAGTTTGTAAGATCACTGGGGGGGGTGTTCACAGAAAAATAATTGAATGGGATGGCCAAGTTTATCAAAGATTATTAAACTGGAGTGTGGGGTTTTATAAATCCTGAACTGGTGGATGTGTAATTTATAAAATTACTGAGTTTCTGGAGTTTATATAAATCACTAGGCTGCGAAACTGTTATCAAATTCCTTGGCTGGGAGCGTTTACAAAAGAACTGAAACTGAATACAGTTGTTTTAAAAAATTATGGGTTGCAATATGTTGCTAATAAGAAAAAAAGCACACTGGGCTTGGGGGATCTTAAAAAAATTACTAGTGTGCGATTGTCATAAAATCACTGCGCTGGAAACACTCTATATAAGCTCTTGACTCGGGCAGTGTAATGTGAGTACAAGGCTGAAGATGTTTAAGAAAACACTGAAACTGCGTTATCATATTTTATGAAGCACTGGGCTGTCGTGTGTTGTATTATTAAAAGAAAAACAAAAACTGCTGAGCATGGAGGATCTTAGAAAATTCATGGTATGTTGTTGTTATAAAGTTACTGGAAGTTATACAAACATTGGACTGGAGGGTCACAAAATTATTGGAGGTTCTAAAAATACTGGATTGTTGAATTATATAAGCACTGGGTTGAAGGGAATGTTATAATATTACTTAGCTTGTGAATTACTAAAAAATGGTTGTGGTTGGATAATCACTGGCCTGGAGGGATTATAGAAACATAGGCCGGTGGTGCTGTTATAATATTATTAGATTTTATAAAATGTTTAGGAAGTTATTATAAACTTATTGAAGGTTAAACGGTGTTATGATTAGAGTTAGGGTTGGATTAAGTGAGTGTTACAAATGTATCACGATAGCATCAGCAGTAACGAGAACCCCAACGAGCAGATGGGTGCTATCCAGGCTGACCAGCCACTGCTAGTCACTATTCCGATTGGCAAAATACCCAGTTCGGAGGTCGACAGGAGATAAGTGTTTATAATTTTGTCCGTAGAGCTGTGTGAGCAGGCAAAGTCGAGCGAAGTATGAGAACGTAATGTGAGCAACATTGTTACCTGAATTGCTAAGATGCAATAGGTAAAAGTGTTAATTAAGCAAAGGTGCACATAATTTGATGATGTGTGGAATACAGCACCAGCGGCAAGTGACTGTGACGGTGATTTGGTGCATACATTTGATATGCTTCAACAGCCTAATAATTAAATATTTTCATTGGAAGTAGGAACTCACCTGGAAACTGAGTATGGACTCTGTGCTCCGGCAGCCACAGATAAAAACATAAAGCATCTGACTTCACAGTGAAATGCGATATGATTTTACTCTGTTGAAGGCTGTTAATGGTCAAAGAGCCTGGAGGATGAACCAGTGTATGTAAATTGTGGCCATTTCTCAACTGATGTCTCAATATATGATTGTAAGGAGCGTCATGAATGTATAGGGCATGTTTGTAGAACTTGGACTTAGTGTTTCAAATATTTCTCGAAGATAAGCGAAGCCTTACAAGTGTAGTTGCGTCCTTAACACCCCAAATGACGTACGTGGGCTGAAGAGGCGATAAGATGACGATATTTGTGTCTAAGTACAAAGAGAAACTCAAATAGTTAGAGTTAAACTATCTATGTGAGACTTGATTCGTGCTTGCAGGTGTCCATGATCTGAGCCTGAGACCATCACAAAATGCTTGAAGGAATCAAGTGACCAGAACCCAAAATTGGACTTTCTAAATTAATTGAGAGCCATAGCCATCAGACCTGATGGAAAATTGGAATGGCTAAATTAAACAGCAGCCAACTGCTATCGGCTGTGGACAACAGTGGGAGTCAATCTTAAAAAGGACGACAAAGGCTCTGGGTAACCAGATACAATGAACTCGAAGCTTACATATTCAAGAAGTACCATTCAGGCAATCTTGCATATTGATATCAGGCCAGTACGTGAAAACATACACTCTCTACCTCCCCAGCAAAGCAACCATAAACTCTGCTGGGGTGGCACGCTGGCTCAGCGGTTAGCACAGCAGCCACACAGAGATAGGGTCCCAGGTTCGGTTCCAGCCTCGGACGACTGTCTGTGTGGGTTTTCTCCCACACTTCAAAAGATGTGCTGGTCAGGTGAATTGAGTCATGCCAAAGGGCAATGACCCCTTAGTTAGGGGTAAATATAGGGTCGGAGAATGGGACTGAGTGGGTTACTCTTCAAAGGATCGGTGTGGACATTTGGGTCGAAGGGTTTACTTCCACACTGTAGGAAATCTAGTCTAAAGGAAAACAAAATACTCGATGCATTGATCCTCGCTTGTGACCCCCTTGGACCAACACCAAAGAGCATTTAGAAAGGTCCAGAGTCCTGAAAGGCATGAAAATACACAACTGGGAATTACATAATAAGTGATGATTCGAAGCAAATATTCACAGCACAATTCACGGAGCAGTTGGAACAAATAGATAGATCATGTAATATCCTCTCTCAGAAGGAAAAAGCTGGATAAAAATTAAATACTGTGGGAATTTGGAAAATGGTCACATGGTGTTTATGAAGGAATATTTTGTTTTCTTGACGTTTTCTTAAATCAGCCACAGTCTTGTTTTGCTCCTTGCAACAAAAATAGATCTTTTTTCGAAATTGAAATGTGGATAACCGCACTTAGGATTTGTAACCTCGGACATCTTGTTGTAGTCAATATATTTGCTGGCCGGTACTGACAAACTTTTTGGCAATTACCAAAATTAAAATGTATACACTAGCGCTACATTGATAGTAAATATATGTAACTTTCAATTGAGTCGGATTATGATGATAATGCGACTTCAAGGGGATAATTTTTATCCTGGCTTTCTTTGAAGAGGTTTTCGAAAAGAGGTCATGAATGCTCCACCAGAGCCACGAGAGTAAATCGTTTGCAAGAACTAGAAGGTTTTTTTTATGGACCAAGAGAGGTAGCTTCAATGGAGTTTGTCAGGCCGTCAGTGAACCATGATTGTGAGTTTTACGTTATCTGTTGCTGTTTGGATCTTGAAGAAATTGAAGCTATTTTCCCCTCTCGCAGTTACAAACAAAAGCTGTGGGAATTGGGGTGGGGAGCGGATGTTTCTCTTCCTGGAACTGGAGTTTTTTTTGTCAGAAAGTCTGTTTTCTGAAACTGTCTTTTACCAAAGGTGTATTTATGGGATTGTTGCTGTATCAAAGAGTTAATTAGTAGTAACAACTGTTTCTCATATTCTGTCAGGTTTTAAAATACTTAATACAATTCGTTATTTCTTCTGATGTAGTTTAACAAGTGAATAAATTACTTGTGTTTTACTTTAAATATGGTAGTTTGATGAATCGAATTGCGTCTGAAATGCAGCAACTTACATGTGCCTTTAAGATACGAAACGTTTACCGTCTCGACTGTCTTGTGAATAATTCGAGGCACTGTGGTTTGATCTATAAAAAGTAGTGGGCTGTTTTCAGGATTAAAATCTCCAATTTCATACTGGGTTTAGGATTATTCTTCACAAAGACAGAAAGAAGAAAATGTTATGTATTTTATTTTGGGTGTTAAATTTGATTGGTATAATTGAGGGGATTTGGTTTGCAGGGAGATTTCTTGCACCCCTTTCAGTCTCAAAGAGTTTTCTCGAGGTGCACGTATACACTTCAGGAGTTTGGGAGAAAGTGAACAAGGGAAAGCTTTTGGATTCGACAAAGCAAAAAATGGCGTTGTGTTCGACCCTCTGTGAAGAAACCGAAACTAATTGTGGTAAATTACAGAGCTGTTATACTTGCCTGAAATGTCGTTGCATTCATTATAATCACTTTAATTTCGATGTCAAATTAATCAGTTTGAATCAGAGGCAAAAACAAGGGAAAAAAGAAGAAGAAAGAATTCTCTTGGCTGAAAAAAAGGAAAGAGTAAAATAAATGAAACAGTATCAATTAAAATTCAAAACCAAGGAAAGATAAAGGGAATGGAACTCCCTAGCAGAGGAAGAGCAAAAACCGAAAGAGTTTAAACTATAATGTGGCAATTCGAGATGAAGATCCATGTAAAAGAGAGGAGGCAAAGGTGGTAGGTCAGCATAGTGAAGAGAATATTGATGACAAGCAAACCCACCATAGCGAACGGCTAGGTGTGACCCTATTTAAATACGTTATTGCATTGCCTAATGTCAATGTTAGGAATATAGAAGCTTTCTTCATTCCATTTGAGAAAGTTGCTAAACCAATAAAATTGATGACTGTGTGACTACTGTGATTCAAAAGTAGTTACTTTGTAGAGCAAGTGAGGTATTCACATCACCATCAGAGGAGATATCTGGGGAATACAATAAGGTGAAATCTATCATCTGAAGTAGCATTTCCGATGATAGAAATAATCAGACAACGTCTTATGGATCTAAGCAGGAACCCTGATCAAAAATACATTGAGCATGAAAGTATCAAACAAAGACACTTTGACAGGTGAATAAGGGCATTAAAACGTGATCAAACGTGATGATTTTTTACAAAAGTGTTTTTTTGGAGGAGTTCAGAAGTTTACTTCTTGACATAGTGAGAACTTATTTGGAACAACAGAAAGATAAAACTGCAAGATTCGCACCAGAGATGGCAGATGACTATGCATTAATTCATGAATCAAAGTTTGACATTATTGTTAGTCTGTGAGGGTTAGTATTTGAGGAAAGAGAAAATCTAAGGTGATACAGTAAATGGGGGTCTCATTGAAGATAAAACAGATAGGTTACCAAAGGGTAAAAAGGAACCTATGGGGGGTAAAGAGAAGTTTAAAAAACTTTCAGATGTTTTCACTGCATTAAAGTAGGCTACATTAAGTCTCTTGATTCAGAAAAAAGAAATACTGGGAAGACAGGCGTGGGAAAGGATGATAAGACCGTGAATTCTGTTCATATCATTTTGAAAATCAGAATGGAAGCTAAAAATCCGAACCGGATTGTATAAACTGACCAGGGGTTGGTTGAGAAGAAACCGATATTCTCATTGATTAATTTACTTGCAATGAAAAGGTTTAATCGCAGATGCGAGGAGAAGGAAGTAAATTAATTAAAATTTCAAAAGATATAGGGGTAAGTCGATTTTTTATGGTGGAGAAGAAGAGATATGTAACTCGAAAGATGTATTGCTTGAAAAAGTGATAATATGTCGACTTCGTTGTGAAAATAGCAATAAATCATTCTATGAAGTAAGTTCGGAGTGTCTAGCAAAAAATGCTGAAGTGGCGTAGATGTAACAGTGAAATTTGCGATTGCAAGAATGCAAGATATCTTTGCCAATAAAATAGCAATATCAGAGACAGCAGTGGTGCTCATGGTGCTTGGAAAGCTAATGGAAAAGATAGACATTTGGGGCGCAACATGAATTATATTATTTTTTCTGACTGTGTGGGAGCAAGATCACAAAGCCAAAGGTTGAAGCAGGCGTGAAAGTAAAAAATAAAGACACTGAACTTGAAGTTAATTTCTCGCAGATAATTTTATATTAAATGGTTGAGAAACAGAACACAAGAACACGTGGATAACCAAATGAATAGTTTTACTTCTGCGAAATTAACTGAGTGACATCAGAACGATGAAAAACTAAAACTGTTGCGTCAATAAGAGTGGAGAGGAGAACAATCTGAGTGTGTACTAGAGTGGTATTATCTTACAAATGATGTGTTGTTGAGGAAATAGACTCCATGAAATGTTCAGATGAATGAGAAATAGGAAGGAGTTCATCAACTTGTAGCAGCTGTGGATTATAGAGAGGAAGTGCCGTGGGTAGCACATGAATTAACAGTAGGGGGTAATTTGTGAGAAATAAAAACTCAAGACAAAAGACAAATTACTTTGTTTCTCCAGATCGGTCATCCATGTCAAGCAATTGTAAATTATCACTGCTAAAGCAGCAATAATACCAGCACTAGCAATACCCATTCCCGTGTTTGAGGTTGCTTTTAACAATAATTTTGCTATGCAAGACCCTGACATCAAACAAAAAGTGGAAATCGGTGTTTGTTGACAATAATGGATCTGTCTATTAGATTAACAGAAGCCAGTTCATTCTGCCATAATGCAGCTGAAAGTTTGTGGAAGCGTCCCACAAAATATTTACAAGACAGGAAATATCCAGAAATACAAATTTTAAATCACAACTATTCAAGGATGCTTTGGCTGGTTAAGTGATAAATTAGTGAAATTCCAATGTGTAGTATCCAAATCGCAGGGAGCATTCGAATGGCAATATCAAAATTTAAAGACTTCTTTAGGCCTTATCGTCAGAGCTGTGCAGAGCTATGAAATAAAGTAATTAAATTTGGAATTCCTGCAAATATGGACGTACCAAATGAACAGAACAAATTAATTTCATTGAATTATTTTTTGATCATGAAGTGAGATGACCACTGAAATTAATTGAACAGAAATACGTGAGTCCGAGCTGAGACACCCTGTCAAATTAGAAATAAAGACGCAACAGAACAGGTGAAATTACTCGAATACATTTTTTAAAAGCACAACATGTGATGAAGCAAGAAGAAAACTAGAAGTCAAAAAATTGCAATTCTGTGAGTCAAGTACAACTATTCGTTTCAGTAATTGGAAAACATTTAAAAACAAGGTTTAGTTGACCTTGTGAGAAATAAAGCTCACACACTGCAATAATTTCAGTCCGAGACAAGATCTGAATCAGCAGAGCTCTTTATTTCACACTTGCAAGTGGGTGTGATGTCCACAAGGCAGGGACAAAACACACACCGAATTCAACAAATACTCGATATTTATACAATTTGGTTACCACATATTTTTTCCTTATTTCATTGTTTCCCCCCCCCCCCCCCCCCCCCCCCCCCCCCGTTTACATCCTCCACTTCCCTGAGACCCTCCTGCTTATCTCCTGTCTTATCCGGTCTTGTCTGTGAAAAACATGCTCATTCCTATTCTCAGGGCTGTTTGCCCTTTGCCTGCTTCCCTAACCATAATTTACTCCTTCCATTGGTGCTGCTCCTCTCAGCATCTTACTTTTAAGACTCGTTTAATTGTGGTTTTGTTCCTCTTTCTGTAAAAGTGGGAAACAGATGTTTATACAGGCATATTGAGTTTAACTGTCTGTTTTCAAAGCATCTTATCACGAAGCCCTTCTAAATGGCTTTACCATTTGTTACATCCTTAGCAAACCAATTGGTATTTCCTCCACAGAGTTCACATTCTTGTTGACTCAGCTCCTGGCTGAAACAATTGCACACTGATGGAGTTCATTTATTTTTTATATAATGAATTTCAGAATTGCAGAAGAAACATAAATTTCCTCTATCCCACAACCTTAGCAAATCGAAAGGGACTTAATTGAGGTGAAATATTTCTTAAGAGCGCCAGATAGATTGAAATCATGTGAATATGCTCAAAAGGGATTTTGGTAGGGAAGGAACGCAAAAGGAAAATTGGTTACTATACAGATTGAAGAATCAAATGCATATCATTCTTATTTGGAAATTTTTCAAATTCAATTGCTCAATGAGGAAGTTCTCAATGATTGTTAAAAACTATTGATTCACATTCCAGTGGAATATGGAAATGACCTGAAAGACTTAAAAGAATCACATAAACAATATGTTGCAATCAGCTGTGAACAAAGAATTCCACAAAAGAAAAAAGTTAATTTTGCTGATCCGTTTTGAAGCTTTCCACCATCGTTTTACCTTCGCCCAGAATAGTTTGGAAGCTATATCACTGACAGTAATTGAAGAAGAGATAGGCAGATGTTTGACATATGAAGGATTTGAGGACCATGGCAGAAAAGTAGCATTAAGGCCTGCAAAAATGAGGCACGAGCTTTGAGAACAGTTTGAATTCTCACACTTCTATGATCATTGCAAACTCCTGATATTTAAAGAATCTTGATATAATATTAAAACAGGAAATAGGAGCAAATGTTAGCTGCTCTCTAAGATCGTTGCACGTTTTCTCCCAGTCTCAATACTGCTCTTGTGCCATAGCTCTGAATTCCTTGATATGTCAACATCTATCTACATCTTCTTCAAAAGCGTCCTGTGATCTAACTGCAAAAAAAGTTCTGGGCATAGAATTCCAGGCATGCACTACCCGGGTTCAATTCCCGACTCAGGCGACTGACTGTGTGGAGTTTGCACGTTCTCCCCGTGTCAGCGTGGGTTTCCACCGGGTGCTCCAGTTTCCTCCCACAGTCCAAACATGTGCAGGTCAGGTGAATTGGCCACGCTAAATTGCCCGTAGTGTTAGGTACGGGGTGAATGTAGGGGTATGTGTGGGTTTCGCTTTGGTGGGTCGGTGTGGACTTGTTGGTCAGAAGGGCCTGTTTCCACATTGTAAGTCTAATCTAATCTAAGAGGAGCAAAAGTATTTCCCCTAGGGTGGGGTAGTCAAAAACCTGAAGCCTAAACTTAAAAGTGAGAAGTGAAATATTAAAAAGGGTTCTGAAGGGCAACCTTTTTTTCGAATACATGGTGTTTCGTGCATAAAATGATCGGCCAGACGAAGTGGTAGATGCAGATACAACATTTAAAAGACATTTACATGGAATATGAATGGTAAAGGTTTAGAGGGATTAGCGTCAAATGCAAGCAAATAGGACTAGCTTACCTTGGATCCTTCGTCAGCATGCACAAAAAGGTTTTATTTCCGTGATGTATTACTGCAAGTACTAATCTAATTGTGCATTATATAGACATTTGGAAATGCTGTTCCAATTAATGAACATGCTTATAGACGCAAAACTTCTTAGTTTGGCATAGGTTCAAAAAGAGATTAAAAACGTTCTCAAAGACAAAATAATTAAAGTGAGTTGCAACGAATGGAGCTCACTGATAATGGTGGTGATAAAACGATGTGGCACCCAATGATTACGTGTGGAGTATGTGTTAAACGTCAATGTCGTTTCTAAATCTGATTTGTATCCTATTTCACGTTTGCAAAACTGTATTGAAAAAGTAGGACAAGCAAACTTACTCAGGGGACACTTTTTCCATTTTTTTTCACAAGGATGAAGGCAATTTCGGCTTCATGACACTGAATAATCTGTGACAGGGCAAATGTAAGTCATTCAGTATGAAAAATGAACCAGCCACATTTCAAACACTAATCAAAAAAAGTCATTTCTGGATTTTTTCAGTTGTAGTGCACATCAATGACCTGGTGATTTTCTCTTTCGCAGAAGTAACATTTGGCGCTTTTTTTGAATTCACGAAGCAAATTTGGGAGGTGGGCTTGATGGTAAACCTGGATGATAATGAGTTTGCGAAAGTCTAAGGCACAATTTTGTGTCATGTCATTGGATCTGGAGAGACGTCTACGACATATGAAAACAAAAGTTAATTGGAGAGTTTCCCATACCATCAACGAAGGTGGCAGTACTGCAAATTTTGCGATTGAACGAATTTATCAGAAGTTCATAAAGAATATCAGGAGTGAAGAAACTCTCAATTGGTCAAAGAAATCTAAGAAGGCATTTGACATCCGGAAACGTGTGTCAACCCACTGATTCAGTGTCCATTACACCTAAGCATGCAAAGCCATTAATGTTAGCTAGTAATGTGGTTCGGTACTATACACTGGCAACAAGACGACTAGGGGATAGAGAGAACAATTTGTTACTTTTACGGAAAATTGAGTCAATAATGAAAAATATTTCATTACTGAATAAGGGACATTGAGCGTAGTGCTAGTGTTGCAACATTTTTAACATTTAATTTGCCAGTGATGTGCCTGAGACAAATATACATACTGACGTATGCACTTTGAAGGTATTGGATAAGTTTAAGGACATAATATTACTGACTGTTTGCAAGGACTTTATTGCTGTGTCTATTCAATTTGAAAATTATGAATATGGCAGGGTGAGAGAGCACAATTGCTGGTATTTTCTCACACCTTTGATAAATAAAGAGAGATGTGCTTGCTGGCAGAAAATAAAATGGACTGAAATGTAGTAGTGAATGTTCGCATGCTTGTTGTCAAGATAATATGCACGCATTGTGTAGTCATACTGTGACACTAGATTTTTTTTTAAAAAAAATTTAATTGAAGCCTTCGTTGGATATTAAATATTCTAAATTTTAAGAGGGTACATTTACTGATAATCTAGCTCTCAGAGGCTATTTTGCCCAGAGTTCATTAGAAGGCAGGGTGAAGGGAGAGGTGCAAAGCAATTGAATTGAGTCACTCGAATAAACACGTTGTTAGGCCGTGATATTTTTAATGGAACATTACAAGCACAATAGATTAAATTAGTGTGGAAATGATTACACAGAAGCTGGATTTTTAGTTGTCAGTTTTTAACAGTTGCTGTTGGAGACTGGAAGAAGTGGAAGGTATTTCACCCTCTCATAGTTACAACCAAATGCTAGGGGTTCCCTTTCTGCTACTCGACTTTGACGTCAGGAAATCGATTTTATGAATTTGCCTTTCACTAAGGGTATGTTTATGGGATGTCACTATATCAGAATGCAGCTAGTCCGTCAATTGTTCTATTCCCATTTCCAAAGTAGTTAAATTATTCCAACTGCTTTTCTTCTTTTGTTGTATTTTGACATTATGGATTGATAAATAGCTTTTTTTTATTTCAATCTGTAGTTTGACCAGTCACATTACATCTGGAATGCACCACCTTACCTTTCATTTAAAGTAAGAAAATAATAGGTTTGGGACTACCTTTGGATTGCTTTGAGAATGTTTTATCTGCTCCATAACAGGATAAATTATGTCTTGTTGAAAGTGGCTATTTGATTGAACTTGTGAAGGTGTACTGTTACCTGCCACTTTTTAATCCAAACCTCAGCATTGTCTAGGTCTTGCCGTATATGGAGATGGCACGCTCAATACCTGATGTGTCATTTAATTAAATGAAATTTGTGTCTTATCAACCATATTTGCTACATCCGCCATAGTAAAGCTGCGTGTTTGAAATAGCAAATGGCAAATTACTAAAGTAAGAGTAGAGTAGATTAAGCAGGAGTATATTAAGCTACTGAACTCGTGCTGTGTTGTTCTAATATTGAAGGAAATCACATTCAATGTATTCACCACAACTGGTATCATTGCAGAAATCCCTCAAAATTCAAAAGTAATCTTCCCTCCATTTACACACGTCCACTGAGGTGATGTAATTTCCGTGCTTGTTCTAATTGCTAATAACTCGGAAATATGCTCTTGACTTTGTCGATGTTTGGCCCAAGAGAAAACGGGTGGCTTTGATTGAAATGCATCTAAGCTGAAGAAGCTCGTACAACCCAAAATGATAACAATGATAAGGAATTTGCAGTAATGTTTATAATACTTACAAAAACAATTACTGTGTCAGTAGTTCTGTTCTTTGAAAATCTTAAAGTTAACAATTAAAATGTAAGGGAAATGATTTAGTGCAAATATGTCGTTGTCACTATAATTTGACGATATTTCTTGAAATTTCCTTGTTCCAGATGTTCTCATTTAGTATATGTCAATTTGTAATACAATATATTTACGGTTCCCAACAATCACTTATCATGTTAAAGGGGTTCACAACAGAACATGTGCTTGCAAATCAAGTGAAATCGAAGTGGATACACATTGCAAAATATTGCACTGCTGCAGTGCATAATATATAACTTGTTGTTTGTCTCTCACAGCAAAATACTTGTCGGTAATATGCCTTTAAAGCTAAGTTATCACTGTTCATTTCTGATACAGTGGTTTTCTTTGTATTTCCTCCTTATGCCGCCTTATGTTTCGCATTCAATTCACGTTTCGTTTTTATTTTCATCAAAGAAAGAGACAATGGTGGAATATATCAAAACTCAGAGAAATATGGGGTATGGAGCGATGCAGCATATACTTAGACTGATTGACTATCCTGACACCAAGATCTCCTGGCCGCAGATTCCCAACGATGCTCAAAAGGTGCAGTATTAACGCTCTCTACTGCTTGTTTCAACTTTTAAGCATTCAAGTTACAAACGTTGTTTTCTAGTCATGCAAACTAGTCATTATGAGGGCGCTGATGGTGCCGTGAAAGTGTCCCTACTTATAATTCAAAAGCACTGTGTACATGTAGACTTCTTTCTGAGGTGATTAATAAACCCGATCAAGCAAAATAATGAATGGCTTCTATGCAGCTCAAGTCACTGTGAGCCACAAACGATGCCTGTGTCTGAAAGCGGGTGCCAACATCTCCACAACCTTCCATGACAGTAGCAACGAACACCTTTTGCCCAATAAAATTGGCATTGGTGATTTAATATAGAGCAGAGAATGTTTCTTATATTACAAAGGATTGGGGCAATGCTGAAGAATGGCAGATGGGTTCAAATCTGTGCTTGAATCTATTTTGATGATTTGTTTTGGTATTTGTTTCTATATAACCAAACTGCATGCAACATTATATGATTTGCCTATAAATACGCCTGATGAAGGTCAAAATGAAATACTTGTGATTAAAAATTTCTCTAACTGCTACAGACACAAATGATACAACTTCATATAGTTACAATGGACAGAACAAAGATTTACACTCTCAAGTGTCTCTTTGCAAGTTTTATTGTGTCTGTTCTACTAATCTCCCTTTTCTGCAGAACTATACTGCAATGAAAATAAGATCTTAAGGTATACAACTTGCCAATCCCAATGACTTAGGCCATTCCTATTCTTTGCTGTCAATTAAGTATACAGTTACGACTAAAAAGCAACTTGTACATCTCTTTCACGTGAGAATTCCCAGATCTAAAGAAAAAAACCACTTAAACCTTGAAGTATCCGAAGCATATGACAACTTAACAACAGAATTATTGTAATAAAACGAAATAGTTATTCGGATGTAGTGAAGACAGGAAATAACCAAATTGCCAAAATTACTTAATTAATGGAATGCAAGCATCGAAGATAAACACCGACATTTTTTTTTAAAAAATGCTATATGAACACTAAGCAAACCAGCAGTAAAAGTGCAATCAGTCAAATGGGGACACTCATTGTGAGATTTCCTCAAAGGGAAAAACGCGTGGGCGAGGTATTGATTGAAGGCATCTTGCCTTTGTTACAGATATATAAAAAAAAACCAACATTCTGCCGATATGCCATTCTGCCATTCTGCCAGTTTAAAAACAAGAAATCTAAAGTAATGTCATGACCAAAAATATTTGCGATGTTCGAAAAAGAAGTTGTTCCAATAAACATTCCAATCCGGACATGCAAGGTAATCATGACTGAGGCAGGTGACTAGACCAATATAAAGTACTTCATGTGACTTGATGCTTGCAATTGTCACAAGATGAGAACATTTTTCAACGTTGCTTTGGAACAGTGTGACGACTGTAGTCAGGGTGAACAGTATGAACATGGAATGGGAAGACGGTGAAATAGAGGAACTATATTATATGTGCAGTCTCTTGAGAGGGTAGATATTTTTTACCATGGAGAAAAGAGAGAGTCCAGACACTTGTCCAGTATTCAGGACGAGGAGACATGTAGGCCTCAGAGAAATGTAGATTCAGAAGGGGACGATTCATATATGATGTTTCTTGTAAGTGGAACAATTTACTGAAGAACAGAAAATTGTGTCTACCTGGTCAATTTGAAACGCGAGGAACCACGTCAGGAAGTATGAAAACATTTGAAAAATTACCTGAGCCATTTCTAAATAGAACTAGGTTACTACAGGGGAATTATTGCATGATCAAACATTGGATCAAATGAAATTCGTCATGTTTCACGGCATCCTCTCGCAATACTGGGGAGATCATTGGAGTGCAATGTTGTGATGTGCCATGCCAAAACGATGCAGAGAACAACTTCGGAATCAGAGACAAAATTAGGAAATTAGACGTGACTTTAAGTGAAACGATAGTTGCAAGAAATCAAAGAGTAGTGACTGGGCACGAGAAAAATCCTTCCTAAGGAAAGATAAATAGAACGTGACAGATAGGAAAAGAAGCAAACACAATCATAAGTATAAATCATCGGATCAGTCATATAGTTGCAAATATATCCACCTTGATGCACACAGAATCTAAATAATATAAGTGACCTGTTAATGCAAGCATGAACAAACAACTACACTCTGATTATAAACACAGAGTCATGGCTCCAAGATGACTTTACTTACATCAGGTTATAGAGAGGTGCACGGCAGTGAGACAAAAAAGGGAGATGTTGAATGTGTGAAATGAATAATTACTGATGGTGTTATCTCAACAGACATTAAAGTCCGAATTTGAGCGTGTGATAACATTGAAGAGGTTTCAATCGAAATAAGAAAGGTTAAAAGCAATAATTTAATCGTGTGAATGATTCAAAGGTCCCGTATGAAATAACAAGAAAAAATGAGGATCAATGAATAGCTGAGTTGTTACAAAATTGTTAGGGCATAAATCATTGTTGGTTTAATTTATTTAGAGACAGGAAACATCAGATGAGGAATAGTTGCCAAGCGAGGAATACTATATTTGTGATAGTTACTTACAATATTTAGTTAGCAGTCAAATAGGAAACAGGTTAACATAGAATGAAAGAAAATGAATGAAGAATTGTGGATGAGGGAAACTTGAAACAACAAAAAAATGGAAATTGCTGTAAAGATCCACTACATTGGCATCCTCGCTGGACAAACCACAGTCAGTGTTGCACGACTAGTTATGTCAAGTGCTTGTGTATTATATGAACTTTCGAAGAAATAATTTTGCATTTATTTGAAAAAACAAAAGACCTCAAGGCGAGAGTAAATATGCACGCAATTAAGTTCTTCTTCATGTTTGGGGAATATATAGAATCTCGCACAATATTTAAAAATAAGGGGAATTCCACGTGGGACAAAGATTTGGTGTTCACATTTTTTTAGAGAGGATGGTGCAACTTTGGATTTCCTTTCTGCAGAGGGTGGTGCAAGAAATTCTTTTGAGTGCGTATAACACAGAGCCAGAGAGATTATCTTGCCAGTGATGACCAGCATTATTGTATTGAACTGAGTAAAAGATATTGAAGTATTTGCTCAGCCATGTTCATTGGGAATAATACAGCTGTGCTGATGTGTTAAATGTAGCACCTACATTCTTTTGTACCCCAGCTGCCACGCTTTCAAATTTTCCTGGTCCATGTCCTTATTTGTAACTGCTGCATATTTTAAACTGTTCTATGCTAAAAGCCTTTCGTGAAATAAGAAGATGAGGCTAAAATAGTAGCGACAACATTCTCGTCAACATGTATCTGCTGGTTTGAAAATTGATCAACTGAAGATTTAGTGAAGAAAAACGTGATTTAAAATGTGCAAACAAATTCCTGAATGGTGGGAAAGGCAAGTGTTGCTTAATATCATTGATTTCAGGCGGGGAAATTTGTTAACAATGTGGTCATAAATTCTGTAAATGCAGTTGAAAAGTGTCAGCATGGACTGAAATTTCTAGGGCACTGTATATAGGAAGTGAATAGTAATCTATTTGTTTACTGTTGCCACAATTTCTTTTGTAATTATGGTTTAATTAATGCTTATCTTGTTCATTCATCTTCCAAATTTGTTCCATATTTCAATTTTTAACATACTGAACAATTTTTCTTCGCAAACGTATTTGATAAATGAAATACAATCACACACTATTGTAGGTCCAGTCATATGCAAGCAAAATTTGCTGCTGGGAGACTGAATTATGAAATTTGATTACAAATTATGAGTAATGTATAATTTGCTTTTGAAGACATAAAGCTCTGTATAGTGGAAACGCCAACAAAAGAACGCTTGCTCCGTGTTGAGATGTAGGATTATTCGTGGATATATTGGAATGTCTTCATAAAACATCTGCACAGCTATATCACAATGGCCTGCATGCTGAATTACACGAGGTAGTCTAGTTGGGGACTTCTGAATTCTCTACACGTTATTCAGAGAAAAAAAATGTAGTATGGTAAATGAGATGAACGATTTAAGTTGTGTAAGGAAGAGGGAAGAGATGCAGGTTTCCTTTGGAGCAGAGAAGGTTGTGCTGAGACATAGTTAAATATGTCCAGTAACCAATTTTAAATCTAAATTTTGAGGAAAGCGTTTGATTGGGCAAAAAGAGGCTGCAATCTGAAAATGTGTCTTTATATTTGATCTTTATCTGCAAATTATACCTGGGAATATTTAACAGTTCCAGTGATAATATTGTGAATTTGCTGGCAGCATTAAAATTATACCACATAATGTGTCAACACATAAATAATTTTCATCAATCTAACTTGAAATTAAGACAACTGAGACAAAGTATCGTGGTGGTAGTGTGCAGAAAGATTAGCCCTAATCCATCCACCAGTATTCTGTGCATATAACTTTGAGAAAAAACGACCAAAACAATGAATTCAAAAAGTACAGTGGAACCAAAGAATAGAATTATCGTGATAACAAAATCAAAGTCGTTTGGCCGAAAGTAAACTAATTGACCAAGGGAAAGTCATTTTTGGAAGGAAACTTGTCACTGCTTCTGAATGGCGTTATGTCTCCATACTCATTGCAGTATCATTGTTTCTTAAATGATAACTTAAAAGCTATAACAAAAAGTTTAGTCGATTCAAGAGAATGCGCAGTTCGAGGAAACGATTCAAATTGCATGGTGCACTTCACATTGATGTTGACACTAGACAGTGGTAGTGGTAAACACAGTTATGCAAACTGTATGAAGGGTTTCTGGGCAACATTTCAAGGCGTGTGCATCTATTGCGAGAGGTTTGTGACAGGTAATCATGCAGCATTTAACACGAATAATCATGAAATTGTAACTTTTCGATGATATCCCAGATACTGCCAACAACAATTTTGTGTATGCCTTCAACTGCATACAGGACAGGAATAAATCAGAAATTAATTGGCCCTTTGGTCATGAAATTTGCGACTGTACCCTACTCATTCTCATGTCATCACGTGAAACATCGATGAAGATATCTGGCAAAATGGACAGCATCACCACGCAACCCACTCCCAGTGGCTGTTCCATGCTGTAAATGCAGATAATATTCAGGTACGGTTTGCATGACATGAGTCTCAGAGGCCGTTGTCTTCACTAGTTTTCCTACTGCAACGTGTCAATATAAGATGGGGTCAGTGGAAGCAACAATTACATAGCCCTGATCAACACCAATGGCAGTTTTAACGTTGAGGATACCCCTCTGCACTACTGTGCTTCAGTGTCCTAAACAGAAATTGAATATGTTGGATAGATGTCATACATGGCAGGTAATGGAAAAAACCTGAAGTAGTGGTGAAGCCAGCACCGTGGACATGAATTTCAATATTTGATGAACTTGTTATAGGAAACTTAATTGATTGCATAGAACCTCTGCCTAAAACAAAGAGTAGGAATGCTTATTTGCTGACAATACTGGATGTTAATGCTAAATATTTGTAAGACATTCCATTACGCAATGTCACAGTGTAAAGAAGTGTGGAAAAGTTACTCAAACATTTTTTTATAAATCATGGACAATCCACAAGTATGCAATAAGACCAAGCATTAAATTTATATCAAACTTATTCGAAAGAATTAAGGCTAGCCTGGAAATATAACAATTTTAATCAAATGCCGCTAAACCACCTAAATTCAATCCATTTATATCAGTTGTTGGGCCTGTGATGAGAGTACCACTGACATGAATTAACCAGAAATTGGTAGACAGAGTTCAGAAACAACGTATTTAGCTTATGTATCACATTTTAGGGGAAGATTAAATAGTGTTCGTGGCTTGGCTACAGAGCATTTGAAAGTAGTGCAGCATGTGATGAATAGGAAAAGCCAAGTAATCGAAAAAAGTTTGGTTTCTACATAAGAGATAAAATGTTATGATTGCTAGCAGTGGCAGGTGAACATTTAGAAGCAATATTCACTGGACGTTATCAAATTGAAAGGAAATTGGGTGAGGTGAAACATTTGTTAAGAATGTTAAGAAGAAGAAAATCTCACAAAGTTTATCATGTGAATGTGCTCCAGAGTTAGTTTGATAAAGAAGCAAAGCAAATGGACAATGTGGCACTGATTAAAACTCGGATTGGAAAATCAAATTTAGAATAAATTGATCTCTTTTTTATTACTCAAATTTAATATATAGTGACAATATTCTCAGAAATTAAAATAAAATACGGAGTTATTTTGCAGAGGTAAACTGAGATGATCAGAAAGAGTTATAATCACAAGGAAAGATTGTGTAGGAATAAGCTAAGAATGGCTGTTATGTCCATGCATGATGTAGACATCGTAAATGCTGTTCCATTTAAGCAACATCCGCAACCTTCCAAATCTGGTAGAGATTCAAAAAGAGATTCAGACACTACCAAAAAAAATCATATCAACCAACTGAGTTGCGGTGAATGGAGCTCATCCATCGAGATGGTGCAAAATATAAAGGGCACACAACATTTATGTGTTGATTTCCGCAAATTAAATGCAGTTACAGAATCTAATACATATCCCACTTCACAGTTGAAGAACTGTCTTGACAAGGTGGAACATGCAACTTATATTTCGAAGTTGGACTTAATGGAAATTGACAGGTAGATTTCACGAAAGAAAAAAGGACATTCTGGCATTCATTCAGCCGAAAACGGTGCCAGTTTAAAGTAATGTTATTTGGTATGAATAAAAGTAGCAGGTAAATTTCAAACAGTAAGAAATGAAATCATTTAGAGATTATACGATTCTGTGGTATGCATAGACTATCTGTGCATTCACTCTCACACGGAAGAGACATTTACAGAATCCATGGAATTGTTCAATCGACTTCACAAGCTGGTGATTAATCTCGGTAAGAGTGAGTTCACAAATGTGAAAGTCACACTCCTTGACCACATGGAGAGATGGTCCCACGAGATGTGGAAACAAAAGTTATTGAGGAGTTATTTTCGGGAGAGTTATCATATCATTGATGAAAAGCGAATCACTAAGATTTCGGAACAGGGAATTTTTCTTATTGAAATTTCGTATTTTAGCCGCCAGTTTGTCCAATGACTGAACTGTGAAGAAGTACAGAAAACTTCAGTGAACAGTGGAATATCAGAAGACATTTGATACGCTGAAATCTGTATCAGCCACGGATCCAGTATTAGTGACAATTAAATAAGCAAATGCAAATTATGTGGGTTTGGCGCTTATCTCTTGTAAGAAGACAAAGAGAATGTGGAAAGACCCGTTAGGTATGTTTCTAAAAAGTTGGTTATTCATGAATAAAAGCATTCCACAGTTGAGATGGGGACATTGAATTTATTTGTTGGCGTTGCAATATTTAAATATTTTGTAACGAACAATGTGTCTAAGGCATTTTTGGAGAAATATTTCAAGATCAATCTACCAAACTAGTCAGGTGGAATTTTATGTTACGCCTTTAGTATGAACATTTCACACATGGCAGGGCGAGAGAATGTAATTGTCGATGCATTTACATGACTTTGGTGAAAGAAGATGTAAGTGTTCAATGGTGGAAGAAACGGATTGTAATGGACTCTAGTCTTGAATGTTTGCATTCTTAGTATCAATGTAATATATCTGTATCGTGTTAACTAATACAAGAAGACTAAAATGTTTATTTACTGATGGTTCCTTTTTAACGTGAGGTGGTGAGGTTGAGATGCTGTGGTTTTAAGAGGTATATCATGTCCTGCTTTTTACTTTTTTGAAGAGAGATTTTAAGCCATAGGTGTCAAGTTGTCTCCTCCATGTAATCGTCTAAACAGGTTGTGAGGCCTTTCATTTCAAGTTGGGACAACAGAGAAAACATGAAAGTGTGGAGTCAGATGATCACAGGTTTTTATTTTAGCTTTCAGTGATTCTCTGAAGGTTTGAATCTGGCTGTGGAACCTATCCACCTCTCTAATCCTCCCTTTATGAGCAAAACATCTAGAGTATTTTTTTCTGCTGATAGATTTGGATGTGAGACAATCTGTTTCACTGAATTTACCTTTGCCAAAGGTGTGTTTATAGGATGTCACTATATTGTAACAGCTGTTGTAAGTGGGTTAAAAAGTATTATTTTGGTCATTTTCAGATTGTTTAAAGGTATACAACTTTGTCTCTCTTTGCAATTATTTTACAGGTGAGTCAGAAAAAACCCTGTTTTGTTTAGAACTAGTATGTCTCATCCAACTACATCTGGAATACACTATTTAGCACTAAGCTTTCCATGGGACAAACGGTAGGCTCTGAACTACCTTCACGATATATTTGCAGGTGGGTTTTCCAGGTCCATAGAAGTAAGCAGATAAGAGAAGGAATGGTTTGCAAAGAATATCTTCTTTCTCAATGAAATATGAACCCACCATATCATTCCAAAAGTAGAGGGCGAAATATTTCCTTCCACCTTCAGTAAGAGCTGTCGAGTGAAGGATTAATCATGATATACACTCATTGTCCTTCCTTCACACATGAAAATCATCAATCAATTCCGTTTCCTATCATGATATCGAGAAAGGCTGAAGATACGAGCCCTTGCAACTATCAACCTTCTCAGAATATACTGCGAACTGTGCTGGAGAACCAGCCCACTCTATTGATCCATTATAGATGCCAAATAATTATCTACCAACTGCTTTCTGTGAAAAAAAGTAGTATAAATGCAAAACAGCCAGTCGCCATATATCTATTCAAACTAGTTCGATCGCATGCGACGAATGTCGCCATCATTATCACATTGGAATTGCAAAAGACTAAGATGCCGAAGAGAAATGTGTATGTTTCTGGAATCGTTCATACCACGATTTGTCCAACATGATTTCCTAATGGCATATGAGAATAACTGTATTTATAATCAATATGACACTTGACAGGGAATAATGTCGAAAAACCCGAGCCAAATTGGAATAAGTGTGAATTAGAGGGAAAATTCGATATCAGTTGAGACGTAATGAGCAGACAGTAAAAGATTTCTGGCTGCTGGAGGTGAATTACTTACGTTCAGGATGTCACCAAAAACTTACGTCAGTAGAATTCCACAGGTCTGAACATCTTCAGCTTTAATCATTACACAATATAATGAGAAATTAGGGCATTCAATGACGAAAAGCAATTGAACAGTTGTCAATGTTTGCTATTCAAAACATCTGGAATACTGTAACACCGTATGTCAATATTCAGCAGCATCTGGATAGTATCCAACCCTCTGATGACAATTCTCAAGGAAACACAGAGGTGTCAAGCAACAAAAATAGCATATATGATCGAACATAGCCACGTGATCCAGATATTGACTGACATTCAAATCACTGATTCCACTGTCAGGAACCTCCTGGAAGCATGAGTGGCCATAAGCAGAATCGGCCCACAAATTGCACTTTAAAACAGCATGTCTTAAGGCATAAATTCTCTAGCAAGTTTGCAAATCCTCTCCCTAATTCCTGTACACCATCCACAATGCAAAGAGAGTTTGGCACTACCCAGAACACAAAAGTTCACTTGATTGGCATTTTACTCTGATTAAGTTCTTCCTTTGTGATAAGCACTAATTTACAAAATGATGTACCATGAAAAAGACTCACTCATATGAACTTTCAGCACTTGTATAATGACACCTTCGAAATGCACAAAATTTGCTATCTAGCAAAAAAAAGGCGGCACAAAATGGGACCACCACAGCATGGAAATTATCTTCTACTTCAAACCATTCTGGTTTGGAAATATGTTGCAACTAATTTGTTGAAAAGACAAATTCCTATAAACATTGTAGATATCATGAGGCACGAGGAGCTGGCATGGTTATGGAAAACAATATGCTTGGAAAAAAAGGATAATGAAAAAGGAAAAGAGTCCACTGACGCCCAATTCCAGCGACCATAGAAGTTGCGAACCAGGAACATAGAACATAGAACATAGAAGGATACAGCGCAGTACAGGCCCTTCGGCCCTCGATGTTGCGCCGACCGAATCCTACCTAACCTATACTAGCCCAATAACTTCCAAATGCCTATCCAATGCCCGCTTAAATGACCATAAAGAAGGAGAGTTCACCACTGATACGGGCAGGGCATTCCATGAACTCACAACCCGCTGTGTGAAGAATCTACCCCTAACATCTGTCCTATACCTACCACCCCTTAATTTAAAGCTATGTCCCCTAGTAACACCTGACTCCATTAGCGGTAAAAGGTTCTTAGTATCTACCCTATCTAAACCCCTAATCATCTTATACACTTCTATCAGATCTCCCCTAAACCTTCTCTTCTCCAATGAGAACAGCCCCAAGTGCCTCAGCCTTTCCTCATAAGATTTTCCTACCATTCCAGGCAACATCCTGGTAAACCTCCTCTGCACTCGTTCTAAAGCTTCCACATCCTTCCTATAGTATGGCGACCAAAACTGCACACAATACTCCAGATGAGGCCGCACCAGAGTCTTATACAACTGCAACATGACCTCAGGACTCCGGAACTCAATTCCTCTGCCAATAAAGCCCAGTACACCATATGCCTTCCTCACAGCACTATTTACCTGGGTGGCAACTTTCAGAGATCTGTGTACATGGACACCAAGATCCCTCTGCTCATCCACACTACCAAGTAGCCTACCATTAGCCCAGTAATCCATCATCTTGCTATTCCTACCAAAGTGAACGACTTCGCACTTAGCTACATTGAATTCCATTTGCCACATTTCCGCCCAGCTCTGCAACTTATCTATATCCCGCTGTAACCTACCACTTCCTTCCTCACTATCCACAACTCCACCGACTTTTGTGTCATCCGCAAACTTGCTTACCCAGCTTTCAAGTCCTTCCTCTAGATCATTTATAAAGATAACAAAAAGCAATGGTCCCAAAACAGATCCTTGTGGTACACCGCTAGTAACTGCGCTCCAAGATGAACATAATCCATCAACTACTACCCTCTGTCTCCTTCCAGCCAGCCAATTCCTAATCCAAACCTCTAATGTATCCTCAATGCCATACCTCCGAAGGTTTAGCATTAGCCTACCATGGGGAACCTTATCGAACGCCTTACTAAAATCCATATACACAACATCTACTGCTTTACCCTCATCCACTTCCTTGGTCACCTTCTCAAAGAACTCAATAAGGTTTGTGAGGCACGACCTGCCCTTCACAAAACCATGCTGGCTATCCCTGATCACGTTATTCCTACCCAGATGTTCATAAATCTTATCCCTTACCATTCTCTCTAAGACTTTGCCCACCACTGAAGTCAGACTCACTGGCCTATAGTTGCTAGGGCTATCCCTACTCCCTTTCTTGAACAATGGGACCACATTCGCTATCCTCCAGTCCTCTGGTACTATTCCCGTTGACAACGACGACATAAAAATCCAGGCCAATGGCTCTGCTATCTCCTCCCTAGCTTCCCATAGGATCCTGGGGTAAATGCCATCAGGCCCAGGAGACTTATCTATATTCATCCTTTCCAATATTCCCAAAACCTCCTCCCTGCATATTTCCAGGGCATCCATTCTAATTATTTGTGATTCCATATTCACATCAGCAACAGTGTCCTGTTCCTGAGTGAATACTGATGAAAAGTACTGATTTAATGTCTCTCCAATCTCCTCCGCCTCCACACACAACTTCCCACTACTATCCTTGACTGGACCGATACCTACCCTAGTCATCCTTTTATTCTTGACATACCTATAGAAAGCCTTTGGGTTTTCCCTAATCCTACCAGCTAAAGACTTTTCATGTCCCCTTCTCGCTTTTCTTAGCTCCCTCTTTAGCTCCTTCCTGGCTACCTTATAACTCTCAAACTCCCCTACTGAACCTTCACGCCTCATCTTTACATATGCCGCCTTCTTCCCTTTCACAAGGGACTCCAATTCCTTACTAAACCACGGCTGCCTCACAAGGCCCTTTACACCATGCCTGACTGGTACATACCTATCGAGGACACGCAGTAGCTGCTCCTTGAACACTCCCCACATCTCATTAGTGTTCTTCTCTTGAAGCCTGTTTTTCCAATCCACACATCCTAAGTCATGCCTCACTGCATCATAATTTCCCTGCCCCCAGCTATAGCTCTTGCCCTGCGGCACACGATTATCCCTCTCCATCACTAAAGTAAAAGTCACCGAGTTGTGGTCACTGTCCCCGAAGTGCTCACCTACCTCCAAGTCCAACACCTGGCCTGGTTCATTACCTAGAACCAAATCCAATATAGCCTCCCCTCTTGTTGGCCTGTCGACATATTGTGTCAGGAAACCCTCCTGCACACATTGTACAAACACCGACCCATCTAATGAACTCGAGCTATAGCTCTCCCAGTCAATATCTGGGAAGTTAAAGTCCCCCATAACAACCACCCTGCTACCTTCACTCTTTTCCTGAATCATCCTCGCAATATTATCCTCTACTTCTCTAGGACTATTAGGAGGCCTGTAGAAAACACCTAACAGGGTGACCTCACCTTTCCTATTTCTAACCTCAACCCAAACTACCTCAGATGGCAAGTCCTCTTCCATCGTCCATTCCACTGCTGTGATACTGTCTTTGACAAGTAATGCCACGCCTCCCCCTTTTTTACCCCCATGTCTGATCCTACTAAAACATTTGAACCCTGGAACGTGCAACAGCCATTCTTGTCCCTGTTCTACCCACGTCTCTGTAATGGCCACAACATCGAAGTCCCAGGTACCAACCCACGCTGCAAGTTCACCTACCTTATTCCTTATACTTCTGGCATTGAAGTATACACACTTCAATCCACCTTTCTGGTTACCGGCACCCTCCTTAGAGATCGCTGCATTATTCCTAACCTCCCTACACTCAAGGTCCTGTACCCTAAAGCTACAGTCCTGGTTCCCATGCCCCCGCGGAGTTAGTTTAAACCCTCCCAAAGAGCACTAGCAAACCTCCCCCCAAGGATACTGGTGCCCCTCAGGTTCAAGTGTAGACCATCCTTTTTATAGAGGTCCCACCTTCCCCAGAAAGGACCCCAGTTATCCAGAAACCGGAATCCCTCCCTCCTGCACCATCCCTGTAGCCACGCATTTAACTGCTCTCTCTCCCTGTTCCTCGACTCTCTATCACGTGACACGGGTAACAAACCAGAGACTACAACTCTGTTTGTTCTAAACAACTCTGTTTGTTCTAACAACTCTGTTTGTTCTAGAACAGTAGAAGTTAATCAGCACCTCGAGACTGCAACCATATTTAGTACGATTGTGGTTAATTTCATTTCACCAGCTATCCATTTTCCCACGCTCCACAGCTCTTTAACACACATCGAACTAAAAATGTGTTGGGCTCATACTTAAATTTATTCAAGGACCCAGCATCCTTCACGTTATGTGCTGACGAATTCTGCAGACCATTTTCACCACGCATACAGAGGAGCAATTTTACCTCAGCTTTGTTTGGAATTCATTACTTCTCGTCCTCAATTTATAAGCTACTCCCACCCCCAGACCACCCCACATGAGGAAATATCTATTCTACATGTGCTTTGTCAATTCGCTTTTGCAAGGTATATAATACAATGAGACCACCTGTCATTTTGGCAAACTCCAGAGGGGGTATGCGAAACTGTTTAACATCTCTAAATAAGACAGAACCTTCATCTCTGGAATAACTTGAGAGAACTTCTTCTGAACTCACTCTCAATGCATTTATGCAACTCTCAAAAAACGGATTTGAAGAAAGCAGAACTAGCTGTACTACGAATTATTCTCAAATTCCTAGCTTTGTCGAATTCGAAAAAAAACGTATGAGGCTAACATTGTTAGAAATAGAACATTACAGTGCAGTACAGGCTATTCAACCCTCAATGTTGCACCGACCTGTGGAAAGAACTTCGACTATTAGAACATAAGACTATAAGACAAAGGAGTGGGAGTGAGACCATTCGACCCATCGTGCCCACTCTGCTGTTCAATCATGGCAAATAGGCATTTCACTTCATCTTACCCGTGCTCTCCCCTTAGCTGTTAATTTCTGTGAGATCAAGAATTTATCAATCTCTGCCCTGAAGTCACCTGACATCGTGGCCTCCACTATGCTCTGTGGAAACGAATTCCACAGTCCCACCACTCTCTGGCTGAAGAAATGCCTCCTCATTTCCATTCCAAATTGACCCCCTTTAATTGTAAGGCTGTGCCCATGGGTCCTAGTCTCCCTAACTAACGGAAACAAATTCCCAGCGTCCACCGTTTCCAAGCCACGCATTATCTTGGAAGTTTCTATTGGAACTCGCCTCAAACTTCTATACTGTAATGAATAAAATCCCTGGATCCTCGGTCGTCCATCGTATGTTTGGCCTACCATTCCAGGGATCATCCGTGTGAATCTCCAGTACCAATGTGTCCTCCCTGATGTGTGGGTACCAAAATTGGGTACAGTATCCAAGTGGCCTAACTAGAGCTTTATAAAGTCTCAGTAACATATCACTGCTTTAATATTCCAACACCCTTGAGACAAATTACAGCATTGCATTTATTTTCTTAATTACGAACACATCGTACAAGTCAACCTAAGAGAATCCTGAACTAGCTTGATCCATTTGTAATTTGGTTTTATGAATTTTCTCACTGTTTAGAAAATAGTACATGCCTGGAGTCTTTTCTCCGAAGTACAAGACGTCACATTTGCTCACGTTTAATTTCATCAGCCATTTCCTGAACTGTCTAAATCTTTCTGCAGCCTCCCCACCTCCTCTGCCCGTCTAACTTCGTATCATGGGTGAACTTTTCCAGGATGCTCCCAGTCCGTTCATTTAGATCATTAATATAAAAAGTGAACAGGACGGCCCCAACACGGAGCCTAGAGGGAAATCACTTGTCACTAGTTGCCATTCCAAAAAACAAACTTTTATCACAACTCTCTGCTTCCTGTCATACAGCCAATCTTCAATGCATGCCATTAGCTCACCTCGAACACCATGAGCCCTCACTTTATTCAGCAGCCTCCCGTGAGGCATCTTATCAAAGACCTTTTGGACGTCTAGGTAGATCACAACCACCAGGTTTCGCTGAGCTAACCTACGTGTTACCTCTTCAAAGAATTTGAAGCCAGCCTGTGCTACACGATTCCATTTTCATCCATACGTTTTTTCCAGTGACCATTTAAATGAGCTTAACGTTGGAGAGTCTGCTACTCTTGTACACAGTGCGTTCCAAGCCACTACTACTGTCTGACATCTCTCTTATATCTCTCACCACTCAGTTTAAAACTATATCCCCTCCTGCTAGCCATCACCATTTGAGAAGGAAGACTATCACTGTCGACCTTATCTAACCCTCTAATTATTTTACATATCTCAAATAAGGCAGCTCTCAATCTTCTTCTATCTCATGAAAAGAGCCTTAGTTCCCTCGATCTTTCCTCATCAGACTTTTCCTCCATACCAGGCAACATCCAATTACATTTTATTTGAACCATTTCCAAAATGTCCACTTACTTCCAATAATATGATGTCCAGAACTGTACGCAATACTCCAAGTGCTGCCACACTGTGTTTTGTACAGTTGTAGCATGACCTCGTGTCTCTGAAACTCAATCCATCCACCAATAAAAACTAAAAGACCATATGCCTTCTGAACAACCCTTCAACCTGGGTGGCAATTTTCGGTGATCTATGAACATGGATACCGAGATCTTCCTGCTCATCTACACTACCGTGAATACTACCAAAAGCCCAGAATTCTTTATTCCTGCTGCTCCTTCCAAAGTCTATCACCTCACACTATGCTGCACTAAACTCCATTTGCAACCTCTCAGCCAAGGTCTGGAGCTAATATGTCCCGCTGAAGCCTGCAACATCCTTCATCACTATCCACAACTCCACCGAACTTAGTGTCATTAGCAAATGTCCAAATCTATCCTTCCATGCCCTCATCTTGGTCACTTATTTAAATGACAAACGATGTCCCTAAAACAGATACTTGTGGTCCACCATTGGTCACTGAACTCCAAAATGAACATTTCCCATCAGCCAGCAACGTCTGTCTTCTTTCAGCTAGACAATATCTGACCCAAATCGCTAAATCGCCCTCAATCCCATGCCTCTGCATTTTATACAATAGCCTAGCGTGGGAGATCTTCTCAGCCCTTACGGAAAAGCAGATACAACACTCTGACTAATTTAACTTCATTCACCTGTTTGGTCAAGATCTCAAAGAATTCAATAAGGGCTTTTGAGGCACGACATAACCTTCACAAAACCGTGTTAACTATCCATAATCAACTTCTTCTTCTCCAGATGAATATAAGTCTCTGTTTTATAACATTTCCAACACTTTGTCCACAACCGAATTCAGGCTCACTAGTCTATCATTTGTAGGGTTGTCTCTAATCCACTTCTTGAACAAGGAGACAGTAGTTGCTCTCCTCCGGTCTTCTGGCCTTTTCCCTGTAAATAATGACGACATAAAGATCAAAGGGTCTGCCTGACTTTGCAGAGAATCATAAGATATCCCCATCTGGCCCAGAGTACTTTTCTATTTTCATGCTTCATGGAATTGTTAACACCTCCTCCTTGAGAACATCATTCCCTTCTAGTCTAGTTGACTGTATCCTCGTATCCACCTCGAAAACATTGTCTTTTCCCATTGTGAATACTGACGAAGAATATTTACTGAGCACTTCTACTATCTCGTCAGACTCCATGCACAACTTCCCACTGCGATCTTTGATTGGTACTAATCTTTCTCTTATCATTATTTTATTCCTGACATACCAACCAAAATCTGCCAACGACTTCTCATGTCCACTCCTGGGTCTTCTTAACTCTCTTCTTAGGTCTTCCCTACCGAACTTGGAACTCTCAAGCGCTATAACTGAGCCTTCAGATCTCATCCTAACATAAGCCTTCCTCTTCCTCTTGGCAAGCGTGGCAACTTGGGTGGCATGGTGGCACAGCGGTTAGCACTTTTGCCTCACAGGGCCAGAGACCCAGGTTCAGTTCTTGCCTCAGGCAACTAACTATGCGGAGTTTGCACATTCTCCCCGTGTCTGCACGGGTTTCCTCCGAGTGCTCTGGTTTCCTCCCACAGTCCAAAAATGTGCAGGTTAGGTGAAATGGCCATGCTAAATTGCCCGTAGTGTTAGGTAAAGAGGCAAATGTAGGGGAATGGGTCTGGGTGGGTTGCGCTTCGGCAGGTCAGTGTGGACTTGTTGGACCGGAGGACCTGTTTTCACATGGTAAGTAATCTAATCTAAACTATGTCTCCCTCTCGACCACTTCCTCCCTACCTGACAGCTGTATACTTATGAAGGACATGCAATCGCTGTTCCTGCAATAAGCTTCACATTTCAATTGTGGCCATCTCCTGCAGTTTCCTTCCCCATACTATGCATTCCTAAGTCTTGCCTATTCTCACAATTCCCTCCCCAGCAAAAGCTTTTGCCCGGCGTTAAATACAGATCCCGTTTCATCGCTAACATAAGCATAACTGAATTATTGTTACTACCATCAAAGTGCCATCTACTTCCAAATCTAACATCTGACCAGGTTCAGTCCCAGGTACTAAATCCAGTATGGCCCCGCTCCTTGTTGACTTGTATACATATTGTTTCAGGAAGTCATTCTGCATACCACGCATAAACATTGACCCAGCTAAAGTACTCGAACTATAATATTTCCAGCCAATATCTGATAAATTAAGGTCCCTTTCACAACTACCCAGTTACTCTGATTCCTAACCAAAATTATCTTTGCTCTCCTTTCCCCTACATCTCTGGTACTTTTCGGAGGCCTACAAAAAACTCACAACATGGTGACCTTTCCTTTCCTAATTCTAACCACAGCTCATATTACCTCAGTGGACGAGCCCTCAAATGTTGTATGTGCTACCGAAGTTCTTGATTAACAATGCAACACCTACCCCTCTTTTAGCATCTTCTCTGTTCTTACTGAAACATCTAAACCCCAAAATCTGCAACAACCATTTCTGTCACTGCTTATCCATGTCTCCAACATGGCCACAGCATTGAACTTCCAGGTTACAAACAACGATTTTATTCCAGATGCTACTGGCATTGATGTAAACCCACTTCATATCACCTTCCTGCTTGTTGGTAAACGTCTGCGAGCTTGAAACCATATTTCTAACCTCACTATTCTTAACATCCTGGACACAGGAAGTACAACTTAGGTTCACATCCCTCTGCTGAATTAGTTTATATTTCCAGAATAGCACTCGCCAATTCCCCTTCCCCAAAATATTGGTACCTTTCTTGTTCATATGTCGACCATCCTGTTTGTCGAGGTTTCACCTTCCCCAGAAAGATCCCCAAACATCCAGACATAAGAAACCCTCCCACCTCCAGCAGCCCTGTAGCCACTTGTTCAATACATTTCGCTTCCTATTCCTTGCCTCACGAGCACGTGACAGAGGCAAAAAAAATAAATATTTCAACTCTGCTTGTTCGAGTGCTAAATGTCTTCCCCAGCTGTCTGAATTTCTCCCTTATTACCCATACCTTACTGTACCTACGTCATTAGAAACTTTGTGGACAATGACTTGGGGCAGCACACACTACCCCTCAAAGATCCCGAGAATATGTCAAGACTTCACCAAACCTGGCACCTTGGAGGCAACATATCAACCGTGAGGCTTTGTCATTCCCACAGAACCTCCTATCGGCCTCCCTAACTATGGCGTCCCCAAGAACTAATGCTCTGATCATCTCCATCCTTCCCTTCAGATAAACAGGGAAACCCTCTGTGCCAGAGACCTGTACACCATGGCTTACCTCGGTAAGTGACCCCCGAACAGTTCCAACAATGGTATACATGTAACTGAGGGGAACGGCTGCATGAGTTCCCTGCACTGCCTGACGGTTTCCTTTATGTCCCCTGACAGTAGCCAACCTGCCCCTTTCTTGCACATGAGGTATGACTACGTATCTTTAACTCCTCTCAATAACCGCCTCCACCTCCCAAATGATCTGAAGTTCATCCAGCTCCAGTTCAGTTCCCTAATGTGGTTTTCAACGAGCTGGTGTTGGGTTCCATTTTGCGGAAATGGATTCAGCAGGGACACTAGTGGTGACCCTTACATCCCATATTCTGCAAGAGGAAAATTCAACTGCGCTAACTGTAATTCCCACTATCCTGAATCCACAAAGAGACTGTAGAATGATAAAGAATTATGAAAAATCTTGTTACCTTACCAATCTGGTGTTGAAAAACGTTTTCTTTGTTTTGAGGAGGCGTATACGTGTAACCATTACCCACGTTGTGTTTCAGCAAACGCAACTACCCAAATACATTACTTGACTTACCCAGCAGTGACGTGTCCCTCGTGCTCAGTGTGCACTCTGCCTATTCACTGTTTTTACTGTCCTAGCAGGCCAATGGTCCTCGCTGTTGATTCTCTCACTTGTGCTGCATTTTGGGAAAATGGAAACCGCTGAACCCACGAGGAAAGTTTATATAATTTCCAATTTACGTTTGCAGTAGTCCCTGGTCCACGCTGTCGCCCCTCCCACTTGTGCTGCTACTGGAAGTTGTTAATTGGCGTTAACAAAGCTATAAATCATTTAACATCATTTTCTGTCATTCTAATTTAGTTATTTTAAAAAATTAAATGTATCGTTACTGATTTATTTAGCACTAACACAGGTTCACCAACCAAACAAAATGCATCATTCTGAGTAGAATATCAGGTGCAAGTCTGTAGCCTGAGATAACTTGAGTGAGAATAGAACAATTAATCAGCTAAGTGTTTGCTTTCTCTTTTTTTTCCAAGTAATACATTACAGAGAATTTTTTTTACTGAAAAACCTGAAACGCAAATAATTCCTCACAACTCTCTGATCATTATTACTAAAAATATATCTATAGAAATTATATTTGCTGCAGAAAATGACATGGCGCTATGAATTGCAGTGGTAAAACAAACAATACTCTATTCCAACTAAACGAAAAAGGCCTCCTTCAATGGATACAGGCAAAAGCTTTTTGCATCTTGATAAATCATGTAAACAAGTTGAAAATCGCATGGTGGAGTAGAAAATGTGCAGTGCTTTCTTGATGAAAGCCTATGACTCCTTATTTTCAAAATGCTTTCTAAATGGTCGAAATAAGGACTTTGGTTTTGAGTTCAATGAAGATCTGACAAATCAGCGTAGGTAGTCATCACTTCCATGCAGTGCACCAGAAGTTTCGTTCTATGATTAGTATCAATTAACTTTTGGGCACTGGCAAATTTCAAATGTTTCAGAGTTTTCGAGAAACTGATTCGGGGGGATTAAATAGGTTGTCAACAGTTCTGAAAACAAACCTATGTAATTGAAGTATTAGCAGAAATTGGCATTTATTAAACGTATTGAGTCCCCTTTAAACACCAACGAATGACACTTCCCCAACCTCCACCCCACCCCCCTCCCCTACTCTACAAATAAAAAGAACTCTGACTTATTATTATGTGCTTGGCAGTTAATCGGATAACTTGATGTTGTGTTTATGGGAGTATCAGTTTACAATAATTTCTCATTTAAAACCAATTGGTTTCATGTGCAGAAGCATAAATTTCGAAATGAAATCATGAAATCAATTCAATGTAAACATAAATGCTGAAGAAATGCAGCAGCTCCTGAAGTATCTACGAGTAGCGAAGTAGATTAAGTGCTTCTAATATAATGATTTCTGTAATAAAGAGGGAGGAAATGTTACATTTTATTTTGATGGAAAAGCGATGGAGCAGCAACTTGAGCAGATGGTGAAGGTGTCCATTGCATGAGACACAATAGGTGTGAATGAAAGGTATAGATGAAGATTGTTTGTTACAGATAAATGCGAATCATAGAAAGAAATTACATCTGCTTGAAACAATTCTATGTCATCCAGTCCATCACAGGTGCAGAGATACTTCCATTTCCTGAGGTTGTGGAAAATTGACTCCTAAACAACGTGAAGCATCTAAGCAGAATATGATGTGCATTCCTTCAACTTGTGATGGTCTCCACTGAAACACTGTTTCGGGCGTAGAACACAAATTATGAACAAGATTGTGTATTGAAGTTTCAAGTATCTGGCAAAGGTTCTCAATATTTGCAGTCAGTGTGTTGGTATTACGTAAAGGAATCTCCCGTTTGTGTTTGATCATTAGGGTGTGAACAAAACACCGACTTTAAGTAACAAAGAGACAAGTTTGAAATACGTACAAACATTATTGTGCCTCAATGGAAACTGTTTCTAGGACCTTGTGCAATCAGAGGTTAAAAGGATTCAGGGCGATTGTCGCTGCTTCTCTTTGAAGTTTGTGAACTTGTCATGCGGGCTCAAAAATGTTAAGCGTGATGGAGGCGTACATTGTATAAAATGCAACTGTCCCTGTGAAATGTCTTTAACTTAGATAAAACAGCCCGTTAGGGTTCAATGGATTTCAAATGACAAGGACGGTATCATTTGAATAATGTTCGCTATATCATACATTAGTTTGGAATATTGAAATCATGAACTATTATACAGAACAATATCTGACAGCAAGGACATCAATGACAGTTACTCTACTGATTACTTGTACGGCCACAATGCTGCAAAGTATTAATTAATATAAATTCTGTACAACTTTGTGTTTGATCAATGCTTGACCACCTGTCATTTACTCGCACCCATAATTTTTGATGCATTTGATGAAAATGAATATGTGAAAGCAGATATCATTACTCTGATATAACAAGCCGAATCGAGAGAACACTGGAATTGTCAATGCTCTACATGTTGCCATTTAGATATCTTTAATTTCCATCGTCCCTGCTGGCAGAAATCAATTACACTGAAATAGAAGAATTAAAATCAGCCTTATGCAATAGTGAGCGCCACAATTTGCACTTACTGCTCGATCTTTATGACATATTGCCAAAATACATTCGCTCTTACATTTTTATCAATGTCAGATAAAAAGAAAATCACGTAAATCAGATAGAAATTAACTATTCATTAAGTCATGGAAATAACTCATTACTGTTAATCAACTCTCGACTGAATTCCTTAAACGTCTTTCATAAATTACTTCCAAATAAACTTTGGCTTTATTTGTTTATTTTCTACTTAAAACTACGAAGGTGTCACTGTCCTATAACGGCTGCAATGTTTAACATGGAACCTGTTCTTTCAATCTACCTTGTTGTTAAGACTCTGTACCTTGCTTCATGTACTTCAGGTGGCGCCTTGTGTGGCTACAATATATCTGTTTTACTGTATTCCTGCACGTTTGTACTTGTTAAATATGACATAAAATTGTGTCAAACAACCGAATGTGTTGATTGACATTACATCTTCTCATGGTATCAGTCCTTTGAAAAATGTCTTCAAAAAGCATTAGTAGCAGTAAATCTACTCACAATATCTCAAGTGGATCTGGAAGAAAAAAAAACCTGCAGTATTCTGGCTATGCTAGTATGTTTGAGGAAGTCAGGACTGCAGATGCCCGAGAGTCAAAGTCGAAAGCATGGTGCTGGAAAAAGCACAGTAATTCAGGTAGCGCGCAAGAAGGAAGAGAGTCAATTTCTAAAGTATTAGTCCTTCGTCAGGAATGTGGAGGGGGAAGGGGTTGAGAGACAAATAGACCAGTGGAGGGTGGAATTGGGGGAATGGAAGTCGGATGGTGATAGGTCAACACAGGTAGGAGTTGATTATGAAAGTTCAGTGGAGAGGGTGGAGCCGATAGTTGGAAGGCTGCTGGAGAGATAGGTCGGGTCAATAGGGTAGTGCCAAGTTGAAGAGTTGGATCTGGAAGGAAGTGGTAGTTGGGGAGATTTAGAAACTGGTGAAGCCAATGTTGATTCCATGTGGTTGTAAAGTCACTAGGAGGAAATCGAGGTGCTCTTCCTTCAGTCGTCTGTTGGTTTTGATTTACGGTGGAGGGGGGGGGGCAAAGATTTGCACGTCATTAAGTCATCCATTTCCAAGACTCCGCAAATAGTTATTTCCCATCTGAAGAGTGTGATTGTTTTTCTATGTGATATTTCGGCATCCGTGGAGTGGGAGGGCGAAATGGTGCGTGCAGACCAGGGATGTTCTCTTTAACATTCATGAGTTGGCACTCGGTCTCAACAATGTAGCGGAGACCACATCGAGAGCAACAGATACAGTAAATGAGGTGAGAGGGTGTACTGGATAATTGCTGTCGGATTTTAAGTGATACTTTGAGGCTTTGGACGGTAGTGAGGTGGGTGGTGAAGGCGATGTGTGTGCTCAGTTTTCCAAATCTTCCCACTCCTTACCATATGCCAGATCCAAACATCAAACTCTGGACAGTCCCTCTTGACCGGACCTACCTGCCCACCATCGTTCCCACGTTCCATTCCATCCCTCCCATAGATTTATTGCAATCACCTGCAACGTGCATCCACTTACCGCCATCCCACCTAGCTTTTTTTTTTAAACGACAGCCAATGTCAATTAAATTATTTTAGGAAAGAATGAACAATCATGTTATTAAAATCGTAGCCTCATCTAATAACGAGGCTGGAAATGTAACATTTAATAAAGGGGGAATGGTTTCGTTTGTTGTAAAATCGAAAAATCGCTAATCACAATCCATTTGAGAATAGGATATACAATAGGAAAACTGGCAAAATAACTTTATTATATGACTTGTGACAGGGTCCGCCCTTGAATGCAACAATAATGTTTATGTGATTTTCTTTACTTTAAGATGGCGAAATTCAACGATTAATCACAAAGTCTGTTAGTCCACCGTAAGGCAAGGACAATGCAAAATCATTGTAAACAACATGAAGTGTTGCAAGATCATACTCACTGACGTGAAATGCAAAACCTTGTTCTCCAATTTGCGGATTTTAATCAAATGTAATGGTTTGCAAACATTTCTATATTAAGTTACAAATTATTTCGGAATCTCAGGCATTTTGCAGTTTAATTGACACAAATTGAGAAAGATTTCTGAAATGTAAACAAGAAGAACGAATTAAAAATTACAGACAATGCTAACACCTCTTATAATGAAGTTGAGCACATCAGCGTCATTATCCATTAATTAAATAAACTAATTACGATATTTCAGAACATTTGCAAGTTCTACTGAGCAGTTACCGATTTAAAGTAATTGAGCTGGATTCTTTAGAAAATGTATTCAGCATGGAATCATTTAATTTTGCAACGCTTAAAATTTTTTTTCTTAGAATAGATTTCAAGTACATTATACGAATAACAAGAGAAATGAGAAGTAATAGCAGTTACCTCATGGACTGAGATTAGAGAAAGCTATCGCAATTGAAAGCAGATTTAAAACGAGAAATGTCTCTGAAAGTGAATTCAACTGGTTTGTAAATGACAAAAAAAATGGTTACATCATTGCTGCAGGTTTCAGACATAGCTCAGAAAATAACAACTAAAAACATCTTTCTCTTTATTTTGTAATTCAGATGGTCAGATTGTTTTAAGTAAACAAGTAAAGGATAGTACCCCTTCACAATATTGCAACAACACTTGGCAATTCATGCAAATCTGTTCCAGACTGAAAATAACGACTTAGCAAAATCATGTAGCTGTCCAGAAATGCTACTAAATACAAAAATACTTACCTTTCAACACTATATGAATCACTTCATTATGGCAGCTTCAATTGAAACTTAGATTGTGATACGTTTCATGTTTCCTCCACAACAAATTGGTTAGTACATTGGAAATTGCTACCTAGAAATGAAGGAAGTGTACATCGTGAAACAGCAGAGGACACAAAGCCAACCACGTGCCAGAATCTCATTGGATATTCATAAATCTTCAATTGCCCAAAAGTAACAATATTTGCAGCAACGCAAAGTAACTTAATATTATGTGATAAACTATTCTTCTCAACACGAGCAATACAAACATAGTAAATTAGACAGTAGAAATACGTTGCACTCAAACTGTTATGTTGTAAAGGTCTTATCAGTGATCTATTTTCCAGAACAAGATATAGTTTATTGGAGATTTTCTTAATATGTGATTTTTTCACACCCAGTTCTGCATTTCATTCTGTTGCAATGACGTTTTTTCAACTTCTCTAAATAAAACTAAAAGTAAGAATAATACTGTTGTTTCGTTTCCACCGGGGTTCAGAAGACAATACAAAACTCACGCATCATTTTTCAAATTTCAGATATCGAAAAGATGAAAAATGTGCCGAACAGCACGGGTATTGTGATTTTTTTTTTTAAAAAAGTCTGCATACTTCCTAACAAGGATTAAACTTAGAGAGTGATCAGAACTATTCCTTTCTTGTAATTTCGGTCTGCGGAATAATATCTGTGCAATTTAAACTAACTGATTGTGCTTACATCTACATATAATACAGGGTGAGGAGTCACACTCCACCAGACTATAGTCGAACAGGGTTATTTGAAATCAAAAGCTTTTTCAGCGCTTTTCCTTCGTTGGATGAAGTCACCCACTTCGTATCATATGAATTCTGACCTCCGCCACTCCAATCTGACATTCCTTACTTCACATCATAAAATACAAGGCAGGTATCTTATTTTAATTATATTATTCATTCAGTGTCTCCAGTGTAATCGTGTCTTTCTGATAAAGTGGCAAACAGAAAGGTGCACAGCCTTCCATCTGTAGTCAAAACAATGTTCAACAAATTTGCATCTCAACTTTCGAACTCTAATATTCTATGCATTGGTTAATGAAGGCAAGCATCCAGTAAGACTTTCATCACCTTATCTAAGCATGCTAATACGTTTAGGAATAGTTGGACTTCGTTACCAAGGTCTCTTTGATCCTTATTACAACGGGAAATGTATCACCTTGCATTTCACAGCATTAAATTCTATCTGCCATTTTTCAGCCCAGTTTTGCAGCTGATCATTAACTGACTGTAACCTGACACCGCCTTCCTTACTGTCAACAACATCACGATTTTTGTATCATCTGAAAACTTACTAATGATGTTTTCTCCATCCACGTTCGAGTCATCAATATTCGTAACAACTGGCAAGAAAACCATCATCGATCCCGGTAAGACACGGCTTCTATAAACAAAATTAACACGTTACTTATCACTAACTGTATCCTACTTGACTTGGATGCAGTCTGCCAATTTACATTCAATCACATGGGTGCTTATCTTTTCCACCAACCATCCATGTGGGTCATAGCGAAAGAGCTTACCGAAATCATGTAAATCACATTAACTATATTTCTATTCCTCATATATTTGGACGTTGCTGTAAAAAGGCTTAAATAAATTAGTCAGGCAGAAACTGACTCCTACAAATCCGTGTTGACTACCTGTTTCCAATCCCAGACTTTTAAAATGGTACTTCAGCCTAACCTTCAGAAATGTTACCAGTAATTTCCATACTGCTGATGTTGGACTAACTTTAATTGTTTGGGCAATCCCTGTTACTCTTATTGAACGAAGGAACTACGTCTTCTTTCCCCCAGTGAGCTGGCAGGTCAACTGCATTACAGAAGAGACCAACCTCCCTCACAATATATCCAGAAGGTAGCTTTGAGTCTCATACTTTCTTGCTTTATTAGCAATTGTAAGGTGTTGCATAGCAGATGAAAATCGATTTGTCAAAATTCTTGACGTCAAGCAAAATACACATTGTCTTTGAATTATTCTTAAAATCAGACAAAATGAAAATAAAACAAAAGAATGACTTAGTTGTAACTTGAAATGCTTAATTTTAAAAGATGCTAATTGCTGCAAATTAACTGTAAATCAATAGAAGCTTAACTTAATAGTAACGTTTCAGAAGCGCCAAAAGGCAAAATTCCAAAAAGGGTATTGGCTCATAGTCTAGGAGAAAAGAAAATCAAGGGTAAATTCTGAGAGAAAATGTATCATGGGCAACGAACTGCAGTTTTCGAACCCCTCTTGAAGACCCCAGAAACTGCTACTGAAAAGGTAAATTTAAAAAGTTTGCCTCTGTGGGGGCTTGACCCCAACCATTCACACTATTTTTCCAAATGTAGAAAAAAAAAACAAAGCCTTGCGAGCTACTAATTTTATGGTCTTTTAGCGTACGGAACTGTACTACTGATCATAGTAAAATGAAAATTTGCAGCTGTTAGAGTCGTAGCATCGTCACACCGCTCCCCCCTTAAAAAAAAGCAATTTAAAAAATTAAATTGACCTACCTTATTAATAGACCACAATGCATAAACGTTATAATGACTCCTACAATACGAATTCTTACCACCACAGTCCACTTCAGTCCATTTCTCCCGACAACTAACTTCATTAAAGTTATGGCAACAATTAATTGCTCTCGACCTGCCACGCGCATACTTTTTAAATTGACTGTCTGCAACAAAAAACTCCTTGTCATCAGTCTGAAAGTTAAATGGAGAGAAACCTTAAGAAGTTATGATTTGCACATACAGCTGTCTCGTACAATTTAATCCCAATATAAATGGTGATGTTTTACAAAGGCAGCACCAAACTCAATGCCTCGTTCTCAACTGTGGAACATTTCTGGTCATGACTTCTAATTTCCTGAAAAAGACCAACGGATCATTATATCTTCTCGCTGTTTTCTTTCTAGAATCAATCACAAACAGCCACATCACTTGCTTCAATAGCCACCTTGAATGAAATTGCATAATTAGATGTGGCTCACACTATGGCAGTGGTTATATCACAGTTCCACAGTTCAGGCTTTAAAATGTCTTCTTGCAGTCCACCATTCACTGAAATTTTCTGCCCTTCTTCCTTCAATGGATTGATGAGACAACGACTTTAAGTAATGATTTAAACACTGATTTCAATACTAACATCGTGGATTGCCGGAGCGACCCGAGTGATTGCTGAGTAAGTGAAGTAATATGTTTGGGTGGTTGTGTTATCTGAAACACGACTTAGTTAATGTCTCCCACACGTCCTCCTCCTCTAACCAAAATATAATGTACTGCGCACTGGATTGGTAAGGCAACTAGTTCATATTTATTAACTTTTCTACAGTCTCTTTGGGAATTTAGAATTCTGTGAATGGTACTTAGTACAGTTCAATATTCCTCCTACACAATGTGGGAGGTAAAGGTCAGCAGTAATGTCCCTGAAGACGTCATGTGCAAGAAGTGCACACAACTCCAGCTCATTGAAAACCTTGTTAGGGAACTGGAATCTGAGCTGGATGAACTTCGGATCATTTCGGAGGGGAGTGGGATATTGACAGAAGTTACTGGGAGGTAGCTGCAACTCAGATGCACGAAAGAGGCAGATGGGCAACAGTCAGGGGATGGAAAGGGAACTGGCAAATAATGCAACGAACCTCTGTGGTCGTTTCCCTCAACAACAAGTATACCGTATTGGATACTGTTGGGAATACGATTTACCAGGGGAGGCCCTGGGGTACAGGTATCTGGTAAAGAGTGTATCCCTGTTGCTCAGAAGGAAGAGGGGAGATGAGCAGAGCATTAGATATTGCGGTCTCCATAGTTAGGGAGACAGATAGGAGTTCCTGTGGGAACTAAATACATTCACGTTTGGTGTGTTTCAAGGGTTTGTGATGTTTCTGAACGTGTTTTCGGGCTCCTTGAGGGGGTGGGAGAGCAGCAGCCAAGTCATGGTCTACATAGGTGCTGACAGCATAGTAGGAAAAAGGATCTGGATTTAAGGCAGAAATTCAGGGATTTATGGTGGAAGCTTAACGCTAGACCAAACAGACTTGTTATCTCTGGTTTATTGCTCATGCCACGTGCTATTCAGGCCACAAATGCGACTGAGAAGCTGGTGCTGGACCGAGGGTTTCGGATGACTGGATAATTGGGGGTCTTTCTGTGTTAGGTGAGACCTCTACAAACAGGATGGACTACATCTGAACAAGAGGGATATCAATTTCCTGGAAGGGAAATTTGCTTATGATCTTCAAGAGGAATTGAATTAATTCAGCAGTGGTATGAGAATCTAAATTGTACGTCCAGTGTCCAGGAAGTTGAGAGTGCTGAGGTCAGCAATATGGTTTCAAGGTCACAAGTGTTCGGCAAACAGGGACGTGGTTTGACGTTTGTCTACTTCAACGCCAGGAGCATCCAGAGGAAAGTGGGTGACCTTGCTGCATGGGTTAGTAACTGGGACTTCGAATCTGTGGCCATATTGGAGTTATACAAAAAGCAGGAAAAGCGAAAGTTGTCACAGATTCAGGGATTTTTCAGTAAGAGCAGAGGAGATGACAAAAGACAGGGAGGTGTTGCATTGCTGGTCAACAAACGTATTATGGTAGCAGATAGGACTTTTGAGTACTCATCTGCTGAGGTACTGTGGGCTGAGATGAGAAACAGGAAAGGAGAGGTCATCCAGTTAAGAGTTTTCTATTGCCCCCCCCCCCCCCCCCCCCCCCCGCCCCCCAATAGTTCCAGAGATATAGAGGAAAGGTTCGAAAAGATCTTTCAGGATAGTGGCGAGAGTAACGGTATTTGTTACGGAGTCTTTAACTTTTCAAATATTTATTTGAATAACTGTAGCTGGAGTACGTTAGCTGGGGCAGTTTTTGTGCAATATGTGCAGGATGGCTATGTCGACAAGCCAACAAGATTCAAGGCCAAATTGGATTTGATACTGGGTAATGAGCCTGGCCAGGTGTAAGATTTGGAGTTAGGTGAGCATTTTGGTTATAGTGACCACAATTCGGTTAGGCTTAACTCAGCGATGGAAAAGGATATGTATATAACACAGGACCAGATGTTTTGTTGGGTGAAAGGCAGTAATGATGCGATTAGGCAAGATTTAGGTTGCAGAGGATGCGGAAGGAAATTGCATTAGACGGGCACAATTGAAATGTGGACCTTCCAATGAACAGCTGTTGAGAGTCTTCGATAATGTATCCGTCAGGAAGGAAGGAAGTAATCGAGCAAGAGAGCCGTGATTTATTAAAGAAGTTCAATCTCTTGTCAATAGGAAGAAGAAGGCTTACAGAAGGACGAGATGTGAAGTCTCAGTTAAGGTGCTGGAGAGTTACATGTTTTCTCAGAAAGACCTGAACACAGAGCTAAAAGAGCAATAGTCGACATGGGAAGTCGTTGGCAGTTTAAATGAAGAAAATATCTGAAGGTATATTTCCACAGGTATATCAGGAATAAAAGAATAGCTGGAAAAAGATTAGGTTCAATCAAGGATAGTCGCAGGGATTTAGACGTGGACCCCGGGGAAATGGGGAAGCGGTAAACGAATTCCTTTCATCAGTATTCACACTGGAAAAAGACAATATTCTCAAGGAGAATACTAAGATGCAGGCGGCTAGACTAGATATGACTGAGGTTCACAAAGAGGACATGTTAGAAAATCTGGAGGGTATTAAAATAGGAAAGTTCCCTGTGCCAGATGGGATTTATCTGAGGAGTCTCTAGGAAGCCAAGAAAGACATTGGAGAGGCATAAGCTTTGATCTTTATGTCGTTATTCTCGACAAGAAGAGTCCCACAAGATTTGAGGATTGCAAATGTCCGCTTATTCAAAAAAGAGAATAGAGACATCTTTGCTAATTATGGGCCAATGAGCCTGACATCAGTTTGTGGAAGAGTTGGAAAAGTTTAAAAGAGAAAGGATTTATAAATACATAAAGAGGAATAAGTTGATTAGGGATAGTCAATTTGGTTTTGTGAAAGGTAGTCGAACCTCACAAAATATATTGAGTTCTCCGAGAAGGTGATCAAGCAGGTGGATGGGGGTAAACCGGTTGATGTGATGTATATGGATTTTAATAAAGCGTTTGAGAATGTTCCCCATATTTCACAAAATGCAGAGGCGCAGAATATAGGGTCATTTATCGGTTTGGACCAGAAATTAGTTAGCTGAAATGTTGGTGCTTGATGGGAAATGCTCATCCTGGAGTTCAGTTAGCTATGGTGTACCAAAATGATCTGTTTTGGTGACACGGGTGTTTGCCTTTTAAATAAGTGACCAAGATGAGGGTGTACCCGGATGAGTTTGTAAATTTTCAGGTGACATTAATTTCGGTGGAGTTGCGGATAGTGCCAAAAGATGTTGCAGATGACAGAATAACATAGGCTACAGATCTGGCCTGAGAAGTGGCAAATGCCATTTAATGTGTAATCGTGTGAGGTGATTCAGTTTAAAGGATTAAAGATTAAAGACCACTGGGCCTTTGTTATTTGTAGTGCAGATAAGCAGTGCGATCTTGGTGTCCACGAACATAGATCCCTGAAAGTTGCCACCCAGCTTGATAGGGTTGTTAAGAAGGCAAAAGGTGATTCAGCTTTTATTGGTGGACAGATTGAACGTGGGAACCACGAGCTCATGCTGCAACAGTACAAAATTCTGGTACATCCTCACTTGGAATATGCGTACAGTGCTGGTCATTGCAGGAAATGGAAGATTTAGAAAGCGTTCAGAGAAGTTTGACTAGCATGTTGCCTGGTATGGAGGCAAGGTCTGATGAAGAAATGCTGAGCCCCTTGTGGCTGCTTTTGTTCGAGAGAATAAAATTGAGATGTGACTTAATTGAGAAATGTAAGATCATTATAGGTTTCGATAGGGTGGACAATGAGAGCCTTTTTCCTCGAATGGCGTTGGCTCACACTAGGGGACATAGACTTAATTTGAGGGATTCTAAATATAGGACGCATGTCAGAGGTAGTCTCTTTGCTCAGAGAGTAGTAGGGGTGATTAAAACGATAACTCCAACGGTAGTAGACTCGCCAACTTTATTGACATTTAAATTGTCATTGGATAAACATATTGATGTAAATGGAATTGCGTTCCACAGGTTGGCCCAACAATGAGGGTCAAAGGATTGTACTGAGCTGTTACGTTCTATGTTCTATTCTAAAATTCAGTACGAACTGCTGATAAAAAAAATGAAACACTTCAGGCCCGGGAATGATTAGAACACCTTCGCCATCATTAGAATGAGAAACTCCCCAACAACCTTTGATTTCACGTCACGTTGGGACTTTTGTCTATGTCTAATGCGGTGGCCCAGGAACGAGATTGGACTTTTACAAACTCACTCTGAGTCGGGATTAACATCAAGACCACTGACAAAAGATAATCGAATAATTCCAAGGAATGCTTCAAATATTCCTTCCGATATAAATTTAAAATACATCATATTCTGGAATTATACCACTCAATTGGCAATCCCGAAATAAATGTAATGGTTTGCCATTCCTCATATCAATTGACATGACATTAAACTGATACAGTCCATTCAATTTCACAAACGTCAACATTTATCATGCTCTTTCTGATGAACATACCTGCCAGCATCCGCCGAATAAGTCCACCTTTGAAATGAAAGTTGCTTGTCCTGACTTAGCTATACAACCTCCTAAACTTGGAGGAGGATATGAAATACCATTTGGAAATTCATTGATTTTGCTCTCGTCCACGCAGATAATCATTGGTTACCATATGCTTCTGGTAAAAATACTATGGGTAAGCTTCAACTGCAACTCACATCAAGTATACTCTCTTTTATTGAACTTGTGCCAACTTTGGAATATTAAGTCTGTTGGGCTGTATTTACATGCCCTATGTGTACGTGATGTACAATTAGATGCATACTTCCCTGTTTATCCACACATATCTTCCCATGAGACTGTAATAACTGTTTCCGTTCATTTCTGGTTTCCTCTGGAAAGTAAATCAACAACATATCTCAACTTATGTGAACATTGTTAAAAATCAAACAACACCAGGTTATAGTCCAATAGGTTTAATTGGAAGCACACTAGCTTTCGGAGCGACGCTCCTTCATCAGGTGATTGTGGTGGGCTCGATCGTAACACAGAATTTATAGCAAAAATTTGCAGTATGATGTAACTGTAATTATACATTGAAATATTGATTGTCTGTTAAGTCTTTCATCTGTTACAATACAGTGATAGTGTCACTTCTTTCATGTGTAAATCACAAAATCCTCTTCTTTAAGTTGCATGCTTGGGTTAGCTGTTAACAATGGTGATAGCTAGACAACATGTTGAAGTTGTTAGCTCCAGGTGTTCTCTGACTATGACCTGATGTTTAAATTGATTCTAATCTAAAAAGTGAGATAACAGAGTTTTACATAAATTCATGAAGTTTTTGAGCTCAGAGTCCTACATGAATGTATACGGTTTTTGAGCAAAGTGCAATGTTAATTCTGCAAGTACAAATTCACCACACAAAATATGTGTGCATGTGGGTCTTTGGCTGTCTGTCTGGGGTGGCGGTTTTGTGTGTGTGTGTGTGTGTGTGTGTGGTGGGTGCAGAGTGTCTTAAGACTGTGAGGGGATGCATGTGTGAGTGTGGGAGTGTGCGTGTCTATAAGGGTGTGTGTGGGTATCTGTGTGTACCTGTGTCCGTGTGTATGTGAGAATGTGTATGTGTAGGAATAACTGTGTGTATGCGTGTGTGTGTGTGTGTGTGTGTGTGTGTGTGTGTAGTGCAATGGTGATCACCTGTAATGTGACATGAACCCAATTTCCCGGTTGAGGCCCTCCCTATGGGTATCGAACTTCACTATCAGCCTCTGCTCGGCCACTTTCCTCTGCTGCCTGTCCCGAAGTCCACCTTGGAGGATGGTCACCCGAAGGTCTGAGGCTGAATGTCCTGGACCACTGAAGTGATCTCCAACTGGGTGGGAACCTGTGATTTGTGTGATTTTTAACTTTGTACACCCCAGTCCAACACTGGCATCTCCAAATTATGTCAACATTATAATTGTCCATTTTAATTCGAGGCAAGTCAAATCCCAAATCATCTGAACTTTATTCTACATTCTGTGTTGTAAACAGTAACATCACCTCCCTTTATTTTCCCTGCCTAACAAAGTAGGTTTTGAGCATCTTCCCATGACACAGACTGAGACATTTTTCTGTTGGGTGACTTGATCAAATAATTCACCACACTTAATTTCCATTCGATTTGAGAAAGCCAGTTGAAGCTTGCATTTAAAGTTTCACCTACCAACGGAAGTAGCACCAATATTTTATCTCCAGTGGAAAATTTGTAATTTTTTGATTTCTTGTCCACTTCTGCTTTCATCGCATGCTCTACTAGTTTCAAAAGCCGTCTAGTCCATCTTGCTGTCTCGCTGCCATCCACACATTCTAATGTTATCCTAACACTTCACATGTAATCCAAATATATGGCTTCTGATATCTGACTAGCCAATCTCTCCATAATTTTAGCGGTCCTCTTAATTCCTGCCCAAAAACTAATTCAAACACGATTAATTTGTTAGATTCATCTGGTGCATCCTTAATTACCAAAAATAGCAATGGAATTCCGTTATCCCAATCTTCGGAATAATCTTTGCAAAAAGCCCTCAACAATATCTTTAAAATTTCCTAACAGCATCCCAAAGCTCCCTGCGATTATGTAAATTTGTATTGATTTATTCATCAGTTATCCATAACCTCCTTAAATAACGTTGATGTCAATTTTTAAATCTTGATCTGTTTGTCTCTTTGTGGGTAGTCCATACTGATTAAACTAATTGATTAACTCCACTGCAGTCCTGTTAGCTATAATATTGTATAATGGTTTGGCCTCTGGAAATCTATTGGATACATCCTTATGGTCAATAGGTATTGATTCCCACTTGTTTTTTAAATTTTTTTAGGTTCTACTTCCATCAATTAAAACCCATGTAAAACGTTTCTAGAATGTGGCATTCAGTTTTGAGCGTGTTGTCTTTATCACTGCCTAATGATTTCCAGTTACCTGTTACGTATGACATACTGAGCAACGTCCCACCACATCCTTATGTAGTCCAGGCCAATAATTTATCTTTTTAAGTTTTTGCTTGAGTTTTACTTACATGACATGCTAAATTGAATCATTATTCAGATGGAGAAGGATATAGAGAATAGTGAGATTGCTGTGAAGCATGCTACTACATCTGCACATTTTGAGATCAAGGAAGAAATGATGTTGAGTCTTTGGAAGAGCATTAAGATAGATAAGTCTGCAGGATTAAATGGTATCTTCCCCAGTTTCAGGACAGAGACATCGACCAAAATCTTTGTATTCTAGCTTGCCATGGAGAAGTCCTGAAGAATTTGCATAGAGCTCATTTTGTTCTTCTGTTCAAGAAGGGAAATAGAGGTAATCCAGGAAAATATCGACCGGTGAGTGTCATATTGTTCGTTGGGTAGCTAACAGAGAGAGGTCTTTCGGTAGGATTTATGTGCATTTCAATAAGAATGGTCGATTTAGGGACATGCCTTTGTCCCCAGACTTTAATCGGCCTTTTGACAAGGGCCCTCATGCATGCTTGTCCAGAATATTAATGTGCATGCGATCAACGGGGGACATGGTCATGTGGATTCAGAATTGGCTTTCTGATGGAAAGGTGGAAAGATTTATTTTTCAGGCTGCAATCCCGTGACTAATTGTACTGGGACTTCTACTGGTTGTGACATGCATAAAGACTTAATGAAAAAAATCTGATTGAAGATTTGTAGCTCGGATATCCGTTGTTGTGGTTCTGCTCGCCGAGCTGGAAGTTTTTGCTGCAAACGTTTCGTTCCCTGGCTAGGGAACATCATCAGTGCTGTTGGAGCCTCGTGTGAAGCGCTGCTTTGATGTTTCTTCCGGTATTTATATTGGTTTGTTCTTGCCACTTCCGGGTGTCAGTTTCAGCTGCAGTGATTTGTATGTGGGGTCCAGGTCGATGTGTCTGTTGATGGATGTTCTTGCCGCTTCCGGGTGTCAGTTTCAGCTGTAGTGGTTTGTATATGGTGTCCAGGTCAATGTGCCTGTTGATGGAGTTTGGGGATGAATGCCATGCTTCTCGGAATTCTCTGGCTGTTCTCTGTCTGGCTTGTCCTATGATAGTGGTGTTTTCCCAGTCAAATTCATGTTGCTGGTTGTCTGAGTGTATGGCTACTAGAGATAGCTGGTCGTGTCGTTTTGTGGCTAGCTGATGTTCATGGATGCGGATTGTTAGCTGTCTTCCTGTTTGTCCTATATAGTGTTTTGTGCAGTCCTTGCATGGTATTTTGTAAACTACGTTAGTTTGGCTCATGCTGGGTATTGGGTCCTTTGTTCTAGTGAGTTGTTGTCTGAGCGTGGATGTTGGCTTGTGTGCTGTTATGAGTCCTAAGGGTCGCAGTAGTCTGGCTGTCCGTTCTGAGACGCTCCTGACGTATGGTAGAGTGGCTAGTCCTTTTGGTTGTGGCATGTCCTCGTTCCTCGGTCTATCTCTTAGGCATCTGGTGATAAAGTTGCGTGGGTATCCGTTTTTGGCGAATACCTTGTATAGATGTTCCTCTTCCTCTTTTCGCAGTTCTGGTGTACTGCAGTGTGTTGTGGCCCTTTTGAATAGTGTCCTGATGCAGCTTCGTTTGTGTGTGTTGGGGTGGTTACTTTCATAGTTTAAGACTTGGTCAGTGTGTGTTGGTTTCCTGTGTACCCTTGTGGTGAATTCTCCGTTGGGTGTTCTCTCTACTAACACGTCTAGGAATGGGAGTTGGCTATCCTTTTCCTCTTCTCGTGTGAATCGGATTCCTGTGAGTGTGGCGTTGATGATTCGGTGTGTTTTTTCTATATCTGTGTTTTTGATGATTACAAAGGTGTCATCAACATATCTGATCCAGAGTTTGGGTTGGATTTGTGGTATGGCTGTATGTTCTAACCTTTGCATAACTGCCTCTGCTATGAGTCCCGAGATTGGTGATCCCATGGGTGTTCCGTTGATTTGTTTGCATATCTGATTGTTGAATGTAAAGTGTGTGGTGAGGCACAGGTCCAGTAGTTCAAGTATGCCGTCCTTGTTGATAGGTTCGGCCTCCTGTGTTCTGTTATGTATGTCCAGTAGGTTGGCTATTGTTTCTCTGGCTAGGGTTTTGTCAATTGAAGTGAACAGTGCCGTCACGTCGAATGATACCATGGTTTCTTCTTTGTCTATGTGTGTATTCCTGATGACGTCCAAGAATTCCTGTGTTGATTGTAAGGAGAGGGAAGCACTGAAAGCACTGAAAAATGACAAGAACATAATCATACTACCAGCAGATAAAGGCAGAATGACGGTCATCCTAGATAAATCAGACTACATCAGTAAAGCACAACAACTACTCGCAGACACCAACACCTACCAAATGAAGGATTCCGACCCCACACCACAATCCGCCAATAGAATAAACACCACACTAAGGAATCTACAAAAAAACGGACAGATAACCAAAGCGGACCAGCAAAAAATGAAACCTGAAAGCAACAACACCCCCAGATTCTATGGACTACCCAAAGTACACAAACCAGACATCCCACTCAGACCCATAGTATCACTACCAGGGACACCAGCATACAAACTGGCCAAAGAACTACAACAAAAACTGAAACATCTAGTCAGCGGATCCAAACACTCCATACAATCAACACAGGAATTCTTGGACGTCATCAGGAATACACACATAGACAAAGAAGAGACCATGGTATCATTCGACGTGACGGCACTGTTCACTTCAATTGACAAAACCCTAGCCAGAGAAACAATAGCCAACCTACTGGACATACATAACAGAACACAGGAGGCCGAACCTATCAACAAGGACGGCATACTTGAACTACTGGACCTGTGCCTCACCACACACTTTACATTCAACAATCAGATATGCAAACAAATCAACGGAACACCCATGGGATCACCAATCTCGGGACTCATAGCAGAGGCAGTTATGCAAAGGTTAGAACATACAGCCATACCACAAATCCAACCCAAACTCTGGATCAGATATGTTGATGACACCTTTGTAATCATCAAAAACACAGATATAGAAAAAACACACCGAATCATCAACGCCACACTCACAGGAATCCGATTCACACGAGAAGAGGAAAAGGATAGCCAACTCCCATTCCTAGACGTGTTAGTAGAGAGAACACCCAACGGAGAATTCACCACAAGGGTACACAGGAAACCAACACACACTGACCAAGTCTTAAACTATGAAAGTAACCACCCCAACACACACAAACGAAGCTGCATCAGGACACTATTCAAAAGGGCCACAACACACTGCAGTACACCAGAACTGCGAAAAGAGGAAGAGGAACATCTATACAAGGTATTCGCCAAAAACGGATACCCACGCAACTTTATCACCAGATGCCTAAGAGATAGATCGAGGAACGAGGACATGCCACAAACAAAAGGACTAGCCACTCTACCATACGTCAGGAGCGTCTCAGAACGGACAGCCAGACTACTGCGACCCTTAGGACTCATAACAGCACACAAGCCAAAATCCACGCTCAGACAACAACTCACTAGAACAAAGGACCCAATACCCAGCATGAGCCAAACTAACGTAGTTTACAAAATACCATGCAAGGACTGCACAAAACACTATATAGGACAAACAGGAAGACAGCTAACAATCCGCATCCATGAACATCAGCTAGCCACAAAACGACACGACCAGCTATCTCTAGTAGCCATACACTCAGACAACCAGCAACATGAATTTGACTGGGAAAACACCACTATCATAGGACAAGCCAGACAGAGAACAGCCAGAGAATTCCTAGAAGCATGGCATTCATCCCCAAACTCCATCAACAGGCACATTGACCTGGACCCCACATACAAATCACTGCAGCTGAAACTGACACCCGGAAGCGGCAAGAACAAACCAATATAAATACCGGAAGCAACATCAAAGCAGCGCTTCACACGAGGCTCCAACAGCACTGATGATGTTCCCTAGCCAGGGAACGAAACGTTTGCAGCAAAAACTTCCAGCTCGGCGAGCAGAACCACAACAGACTTAATGAAAATATAGGTTAGTTAGTTGCAGACGATACAAAGGACAGTGGATTTGTCAATCATGTATATGGTTGCCAAACGTTATTATGGCAGGTAGATCATTGTAGATATGTTTGGAGAAATGGCAGACGGACTTTCATCCAGCGAAGTGTGATGTGCTGCACTTCGTGAGATCAGTATAGCCCCAGCTATGCCTTTCTCTTCGTAGGATATGTGGAACAGTCCATCTTCCGCAGCTGCACTGGCACCTCCCACACACACCCGCCCCCCCCCACCACCACCACCTTTTACTCCGCTACATCGATGACTGTATCGTGCTCCCACGAGGAGGTTGAACAGTTCATCCACATTACCAACACCTTCCACCCTGACCTCAACTTTATCGGGACCGTCTCAGACTCCTCCCTTCCCTTCATAGACCTCTCCATTTCTATCTCGGGTGACCGAATCAACATGGACATTTACTATGAACCGACTGACTCCCACAGCTACTTAGACTACACCTCCTCCCAGCCTCCCCCCTGTAAAAACGCCATCCCATATTGTCAATTCCTTCGTCTCAACCGCATCTGCTCCCAGGAGGACCAGTTCCAGTACGGAACAACCTAGATGGCCTCCTTCTTCGAAGACTGCAATTTCACCCCAGACATGATCGACGATGCTCTCCACCACATCTCTTCCACTTCCCGCTCCTCCGCCCTTGAGCCCTTCCCCTCCAATCGCCACCAGGAGAGAACACCACTGGTCCTCACCTACCACCCCACCAATGCCCATACACATCGTATCATCCATCGTCATTTCCGCCACCTCCAAACGGACCCCACCACCATGGATACATTTACCTCCACTCCCCTATCAGCGTTCTGAAAAGACCACTCCATCCGTCACTCCCTCGTCAGGTCCACACCCCCCACCAACCCAACCTCCACTCCTGTAACCTTCCCCTGCTACCGTAAGAAATGTAAAACGTGCGCACACATCTCCCCCATTACTTCCCTCCAAGGGCCCAACGGATCCTTCCACATTCATCACAAATTCACCTGCACCTCCACACACATCATTTATTGCATCCACTGCACCCGATGTGGCCTCCTCTATATTGGGGAGAGAGACCACCTACTTGCAGAACATTTCAGAGAACACCTCTGGAACACCGGGACCAACCAACCTAAACATCCTGTGGCTCAACACTTCAACTCCCACTCCCACTCCCCAAGGACATACAGGTCCTTGTACTCCTCCATCGCCAGACCATAGCAACACGACGGTTGGAGGAAGAGCGCCTCATCTTCCGCCTAGGAACCCTCCAACCACAAGGGATGAACTCAGATTTCTCCAGTTTCCTCATTCCCCTCCCCCTCAACATTGTCTCAGTCCAAACCCTCGAACTCAGCACCACCTCGAACCTGCAATCTTCTTCCTGTCCTCCCTGCCGCCCCCACCCCCACTCCGGCCTATCACCCTCACCTTAACCTCCTTCCACCTATCGCATTTCCAACGCTGCTCCCCCAAGTCTCTCCTCCCTACCTATTACCTTAGCCTGCTTGGCACACTTTCCTCATTCCTGAAGAAGGGCTCATACCCGAATCGTCGATTCTCCTGCTCCTTGGATGTTGCCTGACCTGCTGCGCTTTTCCAGCAACACATTTTCAGCTCTAATCTCAAGCATCTGCAGTCTTCACTTTCTCCTAGAAGATTACACAAGATTCTCCAACCTCACTTATGTGTTACACATATTCCATCCTCTTCTAGTGATACTTCTTTTGAATTACATATATCTTCGCCTCTCATCATCAAAGTCTAATTTGCTCCTGTTTCTCTTGAATTTCTGTTTTCTTTAACTGCGCCTCTGGCATACATGAGCAACTTCATTCATGCACATACGTTTTTCTTAAGGCACTTTCTTCTCAACCAACCTCTGATTAGATTGTTCATTCTCTTCCATCAGAAGCGCAATTCACTTCTGTGAGCCTTTCCTTTACAACGTCCACCGCACTTACTGTTTTATCTTATTCCACCATCCATCTTCCTAGTGCATTTTCTGAACTACCAACGCTGCCACTTCATGTGGCCTAGTGTTTTATACTGGAAATATAAACATTTTTATTTCTATTTCTCCCTTAGTGCTTTCCTTTTTAGACAGTGGTAAGCTAACTATACTAAGTTTCACGATGCATCCTTTTCTTTCACCACCTGAAGATTTCTCTTTTTCACAACTTCTATCCCTCACAGATTGAAATTGATGTCGGCAATCCAAATTTGATTCATGAGCCAATTCAAAATTATTTGCGATTTCCACTGCTACTCCTGTAGTGGAACTCCTCCACAATAATCTTTTGTGTAAGAGCGAAATACATGTTTGAGCTATTTTCAATACCTTTATATGCCTATCAAAATTATTGTTTTTTTTTCTTTACAATTTCTCAGCACGTTTGATCAGGTTCCCGACATAGGTTTCTAAAACGTTGACTGTAGGTTCTAGGTACTAACTCATATGCACTTAAGACGGCATTTTGCTCCTCAATATACTTCTAAGATACGTTCTCTGACAGGGATGCAAACACCTCACCAGCTCGAACTTCCAACTTATTTTAAACCAACAATACCCATATGGTCACTGGTCATTTCAGTCGTTAAGAAACTTTCTCAGATGAAATCAAAACGTCATCTCCATTCTTCGTGTGAACTTAGGCAACACGTGAACTACTTAAAGGGGTCTCTGCCTCATTTTTGACTATGATTGTTCTCCATCAACGTCGTCATCACAAGCCCTAGTTTTTGCCTTTACCTCCACCATTTTATATTGGTGGTGACTTATCAGTTCAGGTCTCTAAAGAACAAAAGTTGTCTCTTTTTAACTTTCTTCGCACTCTTTCTGCTTTTCGTCTTTCTTTCTTCATGTTCTCCCTTTCTTCTGCATGGGACTTCCTTTCTTTTTTTTCCACTCTGCTATTGCTAGTAATTGAAACTGTTTTACTACATTTTATTCTTTATTTGTCTGTTTCTAGGTTTATTCTTTACATTTTTGCCTCTAATTCAAGTTGCTTCATTTGCAGTTGATTTTTTCTCTATTTTCCCAAGTTTCTGATGTCATTGATGACAATTGTAAATGCTACCTGATTGCAACAATTCTCTTCCCTCACCTAACAGAGAGAGAGAAACCCCAACCCGAGCTTGTATATCAATTCCAAATGCTTTGCCTTGCTCACTTTCTGTAAAACTCCAGACTTGACATCTTCCAAGAGCAGGAAACACTTAGTGACTGAAAGAGAAATTGTTACACAAGGCTTACCCTTCTTAAAACAAGCGAATGCAAAGCCCGAAATAAAATGAACTATCAGTCACCATTCATTGCCTTTGTGTCCAACAGTACTAAAACCCAATCTGGAAATATAGATTTCAAATCCATAAAGAGACACCAATTTGCTTTGATCCAGAAGACAGGACCATTTTCCTGCCCCAAACCCTCGTGAAAATCTATTCAGACGGTAATCCATAGCCTAACCTTTCCTTAACTTAAAGTAAGTGTCAGGTGTTGTGTTCCAGATGTAAGAAGTCTGAAGTGCAAAAGACTTGGGAGATCTAGTCCAGAATTTTCTCAAGTTCAATTTGCGGTTGTGTCAGTAGTTCGGCATTTATTTTGAGAGGACTTGAATATAAAAGCAGAGATGAACGTTTGAGTCTCTATAAGGCTCTGGTCAGGATGATGGAGGATTGAAACAAATACAATACTTAACGGCCCGGACAGAATAGAAGTTTGGAAGATATTTAAATTGGTAGGAGAACCTAGGACCCACGGGCATAGACATGCATGAAAGGGAAGATTTTTTAGAACAGAGATAAACAGAAACCTATTCAGTCAGAAAATGGTGAATTTGTGTAATTCATTGTGACAGGGGGTTGTGGAGGCCAGGTCATTTCTGACTGACATAGATAGGTTCTTGGGTTTCAACAGGATCAAGGTTCAGACTTCAAGACTAAAGACAAGGAGCAGACATTACGCCATTCAGCTCGTCATGTCTTCTCCGCTGTTTAATCTTGGCTGGTAGGTTTTCTCCACACCATTATCCTGCTTTATCCACATAACGCTTTATTCCTTTGATATTCATGAAACTTTCAATCTCACTCTTAAATATACTCAATGATCTGGCCTCGACAACCTTCTGTCATTTCAATTCCCCCTCCAACTCTGCAGAGAACATGCAGGTTCTGGGCATCTTCAAACGCCACAACGTCACTACCCGACACCTGGAGGAAGAACGCCTCATCTTCTGCCTTGGAACACTTCAACCCATGGGCTTCACTAGTTTTTATCATTTCCCTTCCCTCCCCCCCCCCCCCCCCCCCCCCCCCCCCCCCCCCCCGCCCCACCTTACCTCAGTTCCAACCTTCCAGCTCAGGACTGTCCTTATGACCTGTCCTCCCTGCCAATCTCTCTTCTCACCTATCTGCTCCACTCTCCCCTCTGACCTATTACCTTTTCTCCCCACCCCAATCACCTATTCAACTCTTTGCTAACTTCCCCCACCCTCTTCTCTGACCTATCACCTCCATGCCAACTCCAATTCACCTATTGTACTCTTTGCTACCTTCTCCCCAGCCCCAAGCACTCACCCCCATTCACCTCTCTAACCTGGAGGCTTACTGCCTCTATTCCTGAGGGAGGGCGTTTGCCAGGAATGTCGATTTTCCTGCTCCTCGGATGCAGCCTGACCTGCTGTGCTTTTCCAGCACCACTCTGATCTAAACTTATGTTTCAATGAAGTCTATGGTCTGACCATTTTTTGGTTGAAGGAGTTTCTCTTTATCTCCGTTCTAAAGGATCTTCACTTGACTTTAAGGTGTACCCTCAATTCCTAGTCTCTCCTACCAATGGAAACATCTACTCAACAACTACTCTATCCAGGTCAAACTGCATTCGGTACGTTTCAATTCGATCCCCCTTCATCCTTCTAAAGTCATCGAGTATAAATCACGATTCATCAAACGTTAAACGTAAGTTATTATTTTCATTCAGGGGACTATTCTCGTGGACCTCCTCTGAACACGTTCCAGGACGAGTACATTCTTCCTGAGATATGGAACCAAACCTGCGCTCAATACTCTGAATATGGCATTATAAAGCCTCAGAAATCCATCCTTGCTTTTATATTCAGGTCGTCTCAAACTGAATGCCATCATCACATTTCTTGTCCTAACTATTGATTCAAGCTGCAAGTTTACCTCGAGAGAATAGGGGACTGGAACTCCCACGTCTCTTTATAGTTTTTTCCCACTATTCTTCCGACCAAATGAATTACCAAACACTTTCTCACATTGTAAGAAGAGTCAAACACGATTTTAATAATCTAGCTATTTTAGCTATCAATCTTAATGTTTCAGTCTTTCATGACAGTGTGAGTGCTGTATACCTTTAAACTGCAAAACCTTAAACATGATCCAACTATTGCACAGGTTAGTTTGTTTTTGATATTCCTGCTTTGTATGTATTGTGGGGCTTTGACAATAAAACTCACATTTGAAAAACAAAACAACAAGGCAAAAAAGAAGCCTTCTTACAATGAACAGAATCTGTGAAGGCAAGGTTGAAAAGATACTTGGAATATCTTTTAAAAATCAGTTGATGGGGCTCCAACAGTTCAAGACCGAATTCGACAGAATGATGTTGATGAATTGTTTGAAGTAACTGTGGGCAAACATCTTTGAAACAAAGAACAACGTAGATTTCAAACACATTACAGAAAGCAATCAACATATTGTGGAAGTTAAGTGGTGAAATATGGAAGTCCACCTTAAATGGGGTGGAGGGTGGTTATGACCTAATGATATTGCAGCTATACCATTAAACCCCGAGATCCACATAATATTCTGCTGACAATGATTCTAATCCTGCACATCCAATGGTGGGATTTTATTTCAACAAATATCTGAAAGTCGGAGTCTAATGATGACTATGAGAGCATTGTCAATTGCAGGAAAATGTCATCTGTTCACTAATGTGCTTTGAGGATGGAAACAGAATCCTTACCTGATTTTACCTGCATATTCCCCCAAACATAGCAGTTGAAAACTAACTGCCCTCTGCATATTTAGCCGTTGGTAATCTTTGGCCTGGTCAATGATATCCATATTCCATGAATGTGGAAACATATAATATCATTAGAAAACAAATGAGGGAGAGGCAACTTCTTGACTTACATTGGTGAATGCGACCTCAAGTTCTCCTTGATCAATGCAGGATTTTACCCGAAAAATGCTGAATAAACGACAATGTCATTCCAACAAGGGATTGTGGGGTCCTTGGATGATCACTGCACATTTCAAAGAACAAGAACAAAAAGAATTTGCAAAGGAACAGGTCCTTCACGCCTCCAAAACTGCGCTGATCCAGATCCTCTATCTAAACCTGTCACCTATTTTCTAATTATCTTTACAACTCTGCTACATTCCCATTCATGTACCTCTCCAGATACATTTTTAAATTAGGCTATCATTCTATCTCTACCACTTCACTGGCAATGCGTTCCAGTTACCTATTACACGCTGCATAAAGAACTTTCCACGCATATCTCCCTTAAACTTTTCACCTCTCACCTCCGAGGTGTGACTCCGAGGAATTGAGTCTCCCACCCTTGTAAAACGCTTTTGGCTATCGACCCTGTCTATACCTCTCATGATATTGTGACCTCAACCACATCCAACCTCAACCTACTTCTGTCTAATTTAAATATTCCTGATCTACTCGACCTCTCTTTATAGCTAGTTCCCTCCATACCAAGCAACATCCTGGAGAACCTGCTCTGCATGCTCTCCAAAGCATCCACATCCTTTTGGAAATGTGGCGAACAGAACTGTATGCAGTATTCCAGATGTGGCCTAATAAAATTCCTATACAACAGCAATATGACCTGCTAATTCTTTTAATCAATACCCCCGTCCGATGGAGGAAGGCATGCCATATGCCTTCTTGAGCACTCTATCGAGCTGTATTGCCACCTTCAGTGTACAATGGTCCTGAACACCCAGATCTCTCTGTACGTCAATTTTCACCAAGGACTTTCCATATCCGGTGTAGTTCGTTCTTGAATTGGAGCTTCCAAAATGCATCACCTCACAGGTTCCCGGATTAAAATCCATCTGCTATTTCTTTGTCCAACTCTCTGATCTGTCCATATTCTGCTGCGTTCTCTGACAGTCCCCTTCACGATCTGTTACTCCAGAAATCTTAGTGTCATCTGCAAGCTTGGTGATCAAACCACCAAAACCCCATCTCGATCATTTTTTTCCTTTTGACAAAGAACTGTGGTCCCAACACGGATGCCTGTGGAACACTACAGGTATCAGTTCTCCATTGTGAGAAACTTCCTTCCATTACTGCTCTCTGCCTCCTTATGTCCAAAATGTTCTCTATCCGTCTAGGTAGTACACACTGGACTCTATGCGACTCAGCTCTTTCCATCAACCTACCATGGGGAACCTTATCAACTGCCTTACTGAAGTCCAGGCATACGACATCTACAGCACTTCCCTCATCAATCAATTTTGTCAATTCCTCAAAGAATTCTATTAAATTGGTAAGATATAGCCTTCCTTGAACAAAACCATTATGCCTCTCACTGATAAGCCAATTTTCTTCTAAAAGCAATTAGATCCTATCCCTCCGTATCTTCTCCAGCAGCATCTCTACCACTGACGACAGACTCAACGGTCTATAATTATCTGGAAAATCCCTGCTATCCTTCGACTTCAAAACTTCGCAATAACTTTATCTTTTCCAGTGACACAAGTGGGCCAAAAAAAGCCTTGACAAATTGTTGCGGAGTTGATATCTGGCAGACATTGTTTTCAGAGGCTATAACCCATGTTAAATGTCTGCTAATCAAAAGTATTGAGCTTTTCTTTTAAATGATGCTAGTTACTTCACTTTGTTGCATTTACACTTATCTATTGTTATGGACTAGGCCAGATCCCTTAAATCCTCTTTAAGCAGATAATCCAGACCGTAACTTGCTAGGGTTTTTGTTTAGCGCGATTAGATTACTTACAGTGTGGAAACAGGCCCTTCTGCCCAACAAGTCCACACTGACCTGCCAAAGCGCAACCTACCCATACCCCTACATTTACCCCTTACCTAACACTACGGGCAATTTAGCATGGCCAATCCACCTGACCCGCACATCTTTGGACTGTGGGAGGAAACCGGAACACCTGGAGGAAACCCACGCAGACACAGGGAGAACGTGCAAACTCCACACAGACAGTCGCCTGAGTCGGGAATTGAACCCGGGTCTCAGGCGCTGTGAGACAGCAGTGCTAACCACTGTGCCACCGTGCCGCGATGTGTAGTGGATAATCCTGGTATAGTTTAGCGGGGTCGATGACCAAGTTTTAAACACACAAACTTTATTGACAAAATTACAGAATGAAACACAAAGAACCAAAAATAAAATATGCGATAAATTTCCCTATCCAAACCCGATTTACTGATGCTGTTTGAAAAAAACACATGCACAAATCCCAATGCACATATCCCTGAGCACAAACAGTAAAGAATGGCACAGGCTCCTCAGAGTTTGTAAGGAGAAAGGGAAGCCAGCAGCTTGTTTCAATCATCCCCTGCTGCAACTAAACCATTAAATCTCAACTGCCTTGACTGGTCACTCCCATCCCATTATCCAAGTTATTTCTAAAATGTGAAATCATTTGGTCTTAGGTATCATCTGTTTCGGGATAACCGAAAAGGGCTTCGATAAACCATTCACCAATACAGCGCCTTAGACCTGGGCTGTTTAGACATCGCTCTGAAAACGACAAGGAAACAGTAACTTTGTGAAAAATGGACGCCTTTCAGAAAAGAACCAGCTTTCTCACACAATGCAATCAGAAAAGGTGAAAATGCACAAATCAGTTGTCTCATAGAAATATTGGACATTTTAACGGAAACTAAGATGATTTGCACGTCTCATTATAAGAAAAATCTGACCTTCAGTCATAAGCAGTGTACTTATGTGACTTTGAATATTTAATTCGTGGTTGACGGCCATCTCCATGATATTGAGTATGTTTGTGATGATAATGAGATTTGTTTTGAATAGTTGTCCGATTTCAATTAATCTCTCATGTTAAGCATGATCCAAATGCTAGAAGCAAAAATCTTCCTAAGCATAAATGCTACCTGCGTTTGTTGGATATTCTAACTGACAATTTCATCATCTGAGGGGTTGTACATGATCTGAAAAATGCAAAACATCAGTTATTGCCTTCTTTCTGAAATCATCACCTCTCATATTAGAATTACCCTAACAAATACTTGTTCAGATGAGGAAACTGCACAGAAGAGCTAAAATGAACTCCTAAGTTTGAGATAGTTACCTTCAAAAACCACAAATAAAACATTTTGCTAACATTACATGCATTGTTTATTATGAATTGTTATTGAATTTGTGTGATGTCAAATTGAGAATAACAATAAAACATCTTGCCAAGGCATTGCTTTCATCTCATGTCTAAATTTTGAAATTTGAAAGACTGTTAGTTGAGGCAATAATTAAAATGTTGCGCTTCGATCATTTGTATGAGGCTATTCATATCATATCATATCACTCATAGCAGTATTTTTAAATACATTTGCAGCAGATTAGATTAATATTAATGGCATTAGCTTTTCCCTTCCTTTTCGAGGTCAAGTCGAAGTGGATAAATTGATACTTCAGTCTGTGGAGGCCAATGATTATGCAGTACTCATATTGGAGTTTTAGGAAACCTGTTCTACAGTAAAAACGATCAACACAAATGAGGTAACATTTTTTGTAGACTCTCACAAATTCTGAAACACCGAAAACCCATAATTGTTTGGTCACTAATTAGAAAACAAGTTGACTCACAACAGTAATCTCTTAAAGTTCATAGTTCAGGGGATTGTGGAAATGACTTTGGACTTAGCATGAGGTGGTAAGTGAGATCCAAAAGTGATGGTCACGCACTATGTGTCATCCATTGTATGGCAGAATATGTGTCACCAGGACAGTACAGCAGACATCCTATATGCAATCTGGAGCTCCCTTTATAGCTTATGTAGTTTCATTCAATGCAGTAACAACCAGAAGTCTGTATGAAGGAACTCAGTGCATATCTGTGCAGAGCAAATTGCTACAGCGTGTGTCACAAGAAATGATTGACAGTATTCAGAGAGCAGTATCCCGCTTAAAAAAAGAAGAGATTTTCGATGATTGTGTAGAGTAATGACTTCAGTTGCTACTTTCTTCAAAACATGCTCAGTAACCATTCTTAGTCTGTATTGATCGAGTCTTCATCTTTTGCTGTATACAGAAGAAGCATGCAGCAATATTTCAAAGGGTACATATAAGAATAAATACTTTCTACATAATAGCACCCAGAAATCCTTATATATCATTTCAGTCTTCTGGGCATTACTGTTAGTATACTGTTTCATGTAATAGTTGATATTACAGTGCATGGTTGTTATTTTAATGTTACTTTACAGGAGGAAACATGTCAACCACATATAAAGTATGATCTGATACCTGAAAGCAACATAATTATTTAATTGATCATTTCATTCTCTTTGCATATTATCATGCTGGAAGCAATATTTTCATTTTGTGTTTTCATATAATTTCTCTTACTCTTCAATTTCTTCGGTTCTGCAATAAATTTCTGTCTTCCATTATTGAGGCAGAATGACTGTACGAACCACTTTTCACCCTGATTCCACTTCCAGTATCAAGGAGTTTATTTTTGTTATACCAATACTAAGAACGCATATTTGGAGATGGCTTTGTGAGACAAAAGGAAATCTTTTTATGCATTGTTTTCCGTTCAAAGCTTCTCTAAGCGAATTGCAAAAAGATTGCATTATTATTTAATACATATGCATCCAATAAAGTTTATCATGTGATTTCATAATTAGATGAGGGCAGTTCTAGATCGTCCATGATCTCATGATGTTTATCAGACCCCTTATCACCTAACCTTGAGCTTTCACAATACATTTTATTCAACGGCATCGCTGCACTAATTGCTGTTGCTGTGTATGTATTTGTGTGTGTGCGTGTGTGAGTGCGTGTGTAAGAGATATGTGGTTACAAATTATACAGAAAAAATCGGATTCATCTGCAAGAGGAGTTTCTGCAAGTTTTCTTTCAAGGATGTGCTTTATAAAACTCTATCCGTATGAGCAATGGCTTTAATTTTGCTTCTTCTCTAACAGGGCAAAAGTGCATGTCTTCCACAAGACTATCTGAATCTAACCTATTTATTATGCGTACGCTATGTCTCGGAGGTTGCAATTATTCCACTTCGTAGTTTAATTTTTACAGCATCAGACACTGCAGATTGCCACTTTAGCCAAACAAAAAAAATCTCCTTACACTATTTTATGTCAACAGATAAACACTTTCCTGGACTTGCTTTGCATATTTAAACGTACTGTCTGTTGTTTTTTCTATATTTCTAGCCTCCTTCAACATACTTTGGCCTTTTTCCATGCATCAATTCTTTTACATTTCTCCAGTATTCGACTATTTCACTGCGGATACTTCAATAATAATATTTATTTGATATCGTATACCTTAATGCTACAACACATAATTATGAAAGTATGTACATGCTGATGGAGTTTCTTATTACGTATTCATCAGAAATTTGGAAGAAATTCCGATTTTAAGACTTTTTTTCTTATTAAGGAGAGCAGAGTACGGAATTTTAACAAGTGGAATCGGATTGCCAGTGTTTCCGTTCAGAAGAAAGAATTTAACGGTGGTCAATATTTTAAAAAGCGATGCCTTTAGAAATGTAATCAATCAGACAGCAATACAGTTCTGTGTACTTCCAGTAGACGTGAGTACACCACACTGGATTTGGCCTGTCAACCTTTGTGAAAATAGTGAAAATATTTCTCTTTATATTTTGCCTGCAAACTCGTGTTCTACCTGGCAAAATGATCGGTCCATTTGAAGAATAAGCCTAGATGATTTACTGAAGCATTTGTAAAAGTAATTTATTGTGATGTGCTTACCTGGAAAACCAAGCATTGCTCTGTTACATTAATTGCTGTTCAGAAGGTCATTTTGGAAATTATACGTGCATTGCTGTCAGATTTTGACATTAAGTAGAGGCAGGCACAGTTTTATTGAAGGTGCGTCTGGACAGATGCATGAGTAGGTGGGGAGCCGACGGATGCAGATGCTTAGGAATTGGGTGACAGGTTTAGACAGAGGATTTTGATTGTCTCAGGCTTGAAGTGCCGAATGGCCTGTTCCTGGACTGTAAATTTTTTTTGTTCTTTGTTATTTAACAATGTGTTGACCTAGTACTTGAAATGAAATTGCAATATATTCCAGATTTTGGTGTTATGAAAGCTTGAAAATAATTTCCACATGGTCATGGAACCTCCTGTGCAAGTATTATTTACTTCTGTCATTTCATTCTTAAATAGTTCAGGCATGTATTGCGCTTTCAAAATGACCATGGCCTGATATTTTGCACATGATTTTGACTAAAATTAAACTCACATTGATGAATATAAATAGATTGCTTATGGTACGCGTAAGTTGTTAAGCAACTGTGCTATCTTTATGCTTTCAATCTTCTTGCTTATTATTTGCAGGGTATTCATCAAGATAGTAGAAGTTGATTCATCATGCTTCTTAGAACTGAACGTCGGTTTAAATACAGAGTGGAGTTGGAGACCATGAGCAAGCTAGGAGTCTGAACTTGTAGCTAATAATTTACTTTGTATTTGTTCTGTAAAGCTGATAGTGATTCGTGTAGACTAAGTGATTCACGATGCAGTAAATAACGATAGAATGCGTTGAGAAAATAAATGGCAGATCCTTGGATAATTGAAATTTTAAGGAAGCCATATGGTGCAAATATCACATGCCACTTATCAGATCACAACTAGATATAATCCAGATCATGCTTTCTGCGTGAGGATTATATCATTAATAGATGGGGCACAGATTGAACGGTTCACTGTGTGATATTCTAAAATGGTATAGCATGACCTTTTGTCAACAAATAATTAAAAATTATAAAAGCAGTGAATGGCTGTGACTCATCACTGACTTGAGGGGAATGCAGATTTGGACGCCTATTTGTGAGCAAATCGACATCTGGTACGTGGGAAGATCTATAAAGCCAGTTGATTAGAATTAAAAAACAAAAACTAGTAAGCATGTTCTTGTCATAATGAAGAATAAGAACAGCAAGTTTCATGAATCTTGGAGGACAAGAGGAACTGAGAGTTTAGTCAAAAATAAAAAGGAGGCATACACAGCGTTCACGAAACTGAAAGCGTAAAGAGCCCATGAAAATTGCAAAAAGTGCAGAAAGGAACACTCATAAGCAATTTGGAAGGCTCGAAGGTGACTGCAAAATACACCTTCATAACATAATAACTCTATTTCCGGAATGTATTGAACGAAACGTATATATTCAATAAAGTAGCCATGAATTGATCACAATACTACAAAAAATGTGCATATGTATGCAAATGCAGGAAAGACTAATTTTTTTTAAAACCCTATGAGCCTACACAACTTCTAGTTCTAAGTGCTGATGAGTAGCACACTTCCATTTGTTTAAATGTCAGTCATGCAGCACTTCGGACTGGAAGTTGTGTAGGTTAATCGGGTTTAAAAAGAAGTTCACTCTTTTCTGCATCTGCATACATATGTACAGTTTGGAGCATTGTGCACAATTTATGGCTACTTATTTGAACATAAACATTTCCCTCAACACATTCCGAGGATGACGTGTTTATATTATGGAGATGTATGTAATCTATATTAAAGACAACACGAGACAGAAATAGGACCGTCAATGGAGAAAATGATTATTTTGTACTGAGAGGAACTTTGAGCTCAGCTCACAAATAGAACAGTCTTATCGACTCATAGAAGAAATTACAAGTTCTAATGGGTAATTTCCTTCACCAATATCCTATATTTATGAAAACACATTTTACACATAAGTCGAAAGCTTTTTGCTGATACCATCAATGTTCCACACCTCATTAGTAGTCCAGAATACGTTTTGTACTTTGCACTTGATTGAAGATGATTGATCCTATGGCTTTTGGTTACAACTTACCCTGTCGATTCTTGAACATAACCATCAATTAATTGCTAAATTATTTTACATTATTCAGGATACTTGATTGGATGGCACCACTTTTAATCGATTGACGTAGCACAGGTTCGCTCAATTCAGAGAATATTAGTCATTGGATTTAGTATTATTGCAATGTACTGTTGCACGTCCTCCTATTGCCAGCTCAGTTTTGACGAAGGCTTTTTTTTCATACTTCCTTCAATTGTTTAGTTTTATAAGCTCGGATATTCTGTTTAACTTCAGATAAACATGCAATGTGTATCATTAATAGAAAAAGTTTCTCGCCTAATTGAATATCGTATTCAGTGAAATCATTGCAGAAAGTACAAAATAAAACTTGAGTACAACTTTTTTTTTCATTCTTTAAGGTGAGCCAAAGCTTGTTTGAATTCATGAAAAAGCGGGGAAAATGTTTGGGTATCTGATTAATTCTCTATTTAAATGTGAATAAAAGAGCAGCAAATTAAAATGGCAGAAATTACCTTAGCTAATATTTAACATAATTTACTTTGAGATATAATGAAGTTAACTTTGTATTTCAATGTTGCATGTCTAAAATGACAGAATTATTGCAGTTCTATGTCAATGTCATCTTTATTAATTGTTGCAGAAGATAAACTGAACAAGAATATGGCTGGTAAGATCGAAAGCGAATCGTCTCCTATTGCCTGACTACTAAAATCTGTTAATTTAACTACCATAATGATTATCGCTGCTTAAAGTGTAGACAGACAACCATATTCACATTTTATAGTCTTATGTTTCGCATTATTTATAGATGTCGAGCAATTTTAATATATTCATTCCAAATGACTTGCATTAACTTTTGGAATAAATCAAGCATTCTGGTTGACACATAAAACCTTGTGATGATGCATCAATATCTGTTTTCCAATCACAGTACTTTCCATTCGATGAGATTTGATAGATATATGTCAGCAATTAACAAGAAAGTACTTGCAATGTTCTCAGGTAAATTTTAGTAAAACATAAACAATAGTTCAAAATCCCGCTGGATAAGATAGAAAATGCAATAGAAAGTCAAGGATCTTCACTGTTTTTTTTAAAATGCCTGACGAAAATGAATAAGAAAAATATGGAACGAGTTTAGACAGTCACAATAAACTTTCCAAAATATAGGAATCTCTAGATTACAATTATATATATCATCCCATTTTTTTCAGAATTCTGACATTTCTTTAGCTTGCAATTGTGTAACGAGTCTCATAAAATAAATTTTCGAAGTTCGAGCACATGATACTTTTTTTTCTGAAATATTTGTATCTAAGTCTGATGCTATCCTCATATCACATGACCTAAACTTTACAATGTGTTCACGGATTAACGCCCAGAATATACCCATGAATTTGTTTACATGTGTAATTATATAGAATCAGGGCGTTTTGAATTAATACATTCCTCTTCATTTCTATACAAAATACCATTCCGCTTAATCCAAGTCTGCATTCAATGTTTCTACCTCAGGCGAAACATTTGCTTGTAATATCTTACATTGTCGATAAGAATTTTATAAGTTTCAATTAGTCAAATCTCATTCCTTGGAAGTCAATGAAATGATGTCACAGCGGGCTCAATTTATTACTGTAATCAGCCTGGTAGACATCTGTTGAGTTTCCCCATGTTAAGAATTTCCTTCCTTCACTGAATGGACTGGAAGCAGTACAGCCGTAAGCAGTAGTCTCACTGAGGATCTGCACAAATATAATAAGATGTCATACTCATGGATGCAAGTCTTCTCTGGTGATAGCTAAAATATAATGCGCTTTTTTTTCTTTATGCTGCATATGTCGGTCAGTTTTTACCTTTTTATTATGAAGTATGTCTCCAGCCTTTAAAATAATCGCTTTGTAAATTGTCACTAATCGAGACATATTCCTTCTTTTTGTGTTGGTTTTCTGGGTGGCACGGTGGTTCAGTGGTTATCCCTTCTGTCTCATAGCACTAGGAGCTCAGGTTCGATTCTAGCCTTAGGCAACTGTCTGTGTGGAGTTTGCACATTCACCCGGCATCTGTGTGGGTTCCCTTTGGGGACTCTAGTTTCCTCCTACATTCCAAAGATGTGCAGGTCAGTTGAATTAACCATGCCAAATTGCCCATAATGTAAGGGGCATTAGTCAGAGGGAAATGGGTCTCGGTGGGTTGCTCTTACAAAGGATCGGTGTTGGTTTGTTTGGCTGAACGACCTGTTTCCACACTTTAGGGAATGGAATCTCTCAGGTTTAAGTAATATTACGGATTCACATTAAATTGCATCTGCTATGCTCTTCGTATTTCACTTCCCTGTTCCAAAATCCCTTAAAGCATTTGTACATCGTCTATAAAACGTACATTCCCACTTAGTTCTCTGTCATCAGCAAATGGGAACACTTTGCATTTGGTCTCAACATCCAAATAACTTGCATAAATGCCAACAGATGGCGCACCAGCATTGCAGTTCTCAACAAGGAGCAATCTGCCAAGCTGTACAAATCTGAGCAATGATCAGTACTCACGAGCATGTTAAATAAAAAACAGTCGAAATCGTAGAATCCTTACAATATGTTTCACCCCACTGAGTCCATGCCCACCCTCCAAGGAGAATCCAATCCAAACCCATCCAGCCACCCCTGCATAAGTAAAAGTCCTGCAAGCCTTTTACTTATATTATTATGAAAATGCATACAAAAGAAAAAAAGATGGCTGCAGTGGGTGAAGACAACAGTTTGGCACCACCTTCCCAAAGGTAATTACATATGGTGAAATGCTGGTCAAAACAACAACACATATATCCTCATATAAAGTCATCGTCTCATAGGTGGTAGAGATTGTTGATGTCTTGCATTACTTGCAGAAATGTCTGTTCGCAGAAGTGACTGCTGCCAAAAGTTCAACGTCAAAATAATTCCACTGGAGTGACACTCAATTTGATGTATAATATGGAGGGATCAAATTTGCGCAGTCAATTGGCCCATCGATGATAAGATGCAGGCATTTGATCTGGTCAGGTGGAAATAAAATCAATATTTTTACAAATGGTCAACCACACCATCATGATATCCATATGCTCAGTTGCCTTACTCAGTGGAGATGGTTTTACAGAGTGAAGGATAGACAGTTCAAACTGAGAAATAGAAAGTTGGTTGTGGCAATATTAGTAAATATGAACTGCACAGAAAGACTCAATGACAAGGTAAGGTAAAACAGCTTGTAGTATTTCGTAAAATCCAAGTCAAGGGGCTACTTCACTTTTTTTTCTGCTTGAGTATTGTTCCAAACAGACATATTTTATCGAAACTTCACTGTTGTGAAGATTTCAGGACAACTTGCACGAATACAAGATGAAAGGTAAAATACTTCATCGTGTTGGTTAAGAGAAGAATATCTTTTTTTTAGCAAATAATACTTGATTTCTGAGACCTGGCCGTAGAGGATCCATCCATTAATGCTGAATAAAATGAAGACATTCAAATTTATCTGTTATCTGACATTCAAATTTAGTGGCCGATTCCATCATTGCAACGTCACCACGACTCAAAATCCACTTTCTAACAATTACGCGATCTCCTGCCACGTGTTTAAGCGTTCATTTTGCTTCTGAATTCTAATAATATACAATATCCTGATGGATGAATGACAAAAACATATCTACATTTCAGGTATACTAAGGTTTTTTTTTATTAGCAATGATGTGTCTGCAGTTTAATTTGAATCGCAAGGTTTTGTAGCTTCTTCTATTTAAACGTGAACAGGAAATATACCTGATTCTTTATGTCGAAGGAAATTATTTACAGGACTGCATCAACAGTGCGTGTCAGGATTGACTCACTCCTCGCTCTCGATTTCTCTTTTTGGAATAAAAAGTTAATTTTGATGAAATTGAGCCTTTCCTATGAGATGATCTCTACACCATATGTGCAATGCATTTCCTAAAAATAGGTATTTATAATAATTATGTCTTTGTATATATTAATTATTTGAATTATTGTATGGATCACCTGCTCCATGTATACAGTTTCTGTACACTTATCAATAACAGCTAAGTGCTTTGAGAGATATGACGTCGCACTAAATGTCTACATTATAACTGAAAGATATTATACCAATTTTAATTCTGGTTTTTGCAAGATTGGACACATCTGTTTCGTTGATACAGTGTGATATTTGTTAATCAACTTCAGCAAAATTCTTGCCAGAAGTAGAATGGAGTGTGCTTTCATGATAATTATGCAATGCTGAATTCCCTTTTTGTGTGTGACAATTGTGCTGACTTCGTCAAATGAATCAAGTATGTGAAAATAGCACATCGGATGATTTTCAAGTGAAGGAATCTTATTCAAATCGATTTTTTGCTAAATTGTGCCATGCCATTTTGACTGCAGTGCCTTCTCTGAAAGTATCGATTCATTTCGTGCTCAACATTCAGATTCAGGGAAAACTTCCAAGCTTGACTTTGAGACATTTCTAGTCAGCCTATTCAGATGCAATAACACAGGCTCTGTAGCACGTGGTTCATAGCTGCTAGTCTTCTGCACCTATAGAACAGGTAAACTAATAGAACAAGAACATTGAAACTTCCTCCACTTAATAACGTTTACAGGCTGTGTTATTCCCCAATGTTAATAGCATGTCTCTTGCCGCCATGCAGTTTCAGTAACACCCTAGATTTGTCAAAGAATGTCAGCAAAAATATTAAATAGATAATAGACAATAGAAAATAGGTGCAGGAGTAGAATATTCTGACCTTCGAGCCTGCTCCACCATTCAATGTGATCATGACTGATCATCCTTAATCAGTATTCTGTTCCTGCCTTATCTCCATAATCCTGGATTCCACTATCCTTGAGAGCTTTATCCAACTCTTTCTTAAATGAATCCAGAAACTGGGCCTCCACTGCCCTCTGGGGCAGAGCATTCCACACAGCCACCACTCTCTGGGTGAATTAATACTATAATACAAACATTGTTTGTACTGAGGATACTGATCTCGTTGCTCTGCTGCTGTACTTAATTCTGAACTTTAAAATATAGGAACATTTAACTTGTTTCTCCATCTAAGTGTAAGACTATGTGGTTTTAAATACTACAGCAGACAGGTTGACGGCATGTGCTATTCCATTTGTGCTGACTGATCATGAGCTATGCAGCCTAAGATGCCTTTCTACTTCATTAAAATCCATTTCCATGTTCAAGTTTCTTTTTATTAACTTGTTAGCAAATGCGTGGAACTACATCGACGTTTATGAACATTTCAGAGTTTCATATTCAACAAAACCAATTTACCGCAATGTTTCTGTAAGTCTTCCGATAATTGCATATCAATTAAGTCTTTTGTTTTTGGATGGTGGACTATCTGAAAATGGTTAATTCAGCACAAAGTATTTCTGAATGCATCATCCGCCACTTAGTTCCAACGAAAATGAATTTAACAACTCCATTTCTAACATTGTCAATTTCTGGCCGCACCATTGTAAATTTCTACTTCAACTGCTCGTTTCGATTTCAGCCATCTTGCAATATCGCGACCAAAACGTCTTTTTTTTCTCTGCTTTTGCTATTGCCCAACGAACATTTATACTAAGCAGAGTAAAAAACGTGTCCAATATAATTGGAAATTGTTGTCAATGTGTGCAATCTGTTGTTGTTATCTGAGAATGGAACAGCTTTCCTGAGTGCTAAATTTCCCATCTGTCCTCACAAAGCAACATTCTGTTCTTGGACTTTTTTTTCTATTTTCTAGTGAGTGTAGAAGAAGAATGTGACTTCATTAATAAATAAAGGATTATATTACAAAACGTGTGAAGCTGGTTCATGAAAGAACTTGTTTAGATTTTATTAAACAAAATTAGTTTTGCATATGCTTCATTGCGCCTTTCAATTTACGTAGTAAAGACTGCTATTTGTGGTTTGGTTTTAAAATTCTTCCAGATGGTAGCACGACGTTAATTTGGCTGAAGATCAGCACAACTTCGTGTATGCAATATTATCTTCCATGACAGTAAATTTACGAAGTTATCAAAAGAATTTACACCTTTGAATTTCCTTGTTGATATTCTTAGGCAAGGCTTTTAAAAAAAACGTGTGTATGTTTCAACTTGAATTTCCACCGTCCTACCAGTACACATAAAATAGAAAATATTATGCATTAAGTTTTTTAAAAAAACAATTTTCCTGATATTTTAAACTCATATTACAGAAATAAAACGTTTCTTCAGTGCAGAAAATTGCTTTTATATTCAGAATGGTTTGAAACTGAAGTTTTTTTTTGCAGTAGCTTTAGTATTACATCTCAGAAAGCCGACACCAATGCATTCAAACATCAAATATGTAACAATGGTTTCAACTTCGCCTAATATTAGTCAAACAAAAAGCCTATTATGATTGTCTCTCTTATTTAACGACATAAATGGTGAATAAGGAGCACTTTGATTCGTGTTCACCATTATTAATAAATCGTTCGTAGTAGTAGTATTTCAATGTTACAATTTCTGGTACGTGCCAACATGCGTATGGCATATGGGACTGTGTAAATAATGCATCATTTTTTCAGACTGGTGTATCAGAAGTCTCCATCACATAACAGCAAAAACGATCTATTAACATCACAATGAAGTACGGGTTGAGCAGTCTTAGTTTTACTGTTAAGTCATTTCCAAGTCTAATATTAAATGTTTGATGGCATTCATACGGGTTTAATAATGAAAAAACCAACACTGCGAATTATGGAGATTTGAAATTCAAACAGAAAGCGCTGGAGTAATCCAACTCATAGAGTCATAGAGATCTACAGCATGGAAACAAACCCTTCAGTCCAACCCAGCCATGCCGACCAGATATGACAACCGAATCTAGAACCAACGGCCAGCATCGGGCCGATATCCCTCCAAACCCTTCCTATTCATATACCCATCCAAATACCTCTTAAATGTTGCAATTGTACCAGCCTCCACCACTTCCTCTGGCAGTATCGTGGAATAAAGAACAATATTACCGTTTCTAGTCCATTGCTAAAATGCTTCGGAACGACTAAGACCCGGGGTGGGGACCATGCAGCCACACGAGGCCTTCTGGGCCATTGTGTGTGGCCTTTTGGATGAATCCAAATTCTGCAGAACAATTTTTTTTATTATTGATATGTTTTTCGTCCTTTATTATTTTTATTTTAATCTTAAAATGAATGTATTTAAAGTAACAGAGAGTAAAAGAAAATAAAAGAAATAATCCTCACAGAGTGACAGCCACAATTAAATAGTTTCTTGGATGCAGCCTTATTAGATTGCAACTAACATAATGCCACCTTCGAACATGAAAAGGTTCCCCAACTCTGACGAAGAATGTTTATGTCATCACAGATTTCGACATATATTCTGCATACCTACAATTTCTGCAGATTCAAGTAAACATGTGTAAAATGAAAACACATATTTTTCTTGGTTGGTTGTTGGAAATCATTGCGTCCATTTGCTCATGTAAATCATGGCAAATCGAATTTAACAAATTATATTCTTTTATCACTTAATTTATTAACATCTTTGCGGTCTTTATTTACATTCATATATATTTTGTCTTTCTTTTACTAAGATCATGCAACCCAAAAAAAAGATAATGGTGAGCTATCCAGAAAATACTGGGAAAGTTGTCATAATCGAACAGATTTCTGAGGTGGAATGTGGGAAAATGATCATTATTGTCTATGGCAAAATTCATCAATGTACTAGCATGAAAGATTAGTATTTCATTTCTTGTCACCATGCTGTAGCGTTCAGATTTAGCTATTACACACTATGAATTATTTGAATCTCCTGCTATCGTTATTCCCATTTGTATTATCAGTTTCACTTGTAGAATTGTAACAGGTTCACTTCACCTACTAAAAGAGATGCTTAATCTCGTTTCTTATGTTAAAACCTTAACGAAGGGCAAGAGAGCTTTAGGTTCCATTATTTCGAGGCCATTCTATGATTCCATTATTTTCTTGGCACAATCGCAAACTAAATGCTTTGCAAGATGATTGTCCCACTACTTTGCTTGTTTGGTCCTGCTTTATAGAGCCTTGATTATTTTTAATTCCAGAGAAAATATATTTGATACTATTTTGATGTTTGTGAAGAACGTTTGGATATTCATAATGCAGTATATAACATCGTCTTAGATAAAACATATTCCTAGGTATAACCAAATGAAAAAAATGACAACAATATGCAAAGGAAACAGCTTCGAATGTGGTACAAATCTTATATTGGTCATGAAAATGTTTTCAAAGATATTACAATTTAATCTTTATGACAAATTGAGATTGATTCCAATTCTCGGAAGCAGACGGTTAGTAAAATATTACAATGATCGCTGTACCTCATTTGGCATATTCAGGCATGCAACTAAACATTTGGTAATACAGTAACAATCGTTTCTACAATTCAAAATGGAGTCACTCTTAGCTTTAAATAGAGCAATCCAGTCAGTCACATTCAGTCACTCTGAACTGGAACGACCAAGTACACTTTAATGTTATGCTTGAAGTCATTGATTATCTGAACTGTCATCTCCCACAAAGTCGAAACATTCACGTCGTTGGCAATTTCACTGTTACAAAAACTCGATCACGTAAATGTGTTGTCTAACATCATAATACAGGGATTAAATTCGCAACAGTATCTATTGTTGAGAACATTTTTTGAATCTTACATTTGTATCACCTAAATTATTTTTCTCAGTCCTCTTTGATGAAATAAGATCAAATGTACCCTACTCAATGTACGTTTGCGGTGATGATCACTATTCCATTTAAGCAATTTTGCAGATTTTCCATGTACACTGTCAGGGACACTGATTTGTTATTATGGGACTTTTGTTAATGAATGGGAATAATAATCGAAATGTTGAATAACAGTAGTTTTATAAAAGTCCATCCTAATTTCCCAGTGTTTGTGATGGAAATATTTATTTATGGAGTTCACTATCTCCAGGTCGATTTGATAGCTGTTTCAAAGTTGCCCGCAAAATTCGAAAATTCGTATACACTATCACTTAGATATCAAACAGCCCAAATTAGATAAAATAGTGTATTTATCTTTTCCACATTGTGGTCACTTTTTCTTCAGCCAATGCTCATTTGGATTTTTTTCCTTCAAATAAATTTAATAATTCCAATTGAAAAAAAATTTTAAAAATCAAGTTCTATAGAAAAAAAATTATCGGGAGCAACTGTTTTATATAATTCAATCACCTCTTATCCAAGTAAAACATATAAAATCGATTATTTAGAAATCAATTTTGTTAACAATATTTTCGTGCTAGTTTTGCCAAATAGACCCTTAGAAATCGGTGCTGGCAACTATACTTTGCATTTCCAACCGTATTTTGTATCTGTTGCTCAACAAAATGTGAAACAGACTTCATAATACAACCTACATCTCTGCCTTGCCTTAATCAAGATAGATACCCTCTGAACTAATTTCTCAAACCAAATTCCTTATGTACTGATAACAAATATTAATGTTTACCTGGGATGTCTATAGATATTCTGCATATATTTGCATTATTCTTGAAATATTTGACACTCACCAATGTGTTCTGGTCTCGACTTGTTTGGTGCAAATGTGGAATGTTGAAACCCTTTCCCACTCTGCACTGACACTTAATTTACCAAAATTTGTTGAGAAGAATGCAGTCATAATGCCTTCCATCCAAGGCTTTACTCAAATTTGCAGCAAAAAGTGGTTATTAATTTTCAGCCAAAGCATTATCTCTACATCATATCGGATTTGCAACCTGTAAGGTCAATTCATAACCTGTCTCATTTTCTTAACCATGAGTTTTGTCGTTGTTTTCTGTGCCTGTCAATTAACAGTGAACAGCTGAATATTTTGGTGAAAACTGAAGCTAAACACAATACCTTCATCTGTTTGTAGTGGGCCAGACATCATTGACAATTGCGGGCATAGAATAAATAATTTTGAGAAAGAATCAAGAATGTATCCCTTTCTTTTGTTTTAGGGTAACTTTGTAGTTCTCATACATAAAGCATGAAACTCAGCAGGCACAGAAACTCCACAAGCAACAATGGGCAGATTACGTTTTTTTGAATTTTGTGTCAGTATAAGTACTGGCAAGATACATGCACTAGTTTCCCAGGCATGTTAAATGTTGAATCGGAATTCCTTAATTGCAGATTGCATAGCAGAGCCTGAGTATGTTTACTGTCACATCTGAAGTCAAGATTCAGTTCTGCCAATTGTAAAGCTCTTGTCTATCAACCGGTTGGCTGATCTCTGAAAGCAATGTAGAAGAGAAATGGTATAGTCGACCACAAAATATGGTAAAGGACAAAAAAGTGCACATTTGATGTCACTACATTTTCTTTGCGCAGCATGAGGATAAAATGTTTGTTCCTTTTTCAGAACCTGAGAGGATACAACAATAATTTAGTCCAGGCAATTGAAATTTGAATATATGTTTTAAAACTACCTGCAGAAGCCATACATGAGAAAGCAAGGCAAATGAAACTCCACACATTGTGCCTTCACTAAGTCTTTGTATCGTTCATTTTCTTGACATTTGCTAAAATCTAACAAGAATTGTAATGTTTGAATTCATTACAAATGTTTAAATTTTTACCGTATAAAAGTGGATTCTTGTTGGGTTTTTTTCCCCCAGAGATGTAATTTGGATTTTAAAGTTTAAAGTACACGACTCGATTTTCGTGTAATGTTTTAAATTAAGTCTCCAATTGTAAATAAACAGAAAAACAATTTCCATGGTGAGCAAAGCTAAGCACAGGGAAATTGTAATGGATGTGGAATAAACTCAGAGAATAGCCATTAAGAATGAATATTGAAGATGAGGGCAAAAGTACCTTCAGGTAGCAATATGCATTGATATTATTTTCCAAAGAAGTCAACCGTTATTTCAAATCTCATTGACATCTATAAATGAAATTCGATAAGTTATTGGATATAATGGAATATAATCTGAATGCACCTCCAAGGGAGCCATCTGATTTATGCCCAAATATTAAAACGGAGAGGTGCACTGACTGGCAAGTTTTACATACATGTCCGTTTCCTTGTATCTTTGTGGACCCAGGGAATCTAATAGACAACATGCATTCACAAGACCAACAGTACATCAGTACTGATATCGAACCCCATAACATTCCAGGAGTTCTGAAAGAGAAAGACAAACAGTTTTCAAACTTCCAAGAAAAATCACGAAATCCGTGGATACTTGCCAAGCACGTGGGAAAAAAAAAATCAGGTTCCAAATTTGTAATTCTGAATGGTTGAATCAAGCCATCTCGCACAAACATGTGCTATTCCAGGATAGATGTGTTTCAGTTGGCAGCATAACCTTTTACACCACGTCTATGTAATATCGTAAACTGGTAAGTGGACTGTCACTGCGGAGGGATATTTCACTCGACTGTTAATCCAGTAATGTATGTAATGGTCTGGCGATCCCAGTTCAAACGTTCACATAACAGGAAGATAAATTTGCATTGAACGAAAATCTGGAAATGAGTCTAATTATGCCCAAGAATCCATTGTTAATTGTCATGTAAACCCCTATATGGTTCATTGATGTCCTTCAAGCAAAGAAAAAACAAAACAGATTTGCAATCGAGATATGTAACTAACATAACCAAAAGGTTTTGTAACCTTTAATTGGGATTATATGATGGTGAAACAGAGTGCCTTTCAGAGACCATTTTATTTCCCAGATACAAAGTAATTTTTGCACTGCAACCAACAAATTCCAAGGAAAATGGCTTCTGATTTATCACTTGATTTTGAAGATTAATTTTCTCGTTTATCAAGCATTGACGATGATCAGTAAAGAAGTAATGACTTGCTCCATAAGTAGAATTAAAGAATGAACCTAAATTGTAATACTCTAAGTCAAATGACAGCGAATACACTGACGTTCTGCAGAAGTTGATTTATTTTTGCTGCAGTCACTGTCATTACATTTAATTGATCTTAACCTCTAAAACAAACAATAACTGCATCCATAGTCAAACCTACAATGTATGTAATGATTACTCAAAATTCTAACATTGTCATGGGGCGGTTTTATGTACTTAGTTGTAGTCTTGCGCGTCAAATACTATTAAGTTGTTCTGGAACAGATAATAACTGTGAATAATAAGGCTGGATCGCAGCCGAAACTTATTTGTACACATTAAGCGAATGGAACAGCTCTTGCATGATACAGAATCAAAAGGGTATTTCATAATTCAGCCAAGGAATTTTCAGAAAAGAAGTTCGTGTTTTTTTTTGCAAAAATGAATCGGATTACCAACGAACTGGTTTGTGTTTCACGAAAACAAACCCGAACTGACAACATTGATAACTACGTTTGAAAGTATGGCGGTGGACTATCTAACACAATGCATTTCACGAAATCACCACATGGCAAATTTGCCATTACTAACGTCATGTTCTTCAACTCTTCAATTATTAATTCTTCAATTCTTCAGTTTTAATTTTCAATTCTTCAACATTCCTCGATAGCCCTTCCAATCCTCTGGCAAGACAAACCCTGAAAACGTGATGGCAAAGATATACTAGCGAGAGGAGTGGCCCTGGGAGTCTGCAATGTTGAATTTGGATCTCATAGTTTCACGTTAAATGTGGACAAGGAAACTTCCTGCTGATCGCCACGCGTATTTGGTCGACAAAATTCAGCTAGTTTGCAGTAAACCTACAGGAACATAATTCGATGTTCACTATAATTCAAGCTAAAGCAAAAATACAAGCCATTTCGAACGCCATGAGAAGTCACTGAATCCAATAACTTCGGGTGTTTTCCTAGGCTGACATTTCCGGACTGTAAGCGTCAAAACACAGGTGGCATGTGCTAACCTGACCGTTTCAATCAGCACAATGTGAATAAATATTGGAAGACACTGCAACTAATCCAACAAAATAATGCACTGCAAAAGGCAGAAAAAAACATAATGCATATAATACCCCGGAAATCTGCACAAATCTGTGTGTACAGTGTTGTATTTCAGAAGACGTCGGGCCTATGAACAAAATTACACCAAAACCTATTTGCGTACAGTGAAGTAAAAAACCTGAAAAAGAGAAATTGTGTATGGGCGATTGCTCAGCAATGATATCATTGAGAAGAACGAGAGAGAGAGAAAAATCAGAATTAGAATTATCATTTTTTTCATTTATACAAACATATTTATTCATGCCACAATTGCTCCAAAACCACGACGAAAAGATTTTGCATTCTCTGAGGACATTTTCCTTTTCTGGTGATCCATAATTTCTCTAGTTTCTTTTATTGGAGAATTGAAGCATACCTCAATACCTCATTGAAGAACACGCGGACTGCAATGTATTGATTATTTCATAGCACTTAAAAGCTTATATTTGACAATGTCCATAATCTGCTGGAAGGTACATTGTGCATGTGGATTTAATGAGGTACAAAGGATACCCTTACAGTATTATTCTTCCCAATGATCTCCTCAAGTGCATGTTTCACTAACTATAACCCTAACACTAATTCTAATCCAAACAGTCACCCTATCACTTTGTTAAAGCAAAGTCCGTGAAAAGTAAAGAGCAAATATAAGATCTATTTGTTTTCACATAGCATCAAAGACTGTCCAAATTAGATAAAGCTTTAAAAATCAACAGGCAGCATCATTTTTTTTCAGTGATTCTATGTTCTGAACGCAGGTTTGACAAACTTGGCAGACCATCATACTTTCCAGTTGGAACTAACGGAATTTCAATTTCAATTAGCAACTTAAATTGAAATCGTACACGAGCAGCATATAAAAATTCCTAGATTGGCATAAATTAAAAGTCACACGAGGTTATTGTTCAGAAGGTTTATTTGGAGGTATTAGATTTAGGACCACTGCTCCTTCTTCACATAACTAGTGGGGCAGGATCGTAAGGCACAGAATTTACAGCAAAATACACAATCATGCAACAGAAATGATACATTGAACAAACCTGGATCGCTGATAAGTCTTTCATCTTTTAGAATGGTTTGCAGGTTTCGTTTCATTAATATGTAAATCCTAGAGCTTCTTTTAAGTCACATCCTTGAGAAAATGAAAGGCTTTATTTTAGGAAAAACATGACATCCTCCAAGGCGGACTTCAGGTTACACAACAACGCAGAGAGGCCGAGCAAGGGTTTATAGCCAATTTCGATACACCCGTGAACATGGCCTTGAAGGGGACTTCGGGTTCATGTCACACTGCAGGTAACCACATTACTATACACTCTCACACAAACACGCACACTTCTACATGCTTACAAGCTCATGCAGACCCTCTCTCATGCAAATGTTCTCTCTCATACACAGAAGCATGCACACCCAACACTCACACCCGTGCACACCCTCTCACGGGCTTCTACCCCGTCACACTCACGCATACATTCTGCCAAGCACGTACACATGCAAACACACTGTAGCATGCACAATGCAATGTACGCACTCACTCACACACGCATGCAGACACACACGCCCACACACTCTCTCTCCGCAAAACCCTCTGCCATGCTTGCATACACACATATCAGTCAATGAGATGAGTTTGCATCTGCAGAATTGTATTTACGGATGCATTCTATTTTGCCCAAGATGCATTAAATCGACAGGCAGTCAATCGATGTAATATTTTATATGTTCCTATTTTGGAAATTAGACAAGTCTGACTCAAGATTGCAATACAGATAGACTCCAACCTCACACCTGGGCTGAGATGTCACTTTTTTTTTTAACACCGCAAATTATCTCGAGAATGTGTCTGATAAGAATTTCTGGGATTTACATATTACTGAAGGGAAACTTGCAACCCATTCTAAGAGGTAAAAAAAACTGAACAGCAATCTAGGTTTATTCAATACATCGTATCAGTTGTGTGATACTGTAATCTTTTGCAATAAATTCTGTGTCTCATGGTTCTGCTTCACAACTGTGCGATGAAGGAACAGCGGTCGAGAAGCTAATATTTCCAAATAGAGACGAACATTGATTATCGGAATGAGATGGGCAGGCACTATTTTGTTCAGATAATTGATTATTCAGTGAATTGATTAAATGCCTTTCCTCTGGGGCTCGGAATTTTCTGTTAAGTCTGCTCCCTGGTCAGGAGATGAGGTAGCACACCACACGCGGGCCCCCGCTCCCCACACTCCCAACATCGGCCACAATTGCCTCCCCACTAGTCCTCCAAGCCTGTCTGCCCCTGCCCGTCTCAAATCAGTCTGCCCCCGCTCAGCGTTCGCTCCAACTTCATCTACCCCTACACTCTCCCCGCCCCACTCACATCTGCCCTGCTCTCCCTGCCTGCCCAATATTTTGACATGTTCCATCTTTCCCCTGCACAGGATATTGTTTACTGATTATCTGTGGAAGGAAGTTAAAGTTACACCCTTATGTGGAACTCCAGGGAAAATGTGGGGGGGAGAGAGAGAGACAGAGAGATACAGATAGGGTGGTCAGTCATTTGGAGATGGTGCCTGGGCATCCATCAGTCCAGGACTCTTCTCAGCAGCATTTCAGTAAGCTGAGTTCACATTTAATCAGTATAAACAAAGGATGTGATCAGTGTTGGGAACACATCTTTTCGGTAATGTTTCTATCGGGACCTCAAAATCTCCATTGGATAATCTAATATTCAGATGTTAATATTCAGATAATCGAAGTTACTCTATAAACCCGCTGGACTATAACCTGGTGTTATGTGATTTTTTCTAAATTAGCGACACAGTCCAACACCAGCATCTCCACGTAACAGATTGGCCTGGCAAAAGTGATTTGCCTACAGAAGGAATGTGGTGACACCGGAAAAATATGAATTGTGCAATTATTTTGTATGCTGTAAGACCAGGAAAAGAGGTGATGCATGTTTTAAGAAAAACAGAAGACAACAAAAGGAAATGTGCAGTTATATATCATTGACTTTCAATTATCTGTCTCAGGCACAGGAAAATGAAATCTGAAAGTGGAGTTCAGGAACATCAAAATTAAGAAAATCAACACTTAGTTATATAGACAGTAGCCATGGAAATGCAAGTGAAGACATCCAAACAGATAATTCTCATGATGAGATCCGAGCTGAAGGGAACGTTATAAAAACTAATAGCTGAAATAATGAACACAAATTAGCTTTTGCATAAGTAGCTTTTATGAATCTACTGCATAAGTAAACTTAATATTTGCATATTCATGTTAGCATTGGGAAACAATGTGGTTGTTAATGTTACTTCAAGAGAAAATGAAAATGATCAAAAAATCAGTTTCAACGTTAACTTGTGGTCAACTGCTAGTCACTAGTGTGTGAATAATTGCGTCTCGTGAGTTATCTGTTAATGATCGTCTTTCATGTATGTCTACAGTATGTAGCTAATGAATAATATGTATATACTTATTTATAGCAACACAAACACCGTCATTAACATTGTAAGATGGGTAACAAACTTCTGTACCACAATGTCTCTATCAATCACTGTTCATACGACAGACTTGTCATGGTTGATTAAATATTTCACTCCTTTCATTGTAGCTGGGCAAGAGTCTACACGTACAATTTGTATTTGAACTTTGTTTGCTTATTTGAGAGAACTGACTGACAAACTCAGAAGTCACTTGAGAAGCAGCGATTTTGTTATTTTCCTCATGTCACTTGCCGTCCAGAATTAATAAGAGGGTTAGATGTACTTCTGCAACAACATTCAGTAACGTTTGTTTTCTAACGAAAGTCTTTTTTTTTTGATCATATTATTGTATTGCGAAAATTTTAGTGGATTAGGTTGACACTTTAACAGTCATTTATCAGGTATCTCCAATGTATTAGTTTGGGAGACTCGACTTCGATGACAATAAGATTGCCAAACGCTTGAAGTTACTAAAATGTGTGGCTTTACAGGAACAGGAGTTATGATGCTAATTATCAAAATGCAATTACTTATATGCTATTCATATTAACAAGAATACTTTCTGTAACTTCCAGTTTTGCAGCAATCCCTTTTGAAAACAAGTGGGTATAATTTTACCTTCATAACTATATGAATATATCATTAAAATGATTGCCTCAAAATAATTGAAATGCTCGTCTTAGTGTTGCGCATTCTTTCTTTTTTCAATGTCTTCCTTCACTTACAATAAAATTAAAAAAGTTGAGTTGAGGTAAAGGTTAAAGTTAGCATGAAGACCAAACTGCAAAATTTTACATAGTCCTCCATGTATTTAAATGATATTAACAGTCGAGATAAGTTTTGATGTTCGCACACTGAGGAATCACCAATACTGCTGACTCCTGCGAGTTATTGGGAGGTTGAGACATCAAATGCAAAATTATCTTGCAGCTGGAAGTTTTTGGAACTTTTCAGAGTTAACGTCGCAGACTTTACGCAAGTCTGACTTGCTTGATTCAACGCCGACCACGAAACATTTTAGGAAGCAAAATTTTATTTTAAAACAGAAACTTCCAGAGAATATTAGCATATCTGGTGGACGTTGTGTAGAGAGAACGAAAGATAACTTTTCAATTCCAGAACGATACTTCTTCAGCAACATCTGTGACATTTAACTTTTTTAAAAAAAATCAATCTGTTGTAATCTTGAGATAACTAAAACTCTCACGATCTAACCATTCAGGCCACGAAAAACAACATACACCGAAATACAGATAACTTCAAATGACGATGTAGACACCTGTCCTCGATGCCAGCAGAAGTTTCTCTTTCTCAGTAAGCGGTCTATAGTACAAACATCTTTAATGCATCCACGTCTATCTTGTAAACAAGATGCACTCGTGCAAAGCTGATGATACCAGACTTGCATACATTGAAACACGCAAATTTACCTCTGCCTATGAGTGCACAAACACAGGTGGTCATGAAGTCATGCAACACGAAAACAAATCCTTCGGTCCAACTCGTCTCTGCTGATGAGGTATACTGAATTAATCTAGGCCCATTTGCCTGCATTTGGCTATATTCCTTAAACCTTTCCAGTTCATATACCCATCCAGACAACTTCATTCAATAAACTCACACACCAACAATTCATACCTGGGGCCACCTGAAATGATTCACACCAGTAAGACTATAAGTAAGACTACTTATACACCCAAAAATGACAACCCCTGAGAAGACCCAGGGAAAGCCATACAATACACCCATCTTTCGACAAGCCCCAATCTATGCAGCCTTGCAAGCAATCAAGAAAATGCAGCAAACTTCGATCAGACAATATTTCTCAGACACCCATTATTTTGACAAGACAGTGAACAAACATTGCCTTGGATAATCCATAACTTCTCAGACAACCGAACCAACCTATTCCTGCATTCTTCCTCCCAGAAATCTCAACATCAAAAACCAAAATACAACGGAACCAATTCCATTGATCTCAACTCTTGACGTAAAATCACATACCCAAGACTTCATCCATTTACCTATCATACGAAACATCAACCTCCCAAACACCTAGCAACTGTAAACCTCCATGAAATACCACTTTGCACAATGCCATCTGCTAGCTTAAGCTCCTCACGCCTGCCAACTTAACTTTAAGTCCTCTGGCAGCTCTATGTAGTACCTGCACCTGTCATATGAATGGAAAAACGCCCACAATAAATGTCTTTTCATTAATCAGTAACATCAGAGCTAATCAGTTTGAATCCTTGAATTCATATTCCAAAGTAAATAAGATTTGAATTAATTGCTAATCAATTCTGTCTATGACAAATAATATCAAGAATACAATTATTGTCTCTTCAGAAATTAGTTTCAAAAACTCACAAGAGTTGAAGAGTGAGAAGACTCCCTCATCCTCTCCACATTACATGACAAATCATCAATTTTTGAACTGATTCCGCACTTCTTATCCCTGTTGCACAGTAATATATTCTTCAGCGTCAAGTCTGCGAATCACCAAACAATTGAATGTTTCAAGAACGCCATCTTCCTCCTTACCAATCTGCAATGTATATAGACTAGTGCAGGAAGTCCATACTTACCTTTGAGGATGAAGTCTCTATGCCAAATGTAGATCGAGTAAACCTTTGTTTTTCAAGAGTATTTTAATCTATCCTGACTGAGAAATTAACATATTACAAAATACTTCCGATATGGACACACCAAAGTTGTATATTATCATGGTAATTTCTATGCAATTCCCCTTAAAATAAAATACACTGATTCTCTCGCTTACTGATCATCAGCTGTGCGGAAGTGCTATTATTTTCAGACTCATTTAACACTGGTTCACTATGCTTCCTACTAAAGTGAGGATGTTCACATTGTTTGACATTACATTTAATCGTCCAAGTTCTCAAGCTTTCCCTTAATGTTCCAGTATTCTTTTGTGCAGTCCACTATCATATTCCGTATATATCATTCCATTATCACTAAACTGAGAAATCATGCATTGATACCGTCCAGATATAGTTTGCAAATAATTGTTGTGCAAACACTGACTTCTATAATAGGGCACTTATCAACGAAACCAACCCAACTTTTATGCATCCTCTGATCCTTTTTAGCTTATAATTTATGTTTTATCGGAACATGTTGCATTGGTGTCATTAATTCTTATTTAGGGTAGTAACCTTTTTCTTACACTTTGTTCAATGCCTTCTGGGAAGGAAAATGCAACACCTGTCTTAAGTTTACTTTATACACTTTGCCTATTATAGATTCAGAGAGCATGGATAAAGGACCTTTAGCCCATATCATCTGTGCCAACCAGATTTATGAAATTAAAATATTTTCTGGCATTTGACACAAGTCTTGCTAAACCTTTCCTCTCCAGGTACGTGTCCACATCACTCTTAATGGTGTAATTGTGCACTCTTTTACGACTTTCTCTGGGAATTCGTTTCATATATACACCACCCCCTGTGATAAAACACAGTCAATCAGCTCTCTCATCATTCCCCTCTCATTTTAAACCTGTGCCCTCGAGTTTTGGATTGCCCCTACACTGGTGAAAATCTTTTGACGATCGCCTTATCTATTCCACTCATGATTTCACGAGTCTCTATTTCTATCAGGCAAAGGAAAAACTCACAAAATATTCATCCTCTCCTCTGAAGCCAAACCCTTCAGTCCCAGTCGTATCCTTGGAAGTCTTTTTGGAATCCGTTCCAGTTCAACAACATCCTCCCGATAGCAGGCTGACAAAATTGTCAGCAGTACTCCAAGTGTGCCCTTACCATTGTCTTGTGAAGCTGTCGGTTGACGACCTAGCTCCTATACTCAATGGGTAAGTCCTGCCATTTGTTTTTTTTTGTCAAAGTGCAAAATCTCACAATTACCTTAATTAAACTCCATCTTCCGTTCCTCAACCTACTAGCCCAGCTTCCTCAGATAATGTTCTCTTAGATAGCCTCCTTCACTGCGCACAGTAATTCCAATTTTGTTGAGATCCGGAAGCTTTTGAAGCAAGCATCTTATATTCTCATTCAGTTTCTTTATATAAATAATGAAGAGGACCTGAATCAGAACTGATCCTTGTGGCACATTGCTGGTCAAAGGCCACCGATCTGAACAACAATCCTGCCCCATATGACTGTCTCATACTGTCAAGTAATTTTTCCATTCAGATGGCTAGCTTGCTTTGTTTCTCGGATGATCTAAACTTTCTAACTAGTCTACCATGTGTACCCTTGCTGAAGGCCTTGTTACAGTCCATGTAGACAACGTCTACTGTTCTGCTTCATCTATATTCTTGGATTTGTGGACTAGGCCAGACCGCCTCAAAATATTTCAAGGAGGTACCCTCGACACTAACCTTTTCTTAAAGGCAGATGTATAGTAGATATTCCAGCAGTGATGCAGCTGGTCAAATCACTCAGCTTTAAGCAAATAGAATTTATTTAAAGACTATATTTGAAACATGAACAATCCAATCAACTTGATATAGCAACCTAACTGAAGAGTTGTTCCAAGTCCCGTAAAATCACATAACCATCCTCTTAGCAGAAGACAAATTCAAATTCAACTTCTTACAGGAGAAACCAACTTCCAAAGAGAGATAGCTGATCGGGAGCCATCTGCTGAAGCTTGGAACCTTTCTTCACAGTAACTGATCAAGGACAAGATTCAATAAACCACAGACTCAATAACAAGCTGTACCAATACATCAGTGCATAACAGAAGCAGAATCATTCGCAACAATAGGCGGCACGGCAGTTAGCACTGCTACCAGAGACCCAGGTTCAATTCCCGACTCAGACGACTGACTGTGTGGAGTTTGCACGTTCTCCCCATGTCTGAGTGGGTTTCCTCCGGGTGCTCCGGTTTCCTCCCACAGTCCAAACATGTACGGGTCAGGTGAATTGGCCATGCTAAATTTCCAGTAGTGTTAGATAAGGGGTAAATGTAGGGGTATGGGTGGTTTGCGCTTCAGCGGGTCGGTGTGGACTTGTTGGGCCGAAGGGCCTTTTTCCACATAATCTAACAATCTTCAATGAGTAGTGGTCAGTAAACGTTCCAAAATATCTTCCTATGGTGATCCTTACAATTTCAGAATCTGGTGTTCATCAAGTTCGATTCACTCAGTCTGACAGCAAGTCACTTGTGCAAAGGCTGGATAATGCAAAGCGTATGCAACTGGCAATACTGTATGGATAATTGTGAGAGGAATGTTCATGAGCCGACCATGCAGCCAAATGTATAACATTAGAATCTGTCTGACATTGTGTAATTTCGCCCATGCACATCATGTACAGGAAAACAGGAGAAAACCTTCCTGCCAATTGCCGACTAAACAGTCTGCTCTCAATAATACGGAAAATGAATGAAAAGCCACCAATATTGTTCTCAATGAGCTATTGTCTAATAATATATTTACTGACACTCCGTTGGGTTGCACCAGAACCATAAAGATCCTGAGCTTGTTACTGCTGATGAGGGTAATACGTTCGACATAATCTATTTGGCATTCAGCAGGACACCTGATAAGGCTCCACATGGGGCGTAGATCACGTAGGTAAGAGCCTGTGGATTCACAGGAATTTGACAAGATGGGCACAGAATTGATTGAATGGTAGGAAACGTCTCACAATGTGATGGGTTGGTCGGCAATTTTATGATTGGAAGCCTGTGACTTGAGGAGTTCTACAGGGATATTGGTGTTGGGGCTATTGGTGTTTGTGCTACATGGAAACGAGTTAGATTTGGATGTTGGAGGCTTGACCAGTAACTTTGCAGATGAAACGAAAACTTTTGGATGGCAAACAATGATAATGACAAATTTAGATTAACGAAAGCTTGTTAGTTGAGAGAAATGTGTCAAATGTATTTCATTCCGGATAAGAACAAGGTGATGAAATTATGCAGGTGAAATGAGGCAAAAGGATATTTGCTGAATTACAGAACACCTGGAATCACAGAGAATCAGAAAAGTGCAGCTGTGCACGTCCACCAGTCCCTTTGGGCCGCACAGGTAGCTTGGAGGAAGGGGGTGGCGAAGTGATTAAAGAGTTGTCAAGAATTCAAGAATGCATGTGGGATAATTATCTTTATTAGCCAAGAGCCGGCCTTGAATAGAAATAAGGCAGCGTGGGAATTGTATAAATAAAAACACCATAGCTACCCTATTGCGGGCAGTTTTGAAAATCCATAATACCTATGATGTCATTGCACTGGATAGGCTCCAGAGGAGATTTAGAATACTGTTGCTTGCACTGGGGAGGTTTGGTTTCGATGAGAAATAGGGCATAGATACGAGGGGGGCATGATTGAGATATATAAACGTATAGGGGCAAATGCAGGGTGCACAAGAAAAAGAAAATCCCTTGATGGAGGTCCAACAACTACAGGGCAGGACACTGAGAGACTATGTAAGGATTTTTGTTTCTCCAGAAAACGGTGAGAATCTGAAAATTGCTGCCTGGAAGGGAGGCCGAAGCAAACTGTCTTTAACATTCAAGAATTATTTAGGTGTACACAAGCCATGCAAAGGTTTGTAAGGTTACAGGTTAACAACTGAAACTATGACTGAATTCGGAAAGTATTTGAACTTGAGATTGGCATCTTGCATCAATTAACATACTGCATAATCCCCAGTATTTTCACATCAACACCACGCACAGCCAAGCAGTGTGAGGAATATAGCAATTTATCATGACGAAACCATCGCCAAGTACACTTAGACAAGATAAGTGATACAGTCGAGATGAAAAAGAGTCCACATTAGTGGCACCACGTTATTATGATCCATTGGAGCAGCAGGCCGTAACTGAAGACGTGATTTTCCCGAATTTGCATCAAGTTACTATTTAAGACCTACTCTGTACACCAATTTAGCCGACTTGCAGATCAAGGTTGATGCATTGTTTGGACTACGTTTATGTACTTCAAAATAATTCAATTAACTATAAGTAATTAGAATTCAGTTTCAGGAAAACATCTGTAAACCATCGCTGTATAACAAAATTAGCTTCAAATCTAATTCACATGTGCTTTAATTGTACTGACACCTCACAGTAAATGGGGGAAAGAAACCTTTATCAGAGGCAGAGAAACGTAATTCTAACATCCTCCTTTCACAAAAAAAAATGATTTTCCCGTGATCAACTTATGTTTTCTGGTCGTGTGCGCATGTCAGAGATCTCCAGACACAACTGCAGTTCACTTTCGGAATCAAATTCGTTGCTGTGAAATTATGTGCGAATTCTTGTAACTCCTTATTTTTGTGAAAAAAAACCTTCCGTCTCATTGCAGTCCGATATTTTTTAGAAACACAAAAATAAAACACTTCTGATTATATCCAAATAATTGACGCTCTTCATCGTCGAAGCAAAGTCACAGCAATGTATTCGAAGCGGAACATGCTTTACAATAGTTCAATGAAGCTCCGCAGGCACTACATTCCGAACGCTTTTTAAAAAAATTAATACCATATGGAAGGACACGAATCTCTGATGTTCCCCAAAATCTCCATCCAGTTACGCATGATCTTAACATAGTAACATCACCTTCCCCTGATAGTCGCTGAGGCAAAATCATGCAAGACCATACCAAAAGACCCACAGAAAATAGACAGCAACTACAATTTCTCAATTTCAGTTACCCATACAGGAGAAACGCTGGCCGAAACGGTGAAGTCCACATTCACTGAGTGAATTGTATTTTTTTTTAGTATGATTGTAGGAACCAAGAGCCAGTGAGAGATTCGTGGTGACATTGCCAGACAAAACTGGGTGTGCATCCTGTCTTTAAAATAAGGATTTGTCTTGAATTTCGATTAACACTGTTGAAATTGTGAATAATTAAGTGCGTTTATTATTCATTGCAATGGAAGAATTTGACATAATGTGAGTATTTTTAAGTCAACATCAGAATAGAGAGCACAGGTTTAGGTTGAGAAGGGAACATTTTGAAATGGACCTGAGGGACAAATTTTTCAAGGAAAATGTGGTATGTATTGCTTGTATGGCATGAGCAGCCAGACGAAGTGTTGGAGGCTGATGCAATTACAACATTTAAAAGACATCTGGATAGATATATGAATAGGACAGGTTTAGAGGGATGTAGTCAAAGTGCTGGAAAATGTCCTAGATTAGATAAGGATGTCTGGTTGACATGGACGAATTGGACTAAGGAGTCTGTTTCAGTGCTTTCAATCGATGTGACTCTGTGGTTTTTCTAAGTCAAACATGGAAGCTTGGAAAATGGAATACCATAGAGGCAAAAACAATGACTGCAGATGTTGGAAACCAGATTCTGGATCAGTGGTGCTGGAAGAGCACAGCAGTTCAGGCAGCATTCAAAGTGCAGCAAAATCGACGTTACAGGCAAAAGCCCTTCATCAGGAATAAAAGCAGTGAGCCTGTAGCGTGGAGAGATAAGCTAGAGGAGGGTGGGGGTGGGGAGAAAGTAGCATAGAGCACAATGGGTGAGTGGGATAGGGGATGGATGCTGCCTGCACTGCTGTGCTCTTCCAGCAAAACTGATCCAGAAAATGGAATGCTACTCCAACGTGACGTGGTAATTAAGCTACACGTCCATGCCCAGCGTGACCAAGTGTTAAAACATTTGTGTTCAGTTACAGCTGCTGGAAATCTGCGTTTCAAGTCTCAACGATGATGAAATCAGCATATTCTATACCCTGAATCTGCGTTTCAAGTCTCAACGATGATGAAATCAGCATATTCTATACCCACCATGAGTTATTCTTCTGTTGCACGTACACACAGGTTGTAAGGGTGGAAGGAAATAGAGCAAATCAGAAACTTAACAGGAGTCGAAATGAAAGAAAAAAAAACGCTCACCCTGTGGCTGTTGGAAAGATTGTTTCTCAGGCGAAGACATCGAGAAATATGTCCACAGCATCAGCAATGGCTCAACTACACACGGGTGGGAGAGGAACAAGGCGCGCTGAGAAGGTAAGGAGAAAAGAGTGGAAATAATAACAAAGGATAAGAATTTCACAAAGGAATTTGGCAATTTATTGATGAAGGTTAAGCACCAGGATAGTATGTTGCATTCCTTTTCCCTGGTTGAAAATTATCACAAGATGTCTGCAAGTCGTTCTGAAGATGCTGGAGAGAGGTGGGGTGGGGGAGGAAAGAGTGTGAAGATCAGCAAAACAAAACCTGAGGAATCAAGATGAAGGACTGATTTAGAATATTGAGTAAGTGGGTTCGATTCTGGGTAAAAAACAAGTTGGACATGTTTGACTTAGAACCAGAACCAATATATTTGCAGGGTAATACTTTTCTTCATGTTCTGTATGAGTGGACTCGAGGACAGGAGACTGGAAGCCAGTGCAGAGAGAAGAATGAATGTGAAAGATAGAAATGTACAAAGAAAACAAGCAAGGTAAGTTGTAGTAGGGCTAGCACGTTTTTCAAAATGTGAAAATAAGCATCTGTAAAAATGATTTATCTCAACTGCATGCAAATATGCATGGTCCAATTAAAATAAGATTGCTAAGTTCATAGCATACGTAGTTGTAAACAGATACGATAACTCTGTGACTATGGCTCCGAATGCAGTGTGATATAGCGTGAAAACTAAACACTCAAACGTATACAATATTTAGGAAAGTCTGACAAAGAGGGAAACAAGAAAAATGCTTTTGCTAGTGAAAATACAAATCATTGTATACACAAACAGAGGTCAGAACTGAGGAAGAGTTATCGGACCAGAAAAGTAACATTGTTTTCTCTATACAGATACTGCCAGATCTACTGTGCTTCTCCAGCAATGTCTTTCTTTCTTAATATTTCGGATTTACAGCATCTATATTTGTTTCGGTTCTTATAAATTATGTGTAGAAGCATTAATGCATAAAAACTAGTTGTCAAGATATTCTGGGTATGACTAAGAAGTAACAAAGGGTAGAAAACATTGGAATTTATCTACACGCCTTCAAACTGGTCTGTTATAGAAGGGTGTTAAGCTGAATGGGAAATTCGACATCCATGGAGGAAGAGTGTTTCAGGATTTGTAAGTTTTAATGTATGTATTAACTGACAAAACCATGTTTGCAGTCATATTCATTCAGATGAATTATTGCATCTGTAAAATGTGCTTTGTTTTTCAAGAAGAAACCAAATGGAGAAGAAGCTATCTTAACGTTGGTTCTAATCAATGAAGCGTTTACTTTATTATGTTTTAAATGGTCCTACATCGAAACAAAAATCCAACTTAATATTAAACAATTGTTAATTGTGCTTAAGTGGGAATTGAACCGAACAAAAACCAATGTCCTAAGTTTAATCAATGGAAACAAGACATTTATGAGGTGTGAGTTGTCTGTCAGAGATTTTGTCATTTCTGTACAGGGATGAGGGTAAATAAGCAATGGTTAATATATATTTCAGGTAGTGGGAAGCATCATTACGAGAGGGAAGACCTCTTTGATGAAACTTTCCACTTGTTTTGCAGCAGGCACAGCTGGAGGCTGTGGGCTGATATGCTATCACGTAAACTGGAAGGACAGATTTCATTTTCTAATGACTGATTTATTTTTCCCCAAAAGTGCAGGCAATCTATATTAACTATTTAAATTGATGAATTCTTCTACACTGACAAAGCCAATATAATGTATCCTTAATACGTGGAATGAAATAATCAATAGAAGACCTGTCTGTCGTAGCACATCCAATTTGCTTTTGGTTTGAAAAACATGTTTAAGAACCAAGAAAAAGCTAGTGTCCAAAGAAAAGCAGCGTCAAAATTTACCAAAATCACTACTGCTTTGAGAGATATAATTGCCTTGGCTACTTCTTGGAAATAAACTCACGGAAGGTAAAGACTTTGCAAATAATCTCGTTTCCATATTGTTGGATAACATCTGTTTTCAGTCATTTTCAGGCAATGGAAAACGTTCAAATCAATTTAGTAAAGTATCATGTTTCCCACTGCTGATGTTTTTTACTCAAAATATTTCGACTTATTTATTCATGTTGCTAAACTTATTCCAAACCTAATTAGCTGCACTGAAGTAATTCAAATAAAATCAACAAATGCTTTTGCCAATGGAGTGGTATTGCAATCTCTTGATCAGAAGTTCGTAAAATAGGATAACCCAGAAGGATTACACTGGTGGTTATGAGTTATCAAAATGCGTTTAGTTTTCTGATTTGACGGACATATTTATTTCTTCCATGCAAGTGCTACTGTGCACTCACGCCATGGCCACCTTTGCGTCTCAACGCACACAAATCCATTATAACTAGCATTGAAGTTTTAAAGGTATTATGCTGAATTGTGTGCAAGCAAGAATTTTCATACATTACTTCCCTGTCCTGAATGAGCTTATATTTGGGTCATTGCACAGCGTGAAGACCAGTAGATAAAAAGAAAACAACTGGAAAAACGTAAGCAATAGATAACATTGGAAACACAGATATTTTGAAACAATTTAATCGGCTAATCTGGCAGGCATCCTATGTGGAGGCGAAAAAGATTACTCAACTTGCAAAGATGTTTAGTCGACTTAAATAAAATTCATATATGAAGAATAGCAAGAAGTGTTGATGCCACAGTAGAAAAAAAGAATCGGCCAGAGAAAAAATATATTGCAATCATTTGTCTACATTAAATAACGTTTGGTATTACATTTTTACAGCAGCCTGTAATGAATCAAATTAGGGTCTTTGTGCCCGAGTACGATGCCAGACTGTTATGTTTTGTTTCCATGCAATGACAAATTGTCAGCTATCATGTTCCCGCACTGCAGTTACCACGTGGAAACAAAATTAAAAATTCAACCTGTAGAATTAATTTTTGGTTGGATATAAAACTGGTCATAAATATTGACTAACTTTTGCATGAAAATGGAACATTTGTTTTGAATATATGTCAAGTTGTGTTGACGGATAAATAGTTCTAAACTTAAAACAAAAACATTGCAAATTAATTGTTCATTCAACAATCTATTTTTCATTATGAACGAATACAGAAATAATAGTTGTTATTTTCTGACCTCATTATACATTTATTTTTATTTCAGTGGAAACAATTATGCAATTGAGAGGTGAGTACTTGCGAAATAGCTCATGCTCTGTGGATGTTAATCACGTTGAGTAATATCATCCACACATTGATTAGAAATGAAAATTAAAAATCAATCATTCATAAACAAACGTGTTAGCATTGTTATTTAGTATGGTCTAGCAATGATGTACACTAACATGTTGAGGGTGGGGGATGTAATGGCTGCTTTATGAATAATTTCAAACAATCAAACATTTTTATGACAACGTACCAAATGATCCTAGTAATTTAAATCAATTTTCACTGAAACAATAATTATAATTTTAATTTAACAATGTTTTCGAAATTGTAAAAACTCACACAACATCAGGTTATAGTCCAACAGGTTTAATTCGAAGCACTAGCTTTCGGAACGCTGCTCCTTCATCAGGTGGCTGTGGAGTATGCTAGTTTTAAAATGTTAATGTTAATATTGAAAATGTTAATCTTCAAAACCATATGGCACTGTTGATTGAAGTATGTTCTATCTGGCAAACGAATATGTTGCTGTGAAACTAATGCCTGTGAACTGTATATCCTAATCTTCACTGGGTTATAATTAAAATGGAAGGTGACAAAAAAAATCAAGTCGATCAATTCTTTGACACAATACTAATTCAGATCAGTCCAAACCGTTGATTGGGAAAAATAGAATGAATTACGAATCTAAGAAGCAGGCATGAATGATTTTTGCCAAGACGCTTGACAGAGTAATATATGGATGCAAGTTACATTTATTTCACAAAATTATGTAATATTACTGAGGTAGAGAAGAAAACAAAAGCTGTTTATTGCGGGATCTTTGCATTTTCACTTACTGTAGAGCTGTATTTTAAGAAACGTATTGATTATATAGAAGATTCAATTACAGAAAAGAATGGTCCAAACAATTGGAGATGAGCAAAATCATTAAGCTGATGACAGTTGATTTTCAATCAACTTACGGAATAGACATAAGGTCAATAGTCTAAGATTCTAAAAATCTTAATAATTGTGGACATTGACACAATGTCAGATGACGAAGTTTGAAAGAGTTTTAAAAACATCTGGACTTAAATGTTAGTCTTGCAGGAGACCCCTATGTATTCGAATTATCACGAAACAAAAAAAAAATTCATGCAGAAGCATCGACTTAGGCCCACCTCCAACAAGGGCCAATTTAACCTTCAACTGTTGACATTCACTAATACAGCAGTCATTACATCCCACACCATCAACATACTAGGGGACATCATTGCTCAACCATGGCCTACTGGTCACTATCGCTAGATATTCAATCCAGAAATTCAGTTAATGTTCTCAGGTCCCGTGTTCGAATTCCACAAAAACAGATGGTGGAACTTAATTCAAATTTTAAAAAATCTGGAAAAACGTATCGATAGATCATGATGCAGTCTTTTTTAATTGACAGAAATCTCCACCTGTTTCCCTCATGTCCTTCATGGAAGAAAAACTGCCATTTGGCTTACACATGTCACCAGACCCACTGCAACGTAATTGGTTTTCAATTGTCATATAAAACCAACTATCAAGACATTCAGTTGTATCAATCCCTACAACGTCACAACGAAATGAAACTGTACGGAACACCTGGCATGGAGAGAGGCACGAGAAATTATGACAAATTGCAGCAGTTCAAGAAGGCAGCTCAGAACAATTTCTCAAAAACGACGAGGGAGTGGCAATAAACTGCTGAGCGGCCAGCGAGTCCCGCAAATGATTATGTCTTTAAAATTTGGCCTCAAGCATAACTGCATTCGCTATATAGATAAGGATGTCAGATCAGACGCTAGGGATTCGTTGTTGAGTAAATCGCCTGCTTTTTACCAGATGTATGGTGGTTATCAGTGCTGTCTCACGTCACCAGGAACCTGCGTTCAATTCCAACTTTAGGCGACTGTCTATGTAGATTGTCCACATTCTCTTCATATCTGCATCGTTTCATCTGGGTACACCGATTATCTCCCATAGTGCAAAGATGTACACATTGGCTGGATTAACTTCTGGAAATGTGTAATGACAGAGATGAGGTAGTCTGGGTGGAAAGCATATCGGAGGGTCATTGTGACCTGCAGGGCTTCCATGGCTAGGGATTCAACGATTCTGTTCTGTCATTATCTTGATAAGTGCACGCCCATCTATACTCAGCATCTGGCAGAAAGTAAGCACTTTGATTTGCAACCTTGTGCCACCTTTCAATATTATCTTTCACCACCATCAATGACAACGGAAACCATATGTTCCCTCAAAAAAAAATGAATGGCAGTAACTCCCCAAATTTATTTCTACATGACCTTTCGAACTACCAAGCTCTTTCTACAAGAACGATAGGGCAGCTCATTCGTGAACACTCCACCACATGCGAGATTATCCCGTCAAGCCACAATTCATCCTAATGAGAAATGATAAAACCCTCGTTTAACAGTCTCCGACTGAGCATCTAACAACTCCTTTCCAGACATCACTATGGCTGTCCTTACCCATGAAAGAAAGCAAATTTTGAAACGCAGTAACAGTTTCTTCAGGGCACGTGGGGAGAGCATAAATACTGTTCTCGATTCCTACACAGCACAAATGATTTTTTTAAGTGCTTAATCTCTATTCGTATTTGGGATCATATTTCACTTTGACAAGCAGGACATTGCTGACAGTTATAGTTTCCTTCTCCAATTTCGCAGGAGACATTCCATGCATGATTTTTTAAAAAATTCAGAAAACCAAGTGTCAATGTGAAATGTTTTAATTGACTTATAGCTTGAAATGTTTTGTGGATGCCATGGAATTGACAGTTTTAGTATAAAGTCGTCATTTTGTTTCGTCAAAATTCAAGTAGGGAGAATGAACATAATACTTTATACCTTTCCTCTCAGACCTGAAAGCAATTACCGAAGGTTTAGGTAAAAAAAATGTCTCTATCCTTTGGTAGTACCATTTCAACATTGCCAAATTTGACCAAAAGATCTGTTTTCTTTCTATTTGATTCTATGACTGTATGATCTTATAGAGTCTTTTGACTTGAACACATAAAAATCAAAATTATCACCTTTTCAAACAAGCAAAACGAGTACTGTCAGATCTGCATACTAACATTGGCTGGCCGTGAGATAGAATATAGCAAAAAAAGTAATGTAGATTTCCCAATTGAAAGGAAATTTGAAATAAAAGAAATATTAGGCCCATGAATAGAGTCGATTTATTTTGGCTTTGCAAGCGTGTGCTGATTTACCATGAGTTTTCCTTCCCCAACAAAAGCAACGGAAGACTTTTTTTGTGCAGTCATATCAGGAATAATTGGTTAACTGGACCAAACGTAAGTCTCCTCTTGTCATTGTTAACAATTATTCTCTGTCACACCACACTTACAATTTTTTTAAAAATCAACTGTATGCTCTAAGATGTGATTCAGCAATTAGGAAGCACTTGAAAAACAACCTGAAAATGTAAAATTTTGAACTAAAGTATCATTTTCAGTAACATGCCAGATGGGTAAAATAGCTTTGTAAAGTTTGCTACAAGCAACGCATTAAACATATCTGTGGAGGGGGCCATGTTCCCATTTCCACACACACACACACACACACACACACACACACACACACAAAAATACACACACACACTGCAAGCAAAAACTAGTCATATTATGAGATGAAATATAATGAAAAATTGCTTTATACAGTCTTTGAAAATATATAATAAATGCTGTGGTTTGAGTTGTAAGGATGTTTGGATAATGTTACTAGTAATCAAATTATTTCCAGCAGCCAAAAAGTCTTGAACCTTCAATTCTTTGGAGCTAAATTCTGAGTAAATTGAGATCTACTTATTAAAACCACTTGTCCAGGAGCCTTAAGGAGTGCTAAATATCAAACATCACGTCAGAACTTACAATGAAGTTGACAAAGCCACAATACCTGTCTCGGACGATTTCCTCAATCATATGATACACGCAATTCAGATTAATGAGGACCAGAATATATCCAGAATACATCCAGCATAGGACCAGCGATACGTCGATTTCACTACACTTTCGATGCTGCCTGAACTGCTGTGCTCTTCCAGCACCACTGATACAGAATATATCTTCCTGTATAGAAGAAGGCGATGTTTCGATGGTTGATGCAGCATGGTATACTTTCCTTCATAAATTGATGTTTTTTTTCCTGTCTGAATTTGAATAGCTTCAGCTTCTTTGCGTGTGCTGTTCTTTTTACTCCTAAGTCTGTAACATGCACTTATTTTGAAGATTTATTTTTATATCCATTCATGGAACTGAACATTGTTGGTTGGCCACCATTTACTGCTAATCGCTAGTTACACTTGAGAAGGTGGTGATGACCAGTCTTCTTGAACCGTTGCAGTATATCTGCTGCAGTTGATCCACAATGGTATTATGGAGGGAATTCTGGAGTTTTCACCCAGCGGCAATGAAGGAATGATGGTATATTGCCAAATCAGAATGATTGATAGCTTAAAGTGAAACTTCCAAGTGGAGAAGTTCCTATATATTGGGTTTCATTTACTTCAAGATGGAAATCGTCATGATTTGATAGGTGCTATCTGAAGATCATTGATAAATTTCTTCAAAGCGTCTTGAAGTTTGGGAACACTGTTGCTACTGAACGTTGGTAATTGAAGTGTGGATGCATGTACTATAATGCTTTGTCTTGGATTATGCTAAGCTTCTTGAGTATTATTGGAGCTGCACTCACCCAGTTAAATGGGAAGTATTCTAATGCACTGCGGACTTATTCCTTGTCGATGATGTTCACATATGAACACTCAGGAAGTAAGGCACTTGCCAGAATATTCTTAGCCTTTGACCTGCTCATGCAGTCACGGTGCATATGTCGTGTGTCCGTTTGAGCTTCTGGTCAATGGTAACTCGAGGGATGTTCATAATAGGATCTGTGACAGTAACACTAACGAATGTCAAGGGGCTGTCTTCAGATTGATTGCTATTGGTGATGATCATAGCCCGGCATTTTAATTCCGAAAATGTTACGTCCTCCGTTTCACCTAAACCTTGATATCATCCAGATGGTGCTGTATTATAACATAGCCTGCTTCAGTATCTGAACATTTTCAAATGTTTCAAAACACTGTGCAGTCATCAGAGATCATTCCTTCTTCTGACCTTACGATGGAGGAAAGATGTTGGAATACAGTAAAAATCGCAGATATTACTGTTTTCTATCTATTTACTTATTGTTTTTATCGTAACCGTTATCAGTTACCTTTCAAACACCGTTTCAAAAACAAGGAGCACGGATCAGTCTGGATTCCTCACGATGGATTCATATTTGGGAATCTCTTGAAATCGTCATTTTCTGTTTTGCTGTGACATTTATGTTGTTCATGTTCCAACATGGGTGGAGCAGCAAAAAAAATCAGTTTCACCATCAATGCATTTATAATACAATGAATTCAAAATTTCAAGAGCGTTTAAAATTGCTTACTTGTTCCTTTCAAGACTTTACAAATACCAAATTCTAAACACCATGTCTCCAATTTAAACAACCATTCACAATATATTATTGTGAAAGATTATTTAGCAGAACAAAGAGAAACTACACAATACTGTAAATTGTGTGAAGGTCTAGTTTATTTTTTCGTAAAAGTCATTCACAGAGAGTGGCAGAAGTTCATACAGATACAGTTAAGGGATAACTAATAAAAGGAAATAAAATAATGTCAATTTGCCAGTTCAGCAGCCGTGTCAGAGATGAAAACTGTGCATTTATGAAATCTTTGGGCAATTTTTGCTATGCATGCAAACGCAGTGCATATTTTGCTTGAATTCCAAAGTCACTGGTCAATGTGAAAACTAACTCGGGATCCCTGGAGACTTATTTTTTACTGACTGAAATGCTTTCGTGATAAATTTCAAAAAACCCACCACTGCAAAGTAACAACAGAGAACGTAAACAAAAACAAAGAGTCCCGAGCAAACAAAACTGTCTGCTGCCCAAAGCACAATCGGCGCCAACTCAGCTTTCTGTTTCACCACTCATTGTGCTTCACTGTCGAGTACGAATCCTGCTCGACTTACCAATTCAACATCCAAACCACTGCCAGGTCCTGAACATCTTGGTGCAATGCTATCTGCAATGTTCTTAAAGCTGAACATATCCTGCATCATCTTTCCACACCAGTTCTCAACAGGAAATATCTGACTTTACTTTCACTGTTAATACTAAAAGAAATTTTATGTCCAAATTTCAAAATGCAATGTCAAACCAGAATTGAGATAAATAGCAGAAAAAAATGCCGTAGTCTCAACTTGAGGGATGTCATCTTGACAAGGAAATAGAGTGTTCAGCTATGGTTTCGTTTATGAACTGTCCGATGGCTTGAAGAAATGAAAATCATGTTGTTGGAGGAATGTTTTAAACAGAAGTCTTAGTCCTATGTCCAATCGTTCTTTATCTGGTGCTCTTAGGCCAGCAGCTGAGAACAGATCACTGGAGGCAGTCTTCAACACAATCTCGATCCCAAAACTGGCTCCGACACCACTCCCACCTCCACACCCACACCAAATCCCATCTCCCAGCCCTGTCGAGTTTTCACCATCCCTCCAGACCTCCCCCTCACTGAGTACGAACGATCAGTCCTCAGCAAATGACTTATCTTCATCCCCCTCCGTCCACGCATCAATGAATTGAATACACGCCGTGACGTTGAACAATTCTTCCAATGCCGCTGCCTCTGAGCTTTCTTTCACAATCAGGATTCCCGCCCATATTCTGAGGACCCCTTCGCTCACCACCAACACACTGGATCCACCTGGACATCCCGTGCTGGCCTATTACCTGCCCTCGACCTCTTCATTTCCAACTGCCGCCGGGACATCAATTGCCTCAACCTGTCTACCCCCCTCCCCCACTCCAACCTCTCACCCTCACAACGTGCCGTCCTCCAATTCCTCTGCTCCACTCCCAAACTCACCATCAAGCCAGCGGATAAAGTGGGTGCTGTGGTAGTCTGGCGCACTGACCTCTACACCGCTGAATCCAAACGCCAACTCGAGGACACATCTTCCTTCTGCACCCGCGACCATGACCCCACCCCACCATCACCAAACCATCATCTCACAGACCATACAGAACCTCATCACCTCAGCAGATCTCCCACCCACATCTTCCAACCTCATAGTCCGGGAACCCCGCACTGCCCAGTTCTACCTCCTTCCTAAGATTCACAAGCCTGACCACCCTTGACGACCCATTGTCCCAGCATGCTCTTGCCCCACGGAACCCATCTCTACCTACCTCGACACTGGTCTATCCTCCCAGTCCAGGAATTCCCCACATACATTCGAGACACCACCCACGCACTCCACCTCCTCCAAGATTTCCGTTTCCCCGGCCCCCAACGCCTCATCTTCACCATCGATATCCAATCCCTCTACAACTCCATCCGCCATGACCAAGGCCTCAAGCCCTCCGTTTTTTCCTCTCCAGACGTCCCCAATAGTACCCTTCCACCGACACTCTCATTCGTTTGACCAAGTTGTTCCTCATCATTAACACTTTCTCCTTTGAATCATCCGAATTCCTCCAGACCAAAAGGGTAGCCATGGACACACTTATGGGCCCCAGCTATGCCTGTCTCTTTGTTGGCTACGTAGAACAGTCGATCTTCCGCAATTACAGCGGCACCACTCCCCACCTCTTCCTCCGCTACATTGATGACTGCATTGGCACCACCTCGTGCTCCAGCAAGGAGGTTGAGCAATTCATCAACTTCAACAACACATTCCACCCTGACCTTAAATTTACCTGGACCATCTCTGACACCTCCCTCCCCTTCCTGGACCTCTCCATCTCCATTAATGACGACCGACTTGACACTGATATTTTTTACAAACCCTCCGAATGCCACAGCTACCTGGATTACACCTCTTCCCACCCTACCTCTTCCAAAATGCCATCCCGTATTCCTAATCCCTCTGCCTCCACAGTATCTGCTCCCAGGAAGACCAGTTCCACCATATAATACACCAGATGGCCTACTTTTTTATAGAGGGCAATTTCCCTTCCCACGTAGTTAAAGATGCCCTCCAACGCATTTCGTCCACATCCCGCACCTCCGCCCTCAGACCTCACCCCTCCAACCGTAACAAGGACAGAACGCCCGTGGTGCTCACCTTCCAACTCACAAACCTTCACATATACCAAATCATCCGCCGACATTTCTGCCACTTCCAAAAAGATCCCACCACCAGTGACATATTTCCCTCCATACCCTTTTCCGCTTTACACAAAGACTATTCCCTCCCTGACTAACTGGTCAGGTCCACACCCACCTACAACCCACCCTCCCATCCTGGCACTTTCCACTGCCACCGCAGGAACAGTAAAACCTGTGCCCACACCTCTTCCCTCACCTGCATCCAAGGCCCAATAGGAGCCTTCCACATCCAACAAAGTTTTACCTGCACATCCACTAATATCCTTTATTGTATCCCATTGCTCCCGATGCGGTCTCCTCTACATTGGGGAGGCTGGGCGCCTCCTAGCAGAGCGCTTTAGGCAACATCTCTGGGACACCCATGTCAATAAACCACATTTCAACTCCCCATCCCACTCTGCCGAGTACATGGAGTTCCTGGGCCTCCTTCACCGCCGCTCCCTCACCACCAGACGCCTGTAGGAAGAACGCCTCATCTTCCGCCTCAGAATCCGGGGCATCAATGTGGACTTCAACAGTTTTCTCATTTCCCCTTCCCCCACTTCACCCTAGTTCGGAACTTCCAGCTCAACACTGTCCCCATGACTTGTCCAGACTTGTCCTAACTGCCTATCTTCTTTTCCACCTATCCACTCCACCCTCTCCTCTCTGACCTATCACCTTCACCCTCTCCCCTACTCACCCATTGTACTCTTTGCTACTTTCTTCCACCCCCACCCACCCCTAGCTTATCTCTCCACCCTTCAGGGTCACTGCCTTTATTCCTGATGATGGTTTTTTGCCCGAAACGTCGATTTCGCTGCACTTTGGATGCTGCCTGAACTGGTGTGCTCTTCCAGCACCACTAATCCACTACAATCTACAGTCATTTGTTTAAATTCATTAATATTTGTTGATTAGTTGCAATTATAATACAACTATACCTCACCTATAATATGTAACGACAGTTATTTTAAAAGCCTTTCAAAATTGTGTAATCAGACGTTCCCTTCTACAGTTGATGAAATATCTAGTTTAATCCTACCCAATAAGATTGCTATGAGGCGCGTCGTTATCTAGTTGCCATTACTATGAAGTCTGGCATTCTGACTGTGGAAACTGCTGTCTCAACTAACAATTTGTCTCAACAATGAACAGGTACCAGCACAAGTCATGACCATTTAAATGCTATTGACTTATTCTCTTTCCAACAATTATGGCGTGATTCCTTGATTCGACATTTTCTTTAATATCGGCCTTGAGCTTCAGCAAATTTTCTTCTTTATTTGCACCATTGCGTATTTCTGTCAACTAAAGAAGTTTTTAAATGTTTTTTATATCCAAGATGTGGTTGAGAACTGACCATCTGAAGAATTCCAAAACCGTGGAGGGAACGGTTAGGCTAAATAGACAAGTTATTTTCCCTGGGGTGGGCAAGTTCAGAACTAGCGGGCATAGGTTTATGGTGAGACACGAAAACCTTTATAAGGGACCTAAGAAGCAACATTTGCACACTGAGGGTGGTCGTGTATGCAACATGATGAGAGAGGACGTGGTGGAGGCTGCTACAATTACAGCATTCAAAGTGTATTTGGAAGTTTACAGGAAGTGTGTAGATGGATATGAGTCAAGTGTTAACAAATGGAACTAATTTAATATAACTGGTCAGCATAGACAGGTAGTGCCGAAGGGTCTGTTGCTGTGCTGTACATGTGTATGACTTGACGAGTTCACAAACACATTTTTTCGCGTTGTTCCTCACGACAGTCCTGGCGATGTCAATGTTCAAGTCCAATCATCAGGATGCAGGAATTATGGTACAGTTAGCATTATTTAATGCAACGATGTGCAAATTGAGTTAGTTGTTAAACTACCTTCTAGATTAACTGTCAAATTGTGATCTTGCAATATCTTTAGTCCAGGTTTGGTAACATCATCGTGCAAAGGCTGATGAGTCGATGAAATAAGCTGTCAGAGGAAATCGTGGAGGCCCATGCAATTTTAACATTTAAAGGGCATCTGACTGGCTATATGAACAGAAAGAGTTGAGGGGGTGTGGGCGAAATGCTATCAAAGGGGACTAGATTAATTTCAAGTGTCTGGTCAGCATGGATGAGCTGGACCGAAGCCTTTTTCCATGCTGTGCAGTTCTGACTATATATAGGTGACCGGCCAAGCAGATATTAATCAATGAGAATATTCAGACTGCTGAATCAGTGAAAAATTAAATGTAGAAATATAATTACCTTCATCTATGATGCCTTCCTGTTTCTTGTTTTTATTATTCTGAAAGAATAGTGTATTAATTATATGGAAACTGTGCTGTGCACAGTCGAAAGTAGAATAATGTCTCTTGTTCTCATTTTATCTATTTGATATTTGAAACCAAATGGCGCCTATCCTGAACTGGGAAGTATGATCAACACTGGCATCGAAATTTACCAGATTATAATTTCTCCCTTTGACATGGTAATATGCATGTAACCACGGTTAGAATGGTTTGTTCATGTACTAACTCAATAGGAGACGGGAGCCCGTGCTCACATGTTGGGACTGATGATATTTCGAATAAAATCGACCTGTAAGTGATCCATCGTTTTTCTTTTCGTTTCTGAAAGGAGGCTACAGGTGGCCAAAGATCCTTTTATGGAAAACAAAGCAACGTCTACTTACAGAAAGGTCAAGTGTAGTCTCTCATTACCAGTAGAACTTCTATTTCGCTTCTTGGTTATGAAGTTGACTCAGTCGAAAGAAGCGAGTCTCAGTGAAGGTGGAGACATCAAGATGAATCTTGATTATTGATGCGACAGAATTGTTTTTCTTCTTCTGTGACTGTCGTTCCTTCTGGTCACGGGCAAGTGTTCAACAAGTACGAGAATACTTAAAAATGTGTTTCTTCAATCATAAACCTACTGTCTCTCTAGCACTTGGGTCTCCAGTTATTTGACAGACTATGTCTGAATTGTGCATTGCCTGGATAGAAACATTTTATCCTGAAAGCAAGATGACTGCATGGCAATTGGATTGCTCCACAAGGGTAACTATTTTACATCGAATGACCTGATATAAAATTTGTGTTCCAAAACATGACTCCAAACATTACCATGGGTTCAGATTCGTCAGTAGAGCTGTTCAATTGCACAGCCCAATACTCATCGTCTACTGATTTCAGCAATAGTCATATCTGAATGAATCCTTTGGACAGGAAGTAAAAATGCAAGCAACATTGTTATTCCATATGTAACGAATGAATTTCCCTTCACAGAGGAAAATCTTGAATCAAAGTTGGAAGGTGAGATCATTTATTTTTATGATTTGTTCTATGTTGACCTTTTCTGAATTGCTGAACGCATATCATACGGCAAAAAAAAAAGCTGTTAATCATCCAACTTGAATCATGCCACATCCAGAGTAAACTATTTGCAGAATGGCTCGAAATGAATGATTATGCACCAGCACTACTATTCTTATTGATTGGTTTATATCTACTTAATTCTGGGTGAAAAATAAAACAACACTGTTTGCACTGTTTGTTACATAGATACATTGTTACATTATTCACACGTTTAGCAGTTACATTCATAACTACAATATTTTATGAGCGATTGCAATCAATCAAGAGCATTTGACATATGTCCACTAGTTTAAGCGTCATAGAAAATGCTTTGGTTTCAGCCTGTTCCTGTCGAAAAACATTAGATAATGACAATTCAATTGGTAGTCTTGGCGTTTCTCACAGCTTAAATGTTAGGCAGGTCAGCACAGATAGTTCGGCCCATTAACTCAAAAACGTTCTACCAAACGATTGTATCAACCTAATACTGAAATTTATAAATCACATTAATGCTACATCGAAGAGATAAGTTCAGCCCTTAAGTAATGCAGACTGGTGTGCACTTCTGTCGATGCTTCATCTCCATATTGTACAAATTAAGTATTCTACCCATGGAACACAAGCAGTTATCCACTCAAAAGTAATTATTATGATTAATGTTAATGTGGTAGTGCAAAGCCTCATTTGAATACCATATTCGAACTCATTCCCAGCTACTTCTGTGGTTGTCATGTTTTTTTTAATATATAAGCAATCAAAATCCCCAAATTACATGTCTTCTGAAGTGAAGAAACCATAAATTATGGACAACTTTGCTTTACTTAACAAGAGCAGTTACTTATTACAAATAAATGAATCTTCAAGCAACAGATATGCATTTCTGAACAATTACTAAATTACTCGACTCATTCAAACTCTGACCTCCTATTGAAATATCCTTACAGGAATGCTGTGCATACATGTATAGAGAGGACAAAAAAACAAACAGAGTTATAGGCTGAGGTCATGGGTAGATTTATGGATAAACACTGAAAAGTAGTTCAATATTTCCTTTTCCAAAAGTTTGACTGCAATGGTCAATTTTGATTTTAAAATTTGGTGCTCTTTCATTTCTATTTCGCTGATATTTTCTATTGCTATTAGAATCAACAATACGGGTGTTTTACACTGACAAAGATTTGCTTTGCTCGTTAAGATTCACAGATTACAATAAATGGTGAGGGAAAAATACACAGCCTTTCCTCATTTTAAGACATCCTTTACTATTCCTGAGAAATGGCACAGTTCCTGGTCTTTCAAACTCGCATTTCTTTGACAATTGCTTACATCCAAACTATCAGCATCCAGAGCGCGACTGATAGAAGTGTTGATCCACAAGGACTTTGCCACTGATAGCTTGTCAACGGTCTACAGATCAATAGTTTCTTGAAGCTGGCCGAATCTCGATTTGCACAGAACCCTTGGCTCCAACTCATCTGAAAACCTTCCATTCATTACATCAAAAGATTGCAGTGTCAATGCCTCTTACACCATGTGCTAGTTTAATTACTTTGATTAATTGTGTCAATCCTTCAACCGTCAATCATTTCAGAATTTCACTCTAAAAGCAAAAATGTAACTAAAGTGATGCAATAATTGCAGATTATAGCCTAATGCATGGGAAATCAGGATAACAGTGCCGTACGTGATCAACTCGTTCTGACGCCTAACACAGTTTATTTTATTTTGAATGAAGCATATTTATCATAAGTAAGCATTCCTTTCCATTTGAGCACATTGCTACAAATATGGAAATTTGAAATATCGATTGTGTCATTTCAAGTGGAAACAAAAAATTTATCCATCAATTCATTCTCTCTGTGTGAATGTAAGAGCCATGTACCTTAAATCTTACATTCAGCTGATTGATCAGTGTAGCATCTGACTGCAATGGAACAGATACCGCAACTTACCCACAAAAAGACTCAGCTGCCAAAGGCGATATTAATCAGTTCAGAGAAAATAAAAATAACTTCATGGCTGCTGACTCACTATGGCAAGACAGATGAGAAGCTAACTTTGCCGTTTGATCTATATGCTTTCCGTTGCAAGTATGACATCACACAATACTGTAGCTTTGCAAAAGGAACGGGGCAATTAGCTCCATGGCTGTAGAATTGGAGCGTTATTCAAAGAGGACACTGGATATCTCAAACAGAACTAAACTGATATAAGCGACACGAACACCTTTTGTATGAAGAGCAGGTCCATTACTCTAAACATATTTCTCATGATAGTATAGAACGTGCATCCAATCCTGATTTTGCACCTGCACTTTCAGGTAGATAACAAGAACAGAAGATTCAGACTTAGCAGACTGTTTCTAGTTCATGTTGTTGCATGAATAGAATGTGAATTCGTATTTTCTGCAAGATTAAAATTATGGCGATAATATTAGAATTATGTATTTCTTCTCACATCGTTATTACGTTCTGAATGCTCTGCATGACATGAAGGAAAATAATATTAGTTACAGAATCTATCAATGCGTCGATGTTCTTTTCTGGATAAACCTTTAGTGTGGCCTCTTTAGCACTCAGATGTCACACAAGTTGCAGTGAAAGGTAGATTCTTAATAATACACATGTTATGAACGAACGGTCAACACCTGACTCTGTCCTGGTATTGCTTATGATATGTGGCTGAAGTGAAACACACATAACTTTTGCCAAACTGTTGACACGAACTTACCCAAACTTATGAATCTACAAGTCCAAAACAGAAACATCAGCTGATGAATTAGCGCCATTTTCGCAATTTCATCTCCCACTCTACTTTATTGTGGAAACTGTCAATCTAATGCAAACATACGCGTGGATGAATGGCATGTTTCACTATCCTTATGGCAACTTGCTGTGGTCAACTGGTCAATTTCTGCACTCTTTTATCGCTGTTATACAAACCAAGGTCTGAACAGTGTTCAGTACTGCGGGATTTTTTAAAAATTACAACAAACAAGTGAGAAGACAACATTGACCACAAATAAAATTAGCAACTTTATTATTTTGCTGTCCTGAGTGGGAGAAATTGCATGATCATGAATGCTGCTGAAACTTTCTAAATTTAGATGCAGGGCCACGCCATTTCAAAAATTATACATTTCATTCTTGATCAGGCTCGTTGGCATTACCTAACAGTAGGCAGAAGTGGGTACAGCAGATGCTGGAGATTGGAGTGGTGCTGGAAAGCAACAGCAGGTCAGGCAGGATTTCAGGAGCAGGAAAAATCACCGTTTTGGGCAAACGTCATTCTATTACCTCAAGGTATCAATCCACATGCAGAAATGTGATGGAGTTTTGTGCTGATAACATTGGATTTTTTAAACCAAAGCAAAAACGAATAAATTTTCTATTTCTACAAAAATGCCATGCACAGTTTTTAAGTGAAAACATTTTATCTCTGCTTGAGCAAATTTCCAGATAATGAGTGGCTGCCTGCATATGGATCAAATTCTGCTACTCTAGAGCTTACCGTGTTATTGATTGGGCTAATTCAGGATAATGGAAACCCATCGATGGCAATGGACACGTAAGGCAACACGTAAGGTTATCCAGGAATAAAATATTGCAGCATCGCAAGTGGTGTCTGGTGATGAGTTGTTTGGGGACTGAATTTAGGTGGTTATAATGTCGATGTTTAACGATGACAAGCATAGCGATTTTCTGAGCTGCTGTCCATGGACAATGAAGTACACAAAATTATGGGGATTGAGGTAATATGGTTTGATAATACTTGTAATTATGGGAAACTGGGAATAATTACTGAAAATTTGAAGCATTCAAATGTTTATGAAATTCAGCATTGAGACGTCGTGATAGCTGATTTGCCATTTTCATTGTCACTGGAAAAATGGCACCCCAGTGTATGGCATTTGGTCAGACATTCGAAAATTTGTCATCCCCTTTTCGGGCCCATTACCAAAGCATCACATACTAACGAAACTCATCACATTGGATCCCAAAAGGGGCTAGGACAAAGCTTTGAATTCAACTTGCAATCTACTTGCATTCACCAGGTATGTTACTGATGAATGTTAACTAAACTGAAAGAGAAAAGATGTGTATACTTATTCCGCTTTTTGCATCTATTCAAATACTTTTGTGCAAAATTAAAGAATGTGTGAGGAATGAAACAGCAATGAAGGTGTTAGTTCCTTCTACAATAATGAATAAAAATGTGGTAAGAAAATAATATTCACAAACATCACTTTTCTTTCACAGAAATTAAATCATTGAAAGATGCTCTAAACAATACGGGTGAGCCGGTTCAAAGAATATCATTCTTCAATGTGTCTTTTAGGGGAGAACAAATCGTGATGAACAATGTACTGATATCGTAGGCTATGGATTTCTTTTGTCGGCATCATTTATCTTGGAAAGTAACACCGTTGGCCCCAATATGTTTTGGAAACATATATTGGAAATTAATTCATGGTTCTTACATCATAAATTTTAATGCGGACCACTTTAATGCATGCAATCCACAAGTTTGAAATAATTTGCCTCCAAATTTAACTATAAATGAGTAATTATTGCAACACTCAGACATCTGAAATTGGTCAAACATGACTTTCGTCTGGAGGCTCAATAAATTCTGAAAAGAAACCTTTCAACGTGATGTCTTTGGGCAGAGCATGTTTTTGGTTCCTTTAAGAAATTTGCATCATTACAAAGCCTTCAGAAAATAGAAAATAGCCACACAAAAAGAGGAATTCATGTCGTCCATGCCGGACAATTATCTTAAAATTATCTAATCCATTTTGTTAAAATTTGGAGAATATCCCTTTAAACCCTTCCTACTCGAAGACCCATCCAGATGCCTTTAAATGTTGTATCGTACCAGACTCAACAACTTCATCTGGCAGTTCATTCCATGCATTCAACAACGTCTGTGTGAAAAAAGTTGCCTTTTGGATCCTTTTAAATCGTTCCCCTCTCACATTAACACTATGCTTTTGAATTTTGGACGCCCCCACCACAGGGAAAAGATCTGACCTATTTATCCTATCCACTGCCCTCATGTCTTTATAAACCGCTATAAGATTACCTTTCAGCCTATGATGCTCCAGGGAAAATAGCCCCAGCCTACTCAAGCCTCACGCAATAGCTCAAACACACAAACGCTCGCAAAAATCATTATAAATATTTTCTGAAGCTATTTATGAACTTTGTTATATTGAATTCGCAAAGCACAGTTTACCATGATTCAACAACCAGAAGCATATGAATGAATCAACAGAGAATAAAATAGAACTTCAATTCTTCGGGAATGCTTCACCATTCAGTGTGAGTCAGCCATTGACAAAGAACTAAGATAAATGAATGTGATACATGATTAGTCTTAAAGATTCCCAAAAAAGAAAGAAGGAATTGCTAACATTGAATAATATAGGGTTAGCATATGGACTTAAAGACTAAAGAGATGGCTATAATAGGGATGCAAATTTGGTTGCTGAGCTGGTCGATTTGTTCTCAGACGTTTCATCATCATGCTAGGTAACATCATAAGCGAGCCTCTGGTGAAGGTGGTGTTTGAGAGTGTGTTGCTGAAAAAGCACAGCAGGTCAGGCAGCATCCGAGGAGCAGGAGAACCTACGTTTCGGGCAAAAGACTTTATCACGAAAGGGTCAGTAAAGGATTGGTTTTCTGCCCTGCTTGCTCGTTAAATGTTGCAGATTGCTGTGATCGGTGATATCATTTCCAGTTCTATTTCTGAGATGTTGATAAATGCGATCCAAATCTATACGCTTGTTGCTGAAGTACTGGTTTGAATGCCAGGCCTTCAGGAATTCCCGTATATGTTTAGCCTGTCCCAGGATAGATGTATTGTGTCAGTCCAACTGGTGTCCCTCTTCCTCTGTGTTTATGGATACCAGTGATAGCTGGTCATGCCTTTTGATGGCAAGTTTGAGCTCATGTATCCGAATGGCTAGTTTCCTGCCAGTTAATGTACCGTAATGTTAATTGCAGTCCTCGCAAGTTATTTTCTATGTCTTCGTTCTGCTGCTTTTTAGTACAGTGTCCTTTAAATTCATTAGGAGATCTTCCAGTGTCGTGTTATGTTTGTGGGCTATGATGTTACCTAGGGGCCGGAATAGTCTAGTCGCCATGTCCAAAATGTCTTTGATAAATGGCATGCTGGCTAGAGTCTCTGGCCATGTTGTGTATTCTTGTTTAGGCCTGTTGTGCAGGAATTGGTGGACTGTGAATACCGCGTACCCGTTGTTCCTGAATACGTTGCATGGTTGTTGTTTTTTTTTCCCCTTAAGAACACATTGTTTCTGCTTAGCGAACGAATGATCACATTCTGAGCAACAATTCTTCTCCAAAATCCCAGCTTGTGTTGAAGTTACATAAGGTGTAAAGTCTCCAATTTCAATCATGTATTAGTACAAATATCTTGAAAAATCAGAGGCTTCCATAGCTGCAAATGTAAATAACTTGAATAGTACAGATTAAATTCGTTCGTTGACATATTTGAGAGGTTACGAATGCTGTTTTGGTAAGTAAAGGACAATTGTAGAGTTTTCAAACTAAATTTATCGAAAGCAGCTTATTTATCTGCTTTAATGTGGAAACCTAAACTGAATACATCTAAACTACGAATCATGAACACATTCTTCTTGGTTTTAGAGGGAAGACAACCGATATTAAAGAGTTCTCTCTAACTATAATATAACTCACTCACACGAAATCTCAGCATTTTCTTGCAGCTGGGAGACGGCTATGAGGTGGACATGAACAGTATGGAGTGTTGCAGACCGCATTTGCAAAATGATTATTATTATTTCACTCATTGGCGTGAAAAGATTATCACGTAGTTAGCGGATGTGGATGAATATTCTTCAACATCCGTTTCTGGCCGTGGAAAGAAGAGCAAAATCGCAATGTTGTGGTAATTGAAGCTCTTTGCAACAAAATAGAGAAGAAATCATTGCATTGCATGTTGATGTCAAGTCTAGAGCTGTAAAATATTCAGGGTTGCATTAATGCAGCCTAGCCATGAGAATGAATAAAAAATGAGCAATGTCGGCGTTGCAAAAATACGATCAGGATTTTTTTTTTAACAGCACCGCTCAGAAAGCAATCGTCTGTTGAGATATTGGCATCTTCTCCAAAACTCACATCTTAGTGGTAACTCAGTAGGGTCATACAAATTTTATGCGAATATCAAGCTTGATAACTTTTTCTTTGACAGACCAATTTCAAAACAACGGCTAGCCCAACACTACAACCATTTCATTTAATGCAACAAGTTTTGACGAAATACATCATAGAGCAGTTTGGACTGTGGCCCGAAATGTTTAATGTCAAAGAATTTTATCCCATTCATGAAATGTTTCATGCATCATGACATTAATTACTGTATGATAGGAGATCAAGAATAACTACCTCCCAACTTTTGCGATTGTAAGAGGGCTTAGAGATTGCACTTCACTCCACTTCAGTCATACGTTTGAATTCCACAGTATCAGATATGAAATTTGGTTTCAATAATAATTCAATTTGGAGACATCTTATCCAAGGATGAGTATAACAGTAATGGTGTAGACACCCATTTGATTCACAAAGGATTTTCTTCATGAAGGAAATCTGCTTCCTTCGTCCAGCCAATATGGAACAGCAATGCACTTCAGAATAAACTGAACTTCAAATCAGCCTAGACTTCGAATCATTTAAATGGCAATTAGAGATTGACAACAAGTAATTATGATGCCAGTCATACCCACAGGCTCGAGGAGATTATCAAAAATGTTTGAAATCTACTTGATAGCGACTATTCAGTTCACCAGTGATCGCCATGCCCTACTAAACAACCGATACTATAAGATTGGCATTCAGTTCATGACAAGCACAGGTTGTGGGATGCTTTATTAATTCATGTCTCCAAATGTCCTGCAAATATCTTGAGAGGGGGCATTGCACATTTATGACAGTTTGAGGGAATTGTGACAATCTTCTTCGCAGTTTCGAAGAATGAGTGATCGTTTTATTGAAGTTTTGCAATGTACTTAAAGGATCACATAAGGTAAACGTAAGTAACATATTCTCTTTAGAAATCAGAACCATGGGTACATTTTTTAAAACTAGGATGGCATTTAATTCTAAGATGATTACTTTTTGAAACTCAAAGAGTTGTGATTCAAAATACTGTGGAAGCTCCGTCTTTTAGTATGTTTAAGTCAGAGATTTATAGCAGTCTGGTTACCAATGACATTCAGAATTTTGTGGACTTGTTGGAAGAAAGGATTTCAGTATCGATCAGGTCTGTTAATATTTAAAGGAGAAGCAGGTTCCATGCACCTACGCCTGTTCCAATGCTACTGTGTTCAATGAATTTTCAAAATATAAAAAACCCTGAGTGTTTAATATTCTTACTACATGTTAAAAATCCTGAATATACCCAGAGAACAATAATATTGCGCGTAATAGATCACAGAACAAAATGTCTCCAAACTAATTTTGCTCGAGATAACATTTGGCAATTGTACTAAATGGAGGCATCAGGTCAGCTGAAATTATTTTATGTAAGAAACTGTATCCGAGTCCTTAGATAAAATATTCTTGGAAAATAACTGAGATATGTATATAATCGAGATATAAATAATAAATCGAAGCATACTTTCACATTGTTTTGCACCAGAAGAAATGTTACAACAGAAAGAATCGGGTAAGCATATTAAACAAATGCATCGAGCATCTGTCATGAGAATTCCACAAGTTTGATTTTCTTTCAACTGTCCAACCAATCACTGTGACACACAATGAAATTCTGTTTGACGTCATGACATTAGTAGTTAAAGTGGAGACTCTGTTCATATGGATATCAAAGATTTTCATGGATTATTATACTTTCAGAGCTCAACGAAACGTGTAAAACTAATGGTAAATGATTCTGCACTTTCTGAACAAATTAATTTGAATAAGTAATCACCAGTACGCTATTATAAGAAAGCAATCAGCATGTCTCGTGAGCAATTTCATTCCTCATTTGTATCGTCACCTTGATTTGAACTCGATCATGAAAGCAATGTCCCCTCCAAGTTAAATTGCCAATAATTGGAATATTTCAAGAATTTGCTTTATCGTAGATAGAGTTTCACGAAAAAGGAATGACATTGTGAGAGATTTCTTGATCAGTGCGACCAAACAGCAGAATTATTAGTACTTTCGTTTTAACTCATGACGTTTTCATCCTTCCACCACCAAAAACAATCCAACCTGTAAATATGCCATGGTATGACAAATGTCATTATTAAACTGTTAGCTCGACTAAGATCTATATTCTGAAAACTGACAGCTCAATTAAAGGAGTTGGCACCCATTTTCATGACAACAAACATATGTGGTATCATTGTCGGAGAAAATAAGCAAAAGAGAACTGATTTTCCACATTATAAATGACGTAAGTCAGTAATGAGGAGGATAGATAGGGAGTTATGGGTTTGCAAGAAATCTGTTTACTGTAATCATAGCTATTTTTGCAGATTAATATCCAAAGTGAAGGAAAACACTTTTTTTCACCTATATTCCCATTAGAAAAAAAGTAGCTAAAAACTTACATATGTTTTTCAATGTTTTACGTCAAATTATTGGCTTACTATACACAGCTTTACCTTGTTTCAAGATACGGAAGGTGAACAGCAAATATGTATAAATGGGAAATCGAATTCATTTTCGTCCAGTTGAAAATATCACTGTTCAAACCATAGTGAATCTCAGAGAGGTATGTCAAGATCCTATAACACTTGAAAAAGTTCTGAAATCATACAGAATAATGACATAGTTAATTAGATGTTGTTATAATGTGATGGGGCTAATGTCTCCGCTTCAAGGCAATAACAAGTGCAGAACATATGGTATTGATTTCGCCTATGATTTTATGGGAACAGCAAATTAACAAAAATAATTGATTGCGAAGTAAATGCTATGTCCTGTAGTGATGAAAGGTGACACATAATTAAAGACTTTTCTTTTTATTTTAAATACCAATGTTTTAACTTTGAACAGCATGCTGGAAGGCACGGTGGCACAGTCGCGAACACTGCTGCATCATTCGGGTTCCACTCCCACCTCATACAACTGTCGGTATGGAGTTTGCACAATCCACCCGCGTCTGCGTGGGTTTCCTCCCACAGTCCAAAACTGTGCAGGTTTGTTGAATTGGCCATGCTAAGTTGCCCGTAGTCTTCAGTGTAGGGGAATGGATTTGGGTGGGTTGCTCTTCGGAGGGTCAGTGTGGACTTGTTGGGCTGAAGAGCCTGTTTCCACACTGTCAGTAATCTGACTATGATTGTTTTTGCATTTCCATATTGAAAAATCTGCGAACTAGACAATTCTTTTTGGAAAATATGTATGTGATACACTATTTAGCAAGTTACTTCAGACTTTGTCATTTCTTATACAAGAGGTTGGCGACCTTAGTTGAGAAATCTGGCTGCCAGACGCTGGCGAAGGAAGAGTCTAAACTTCTGAAAATGCCTAACACATTTGATATTCTTGAGTATTGTTTGATCAATGATCATCCCATTCAATTATAATATAAGCAAAATTTGCAGAGCAAATTCCCCTTCGAAGCAGAAATTCTTAAATGTGAGCATTTGCAAGTGATCAGAAGAATAAAAGATGCATACTAATCAAATGAAGAGAAACTGCAGAATTTCAAAAAGCAGTGAGACCTGAGTGCAGTTTTGCGTGATTAATAAGAGGTTTCCATACTATTGCAAGAATTAGGTAGGAAGGCAACTTCATTTTTGGTACGTATTGCAAGACAGGTGCAGTATACAAGTGGAAAAGTGTTTCTACAGCAATGAAGGTTATGATCCAACATTATTCAGTGCTTTGCGTTATTTTAAGAGCCCCTTAATACGTTTACTTCCCAAAATTTCAGGATGGTTCACTGGATTGATAGCTGCTGATGAAGCGACTTTCTTTTAAGAGAAATGTATGAGCAGCTTGAAAATTATGCATTGGACGTCATGCGAAAGAATTTATGCAAATGTAGCAGATTCTGATGAGCTCAGTAGGAAGAATGGTGAGACACAGTTTGACCCCTTGAAAAAGAAACGTTTAGGAATTAAGGCATTCCAAATTAAAATGATCATAATAAGGAAGGTATTCTTTCAAGCAGTTAACGCACTTTGCATTTATTTTTGACAGACCACAGAGCAGCCATGGACTTTGAGGATGTGAATGACTGAGCAAGAGATAAATACACACTGCAGTCAAACATTTTTCAGGCTGTTGCTGGTGTGGAGGTGATAAAGTGGAAAGAGGAATATACATAAAATCATCCTGAATTTAACGAGTAATCATGCTGAATGCAATCCTTCTCCTATTTTCCATTATATGCACTTGGCCCCAATGTTTTTGTCAGCATTATAGCTTTTTAATATATCTTTACAGATGAAGAAGTGAATGATCTCCAAAAAGGTGAATAAATTGCTCTTTTTTATGTTCTTCAAAAAATAATTTTCTGTGGTGAATTGACCACCATTTCTTAGTTTTGTCTGTTGGAGGTTATGTTGCAGATGTACAGGACAGTAGTTAGGCTACTTTTGGAAAACTCCGTGCATTAAAAAATCAGCAACAGTGTGGAAACAGCGATATTTTTCCATGTTAGAATGGTGAGTGTCTTGGAGCAGAACTTTCAGGTGGTGGTGTTCCAGTGTATCTGGTCTATTTGTCCTGTGAATGGAAGTTATCGGAAATTAGGTACTTGGGTGAATTTCTGCGTCTACCTGATATATAGTTTACACTGCCATACCTGAACGTTGATGATAAAAGGATTACATGCAGGAAAATGTTGTGCCAAGCAACTAGGATGCTTTATATTTGTTGCTGTCAAGCTTCTTGAGATATTTTGGAACTCTACCCGTCCAGAAAAATCGGAAGCATTCCAATGCACTGACAACCTGTGCCTTCGAGTTGATGCTGGCGTTTTGGGAAGATTGTGTTGCATGAATATCGAACAGACAACATAGAACAATACAGCGCCGAACAGGACATTCGGCCTTCGATGTTGCGCCAACCTGTGAACTCATCTAACTTCATCCACCAATACTATCCCATCATCATTCATGTGCTTATCAAAGGATTGTTTAAATCTCATTAATGTGGCTGAGTTAACTGAATTGCCAGGCAGGGCATTTCACGGCCTTGCCCTCTCTGAGTAAAGAACCTGCCTCTGACAGCTGTCTTAAATTTCTCACGCTTCAATTTGTAGTCATGCCCCCTTGTACAAGCTGACGTCATCATGCTTGGAAAAAGACTTTCACTGCCCATCCTATCTCATCCTCTGATCATCTTGTATGCCTCTGTCAAATCCCCTTTTAGACTTCTTCTTTCCAATGATAACCCCGACCCAAGTCTCTCAGAATTTCTTCAGACAACGCAACTCCCTGGCAAATCTCCTCTGCACCGTTTCCAGTGCTTACCCATTCTTCCTGTAATGGGGCGATCAGAAATGTACACGATATTACAAGTGCAGCCACACTAGTCTTTTTGTACAGTCGTAGCATGACATTATGGCTCCAGAACTCAATCCCGCTACCAACAAAACCAAACACACTGTATCTCTTCTTAGCAGCACTATCAACCTGGGTGGCAATTTGCAATGATCTATGCCTCTGCATACCCACACTACTAAGACCCTTTCCATTGACCCAGTATTCTGCCTTCCTGTTATTGTTCCCAAAGTGAACCACCTCACATATACGCATTGAATTCCATTTGCCACCACTCAGACCAATTCTGCAAATTATCCAAGTCCGCCTAAAATCTACAACATTCTTCCACACTGTCCACTAGTCCACCGACTTTAGTGTCATCTGCAAACTTAAAAACCCATCCACCAAAGCCTGCATTTAAGTCATGTGTAAAAATGACAAACAGCAGTGGTCTCAAAACAGATCACTGTGGCACACCACTAGAAACTGGACTCCAGGCTTAATATTTTACATCAACCACCACTCACTGCCTTCTTAGAGAAAGCCAGTTTCTAATCCAAACTCCTAAATCACCCTTAATCCAATATGTCTGCATTTTCTCCAACAGCATACCATGTGGAAGCTTATCAAAGGCTTACGAAAGTCCATGCACGCATATGTTAACTGCCTTACCCTCATCCATATGCTTGCTCACCTTCTCAAAAATCTCAGTGAGGTTTATGAGACATGACCTGTCCTTGACGAATCCATGTGGAATATCTGCAATCAAATTGTTGCTTGCAAGATGGTTATAAATCCTATCTCTCTTAATCCTCTCCAATACCTTTCCTACAACAGATGTAAGGACGACAGGTCTACAATTACCTGGGTAATTTCTACTGCCTTTCTTGGACAAGGGCAGAATATTTACAATCTCCACTCCTCTGGTACTAAACTTGTAGACAATGACGACTCAAAGATCAAAGCCAAAGTGTCCATAACCTCTTCCCTAGCTTCGCAGTGAATTTTCGAATACTGCGTAATGGGTTAGGTATTAAATTCATAGATATTTTGTTCGCAGTCTAGTAGGACACAAAATCAAAAGGTGTGATTGCATTGTATCCCAATTGGAATGCAATATTCTCATTAGAGTTTCAAGTCACAAATTTTAAAACTGGAGTCTTCGATACTTACACCAATAATGTACTTAGCGTGATATCATATTAGACTCTTATTGATTTGTTTCATTTTTACTCATTCGATTGCTTTTAATGAAGCCAAGTACGTGAAGACATTAAGCAAACATTGCACACAATGCATTATGTTGGCGTTTCCTCCCGAGTCGACATTCCTTGACATATCTAGATGCGATAAAAAGATGACTATTAACTCTTCACTATCTTTTGCAAGCAACAAATCTTTAACTTATTTATTGCTCAACGTGGCTCATAAAGGCAGGACACTTTTAACGTTGGAATTTGGCTCGCAAAACCAGTCATTAAAAGACGTTTTGAAAATCTTTAGACAATATGGAAATTAGATGCTACAATGCTGTTCAGGATGGTGATCCATCATTTGAATCGTGACATGGAAATTATCAGTAAAAGATTTCAAAGTCAGTCATGTGTTATTAAGTGTAAAATATAAAACAAGTAGCATTTCCCGCGTGTGTATACTGCTCCTTCCTTCTCAATGATGTGGATCAAAGGTTTTTTAATTTAAAGAGCAATTTTGTTGTACTGTCGATCAAATGAGGGAAATATAACTTAAAACAAGAAAATTGTCTGCTGGGCACAAATCTGCACAGAGACAGTCTATTTATTGGCGTTAATATAAAGGTAATCTCGTGTTGGAATTTCACAAACTATTTAGTGATTATTTCATGGGCTCGTCTCTCCGGTCTTGTATGTGAACAATATCGTCGAAACATCTATCCTATAACTAAGACCAACTGTCTTTCTGTCATTTTCTGTGTATGTGGTTAAATGATATATTTTCTATATTGCTTACTCTGTGTAATGTACTTCTGCAACTTCCATGTTACAAATGAAATGGAAAGACTTTCAAAGAATGTAAAAGTTTGAATTCTCAATCAGTGAAGAAACGACGCGTGGAACTGCAAATTCTTGGCATCAGCAATAGAATAGACAGAAACAAAATAAAATATCTCATTGAAGTTTAATGTTCAAACTTCTGCTGTCGAAATCTTCTCACTTTATTTATTCGTTTTTCTTTAGGCCACTCATAATATTTGTGCATTTTCCGTCTTTGTATATTTGAAAATGTGAGATTATCAATCGGGGAAAAAATAATTGACGCTACATTTGGAAAGGTGCATGAATGGGAAAGGTTCAAAGTGATAAGGATCAAATGCAGGCATATGGGGCTAGCTTAGTTTAGGGGATTTATTCAGTGTTATCAGTTTGGAACAAAGTGTCTACTTTGTGCTGTATGACTCTATGACTCTTATTTCAAATCTGTGCTGCCCTGTTCCATTTACAGGAAAATTCCTATTTCGTGAACTCAGATTATGGCAGAACGTAGACATCTTTAATTTCTTATCTGTAACTGTTTGAGTTGGTAGATAAAAATGCACTTACTGACTTAGAAACTTCATTAGTCAGACAACAAATGGAATGTTAAAATAATTAATTAAGGAGAGACGTAGTTGCAATGGAAGCATTTCAGACGAATTTAACTAAAATTATTCTAGAGATTAGTGTTTGTCTACTAAGACAGATTGAGCAAGTTGGACCCACACTACTTGAATGTCTAAGAATGAGGTATGATCCAAAGGTAGCATGTAAGATACTATACAGGATTGGCAAACCCGAAATTGAGAGATTGTTTACTATTACGGGACTATCTAAAATGTCAGCTCATTTTTTAAGGTAAGAGACAACAGATTCAAAATAAAGGAAATGAATTCGTTTTATCAAATCTGTTGCAATTCATTGTCCCAGAATAAAATAGCGGTGGGGCACTCCGCATGTGGAGGTAGGTAAATATTAATCAATAACAGTTTGAAGATTTGTGGAAAGAGGGAAGGAAACTGGTGTCAGACTGAGGCGAAATGAAACGTGTTTATATTTTAAATGGTGAAGCATGTCTGACGGGCTGACTTACCTACTCCTGATCCCAGTTCTTTCGTTCTCATCTTATGATGTCAGAGAGAATTGTTCAATTTCGTCGTTTAAACAATTTTCTCACATATGCGATGATTCATAGAATATTTCAAACTCATTTGAAGAGTACTATACACAGTGAGTCTTAAACAAGAAGTATCTTTTTTGCAGGGCCTCCCATGAGGGTGCAGGAAATTATCTATTTGTAAGGGATTGGGTGGTAACGAAATATACAGGGAGAATTCAAGCGTGAGTGTCCCAGAAAAAATAACATGGAACTGTACAAAGCAGAAACAGGGCCCCCTCAAGCCCTCCAAAGCTCCGTTGACACATTTTGCTCTTCCAGGCCAACAAAATGTCTTCAATAAACTTTCAATATCCCTCTGTTCCCTTCATGTTCATTATTTCACCAGGTCTTTCATGAATGCTGCTATTGTGTATGCTTCTATAACCTCCTCTGGTAGCCCGTTCCAGGCATTCATTACCATTTATTTGAAAAACCTGTGTCGCACATCTCTTTTTAACTTCCTCTCATTCCTTTATTGCATCTTGAACCTGAAATTGACTCATCCACACTGGAAGATTCAGTTTGATGTTATGCAGTGTCTAATTATAATCCAGGTAATTTTGTGGCTCAAGCACCAAAGTGGCAGTTTATGGAGGATATGCTGCAAACATTTCTGTACGAATGTTCTCTTTTTATTAGAATATTTTCTTTTAAATTAATTATACTTAGTTAACGTAAGGATATAGAATAAATATCTGATAATATTGAGTGTGTGCTGTGTGTTCATCTCTTGAACTTACACTCGCCTTTTGAATGTCTATCGCTAACATTGTCATAAAAAGGAATCTAAAATAACATTCAAACACGTCAGGTGTATGAAATTCATGATCATCCTTCTGAAATCAGCAAAACAATTTTCCTTTAATTTTGCAAAGCATTTTCATACTTTTCTTACTTCAATCTACATTTGAACAGAAAAAAGTCTTCAGGAAAAGAATGATGGTAATTTTTTTAAGCATTTTGTCACTTTGCACATTTCAGGACAGTCGAATAATGCAACTGCAAGGGGAGCACAATATTTGATAATGCACGAGAGGAGCGAGTTTCTTGGTGAACAGCTAAGCACTGACTGATAGAGACGTTGAAATAGCGAGTGCAGAAGTCAGATGAGTATTGAAGTGTAAGTGCTCAATTTTGTTAAATTTTAAAACGGGCAGTTTGACTTTGATATATCATGCCCCTGAACACTCTTAATGAAGCAGCAGCATGTCCAATGTGTATTCCTGTTTTTCACTTTTCAAAATCAAGGCACTTAGTCATAATTTATTTAGCCTCTGGTGTATTTGAGTGTCATAAAGTGATTGCAACTCACATTCTTAACATTATTGTCACTGGCATTCATACGCTACTCAATCTTAATCGTTAAATATTAACCAATTTAAAATAATGATTTGTCTTGAATTTCGATTAACACTGTTGAAATTGTAAATAATTAAGTGCGTTTAATATTCGTTGTAATGGAAGAATTCCACATAATGTGAGTATTTTACAGTCAACATCAGAATAGAGAGCATAGGTTTAGGTTGAGAGGGTAACATTTTGAAATGGACCTGAGGGACAAATTTTGCAAGGAAAATGTGGTATGTGTTGTGTGTATGGCATGAGCAGCCAGACGAAGTGTTGGAGGCTGATGCAATTACAACATTTAAAAGACATCTGGATAGATATATGAATAGGACAGGTTTAGAGGGATGTAGTCAAAGTGCTGGAAAATTTACTAGATTAGATAAGGATATTTGGTTCACATGGACTATTTGGACTAAGGAGTCTGTTTCAGTGCTTCCAATCTATATGACTGCGTGGTTCTAAGTCAAACATGGAAGCATGGAAAATGGAATTCTACAGAGGTAAAAACAATGACTGCAGATGCTGGAAAACAGATTCTGGATCAGTGGTGCTGGAAGAGCACAGCAGTTTAGGCAGCATCCAAAGTGCAGCAAAATCGATGTTTCAGGCAAAAGCCCTACATCAGGAATAAAGAGAGTGAGCCTGAAGGGTGGAGAGATAAGATAGAGGAGGCTGGGGGTGGGGAGAAAGTAGCATAGAATACAATGGGTGAGTGGGAGAGGGGATGGATGCTGCCTGAACTGCTGTGCTCTTCCTGCACCACTGAACCAGAAAATGGAATGCTACTCCAACGTGACGTGGTAATTGAGCTACACGTCCATGTCCAACGTGACAACGCTACACGTTCAGAACCAATATATTTGCAGGGTAATACTTTTCTTCATGTTCTGTGTGAGTGGGCTCGAGGGCAGGAGACTGGAAACCAGTGCAAAGAGAGAAGAATGAATGTGAAAGATAGAAATGTACAAAGAAAACGAGCAAGGTAAGTTGTAGTAGTGCTAGCACGTTTTAAAACATATGAAAATAAGCATCTGTAAAAATGATTTATCTCAACTGCATGCAAATATTAATGGTCTAATTAAATAAGATTGCTAAGTTCATAGCATACGTAGTTGTAAACAGATACGATAACTCTGTGACTATGGCTCCGAATGCCGTGTGATATAGCGTGATAACTAAGCACTCAAAGGTATTCAATATTTAGGAAAGTCTGACAAAGAGGAAAATGAGAAAAATGCTTTTGCTAGTGAAAATACAAATCATTGTATACACAAACAGAGGTCAGAACTGAGGAAGAGTTATCGGACCAGAAAAGTAACATTGATTTCTCTATACAGATGCTGCCAGATCTACTGTGCTTCTCCAGCAATGTCTTTTTAATATTTCGGATTTACAGCATCTACATTTGTTTCGGTTCTTAAAAATTATGTGTAGGAGGTTAATGCATAAAAACTAGTTGTCAAGATATTCTGGGTAGGACTAAGAAGTAACAACGGGTAGAAAACATTAGAATTTGTCTACACGCCTTCAAACTGTACTGTTACAGAAGGGTGTTAAGCTGAATGGGAAATTAGACATCCATGGAGGAAGAGTGTTTCAGGATTTGTAAGTTTTAATGTATGTATTAACTGACAAAACCATGTTTGCAGTCATATTCATTCGGGAGAATTATTGCATCTGTAAAATATGCTTTGTTTTTCAAGTAGAAACCAACTGGAGAAGAAGCTATCTTAACGTTGGTTCTTATCCATAAAGTGTTTACTTTATAATGTTTTAAATGGTCCTGCATCGAAACAAAAATTCAACTTAATACTAAAGAATTGTTAATTGTGATTAAATGGGAATTGAACAGAACAAAAACCAATGTCCTAAGTTTAATCAATGGAAACAAGACATTTATGAGGTGTGAGTTGTCTGTCAGAGATTTTGTCATTTCTGTACAGGGATGAGGGTAAATAAGCAATGGTTAATATATATTTCAGGTAGTGGGAAGCATCATTACGAGAGGGAGGACCTCTTTGATGAAACTTTCCACTTGTTTTGCAGCAGGCACAGCTGGAGGCTGTGGGCTGATATGCTATCACGTAAACTGGAAGGACAGATTTCATTTTCTAATGACTGATTTATTTTTCCCCAAAAGTGAAGGCAATCTATTTTAACTATTTAAATTGATGAATTCTCCTACACTTACGAAGCCAATATAATGTATCCTTAATACGTGGAATGAAATAATCAATAGAAGACCTGTCGGTCGTAACACATCCAATTTGCTTTTGGTTTGAAAAACATGTTTAAGAACCGACAAAATGCCAGTGTGCAAAGAAGAGCAGCGTCAAAATTTGCCACAATCACAACTGCTTTGCATGAGATATAATTGCCTTGGCTACTTCTTGGAAATAAACGCATGGAAGGTAAAGACTTTGCAAATAATCTCGTTTCTATATTGTTTGATAGCATCTGTTTTCAGTCAGTTTCAGGCAATGGAAATCGTTCAGATAAATTTAGTAAAGTATCATGTTCCCACTGCTGATTTTTTTTAATCAAAATATTTCGACTTATTTATTCATGTTGCTAAACTTATTACAAATCTAATTAGCTGCACTGCAGTAATTCAAATAAAAGCAACAAATACATTTGCCAGTGGAGTGGTATTGCCATCTCTTGATCAGAAGTTCAAAAAATAGGATAACCCAGAAGGATTACACTGGTGGTTATCAATTACCAAAACGCGTTTGTTTTTTCTGATTTGACTCACACTTTTATTTCTTCCATGCAAGTGCTACCGCGCACACACGCCATGACCACCTTTGCCTCTCAATGCACGCCAATCCATTATAACTAGCATTGAAGTTTTAAAGGTATTATGCTGAATCGTGTGCAAGCAAGAATTTTCATACATTACTTCCCTGTCCTTAATGAGCTTATATTTGGGTAATTGCACAGCGTGAAGTCCAGTAGATAAAAGGAAAACAACTGGAAGAACGTAAGCAATAGATAACATTGGAAACACAGATATTTTGAAACAATTTAATCGGCTAATCTGGCAGGCATCCTATGTGGGGGAGAAAAAGATTACTCAACTTGCAAAGATGTTTAGTCGACTTAATGAAAATTCATATATGAAGAATAGCAAGAAGTGTTGATGCCACAGTAGAAAAAAGAATCGGCCAGAGAAAAATACGTTACAGTCATTTGTCTCCATTAAATAACGTTTGGTATTACATTTTTACAGCAGCCTGTAATGAATCAAATTAGGAGCTTTGTGCCCGAGTACGATGCCAGTCTGTTATGTTTTGTTTCCATGCAATGACAAATTGTCAGCTATCATGTTCCCGCACTGCAGTTACCACGTGGAAACAAAATTAAAAATTCAACCTGTAGAATTAATTTCTGATTGGATATAAAGCTGGTCATAAATATTGACAAACTTTTACATGAAAATGGAACATTTGTTTTGAATATATGTCAAGTTGTGTTAACGGATAAATAGTTCATCATTTAAAACAAAAACATTGCAAATTGAATTTTCATTCAACAATCTAATTTTTCATTATGAACGAATACAGAAATAATAGTTGTTATTTTCTGACCTCATACATTTATTTTTATTTCAGTGGAAACAATTATGCAATTGAGAGGTGAGTACTTGCGAAATAGCTCATGCTGTGTGGACGTTAATCACGTTGAGTAATATCATCCACATACTGATTAGAAATGAAAATTAAAAATCAATCATTTATAAACAAACGTGTTAGCATTGTTATTTAGTATGGTCTAGCAATTATGTTCACTAGCACGTTGATGGTGGGGGTCGTAATGGCTGCTTTATGAATAATTTCATTCAGTCAAACATTTTTGATGACAACGTATCAAATGGTCCAAGTAATTTAAATCAATCGCTCACTGAAACATTAATTGTAATTTTAATTTTTCAATGTTTTCGAAATTGTAAAAAAGTCACACAACACCAGGTTATAATCCAACAGGTTTAATTCGAAGCACTAGTTTTCGGAACGCTGCTCCTTCATCAGGTGGCTGTGGAGTATGCTAGTGTTAAAATGTTAATGCTAATATTGAAAATGTTAATATTCAAAACCATATGGCATTGCTGATTGAAGTATGTTCTATCTCGCAAACTAATACGTTGATGTGACACGAATGCCTGTGAGCTGTACATCCCGATATTCACTGGGTTATAATTAAAATGGAAGGTGACAAAAACAAATCAAGTCGATCAATTCTTCGACACAATACTAATTCAGATGATTCCAAATCGTTGATTGGAAAAAATAGAATGCATTACGAATCTAAGAAGCAGGCATGAATGATTTTTGTCAAGGCGCTTGACAGAGTAATATACGGATGCAAGTTACATTTATTTTTTACAATTCTGTAATAGTACTGAGGTAGAGAAGAAAACGAAAGCTGTTTATTGCGGGATCTCTGCAATTTCACTTACTGTAGAGCTGTATTTTCAGAATCGTAATGTTTATATAGAAGATTCAATTACAGAAAAGAATGGTCCAAACAATTGGAGATGAGCAAAATCATTAAGCTGATGACAGTTGACTTTCAATCAACTTACAGAATAGTCATAAGGTCAATAGTCTCGGATTCTAAAAATCTTAATAGTTGTGGACATTGACACAATGTCAGATGACGAAGTTTGAAAGAGGTTTTAAAAGATCCGGACTTAAATTTTAGTCTTGCAGGAGACCCTTATGTATTCGAATTATCACGAAACAAAAAAAAACATATTTTCATGCAGAAACATCGACTTAGGTCCACCTCCAACAAGCGCCAATTTAAACTTCAACTGTTGACATTCACTGATACAGCAGGCATTACATCGCCCACCATCAGCATAGTAGTGGACGTCATTGCTCAACCATGACCTACTAGTGCTATCGCTAGATTATTAATCCAGAAAGTCAGCTAATGTTCTCAGGACCACAAAAACAAATGGTGTAACTTAAATTCAAATTTTAAAAAATCTGGAAAAAAGTATCTTTAGATCATGATGCAGTCTTATTCAATTGTCAGAAAGCTCCACCTGGTTCACTGATGTCCTTCAGGGAAGAAAATCTTCCATTTAGCTTACACATGTCGCCAGACTCACCGCAACGTAATTGGCTTTCAATTGCCATCTGAAACGAGCTATCAAGTCATTCAGTTGTATCAATCCCTACAACGTCACAACGAAATGAAACTGTACGGAACACCTGGCATGGAGCGAGGCACGAGAAATGATGACAGATTACAGCAGTTCAAGAAGGCAGCTCAGACCAACTTCTCAAAAACGACGAGGGAGTGGCAATAAAGTGCTGAGCGGCCAGCGAGTCCCGCAAATGATTATGTCTTTAAAATTTGGCCTCAAGCAGAACTGCATTCGCTATATAGATAAGGATGTTAGGTCAGACGCTAGGGATTCATTGTTGAGTAAGTCGCCTGCTTTTCACCAGACCAATCAGTGCTGTCTCACGTCACCAGGAACCTGGGTTCAATTCCAACTTTAGGCGACTCTCTATGTCGATTGTCCACATTCTCTTCATATCTGCATGGTTTCATCTGGGTACACCGATTATCTCCCACAGTGCAAAGATGTACTCATTGGCTAGATTTACTTTTGGAAATGTGTAATTACAGAGATGGGGTAGTCTGGATGGGAAGCATATCGGAGGGTCATTCTGAACTGCAGGGCTTCAACGATTCTGTTCTGTCATTACCTGGATCAGTCCACGCCCATCTATACTCAGCATCTGGCAGGAAGTAAGCACTTTGATTGGCAACCTAGTGCCAACTTCCAATATTAACTTTCACAACCATGAATGACAACGGAAGCCATATGTTCCCTCAAAAATAATGAATGGCAGTAACTCCCCAAATTTATTTCTACATGACCTTTCGAACTACCAAGCTCTTTCTACAAGAACTATAGGGCAGCTCATTCGTAGACACTCCACCACATGCGTTTATCCCGTCAAACCACAATTCATCCTGTTGAGAAATGATAAAACCCTCGTTTTACAGTCTCCGACTGAGCATCTAATAACACCTTTTCAGGCATCACTGTGGCTGTCCTTACCCATGAAAGAAAGCAAATTTTGAAACGCAGTAACAGTTTCTTCAGGGCACGTGGGGAGAGCATAAATACTGTTCTCGATTCCTACACAGCACAAATGATTTTTTTAAAAAGTACTCAATCTCTATTCGTATTTGTAATCATATTTCACTTTGACAAGCAGGATAATGCTGACAGTTATAATTTCCTCCTCCAATTTCGCAGTAGACATTCCATGCATGATTTTAAAAAATCAGAATGCCAAGTGTCAATGTGAAATGTTTTAATTGACTTTTAGCTTGAAATGTTTTGTTGAAGCCGTGGAATTGACAGTTTTAAATCGTCATTTTGTTTAGTCAAAATTCAAGTAGAGAGAATGAACATAATACTTTATGCCTTTCTCCTCAGACCTGAAAGCAATTATGGAAGGTTTAGGTAAAGAAATATGCCTCTATCGTTTGTTAGTACCATTTCAACATTGCTGAATTTGACCAAAAGATCTGTTTTCTTTCTATTTGATTCGATGACTGTATGATCTTATAGAGTCTTTGACTTGAACAAATCAAAAGCAAGATTATCACCGTTTCAAACAAGCAAAACGAGTACTGTGAGATCTGCAAGCTAACATGGGTTGGCCGTGAGATAGAATATAGAAAAAAAAAGTAATGTAGATTTCCCAATTGAAAGGAAAATTGAAATAAAAGAAATGTTAGGCTCATGAATAGATCGATTTATTTGGCTTTGCAAGCGTGTGCTGATTTACCATGGGTTTTCCTCATCAACCAAAAGCAAAGGAAGAGTTTTTTTGTGCAGTCATATCTGGAATAATTGGTTACTTGGACCAAACGTAAGTCTCCTCTGTCATTGTTAACAGTTGTTCGCCATCAGACCACAGTTTCAATGTTTTTTAAAAATCAACTGTATATTCTAAGATGTGATTCAGCAATTAATAAGCACTTGGAAAACAACCTGAAAAGTAAAATTTTGAACTAAAATATCATTTTCAGTAACATGCTAGTGGGGTAAAATAGCTTTATAAAGTTTGCTACAAGCAACTGTAAAGGCACGCAGCTTCAAGGCCTCGGCCTCTCTCTCTCAGCAAAGCACATAAGGGCTGTTTGGCAGTGACTGCTTGAAGGCTCCGTGACGTTTGTTTAACGGTTTAAATTTGATTTTTTTAAAAAAAATAAGCGCAGAGCGGACCCGGAAGCTGGTGTAGCGCAAGCTTACCTGGGTAAGTTGTTTTCCTATAAAGGCGCACAGGAGAGGTAGGTGAACTTGCAGCATGGATTGGTACTTGGGAGTTCGATGTTGTGGCTATTACAGAGACATGGGTAGAACAGGGACAAGATTGGTTGTTGCAGGTTCCAGAGTTTAAATGTTTTAGTAGGGTCAGAGGTGGGGGTAAAAGAGGGGGAGGTGTGGCATTGCTTGTCAAAGATAGTATAACAGCAGTGGAAAGGACGATGGATGAAGACTCGACATCTGAGGTAGTTTGGGCTGAGCATAGAAATAGGAAAGATGAGGTCACCCTGTTAGGAGTTTTCTACAGGCCTCCTAATAGTCCTCGAGACGTAGAAGAAAGGATTGCGAGGATGATTCAGGAGAAGAGTGCAAGTAATAAGGTGGTTGTTATGGGGGAACTTTAACTTTCCAGATATTGACTGGGAAAGCTATAGCTCGAGTATGTTAGATGGGTCGGTGTTTGTCCAATGTGTGCAGGAGGGTTTCCTGACACAATATGTAGACAGGCCAACAAGAGATGAGGCCATACTGGATTTGGTTCTGGGTAACGAACCAGGCCAGGTGTTAGAATTGGAGGTAGGTGAGCACTTTGGGGACAGTGACCACAATTCGGTGACTTTTACTCTTGTGATGGAGAGGGATAAGTGCGCACTACAGGGCAAGAGTTATAGCTGGGGGCAGGGAAATTATGATGCGGTGAGGCATGACTTAGGATGCGTGGCTTGGAAAAGTAGGCTTCAAGGGAAGGGTGCAATCGATGTGTGGAGCTTGTTCAAGGAGTATCCTTGATAAGTATGTATCTGTCAGGCGGGGAGGAAAGAGTCGTGTGAGGGAGCCGTGGTTTAATAAGGAATTCGAATCCCTTGTTTAAGGGAAGAGGGCGGACTGAGTAAAGATGAGGCGTGAACGTTCAATTGGGGCGATTGAGAGTTATAAGGTAGCCAGGAAGGTTCTAAAGAGTGAGCTAAGAGCAGCAAGGAGGGGACATAAAAAGTCCTTGGTTGATAGGATTAGGGAAAACCCAAAGGCTTTCTATAGGTATGTCAAGAATAAAAGGATGACTAGGGTAGGATTAGGTCCCATCAAGGATAGTAGTGGGAAGTTGGGTGTGGAGGCTGAAGAAATTGGGGAGACACTGAATGAATACTTTTCGTCAGCATTCACTCAGGAACAGGACATTGTTGCTGATGTGAATATTGAGTCACAATTAATTAGAATGGATGGCTTTGAGATATGTAGGGAAGAGCTGTTGGAAATTCTGGAAAGGGTGAATGTAGATAAGTCCCCTGGACCTGATGGCATTTATCCTAGGATTCTCTGGGAAGCAAGGGAGGAGATTGCAGAGCAATTGGCCTTAGTTTTTATGTCCTCGTTGTCTACAGGAATAGTGCCAGAAGAATGGAGGATAGCGAATGTGGTTCTCTTGTTCAGGAAGGGGAGTAGGGATAACCCTAGTAACTATAGACAACAGTCTTACCTCTGTTGTGGGCAAAGTCTTACAGAGAATTGTAAGGGATAGGATTTATGAACATCTGGATAGGAATAATGTGATCAAGGATGGTCAGGGTGGTTTTGTGAAGGGCAGGTCCTGCCTCACGAACCTTATTGAATTCTTTGAGAAAGGGACTAAGGCGGTGGACGAGGGTAAAGCGGTTGATGTGGTGTGTATGGATTTTAGTAAGGCATTTGATAAGGTTTCCCATGGTAGGCTACTGGAAAAATTAGGAGGTATGACATTGAGGGGGAGTTGGAGGTTTGGATTAGGAATTGGCTGGCTGGAAGAAGACAGAAGGTAGTAGTTGATCGTAAAGGTTCATCTTGGAGGGCAGTTACCAGCGGTGTTCCGCAAGGATTTGTTTTGGGACCATTACTGTTTGTCATTTTTATGGATGACCTGGAGGAGGGGCTAGAAGGTTGTGTGAGCAAGTTTGCGGATGGTACGAAAGTCGGTGGAGTTGTTGACAGTGAGGAAGAATGTGAACAGGTTACAGCGGGATATAGATAAGCTGCAGAGCTGGGCAGAAAGGTGGCAAATGGAGTTCAATGTCGCTAAGAGTGAAGTGATTCATTTTGGTAAGAGTACCAAGAAGATGGAGTACTGGGCTAATGGTCAGATACTTGGTAGTGTGGATGAGCAGAGGGATCTTGGTGTCCATGTACACAGATCTCTGAAAGTTGCCACCCAGGTAAATAGTGCTGTGAAGAAGGCATATGGTGTACTGGCTTTTATTGGTAGAGGAATTGAGTTCCGGAGTCCTGAGGTCATGTTGCAGTTGTATAAGACTCTGGTGCGGCCGCATCTGGAGTATTGTGTGCAGTTTTGGTCGCCATGCTGTCCGAAGGATGTGCAGGCACTGGAACAGGTGCAGAGGAGGTTGAAAAGGATGTTGCCTGGTATGGTAGGAAGATCGTATGAGGAAAGGCTGAGGCACTTGGGGCTGTTTTCATTAGAGAGAAGAAGGATTAGGGTTGACTTGATAGAGGTGTACAAGATGATTAGGGGTTTAGATAGGATTGACCATGAGAACCTTTTTCTACGTATGGAGTCAGATATTACGAGGGGGCATAGCTTTAAATTAAGGGGAGGTAGGTATAGGACAGACGTTAGGGGTAGATTCTTTACTCAGCGAGTCGTGAGTTCATGGAATGTCCTGCCAGTAACAGTGGTGGACTCTCCCTCTTTATGGGCATTTAAACGGGCATTGGATAGGCATATGGAAGAAAGTGGGCTAGGATCGGCGCAACATCGAGGGCCGTAGGGCCTGTACTGCGCTGTATTTTCTATGTTCTATACTCTATGTTCAACACATTAAACATATCTGTGGAGGGGGCTATGTTCCCATTTACACACACACACACACACACACACACACACATACACACAAATACACACACACACATACACACTTCGCAAGCAAAAACTAGTCATATTGTGAGATGAAATATAATGAAAAATTGCTTTATACAGTCTTTGAAAATATACAATAAATGCTGTGGTTTGAGTTGTAAGTATGTTTGGATAATGTTACTAGTAATCAGATTATTTCCAGCAGACAAAAAGTCTTGAACCTTCAATTCTTTGGAGCTAAATTCTGAGTAAATTGAGATCCCCTTGTTAAAACCACTTGTCCAGTAACCTTAAGGAGTGCTAAACATCAAACATCACGTCAGAACTTATAATGAAGTTGACAAAGCCACAATGCCTGTCTCGGACGACTTCATCAATCATATGATACACGCAATTCAGATGAATGAGGACCAGAATATATCCAGAATACATCCAGCATAGGACCAGCGATACGTCGATTTCACTGCACTTTCGATGCTGCCTGAACTGTTGTGCTCTTCCAGCACCAATGATCCAGAATATATCTTCCTGTATAGAAGAAGGCGATGTTTCGATAGTTGATGCAGCATGGTCTACTTTCCTTCTTAAATTGTTGTTTTATTTTCCTGTCTGAATTTGTATAGCTTAAGCTTCTTTGTGTGTGCTGTTCTTTTTATGCCTAAGTCTGTACCATTCACTTATTTTGAAGATTTATTTTCATATCCATTCATGGAATGTGAACATTGTTGGTGGGCCACCATTTACTGCTGATCGCCAGTTACACTTGAGAAGGTGGGGATGACCAGTCTTCTTGAACCGTTGCAGTATATCTGCTGCAGTTGATCCACAATGGTATTATTGAGCGAATTCTGGGGTTTTCACCCAGCGACAATGAAGGAATGATGGTATATTGCCAAATCAGAATGATTGCTAGCTTAAAGTGAAACTTCCAAGTGGAGAAGTTCCTATATATTGGGTTCCTTTTTTACTTCAAGATGGAAATCGTCATGATTTGATAGGTGCTATCTGAAGATCATTGATAAATTTCTTCAAAGCGTCTTGAAGTTTGGGAACACTGTTGCTACTGAACGTTGGTGATTTAAGTGTGGATGCATGTACTATAATGCTTTGTCTTGGATTCTGCCAAGCTACTTGAGTATTATTGGAGCTGCACTCACCCAGTTAAATGGGAAGTATTCTAATGCACTCCGGACTTATTCCTTGTCGATGATGTGCACATATGAACACTCAGGAAGTGAGGCACTTGCCAAAACGTTCTTAGTCTTTGACCTGCTCTTGCAGCCACGGTGCTGATGTGGTGTGTCCGTTTGAGGTTCTGGTCAATGGTAACTCGAGGGATGTTAATAGTAGGATCTGTGACAGTAACACGAATGAATGTCAAAGGGCTGTCTTCAGATTGATTGCTATTGGTGATGATCATAGCCAGGCATTTTAATGCCGAAAATATTACGTCCTACGTTTCAACTAAACCTGATATCATCCAGATCTTGCTGTATTATAACATAGCCTGCTTCAGTATCTGAACATTTTCAAATGTTTCAAAACATTGCGCAGTCATCAGAGATCATTCCTTCTTCTGACCTTACGGTGGAGGAAAGATGTTGGAATACAGTAAAAATCGCAGATATTACTGTTTTCTATCTGTTTATTTATTGTTTTTATCGTAATGGTTATCAGTTACCTTTCATACACCGTTTCAAAAACAAGGAGCACGGATCAGTCTGGATTCCTCACGATGGATTCATATTTGGGAATCTCTTGAAGTCGTAATTTTCTGCTTTGCTTTGAGATTTATGTTGTTCATGTTCCAACATGGGTAGAGCAGGAAAAAAATATCAGTTTCACCATCAATGCATTCATAATACAATGAATTCAAAATTTCAAGAGTGTTTAAAATTGCTTACTTGTTCCTATCAAGACTTTACAAATACCAAATTCTAAACACCATGTCTCAAATTTAAACAACCATTCGCAATATATTATTGTGAAAGATTATTTAGCAGAACAAAGAGAAACTACACAATACTGTAAATTGTGTGAAGGTCTAGTTTCTTTTTTCGTGAAACTCATTCACAAAGAGAGCGGCAGAAGTTCATACAAATACAGTTAAGGGATAATTAATAAAAGGAAATAAAATAATGCCAATTTGCCAGTTCAGCAACATTGTCAGTGATGAAAACTGTGCATTTATGAAATCTTTGGACAATTGTTGCATTGCATGCAAATGCAGTGCATATTTTGCTTGAATTCCAAGGTCACTGGTCAATGTGAAAACTAACTCGGGATCTCTGGAGACTTTTATTTTTTACTGACTGAAATGCTTTCATGAAAAATTTCAAAAAAGCCCACAACTGCTAAGTAACAACAGAGAGCATAAACAAAAACAAAGAGTCCCGAGCAAACAAAACTGTCTGCTGCCCAAAGCACAATCGGCGCCAACTCCCTTTCCATTTCATCGCTTGCTGTGCTTCACTGTCGAGCGCGAATCCTGCTCGACTGACCAATTTTACTTTCACTGTTAATACTAAAATAAATTTTATATCGAAATTGCAAAATGCAACGTCAAACCAAAATTGAGATAAATAGCAGAAAAAAATGCGATAGTCTCAACTCGGCTGACCACATCTTGACAAGGAAATAGAGTGCTCAGCTATGCTTTCGTTTACAAATTGTCCGATGTCTTCAAGAAAAGAAAATCAGTTTGTTGGAGGGATGTTTTAAACAGAAGTCTTAGTCCTATGTCCAATCGTTCTTTATCTGGTGCTCTTAGTCCAGCAGCTGAGAACAGATCACTGGAGGCAGTCTTCAACACAATCAAATATCCCAAAACCATACGGGATCTTTACTTATTCTGTGTTATAATGATTACATGAAAGCTATTCCCTTCCCAGACGTTTGAGGGCAGCATCAAACTGAGTAGGTGTCACTTGCTAACTTGTGAAGTTGTGATTGTGTTCCCGAGGTAATAATGCTTAAAAGAGTTTCTGAATGACCTTTTCACAATATTATCAGTTTTCCAATGCCCTTTCGCAAAGTGTTTTCTTTATACTTGATTAGACGCTGTTCTGTCCGTGGTGTTTGGGCCGTTCATTATGTGTCATTTTGTCTTTGGTGTTTACGTTATTTGTCCTTCAAACTCAGGTGGGATGATTGCATCCCACTACAATCTAGGGAACAGAGGAGGTTGAGCAATTTATCAACTTCACCAATACATTCCAGCCTGTCCTTAAATGTACCTGGACCATCTCTGACACCTCCCACCCCTTCCTGGACCACTCCATCTCCATTAATGACGGCCGACCAGACATGGACATTTTTTTACAAACCCACTGACTCCCACAGCTATCTGGATTACACCTCTTCCCACCCTACCTCTTGCAAAAATGCCATCACGTATTCCCAATTCCTCCGCCTCTGCCGTATCTGCTCCCAGGAGGACCAGTTCCACCATAGAATACAGCAGATGGCCTCCTTCTTTAGAGACCGCAATTTCCCTTCCCACACAGTTAAAAATGCCCTCCAATGCATCTCATCCACATCCCGCACCTCCGCCCTCAGACCTCACCCCTCCAACCGTCATAAGGACAGAACGCCACTGGTGCATACCTTCCAACCCACAAACCTTCACATAAACCAAATCATCCGCCGATATTTCTGCCACCTCCAAAAAGAGGGCACTACCTGGGATAAATTTTCCTCCCCAGCCCTTTCCATCTTCTGCAAAGACCGTTCCCTTGGTGACTAACTGGTCAGGTCCACGTCCCCCCAAAACCCACCCTTCCATCCTGGCACTTTCTCCTGCCACCAAAGGAACAGTAAAACCTGTGCCCACACCTCCTCCCTCACCAGTATCCAAGGCCTTAAAGGAGCCTTCCACATCCATCAAAGTTTTACCTGCACATCCACTAATATCATGTATTGTATCCGTTGCTCCCGATGCGGTCTCCTCTACATTGGGGAGACTGGGCGCCTCCTAGCAGAGCACTTTTGGGAAGACCCACATCAATCAACCACAACAGCCCGTGGCCCAATATTTCAACTCCCCCTCCCACTCTCCCGAACACATGGAGTTCCTTGGCCTCCATCACCACCGCTCCCTCACCATCAGACGCCTGGAGGAATAACGCCTCATCTTCCGCCTCAGAACACTTCAACCCCAGGGCATCAATGTGGACTTCAACAGTTTCCTCATTTCCCCTTTCCCCACTTCACCCTAGTTCCAAACTTCCAGCTCAGCACTGTCCCCATGACTTGTGCGGACTTGTCCTACCTGCCTATCTTCTTTTCGACCTATACACTCCACCCTCGTCTCTCTGACCTGCCACCTTCATCCCCTCCCCCACTCACCCATTGTACTCTATGCTACTTTCTTCCCACCCCCATCCTCCTCTAGCTTATCTCTCCACGCTTCAGGGTCACTGCCTTTATTCCTGATGAAGGGTTTTTGTCCGAAACGTCGATTTCGCTGCTCGTTGGATGTTGCCTGAACTGCTGTGCTCTTCCAGCACCACTAATCCACTACAATCTACAGTCTTGTGTTTAAATTCATTAATATTTGTTTATTAGTGACAATTATAATACATCGATATCACACCTATAGTATGTAACGGCAGTTATTTTAAAAGCCTTTGAAAATTGTATGATCAGATGTTCCCTTCTACAGTTGACGAAATATCTAGTTTACACCTACCCAATACACAATTGCTATAAAGCGCGTCATTATCTTATCTAGTTGTCATTACTATGAAGACTGGCATTCTGACTGTGGAAACTGCTGTCTCAACTAACAATTCTTCTCAACAGTGAACAGGTACCAGCACAAGTCATGACCATTTAAATGCTATTGAATTATTCTCTTTCAAACAATTTCGGCGTGATTCCTTGAGTAGGCATTTTCTTTAGTATCGGCCTTGAGCTTCAGCAAATTTTATTCTTTATTTTCATGCTTGTGTATTTATGTCAACTAAAGAAGTTTTTAAATTGTGTTTTTCTATCCAAGATGTGGTTAAAACTGACCATCTGACGAATTCTAAAACCGTGGAGGGAACGGTTAGACTAAATAGACAAGTTTTTTTTCCTTGGGTTGGAAAAGTTCAGAATTAGCGGGAATAGGTTTATGGTGAGACACGAAAACGTTTATAAGGGACCTAAGAAGCAACATTTGCACACAAAGGGTGGTCGTGTATGCAGCAGGTTGAGAGAGGACGTTGTGGAGGCTGGTACAATTACAGCATTCAAAGTGTATTTGGAAGGTCACAGGAAGAGTTTAGAGGGATATGAGCCAAGTGCTTGCAAATGGAACTAATTTAATATAACTGGTCAGCATAGATAGGTAGTGCCGAAGGGTCTGTTGCTGTGCTATACATCTGTATGACTTGACGAGTTCACAAACACATTTTTCCGCGTTGTTCCTCACGACAGTCCTGGCGATGTCAATGTTCAAGCCCAATCATCAGGATGCAGGAATTATGGTACAGTTAGCATTATTTAAAACAACGATGTGCAAATTGAGTTAGTTGTTAAACAGCTTCTAGATTAACTTTCAAATTGTGATCTTGCAATATCTTTAGTCCAGGTTTGGTAACATCATCATGCAAATGGTGATGAGTCGATGAAATAAGCTGTCAGAGGAAATCGTGGAGGCCCATGCAATTTTAACATTTAAAGGGCATCTGACTGGCTATATGAACAGAAAGAGTTGAGAAGGATATGGGCGAAATGCTATCAAATGGGACTAGATTAATTTAAGGTGTCTGGTCAGCATGGACGAGCTGGACCAAAGCCTTTTTCCATGCTGTGCAGTTCTGACTATACATAGGTGACCTGTCAAGCACATATTAATCTGACGTTTGAATCAGTGAAGAATTAAATGTAGAAATATAATTACCGTCATCTATGATGCCTTCCTGTTGCTTGTCTTTATTATTCTGACAGAATAATGTATTAATTATATGGAAACTGTGCTGTGCACAGGCGAAAGTAGAATAATGTCTCTTGTTCTCATTTTACCTATTTGATATATGAAACCAAATGGCGCCTATCCTGAACTGGAAAGCAAGATCAAGACTGGCATCGAAATTTCCCAGATTATACTTTCTCCCTTTGACATGGTAATATGTATGAAACCACAATTAGAATGATTCGTTCATGTGCAAACTCAATAGGAGACGGGAGCCCGAGCTCAGATGTTGGTACTGTTCGAACATTCGAACTCAGATGTTCGAATAAAATCGATCTGGAAGTGATGCATCGTTTTTCTTTTCGTTTCTGAAACGAGGCTACAGGTCACCCAAGAATCTTTTATGGAACACAAAGCAACGCCTACGTACAGAAAGGTCAAGTGTAGACTCTCGTTACCAGTGGAACTTCTATTTCTCTTCTTGGTCATTAAGTTGACTCAGTCGAAAGAAGCGAGTCTCAGTGGAGGTGGTGACATCAAGATGAATCTTGATTATTGATGTGACAGAATTGTTTTTCTTCTTCTGTGACTGTCGTTCCTTTTGGTCACGGGCAACTGTTCAACAAGTACGAGAATACTTAAAAATGTGTTTCTTCAATCACAAACCTACTGCCTCTCTAGCACTTGGGTCTCCAGTTATTTGACAGACTTTGTCTGAGTTGTGCATTGTCTGGATAGAAACATTTTATCCTGAAAGCAAGATGACTGCATGGCAATTTGACTGCTCAACAAGGGTAACTATTTTCCATCGAATGACCTTATATAGCATTTGTATTCCAAAACATGTCTCCAAACATTATCATGGGTTCAGATTCGTCAGTATAGCTGTTCAATTGCACAGCCCAATACTCATTGTCTACTGATTTCAGCAACAGCCATATCTGAATGAATCCTTTGGACAGGAAGTAAAAATGCAAGCAACATTGTTATTCCATATGTAACGAATGAATCTCCCTTCACAGAGGAAAGTCTTGAATCAAAGTTGGAAGGTGAGATCATTCATTTTTGTGATATGTTCTATGATGATCTTTTCTGAATTGCTTAACGCATATCAGACGGTGAAAAACCTGCTAATCATTCAACTTGAATCATGCCACATCCAGAGTAAACTATTTGCAGAATGGCTCGAAATGAATGATTATGCACCAACACTACTATTCATGTTGATTGGTTTATATCTACTTAATACTGGGTGAAAAATAAAGCAACACTCATTTATTACACTGTTTGTTACATAGACACATTGTTACGTTGTTCACACGTTTATCAGTTGCATTCATAACTGCAATATTTTATGAGCGATTGCAATCAATCAAGAGCATTTGACGCACGTCTACTACTTTAAGTGTCATAGAAAATGCTTTGGTTTCAGCCTGCTCCTGTCGAAAAACATTAGATAATGACAATTCAATTGGTAGTCTTGTCGTTTCTCACAGCTTAAATGTTAGGCAGGTCACCACAGATAGTTCGGCCCATTAACTCAAAAACGTTCTACCAAACGATTGTATCAACCTGATGTTGAAATTTATAAATCACATTAATACTGCACCGAAGAGATAAGTTCAGCCCTTAAGTAATGCAGACTGGTGTACACTTCTTTCGGTGCTTCATCTCCATATTGTACAAATTAAGTATTCTACCTATGGAACACAAGCAGTTATCCACTCAAAAGTAATTATTATGATTAATGTTAATGTGGTAGTGCAAAGCCTCATTTGAATACCATATTCGAACTCATTCCCAGCTATTTCTGTGGTCGTCATAATTTTTTAATATATAAACAAACAAAATTCCCAAATTGCATGTCTTCGGAAGTGAAGAAGCCATAAATTATGGACAACTTTTTTTTACTTAACAAGAGTAGTTACTTATTACAAATTAACGAATCTTCAAGCAACAGATATGCATTTCTGAACAATTAATAAATTACTCGACTCATTCAGACTCTAACCTCCTATTGAAATATCCTTACAGACATGCTGTGCATACAAGTATAGAGAGAACAAAAAGCAAACAGAGTTATAGGCTGAGGTCATGGGTAGATTTATGGATAAACACTGAAACGTAGCTCAATATTTCCTTTTCCAAAAGTTTAACTGCAATGGTCAATTTTGATTTTAAAACTTGGTGCTCTTTCATTTCTATTTCGCTGATATTTTCTATTGCTATTAGAATCAACAGTACGGGTGTTTTACACTGACAAAGATTTGCTTTGCTCATTAAGATTCACAGATTACAATAAATGGTTAGGGGAAAATACACAGCCTTTCCTCATTTTAAGACATCCTTTACTATTCCTGAGAAATGGCACAGTTCCTTCTCTTTCAAAATCGCATTTCTTTGACAATTGCTTACTTCCAAACTATCAGCATCCAGAGCGCGACTGATAGAAGTGTTGACCCACAAGGACTTTGCCATTGATAGCTTGTCAACAGTCTACCGATCAATAGTTTCTTGAAGCTGGCCAAATCTCGATTTGTAAAGAACCCTTGGCTCCAACTCATCTGAAAACCTTCTACTCATTACGTCAAAAGATTGCAGTGTCAATGCCTCTTACAGCATGTGCTAGTTTATTTACTTTGATTAATTGTGTCAATCCTTCAACTGTCAATCATTTCAGAATTTCACTCTAAAAGCAAAACTGCAACTAAAATGATGAAATATTTGCATATTATAGCCTAACGCAAGGAAACTCAGTATAACACTGCCGTACATGATCAACTGGTTCTTATGCCTAGTGCAGTTTATTGTATTTTCAATTAAGCATATTTATCTTATGTAAGTATTCCTTTCCATTTGAGCACATTGCTACAAATATAGAAATTCGAAATATCGATTGTGCCATTTCAAGTGGAAACAAAACATTTATCCATAGATTCATTCTCACTGTGTGAATGTAAGAGACATGTACCTTAAATCTTACAATCAGCTTATTGATCAGTGTAGCATCTGACTGCATGGAACAGTTAACACAACGTATCCACAATAAGACCCAGTTGCCAAAGGCGATAGTCATCAGTTCTGACAAAATAAAAATGACTTCATGGCTGCTGACTCACTGCTACAGGTCAGATGAGAAGCTAAACCTTGCCATTTGATCTATATGCTTTCTGTTGCAAGTATGACATCACACAATACTGAAGCTTTGCAAAAGGAACGGGACAATTAGCTCCATGGTGGTACAATTGGAGCGTTATTCAAAGAGGACACTAGATATCTCAAACGGAACTAAACTGATATAAGCAACACGAACCGTTTTGTATGAAGATCAGGGCCATTACTCTAAACATATTTCTCATGATAGCATAGAACGTGCAAGACTAAATCAGCATCCAATACTGATTTTGCAACTGCACATTCAGGTAGATAACAAGAACAGAAGATTCAGATTTAGCAGACTGTTTCGAGGTCATTTTGTTGTATGAATAGAATGTGAATTCGTATTTCCTGCAAGATTAATATTATGGTGATAATATTAGCATAGTATATATTTTTCACATCATTATTATGTTCTGAATGCTCTGCATGACATGAAGGAAAATAATATTAGATACAGAATCTATCAACACGTCAATGTTCTTTTCTGGATTACTTAACTTTAGTGTGGCCTCTTCAACACTCAGATGTCACACAAAGTTCAGTGGAATGAAGATACTTAATAATACACATGTTATGAACGAATGGTCAACACCCGACTGTCTTGGTACTTGCATACGATATGTGGCTGAAGTGAAACATACTTAACTTTCACCAACATGTTGACACGAACTTACACAAACCTATGAATCTACAAAATCCAAACAAGAAAAATCAGCTGATGAATTAGCGCCATTTTCACAATTTCATCTCCCACTCTACTTCATTGTGGAAACGGTCAGTCTAATGCAAACATACGCGTGGATGAATGTCAGGTTTCACTATCCTCATGGCAACTTGTTGTGGTCAACTGGTCAATTTCTGTATTCTTTTATCTCTGTTTTACAAACCAAAGTCTGCACAGTGTAAAGTACTGCGGGATTTTAAAAAAATTAAAACGAACAAGCGAGAAGACAACATTGACCACAAATAAAATTAGCAACTTTATTATTTTGCTGTCATGAGTGGGAGAAATTGCATGATCATGAATGCTGCTGAAACTTTCTAAATTTAGATGCAGGGCCAAGCCATTTGAAAAATTATACATTTCATTCTTGATCAGGCTCGTTAGCATTACCTAACAGCAGGCAGAAGTGGGTACAGCAGATGCTGGAGATTACAGTTAAGATTGGAGTGGTGCTGGAAAACAACAGCAGGTCAGGCAGGAGCAGGAAAAATCACCGGTTTGGGCAAACGTCATTCACCATTCTATTACCGAATACTATCAATCCACATGCAGAAATGTGATGGAGATTTGTGCTGATAACATTGGATTATTTAAACCAAAGGGAAAACGAACAAGTTGTCTAATTGTACAAAAATGCCATGCACAGTTTTTAAGTGAAAAACGTTTTACCTCTGCTTGAGCAAATTTCCAGATAATGGGCAGCTGCCGGCATAAACATCAAACTCTGCTACTCTAGAGCTTAGTATGTTATTGATTGGGCTAACTCAGGATAATGGAAACCCATCGACGGTGATGGACACGTAAGGCAAAACGTTATCTAGGAATAGAATATTGCAGCATCGCAAGTGGTCTCTGGTGATGAGTTGTGTGGGGACTGGAATTAGGTGGTTATAATGTCGATGTTTAACGATGACAAGCATAGCGATTTTCTGAGCTGCTGTCCACGGACGATGAAATATACAAAACGATGACAAGCATAGCGATTTTCTGAGCTGCTCTCCATGAACAATGAAGTACACAAAATTATGGGGATTGATGGTAACGTGATTTGATAATACTTATAATTATGGGAAACTGGGAATAATTTCTGAAAATTTGAAGCATTCAAATGTTTCTGTAATTCAGCATTGTGATCACGTGATAGCTGATTTGCCATTTTTATTGTCACTGGAAAAATGGCACGCCAGTGTATGGCATTTGATCAGACATTCGAAAATTTGTCATCCTCTTTTCAGGCCGATGACCAAAGCATCACAAACTAACGAGACTCATCACATTCGATCCCAAAAGGGGCTAGGACAAAGCTTTGAATTCAACTTGCAATCTATTTGCATTCACCAGGGATATTAATGATTAATGTTAACTAAACTGAAAGAGAAAAGATGTGTATGCTTATTCCATTTTTGCATCTAATCGAATACTTTTGTGCAAAATTAAAGAATGTGTGAGGAACGAAACAGCAATGAAGGTGTTAGTTCGTTCCTCAATAATGAATAAAAATGAGGTAAGAAAATAATATTCACAAACATCATTTTTCGTTCACAGAAATTAAATCATTGAAAGATGCTCTAAACAATGCGGGTGAGCCGGTTCAAAGAATATGATTCGTCAATGTGTCTTTTAGGGGAGGACAAATCGCGATGAACAATATACTGAGATCATAGGTTGTGGATTTCTTTTGTCAGCATCATTTATCTTGGAAGGTAACAGTGTTGGCCACAATGTGTTTTGGAAATATATATTGGAAATTAATTAATAGTTCTCACATCATAAATTTTAACGCGGACCACTTTAATGCATGCAATCCACAAGTTTGAAATAATTTTTCTGCAAATTTACCTGCAGATGAGTAATTATTGCAACACTCAGACATCTGAAATTGGTCAAACATGACTTTCGTCTGGCGGCTCAATAAATTATAAAAAGAAACCTTTCAACGTGATGTCTTTGGGCAGAGCATGTTTTTGGTTCCTTTAAGAAATTTGCATCATTACAAAGCCCTCAAAAAATAGAAAATAGCCACACAAAAAGATGCATTCAGTCCAAGTCGTCCATGCCGAACAGATATCTTCAAATAATCTAGCCCATTTTATTAAAATTTGGAGAATATCCCTCTAAACCCATCCAGATGCCTTCAAATGTTGTAAGGTACCAGACTCTAGAACTTCATCTGGCAGTTCATTCCATGCATTCAACAACGTCTGTGTGAAAAAAGTTGCCTTTTGGACCCTTTTAAATCGTTCCCCTCTCAGGTTAACAGGATGCTCTTGAATTTTGGACACTCCCACCCCAGGGAAAAGATCTGATCTATTTATCCTATCCACGCCCCTGATGACTTTATAAACCGCTATAAGATGACATTTCAGTCTCTGATGCTCCAGGGGAAATAGCCCCAGCCGACTCAGCTTCTCGCAATAGCTCAAACACAAAAACGCTCGCATAAACATTAGAAATCATTTCTGAAGCTATTTATTAACTTTGTTATATTGAATTCGCAAAGCACAGTTCACCATGATTCAACAACCAGAAGCATATGAATGTATCACCAGAGAATAAAATGGAAATTCAGTTCTTCAGGAATGCTTCACCATTCAGTGTGACTCAGCTATTGACGAAGAACGAAGTTAAATGAATGTGATACATGAGTATTCTTAAAGAGCCCCCAAAAAGACAGAAGGAATTAGTAATGTCGAATAATATAGGGATAGCGTATGGACTTAAAGACTAAAGAGATGGCGATAATAGGAATGCAAATTTGGTTGCTAAGCTGGTCGACTTGTTCTCAGACGTGTCGTCATCATGCTAGGTAACATCTTAAGCGAGCCTCTGGTGAAGGTGGAGTTTGAGAGTGTGGTGCTCTAAAGCACTGCAGGTCAGGCAGCATCCGAGGAGCAGGAGAACCTACGTTTCGGGCAAAAGTCTTTATCAGTAAAGGGTCAGTAAAGAGTTGGTTTTCTGCCCTGCTTACTATTTAACTGTCGCAGATCACATAAATGTGATCCAAATCTATATGCTTGTTACTGAAGTCCTGGTTTGAATGCCAGGCTTCAGGAATTCCCGTATTTGTCTTTGTTTAACCTGTCCCAGGATAGATGTATTTTGTCAGTCCAACTGGTGTCCCTCTTCCTCTGTGTTTATGGATGAAAGTGATAGCTGGTCGTGCCTTTTGATGGCAAGTTTCAGCTCATGTATCCGAATGGTTAGTTTCCTGCCAGTTAATGTACCGTAATGTTAATTGCAGTCCTCGCAAGTTATTTTCTATGTCATTCGTTCTGCTGCTTTTTAGTACAGTGTCCTTTAAATTCATTAGGAGATGTTCCAGTGTCGTGTTATGTTTGTGGGCTATGATGTTACCTAGGGGCCGGAATAGTCTAGTCGCCATGTCCAAAATGTCTTTGATGAATGGCATGCTGGCTAGAGTCTCTGGCCGTGTTATGTATTCTTGTTTAGGCCTGTTATGCAGGAATTGGTGGACTGTGAATACCGAGTACACGTTGTTCCTGAATACGTCGCATGGTTGTTGTTTTTTTCTCCCTTAAGAACACATTGTTTCTGCTTAGCGAACGAATTTACAACCTGATCACATTCTGAGCAACAATTCTTCTCCAAAATCCCAGCTTGTGTTAAAGTTACATAAGGTGTAAAGTCTCCAATTTCAATCATGTATTAGTACAAATATCTTGAAAAATCAGAGGCTGCCATAGCTGCAAATGTAAATAAATTGAATAATACAGATCAAATTCGTTCGTTGACATATTTGAGAGTTTACGAATGCTGTTTTGGTAAGTAAAGGACAATTGTCGACTTTTCAAACTAAATTTATCGAGAGCAGCTTATTTATCTGCTTTAATGTGGAAACCTAAACTGAATACATCTAAACTACGAATCATGAACACATTCTTCTTGGTTTCAGAGGGAAGAGAACCGATGTTAAAGAGTTCTCTCTGACGACAATATAACTCATGCAAACGAAATCCCAGCTTTTTCTTACAGCTTGGAGGCCGCTATGAGGGAGAAATGAACAGTATGGAGTGTTGCAGACCGCATTTGCAAAATGCTTATTATTATTTTTTTAATCATTGGCGTTATAAGATTATCCAGTAGTTAGTGGATGTTGACGAATATTCTTCAACATCCGTTTCTGGCCGTGGAAAGAAGAGCAAAATCGCAATGTTGTGGCCATTGAAGCTCTTGGCAACAAAATAGAGAAGAGACCATTACATTGAATGTTGATGCCTGAACGTATCTTTTTGCAAGTTTGTATGGGGAGACTGGAGATTTTTTTGATGACAAATTGGTCGAGTCTAGAACTGTAAAATATTCAGGGTTGAATTAATGCAACCTAGCCGTGAGGATTTTTTTTAAAAAATGAAAAATGTGGGCGTTGAGAAAAAAAAATCAGGATTTTGTTTAACAGCACGGCTCAGAAAGCAATATCTGTTGAGATATTGGCACTTCTTCAAAACTCACATCTCAGTGGTAGCTTATGCGAAACTCAAGCTTGATAACTTTTTCTTTGACAGGCCAATTTCAAAACAACGGCTAGCCCAACCAGTTCATTTAATGAAACAAGGTTTGATGAAAGACTTCATATAGCAGTTTGGACCGTGGGCCAAAATGGGTGCACGGTGGCACAGTGGTTAGCACTGCTGCCTCACAGAGTCTGAGACCCGTGTTCCATTCCCAACTCAGACGACTGACTGTGTGGAGTTTGCACGTTCTCCCCGTGTCTGCGTGGGTTTCCTCCCACAGTCACAAAGATGTGCGGGTCAGGTGAATTGGCCATGCTCAATTGCCTGTAGTGTTAGGTAAGGGGAAAATATAGGTGTATGGGTGGGTTGTGCTCCGGCGGGTCGCTGTGGACTTGTTGGGCCGAAGGGCCTGATTCCACACTGTAAGTAATCTAATCTAAATAAAATGTTTAATGTCAAAGAATTTTATCCAATTCATGAAATGTTTCATGCATCATGACATTCATTATTGTATGAGAGGAGATCAAATATAAGTACCTCCCAACTTTTACGGTTGTCAGAGGATTTAGAGATTGCACTTCTCTCCACTTCAGTCATACGTTTGAATTCCACAGTATCAGATACGAAATTTGGTTTCAATAATAATTGAATTTGGAGACATCTTATCCAAGGATGAATATAACAGTACTGCTGTAGATACCCAAATGATTCACAAAGGATTTTCTTCATGAAGGAAATCTGCTTCCTTCGTCCAGCCAATATGGAACAGCAATGCACTTCAGAATAAACTGAACTCCAAATTAGCCTAGACTTCCAACCAGTTAAATGGCAGTTAGAGATTGACAACAAGTAATCATCATGCCAGTCATACCCACAGGCACGAAGAGATTATCAAAAATGTTTGAAATCTTCTTGATAGCGACTATTCAGTTCATGAGTGATCACCATGACCTGCTAAACAGCCGATACTATAAGATTGACATTCAGTTCATGACAAGCAAAGGTTGTGGGATGCTTGACGAATCCATGTCTCCAAATGTCCTGCCAATATCTTGAGTGGGGGCATTGCATATTTATGACAGTTTGAGGGAATTGTGACTATCTTATTTGCAGTTTCGAAGAATGAGTGATCGTTTTATTGAAGTTTTGCAATGTACTTGAAGGATCACATAAGGTAAACGTAAGTAAGATATTTTCTTTAGAAATCAGAACCATGGGTACATTTTTTAAAACTGGGATGGCATTTAGTTCTAAGATGATTGCTTTTTTAAACTCAAATAGTTGTGATTCAAAATACTGTGGAAACTCCGTCTTATAGTATGTTTAAGTCAGAGACTTATGGCAGTCTGGTTACCAATGACATTCAGAATTTTGTGGACTTGTTGGAAGAAAGGATTTCAGTATCGATCAGGTATGTTAATATTTTTAAAAGAAGTAGGTTCAATGCACCTACGCCTGTTCCAATGCTACTACGTTCAATGATTTTTCAAAATGTAAAAAACTCTTAGTGCTTAATACTCTTACTACAAGTTAAAAATCCTGAATATACCCAGAGAACAATAATATTGCACGTAATAAGTCACAGAACAAAATGTCTCCAAACTAATTTTGCTCGAGATAACATTTGGCAATTGAACTAAATGGAGGCATCAGGTCAGCTGAAATTATTTTATTTAAGAAACTATATCCGAGTCCTGAGATAAAATATTCTTGGAAAATAACTGAGATATGTATATAATCGAAATATAAACAATAAATCGAAGCATACTTTCACATTGTTTTGCACCAGAAGAAACATTACAACAGAAAGAATCGGGTAAGCATATTAAACAAATGCATCGAGCATCTGTCATGAGAATTCCACAAGTTTTATTTTCTTTCAACTGTCCTACCAATCACTGTGACACACAATGAAATTCTGTTTGACGTCATGCCATTAGTAGTTAAAGTGGAGACGCTGTTCATATGGATCTCATAGATTTTCATGGATTATTATATTTTCAGAGCTCAACGAAAAGTGTAAAACTAATGGTAAATAACACTGCACTGTCTGAACAAATTAATTTGCATAGTAATCACCAGTGATATAAGAAATAATATAAGAAAGCAATCAGCATCTCTCGTGGGCAATTTTATTCCTCATTTGTATCGTCACCTTGATTTGAACTCGATCATGAAAGCAATGTCCCCTCCAAGTTAAATTGCCAAAAATTGGAATGTTTCAAGAATTTGCTTTATCGTAAATAGAGTTTCACGGAAAAGGAATGACATTGTGAGAGATTTCTTGATCAGTACGACCAAACAGCAGAATTATAAGTACTTTCGTTTCAATTCATGTTTTCATCCTTCCACCACCAAAAACAGTCCAACCTGAAAATATGCCATGGTATGACAAATGTCATTATTAAACTGTTAGCTCGACTAAGATCTACATTCTCAAAACTGACAGCTCCATTAAAGGAGTTGGCACCCATTTTCATGACAACAAACATATGTGGTATCATTGTCGGAGGAAATAAGCAAAAGAGAACTGATATTCAGCATTATAAATGATGTAAGTCAGTAATGAAGAGGATAGCTAGGGAGTTATGGGTTTGCAAGATATCTGTTTACCGTAATCATAACTGTTTTTGCAGATTAGTATCCAAAGTGAAGGAGAACACGTTTTTTAACCTATATTCCCATTAGAAAAAAAGTATCTAAAAACTTACATATGTTTTTCAATGTTTTATGTCAAATTATTGGCTTACTATACACAGCTTTACCTTGTTTCAAGATACGGAAGGTGAACAGCAAATATGTATAAATGGGAAGTCGAATTCATTTTCGTCCCATTGAAAATATCACTGTTCAAACCATAGTGAATCTCAGAGAGATACGTCAAGATCCTATAACACTTGAAAAAGTTCTGAAATCAAACAGAATAATGAAATAGGTAGTTAGATGTTGTTAAAATATGATGGGGCTAATATCTGCGCTTCAAGGCAATAACAAGTGCAGAGCATGTCGTATTGATTTCGCCTATGATTTTATGGGAACAGCAAATTAACAAAAATAATTGATTGCGAAGTAATTGCTATGTCCTGTAGTGATAAAAGGTGTCACATAATTAAAGACATTCCTTTTTATTTTAAATACCAACTTTTTAACTTTGAGCAGCATGCTGGAAGCCACGGTGGCACAGTCGTTAGCACTGCTGCGTCACTCGGGTTGCACTCCCACCTCATACAACTGTCGGTGTGGAGTTTGCACAATGCACCCGCGTCTGCGTGGGTTTCCTCCCACAGTCCAAAACTGTGCAGGTTTGTTGAATTGGCCATGCTAAGTTGCCCGTAGTGTTCGGTGTAGGGGAATGGATTTGGGTGGGTTGCTCTTCGGAGGGTCAGTGTGGACTTGTTGGGCTGAAGGGCCTGTTTCCACATTGTAAGTAATCTAACTATGATTGTTTTTGCATTTCCATATTGAGAAATCTGCGAACTAGAAAAATCTTTTTAGAAAATATGTGTGATACACGATTTAGTGAGATACTTCAGACCTTGTCATTTCTTATAGAAGAGGGTGGCGACCTTAGTTGGGAAATCTGGCTGCTGGAGGCTGGCGAAGGAATAGTTTCAACTTCTGAAAATGATAACACATTCGATATTCTTGAGTATTGTTTGATCTATGATCATCCAGTTCAATTATAATGTAAGCAAAATTTGCAGAGCAAATTCCCCTTCGGAGCAGAAATTCTTAAATGTGAGCATTTGCAAGTGACCAGAAGAATAAAAGGTGCATACTAATCAAATGAAGAGAAACTGCAGAATTTCAAACTGCAGTGAGACCTAAGTGCAGTTTTGCGTGATTAATACGAGGTTATACATATTATTACTAGAATTAGGAAGGAAGGCAACCTCATTTTTGGTATGTATTGCAAGACAGGTCAATTATACAATTGGAAAAGTGTTTCTACAGCAAAGAAGGTTATGATCCAACATTATTCAGAGATTTGCGTTATTTTAAGAGACCCTAAATATGTTTACTTCCCAAAATTTCAGGGATGGTTCACTGGATTGATAGCTGCAGATGAAGCGACTGTCTTTTAATAGAAATGTATGAGCAGCTTGAAAATTATGCATTGGACATCATGCGAAAGACTTTATGCAAATGTGGCAGATTCTAATGAGCTCAATAGGAAAAATGGTGAGACAAAGTTTGACAACTTGGAAAAGAAACGTTTAGGAATTAAGGTATTCCAAATGAAAATGATCATAATAAGAAAGGTATTCTTTCAAACAGTTAATGCACTTTGCATTTATTTTTGACAGACCACAGAACAGCCATGGACTTTGAGGATGTTAATGACTGTGCAAGAGATTAATACACTCTGCAGTCAAATATTTTTCCAGCTGTTGCTGGTGCGGAGGTGATAAAGTGGAAAGAAGAATATACATAACTTCATCCTGAATTTAACGAGTAATGCATGCAGAATGCAATCCTTTTCCTGTTTCCCATTATATACACTTGGCCCGAATGTTTTTTGTCAGCATTATAGCTTTTTAATGTATCTTTACAGATGAAGAAGTGAATGATCTCCAAACAGGTGAATAAATTGCTGTTTTTTATGTTCTTAAAAAAATAATTTTCTGTGGTGAATTAAACATTATTTCTTTATTTTGTCTGTTGGAGGTTATGTTGCACCTGCACAGGACAGTAGTTAGGCTACTTTTGGAAAACTCTGTGCATTTAAAATCAGCAACAGTGTGGAAACAGCAATATATTTCCATGTTAGAATGGTGTCTTGGAGCAGAATTTTCAGGTGGTGGTATTGCAGTGTATCTGGTCTATTTGTCCTGTGAATGGAAGTTATCGGAAATTAGGTAATTGGGTGAATTTCTGCGTCCACCTGATACATATTTTACACTGCTATACCTGAACGTTGGTGATAAAAGGATTACATGCAGGAGAATGTTGTGCCAACCAAATAGGATGATTTATATTTATTGCTGTCATGCTTCTTGAGATTTTTTGGAACTCTACCCATCCAGAAAAATCGGAAGCATTCCAATGCACTGACAGCCTGTGCCTTCGAGGTGATGTTGGCGTTTGGGAAAGATTGTGTCGCATGAATATCGAACAGACAACATAGAACAATACAGCGCCGAACAGGCCATTCGGCCTACGATGTTGTGCCAACCTGTGAACTCATCTAAGTTCATCCACCAGTGATATCCCATCATCATCCATGTGCTTATCAAAGAATTGTTTAAATCTCATTAATGTGGCTGAGTTAACTGCATTGCCAGGCTGGGCATTTCACGCCCTTGCCCTCACTGAGTAAAGAGCCTGCCTCTGACATCTGTCTTAAATCTATCACGCCTCAGTTTGTAGTTATGCCCCCTTTTACAAGCTGACGTCATCATGCTAGGAAAAAGACTTTCACTGCCCATCCTATCTCATCCTCTGATCATCTTGTATGCCTCTGTCAAATCCCCTCTTAGCCTTCTTCTTTCCAATGAGAACCCCGACCCCAATCTCTCAGCATTTCTTTAGACAACGCAACACCCTGATAAATCTCCTCTGCACGTTTTCCAGTGCTTACCCATTCTTCCTGTCATGGGGCGACCAGAAATGTACACGATATTACAAGTACAGCCACACTAGTCATTTTGTACATTCGTAGCATTACATTATGACTCCAGAACTCAATCCCACTACCAATAAAAGACAAACATACTGTATCTCTCCTTAGCAGCACTATCAACCTGGGTGGCAACTTGCAATGATCTCTGCCTCTGCACACCCACACTACTAAGAACCTTTCCATTGACCCAGTATTCTGCCTTCCTGTTATTGTTCCCAAAGTGAACCACCTCACATATATGCATTGAATTGCATTTGCCACCATTCAACCAAATTGTGCAAATTATCCAAGTCCGCCTAAAATCTACAACATTCTTCCACACTGTCCACTAGTCCACCGACTTTAGTGTCATCTGCAAACTTACTAACCCATCCACCAAAGCCTGCGTTTAAATCATATGTAAAAATGACAAACAGCAGTGGTCTCAAAACACATCCCTGTGGCACACCACTAGTAACTGGGCTCCAGGCTTAATATTTTAGATCAACCATCACTCATTGCCTTCTTACAGAACGCCAGTTTCTAATCCAAACTCCTAAATCATCCTTAATCCAATATGTCTGCAGTTTCTCCAACAGCATACCATGTGGAAGCTTATCAAAGGCTTAGTAAAGTCCATGCACGCATACGTTAACTGCCTTACCCTCATCCATATGCTTTCTCACCTTCTCAAAAACCTCAATGAGGTTTATGAGACATGACCTGCCCTTGACGAATCCATGTGGAATATCTGCAATCAAATTGTTGCTTGCAAGATGGTTATAAATCCTATCTCTCTTAATCCTCTCCAATACCTTTCCTACAACAGACGTAAGGACGACAGGTCTACAATTACCTGGGTAATTTCTACTGCCTTTCTTGGACAAGGGCAGAATATTTACAATCTCCGCTCCTCTTGTACTAAACCTGTAGACAATGACGACTCAAAGATCAAAGCCAAAGTGTCCATAACCTCTTCCCTAGCTTCACAGTGAATTTTCGAATACTGTGTAATGAGTTAGGTATTAAATGCATCGATATTTTGTTCGCAGTCTAGTAGGACACAAAATCAAAAGGTGTGATTGCATTGTATCCCAATTGGAATGCAATATCTCATTAGAGTTTCAGGTCACAAATTTTAAAACTGGAGTCTTCGATACTTAGACCAATAATGTACTCAGACTCTGACTGAATTGTTTCATTTTACTCATTCGATTGCTTGTAATGAAGTTAAGTGCGTGAAGACATTAAGCAAACGTTGCACACAATGCATTACGTTGGCGTTCCCTCCCGAGTCGGCATTCCTTGACATAGCTAGATGCGATAAAAAGATGAGTATTAAATCTTCACCCTCTTTTGCAAGCAACAAATCTTTAAGTTATGTATTGGTTAACGTGGCTCATTATTCCACCAGGTCTTTCATGAATGCTGCTATTGTGCATGCTTCTTTAACCTCCTCTGGTAGCCTGTTCCAGGCATTCATTACTATTTGTTTGAAAAAACTGTGTCGCACATCTCTTTTTAACTTCCTCTCATTCCTTTCTTGCACCTTGAACCTGTAATTGACTCCTCCACACTGGAAGATTCTGTTTGTTGATATGCAGTGTCTAATTATAATCCGAGGAATTTTGTGGCACAAGCACCAAAGCGGCAGTTTATGGAGGATGTGCTGCAAAAATGTCTGTACGAATGTTCTCTTTTTATTAGAATATCCTTTTTTTTATTAATTATACTTAATTAACGTAAGCATATAGAGTAAATATCTGATAATATTCAGTGTGTGGTCTGTGCTCATCTCTTGAACTTACCCTCGTCTTTTGAATGTCTATCGCTAACATTGTCATAAAAAGGAATCTAAAATAACATTCAAACACGTCAGATGTATGAAATTCATGATCATCCTTCTGAAATCATCAAAACAATTTTCCTTTAATTTTGCAACGCATTTTCATACTTTTCTTACTTCAATCTACATTTGAACAGAAAAAAGTCTTCAGGAAGAGAATGATGGTAATTCTTTTAAGCATTTTGTCACTTCGCACATTTCAGGACAGTCGAATAATGCAACCGCAAAGGGAACACAATATTTGATAATGCGCGTTTCTTGATGAACAGCTAAGCACTGACTGATAGAGACATTGACATAGCGAGTGCAGAAGTCAGATGAGTATTGAAGTGTAAGTGCTCAATTTTGTTAAATTTTAAATCAGGCAGTTTAACTTTGATATATCATGCCCCTGAACACTCTTAATGAAGCAACAGCATGTCCAATGTGCATTCCTGGCTTTCACTTTTCAAAATCAAGGCACTTAGTCATAATTTATATAGCCTCTGGTGTATTTGTGTGTCATAAAGTCATTGCAACTCACATTCTTAACATTATTGTCAGTGGCATTCATATTCTACTCAATCTTAATCGTTAAATATTAACCAATTTAAAATAATGATTTGTCTTGAATTTCGATTGACACTGTTGAAATCGTAAATAATTAAGTGCGTCTCATATTCATTGTAATGGAAGAATTCGACATAATGTGAGTATTTTACAGTCAACATCAGAAATGCTACTAAAACGTGACGTGGTCATTGAGCTACACGTCCATGTCTAACGTGACCAAGTGTTAAAACATTTGTGTTCAGTTACAGCTGCTGGAAATCTGGGTTTCAAGTCTCAACGATGCTGAAATCAGCATACACTATACCAACCATGAGTTATTCTCCCATTGCACGCACGCACAGGTTGTAAGGGTGGAAGGAAATGGAGCAAATCAGAAACTTAACAGGAGTCCGAAATGAAAGAAAAAAAATGCCCACCCTTCGCTGTTTGAAAGATTGTTTCTCAGGCGAAGTCATCGAGAAATATGTCCACAGCATTAGCAATGGTTCAACTGCACAAGGATGGGAGAGGAACAAGGCGCGCTGAGAAGTTAGGAAAAGAGTGTGGAAATAATAATAAAGCATACGTATTTCACAAAGGAATTTGGCAATTCTATTGATGCAGGTTTAGCACCAGGATACTATGTTGCATCCCTTTTCCCTGGTTGAAAATCATCACAAGATATCTGCAAGTCATTCTGAAGATGCTGGAGAGAGGTGGGGTGGTGGAGGAAGGAATGTGAAGATCAGCAAAACAAAACCAGAGGAAACAAGATGAAGGACTGATTTAGAATATTGAGTAAGTGGGTTCGATTCTAGGAAAAAACAAGTTGGACATGATTCAACTGAGTACCCAGAAACAATATATTTGCAGGGTAATAATTTTCTTCACGTTCTGTGTGAGTGGACTCGAGGGCAGGAGACTGGAAACCAGTGCAAAGAGAGAAGAATGAATGTGAAAGATAGAAATGTACAAAGAAAACGAGCAAGGTAATTTGTAGTAGGGCTAGCACTTTTTAAAAATGTGAAAATAAGCATCTGTAAAAATGATTTATCTCAACTGCATGCAAATATGCATGGTCTAATAAAAATAAGGTAGCTATGTTAATAGCATAAATAGTTGTAAACAAATACGATAACTCTGTGACTATGGATCCGACTGCAGTGTGATGTAGCGTGATAACTAAACACTCAAACGTATTCAATATTTAGGAAAGTCTGACAAAGGGGGAAACGAGAAAACTGCTGTTGCTAGTGAAAATACAAATCATTGTATACACAAACAGAGGTCAGAACTGAGGAAGAGTTATTGGACCAGAAAAGTAACATTGATTTCTCTATACAGATGCTACCAGATCTACTGTGCTTCTCCAGCAATGTCTTTTTAATATTTCGGATTTACAGCATCTACATTGTTTCGGTTCTTATAAATTATGTGTAGAAGCGTTAATGCATAATAACTAGTTGTCAAGATATTCTGGGTATTACTAAGAATTAACAACGGGTAGAAAACATTAGAACTTGTCTACACGCGTTCAAACTGTTCTGTTATAGAAGGGTGTTAAGCTGAATGGGAAATTAGACATCCATGGAGGAAGAGTGTTTCAGGATTTGTAAGTTTTAATGTATGTATTAACTGACAAAACCATGTTTGCAGTCATATTCATTCGGGTGAATTATTGCTCTGTAAAATATGCTTAGTTTTTCAAGTAGGAATCAACTGGAGAAGAAGCTATCTTAACGTTAGTTCTTATCCATAAAGTGTTTACTTTATAATGTTTTAAATGGTCCTACATCGAAACGAAAATCCAACTTAATATTAAATAATTGTTAATTGTGATTAAATGGGAATTGAACAGAACAAAAACCAATGTCCAAAGTTTAATCAATGGAAACAAGACATTTATGAGGTGTGAGTTGTCCGTCAGAGATTTTGTCATTTCTGTACAGGGCATGAGGGTAAATAAGCAATGCTTAATATATATTTCAGGTAGTGGGAAGCATCATTTCGAGAGGGAGGACCTCTTTGATGAAACTTTCCACTTGTTTTGAAGCAGGCACAACTGGAGGCTGTGGGCAGATATGCTATTACTTAAACTGGAAGGACCCATTTCATTTTATAATGACTGATTTATTTTTCCCCAAAAGTGAAGGCAATCTGATTTTTGCTATTTCAATTGATGAATTCTCCTACACTGACAAAGTCAATATAATGTATCCTTAATACCTGGAATGAAATAATCAATAGAAGACCTGTCGGTCATAACACATTCAATTTGCTTTTGGTTTGAAAAACATGTTTAAGAACCAAGAAAATGCCAGTGTCCAAAGAAAAGCAGCGTCACAATTTACCACAATCGCTACCACTTTGAAAGACGCCTGCAAATTACCATTTTGAGAGATATCATTGCCTGGCTACTTCTTGGAAATAAACGCATGGAAGGTAAAGACTTTGCAAATAATCTCGTTTCTATATTGTTGGATAGCATCTGTTTTCAGTCATTTTCAGGCAATGGAAATCGTTCAGATAAGTTTAGTAAAGTATCATGGTTCCCACTGCTGATTTTTTTATTCAAAATATTTCGACTTATTTATTCATGTTGCTAAACTGATCCCAAATCTAATTAGCTGCACTGAAGTAATTCAAATAAAAGCAACAAATACATTTGCCAGTGGAGTGGTATTGCCATCTCTTGATCAGAAGTTGGTAAAATAGGATAACCCAGAAGGATTACAACGGTGGTTATGAGTTATCAAAACGCGTTTCATTTTCTGATTTGACTGGCACTTTTATTTCTTCCATGCAAGTGCTACCGTCACACACGCCATTGACGCCTTTGCCTCTCAATGCACGCCAATACATTAGAAATAGCATTGAAGTTTTAAAGGTATTGTGCTGAATCGTGTGCAAGCAAGAATTTTCATACATTACTTCCCTGTCCTTAATGAGCTTATATTTGGGTAATTGCACAGCGTGAAGTCCAGTAGATAAAAGGAAAACAACTGGAAGAACATAAGCAATAGATAATATTGGAAACACAGATATTTTGAAACAATTTAATCGGTTAATCTGGCAGGCATCCTATGTGGGGGAGAAAAAGATTACTCAACTTGCAAAGATGTTTAGTCGACTTAAATAAAATTTATACATGAAGAATAGCAAGAAGTGTTGATGCCACAGTAGAAAAAAGAATCGGCCAGAGAAAAATATATTACAATAATTTGTCTACACTAAATAACGCTTGGTATTACATTTTTGTAGCAGCCTGTAATGAATCAAATTAGGGGCTTTGTGCCCGAGTACGATGCTAGTCTGTTATGTTTTGTTTCCATGCAATTACAAATTGTCACCTATCATGCTCCCGCACTGCAGTTACCACGTGGAAACAAAATTAAAAATTCAACCTGTAGAATTAATTTCTCGTTGGATATAAAACTGGTCGCAAATATTGACTAACTTTTACATGAAAATGGAACATTGTTTTGAATATATGTTAAGTTGTGTTAACGGATAAATAGTTCACTATTTAAAACAAAAACATTGCAAATTAATTGTTCATTCAACAATCTCATTTTTCCTTATGAACGAATAGAGAAATAATAGTTGTTATTTTCTGACCTCATTAAAACTTTATTTTTATTTCAGTGGAAACAATTATGCAATTGAGAGGTGAGTACTTACGAAATAGCTCATGCTCTGTGGATGTTAATCACGTCGAGTAATATCATCCAAACATTGATTAGAAATGAAAATTAAAAATCAATCATTCATAAACAAACGTGTTAGCATTGTTATTTAGTATGGTATAGCAATGATGTTCACTAGCACGTTGATGGTGGGGTACGTAATGGCTGCATTATGAATAATTTCATACAACCAAACATTTTTATGACAACGTATCTAATGGTCCAAGTAATTTAAATCAATCGCTCACTGAAACATTAATTATAATTTTAATTTAATAATGTGTTTGAAATTGTAAAAAATCACACAAAACCAGGCTATAGTCCTTCATCAGGTGGCTGTGGAGTATGCTGGTGTTAAAATGTTAATATTAATATTGAAAATGTTAATATTCAAAACCATATGGCATTGCTGATTGAAGTATGTTCTATCTCGCAAACTAATATGTTGCTATGACACGAATGTGTGTGAACTGTATATCCTAATCTTCACTGGGTTATAATTAAAATGAAAGGTGACAAAAACAAATCAAGTCGATCAATTCTACGACACAATACTAATTCAGATGATTCCAAATCGTTGATTGGGAAAAATAGAATGCATTACAAATCTAAGAAGCAGGCATGAATGATTTTTGCCAAGACGCTTGACAGAGTAATATATGGATGCAAGTTGCATTTATTTCACAAAATTCTGTAATACTACTGAGGTAGAGAAGAAAACGAAAGCTGTTTATTGCGGGATCTCTGCACTTTCACTTCCTGCAGAGCTGTATTTTCAGAATCATAATGATTATATAGAAGATTCAATTACAGAAAAGAATGGTCCAAACAATTGGAGATGAGAAAAATCATTAAGCTGATGACACTTGACTTTCAATCAACTTACAAAATAGTCATAAGGTCAATAGTCTATGATTCTAATAATGTTAATAGTTGTGGACATTGACACAATCTCAGATGACGAAGTTTGAAAGAGTTTTGAAAACATCTGGACTTAAATGTTAGCCTTGCAGGAGACCCTTATGTATTCGAATTATCACGAAATAAAAAAAAATTTCATGCAGAAGCATCGACTTAGGCCCACCTCCGACAAGGGCCAATTTAACCTTCAACTGTTGGCATTCACTGATACAGCAGTCATTACATCCCCCACCATCAACATACTAGTGGACATCATTGCTCAACCATGACCTACTGGTACTCTCGCTAGATTATTAATATGGAAAGTCAGCTAAAGTTCTCAGGACCCGTGTTCGAAATCCACAAAGACAGATGGTGGAACTTAAATTCAAATTTTTAAAAATCTGGAAAAAAGTATCTATAGATCATGATCGCCTGCTTTTCACCAGATGTATGGTGGTTATCAGTGCTGTCTCACGTCACCAGGAACCTGGGTTTCAATTCCAACTTTAGGCGACTCTCTATGTAGATTGTCCACTTTCTCTTCATATCTGTATGTTTTCATCTGGGTATACCGATTATCTCTCATAGTGCAAAGATGTACACATTGGCTGGGTTAACTTTTGGATTTCTGTAATGACAGAGATGGGGTAGTCTGGATGGAAAGCATATGGAAGGGTCATTGTGAACTGCAGGGCTTCCATGGCTAGGGATCCAACGATTCTGTTCTGTCATTACCTGGATCAGTGCACAACCATCTATACTCAGCATCTGGCAGAAAGTAAGCACTTTGATTGGCAACCTAGTGCCAACTTCCAATATTAACTTTCACAACCATGAATGACAACGGAAGCCATATGTTCCCTCAAAAAAAAATGAATGGCAGTAACTCCCCAAATTTATTTCTACATGACCTTTCGAACTGCCAAGCTCTTTCTACAAGAACGATAGGGCAGCTCATTCGTGGACATTCCACCACATGCGATTATCCCGTCAAGTCACAATTCATCCTGATGAGAAATGAGAAAACCCTCGTTTAACAGTCTCCGACTGAGCATCTAATAACTCCTTTCCAGACATCACTATGGCTGTCGTTACCCATGAAAGAAAGCAAATTTTGAAACGCAATAACAGTTTCCTCAGGGCACATGCGAAGAGCCTAAATACTGTTCTCGATTACTACACAGCACAAATGATTTTTTAAAAAAGTACTTAACCTCTGTTCGTATTTGTGATCATATTTCACTTTGACAAACAGGACACTGCTGACAGTTATAATTTCCTTCTCCAATTTCGCAGTAGACATTCCATGCATGATCAAAAAAAAATTCCGAATGCCAAGTCTCAATGTGAAATGTTTTAATTGACTTTTAGCTTGAAATGTTTTGTTGAAACCATGGAATTGACAGTTTTAATAAAAAACCGTCATTTTGTTTCATCAAAAGTCAAGTAGGGAGAATGAACATAATACTTTATGCCTTTCTCCTCAGACCTGAAAGCTATTATGGAAGGTTTAGGTAAAGAAATATGCCTCTATCGTCTGTTAGTACCATTTCAACATTGCTGAATTTGACCAAAAGATCTGTTTTCTTTCTATTTGATTCTATGACTGTATGATCCTATAAAGTCTTTTGACTTCAACATATCAAAATCAAAATTATCACCTTTTCAAACAAGCAAAACGACTACTGTGAGATCTGCAAGCTAACATGGGCTGACCGTGAGACAGGATATAGAAAAAAAAGTAATGTAGATTTCCCAATTGAAAGGAAAATTGAAATAAAAGAAATGTTAGGCTCATGAATAGAATCGATTTATTTTGGCTTTGCAAGCGTGTGCTGATTTACCATGTGTTTTCCTTACCAACCAAAAACAACGGAAGACTTTTTTTGTGCAGTCATATCTGGAATAATTGGTTATTTGGATCAAACGTAAGTCTCCTCTTGTCATTGTTAACCGTTGTTCGCCATCAGACCACACGAACATTTTTTTTTAACAATCGACTGTATGCTCTAAGATGTGATTCAGCAATTAGGAAGCACTTGAAAAACAACCTGAAAATGTAAAATATTGAACTAAGATACAATTTTCAGTAACATGCCAGATGGGTAAAATAGCTTTGTAAAGTTTGCTACAAGCAACGCATTAAACGTATCGGTGGAGGGGGCTATGTTCCCATTTACACACACATACACACACACTTCGCAAGCAAAAACTAGTCATATTATGAGATAAAATATAATGAAAAATTGCTTTATAGTGTCTTTGTAAATATACAATAAATGCTGTGGTTTGAATTGCAAGTATGTTTGGATAATGCTACTAGTCATCAGATTATTTCCAGCAACCAAAAGGTCTTGAACCTTCAATTCTTTGGAGTTAAATTCTGAGTAAATTGACATCTGCTTATTAAAACCACTTGTCCAGGAGCCTTGAGGAGTGCTAAACATCAAACATCACGTCAGAACTTATAATGAAGTTGACAAAGCCACAATGCCTGTCTCGGACTAATTCCTCAATCATATGATACACGCAATTCTGAATGGCCTTTTCACAATATTATCAGTTTTCCAATGCCCTTTCGCAAAGTGTTTTCTTTATACTTGATTAGACGCTGTTCTGTCCGTGGTGTTTGGACCATTCATTATGTGTCATTTTGTCTGTGGTGTTTACGTTATTTGCCCTTCAAAACCAGGTGGGATGAGTGCATCCCACTACAGTCTAGGGAACATCTCCAGGACACTCGCATCAATCAACCACACCGGCCCGTGGCCCAACATTTCAACTTCCCCTCCCACTCTGCCAAGGACATGGAGGTACTGGGTCCCTTTCACCGCCACTCCCTCACCACCAGACGCCTGGAGGAAGAACGCCTCACCTACCGCCTCAGAACACTTCAACCCCAGGGCATCAATGTGGACTTCAACAGTTTCCTCATTTCCCATTCCCCCACCTCACCCTAGTTCCAAACTTCCAGCTCAGCACTGTCCCCATGACTTGTCCGGACTTGTCCTACCTGCCTATCTTCTTTTCCACCGATCGACTCCACCCTCTCCTCCCTGAACTATCACCTTAATCCCCTCCCCCACTCATCCATTGTACTCTATGCTACTTTCTCCCCATCCCCATCCTCCTCTAGCTTATCTCTCCACGCTTCAGGCTCACTGCCTTTATTCCTGATGAAGGGCTTTTGTCCGAAACGTCGATTTCGCTGCACTTTGGATGCTGCCTGAACTGCTGTTCTCTTCCAGCATCTGGTTTCCAGCATCTGTAGTCATTGTTTTTACCTCGTTGATTTTAACCCTACTGCGAATCCTCTTGCAAAGATGCCTGCCTTGAAGAAATTTTCCTCCTCTCTCTACAAGAATCTAAGGAAGTCCCTCTCCCGCTGCAACTCCCAGGTGATGTCCTCTGCCCTGAAGCTATTCAACCATTTCGTGAAACAAACTCGCTACCACAGCCACATTTGCTTCCTCGGTGCCTGCCACCATCACCAACTCATCCCACACGGACTCCAGACTACATTTAAACCAGCAGAGTTCTGACCCGAGCAGGACAAACTGTACAGACTATAGATTCAAAACACCAGCAACAGTTCTCCTTCAAGATCCTTCACTCCACGCTCGCAGCAATGCGCCGGCACCTAACCTCTCTACAGTCAGCCCTGCCTCAGCTGAGGGCCACACTCTGTCAGAATTGCAAAGGATCCACGCTGTACTACATCCTCAGGAGAATTCATACTCTCAACAAACAGTATTGCAATTCCATCCCAAACATCAAAAACTGTAAGTACAACAAACATTTATCTACCCACCACCAAAACCAGCGCTCCTCAAACATTCCAGAAGATTCCCCTGGCTTTGGAAACGACTCAGACGCCATTAGCCATGCGGCTAATGCAGCTACCACACCCACGCTGATTGATTATGTCACTTCCGCCATCATCATGGCCACTCCCACAACCGCTTCCGCCCCTCACAATTCCTCATGCATCACCTGTGACATCACGTAAGCCCCTCACATTATCGCTGACGCCACATGCTCAATGACTTCTGCCACCCAAGTGCCGTGGTCACCACCTCTTCTGCCCTCACCAGCGCCACTCACCTGTATTCTGCTGACACGCACCCCACAGACCCCACTGTCACTATCCCCACGCCCCAGAGCCCCGAGGGGAACAATACCCCTGCTCATGACTCCACACCATTCCCCCCACCATCACACCCATTCCAGCTACTGGCTCCGACACCACTCCCAGCTCCATACCCACACCAGATCCCAGCTCCCAGCCCTGCCGAGTTTTCACCATCCCTCCAGACCTCTGCCTCACTGAGGACGAACCATCAGTCCTCAGCAAAGGACTTGCCTTCATCCCCCTCCATCCAGGCATCAATCAATTTAATACACGCCGTGACGTCGAACAATTCTTCCGTCGCCTCCGCCTCCATGCCTACTTTCACAGCAAGGATTCCTGGGCATATTCCCACGACTCCTTCACCCACTTCCAACACACTGCATCCAACTGGACACCCCACGCTGGCCTATGACCTGCCCTCAACATCTTCATTCCAACTGCTGCCAAGACATTAACTGCCTCAACCTGTCTACATGCCTCCCCCACTCCAACCCCTCACCCTCACAACGCGCAGCCCTCCAATCCCTCTGCTCCAATCCCAATCTCACCATCAAGCCAACGGATAAAGGGGGCGCTGTGGTAGTCTGGCGAACTGATCTCTACACCGCTGAATCCAAACGCAAACTCGAGGACACCTCTTCTTACTGTCCCCTCGACCATGACCCCACCCCCATCACCAAACCATCATCTCCCAGACCATACAGAACCTCATCACCTCAGGAGATCTCCCACCCACGATATCCAACCTCATAGTCCCAGAACCCCGCATGGCCCAGTTCTACCTCCTTCCTAAGATCCACAAGCCTGACCACTCCTGGACGACGAATTGTTTCAGCATGCTCCTGCCCCACTGAACTCATCTCTACCTACCTCGACACTGACCTATCCCCCCTAGTCCAGGAACTCCTCAAATTCATTCGAGACACCACCCACGCCCTCCACCTCCTCCAAGAGTTCTGTTTCCCCGGCCCCCAATGCCTCATGTTCACCATCGATATCCAATCCCTCTACACCCCCATCCGCCATGACCACGGCCTCCAAGCCCACCGTTTGTTCATTTACAGACGTCCCCGACAGTATCCTTCCACCGACACTCTCATTTGTTTGTCCGAATTGGTCCTCACCATTAACAATTTCTCCTTTGAATCCTCCCACTTCCTCCAGACTGAAAGGGTAGCCATGGACACACGTATGGGCCCCAGCTATGCCTGTCTCTTTGTTGGCTACGTAGAACAGTCGATCTTCCGTAATTACACCGGAACCACTCCCCACCTCTTCCTCTGCTACATTAATGACTGCATTGGCGCCACCTCATGCTCCCGCGAAGAGGTTGAGCAATTCATCAACTTCACTAAAACATTCCATCTTGACCTTAAATTTACCTGGACCATCTCTGACACCTCCCTCCCCTTCCTGGACCTCTCCATTTCCATTAATGACGACCGACTTGACACTGACATTCTTTTACAAAACAAACGAATCCCACAGCTAACTGGATTACACCTCTTCCCACCCTACCTCTTGCAAAAATGCCATCCCGTATTCCCAATTCCTTCTCCTCTGCCGTATCTGCTCCCAGGACGACCAGATCCACCATAGAATACACCAGATGGCCTCCTTCTTTAGAGACCACAATTTCCCTTCCCCCGTAGTTAAAGATGCCCTTCAACACATCTCGTCCACATCCCGCACCTCTGCACTCATACCTCACCCCTCCAACCGTAACAAGGACAGAACGCCCCTGGTGCTCACCTTCCAACCCACAAACCTTCACATAAACCAAGTCATCCGCCGACATTTCCGCCACCTCCAAAAAGAGGCCACCACTAGGGATATATTTCCCTCCCCACCCTTTTCCACCTTCTGCAAAGACCGTTCCCTCTGTGACTAACTGGTTAGGTCCACGCCCCACCCCCCCCCCCACCCACGACCCATCCTCCCACATTGCACTTTCCACTGCCACCGAAGGAACAGTAAAACCTGTGTCCACACCTCCTCCCTCACTTCTATTCAAGGCCCTAAAGGAGCCTTCCACATCTATCAAAGTTTTACCTGCACATCCACTAATATCAATTATTGTATCCGTTGCTCCCAATGAGGTCTCCTCTACAATGGGGAGACTGGGGGCCTCCTAGAAGAGCGCTTTAGGGAACATCTCCGGAACACCCACATCAATCAACCACACTGCCTCGTGGCCCAACATTTCAACTTCCCCTCCCACTCTACCGAGGACATGGAGTTCCTGGGCCTCCTTCACCGCCGCCCCCTCACCACCAGACACCTGTAGGAAGAAACGCCTCATCTTCCGCCTCGGAACACTTCAACCCCATGGCATCAATGTGGACTTTAACAGTTTCCTCATTTCCCCTTCCCACACCTCACCCTAGTTCCAAACTTCCAGCTCAACACTGTCCCCATGACTTGTCCGGACTTGTCCTACCTGCCTATCTTCATTTCCACCTATACACTCCACCCTCTCCTCTCTGACCTACCACCTTCATCCCCTCCCCTACTCACCCATTGTACTCTATGCTACTTTCTTCCTACCCCCACGCCCTTTAGCTTATCGCTTCACGCTTCAGGCTCACTGTCTTTATTCCTGATGAAGGGTTTTTGTCCGAAACGACGTTTTCGCTGCACTTTGACTGCTGCCTGAACTGCTGTACTCTTCCAGCACCACTGATCCAATACAATCTACAGTCTTGTGTTTAAATTCATTAATATTTGTTTATTAGTTACAATTATAATACAACAATATCTCACCTATAATATGTAACGGCAGTTATTTTAAACCCTTTGAGAATTGTGTGATCGGACGATCCCTTCTACTGTTGACGAAATATCTGGTTTCCACCTACCCAATACCTAATTGCTATAAGCGTCATTACCTTATCTAGTTGCCATTACTATGAAGACTGGCATTCTGACTGTAGAAACTGATGTCTCAACTAACAATTCGTCTCAACAATGAACAGGTAGCAGCACAAGTCATGACCATTTTAATGCTTTTGAATGATTCTCCTTCAAACAATTATGGCGTGATTCCTTGATTAGACATTTTTTTTAATATCGGCCTTGAGCTTCAGCAAATTTTCTTCTTTATTTCTGTGTATTTCTGTCAACTAAAGAAGTTTTTAAATGTTTTTTTTTATCCAGGATATGGTTGAGAACTGACCATCTGAAGAATTCTAAAACCGTGGAGGGCACGGTTAGGCTAAATAGACAAGTGTTTTTCCTTGGGGCGGGAAAGTTCAGAACTAGCGGGCATAGGTTTATGGTGAGACACGAAAACCTTTATAAGGGACCTAAGAAGCAACATTTGGTCGTGTATGCAACAGGTTGGGAAAGGAGGCGGTGGAGGCTGGTACAATTACAGTATTCAAAGTGTATTTGGAAGGTCACAGGAAGAGTTCAGAGGGGTATGAGTCAAATGCTAGCAGATGGAACTAATTTAATATAACTGGTCAGCATAGATAGGTAGTGCCGAAGGGTCTGTTGCTGTGCTATACATCTGTATGACTTGACGAGTTCACAAACACATTTTTCCGCGTTGTTCCTCATGACAGTCCTGGCGATGTCAATGTTCAAGCCCAATCATCAGGGTTCAAAAATTGGCGTACAGTTAGCATTATTTGATGCAACGATGTGCAAATTGAGTTAGTTGTTAAACAGCTTCTAGATTAACTGTCAAATTGTGATCTTGCAATATCTTTCGTCCAGATTTGGTAACATCATCATGCAAAGGGCAATGAGTCGATGAAATAAGCTGTAAGAGGAAATCGTGGAGGCCGGTGCAATTTTAACATTTAAAGGGCATCTGACTGGCTATATGAACATAAAGAGTTGAGATGGATATGGGTGAAATGATATCAAATGGGACTAGATTAATTTATGGTGTCTGGTCAGCATGGACGAGCTGGACCAAAGCCTTTTTCCATGCTGTGCAGTTCTGACTATATAAAGGTGACCCATCAAGCAGATATTAATCGATGAGAATATTCAGACTGTTTAATCAGTGACGAATTAAATGTAGAAATATAATTATCTTCATCTATGATGTCTTCCTGTTGCTTGTCTTTATTATTCTGACAGAATAATGTATTAATTATATGGAAACTGTACTGTGCACAGTCGAAAGTAGCATAATGTCTCTTGTTCTCATTTTACCCATTTGATATTTGAAACCAAATGGCGCCTATCCTGAACTGGAGAGCATGATCAACACTGGCATCGAAATTTCCCAGATTTTACTTTCACCCTTTGAGATGGCAATATGAATGTAACCACGATTAGAACGAATCGTTCATGTACAAAATCAATAGGAGACGGGAGCCCTAGCTCAGATCTTGGGACTTATGATATTTCTAATAAAATCGACCCGTAAGTGATGCATCGTTTTTGTTTTCGTTTCTGAAAGGAGGCTACAGGTCGCCCAAGATCCTATCGTGGAAAACAAAGCAATGTCTACGTACAGAAAGATCAAGTGTAGTCTCTGATTACCAGTAGAACTTCTATTTCTCTTCTTGGTCATTAAGTTGACTCAGTGAAGGTGGTGACATCAAGATGAATCTTGATTATTGATGTGACAGAATTGTTTATCTTCTGCTGTGACTGTCGTTCCTTTCGGTCACGGGCAAGTGTTCAACAAGTACGAGAATACTTAAAAATGTGTTTCTTCAATCACAAACCTACTGCCTCTGTAGCACTTGGGTCTCCAGTTATTTGACAGACTTTGTCTGAATTGTGCATTGTCTGGATCGAAACATTTTATCCTGAAAGCAAGATGTCTGCATGGCAATTAGACTGCTCCACCAGGGTAATTGTTTTCCATCGAATGACCTGGTATAGCATTTGTGTTCCAAACCATGTCTCCAAACATTATCATGGGTTCAGATTCATCAGTAAAGCTGTTCAATTGCACAGCCCAATACTCATCGTCTACTGATTTCAGCAACAGTCATATCTGAATGAATCCTTTGGACAGGAAGTAAACATGCAAGCAAAATTGTTATTCCGTATGTAACGAATGAATTTCTCTTCACAGAGGAAAGTCTTGAATCAAAGTTGGAAGGTGAGATCATTCATTTTTGTGATATGTTCTATGATGATCTTTTCTGAATTGCTTAACACATATAAGACGGTGAAAAGGCTGCTAATCATACAACTTGAATCATGCCACATCCAGAGTAAACTATTTGCAGAATGGCTCGAAATGAATGATTATGCACCAACACTACTATTCATGTTGATTGGTTTATATCTACTTAATACTGGGTGAAAAATAAAGCAACACTCATTTTTTACACTGTTTGTTACATAGACACATTGTTACATTGTTCATACGTTTATCAGTTGCATTCATACCTACAATATTTTATGAGCGATTGCAATCAATCAAGAGCATTTGATGCACGTCTACTAGTTTAAGTGTAATGGAAAATGCTTTGGCTTCAGCCTGCTCCTGTCGAAAAACATTAGATAATGACAATTCAATTGGTAGTCTTGGCGTTTCTCACAGCTTAAATGTTAGGCAGGTCACCACAGATAGTTCGGCCCATTAACTCAAAAACGTTCTACCAAACGATTGTGTCAACCTGATACTGAAATTTATAAACCACATTAATGCTACATCGAAGAGATAAGTTCACCCGTTAAGTCATGCAGACTGGTGTGCACTTCTTTCGGTGCTTTATCTCCATATTGTACAAATTAAGTATTCCACCTATCGAACACCAGCAGTTATCCATTCAAATGTAATTATAATGATGAATGTTAATGTGGCAGCGCAAAGCCTCATTTGAATAGCATATTCGAACTCATTCCCAGCTATTTCTGTGGTCGTCATAATTTTTTTAATATATAAGCAAACAGAATTCCCAAATTACATGTCTTCTGAAGTGAAGAAGCCATAAATTATGGACAACTTTTCTTTACTTAACAAGAGTAGTTACTTATTACAAATAAATGAATCTTCAAGCAACAGATGTGCATTTCTGAACAATTAATAAATTACTCGATTCATTCAAACTCTAACCTCTGATTGAAATATCCTTACAGAAATGCTGAGCATACAAGTATAGAGAGGACAAAAAACAAACAGAGTTATAGGCAGAGGTTATGGGTAGATTTATGGATAAACACTGAAAAGTAGCTCAATATTTCCTTTTCCCAAAGTTTCACTGCAATGGTCAATTTTGATTTTAAAACTTGGTGCTCTTTCATTTGTATTTCGCTGATATTTTCAATTGCTATTAGAAACAGCAATACGGGTGTTTTACACTGACAAAGATGTTCTTTGCTCGTTAAGATTCACAGATTACAATAAATGGTGAGGGAAAAATACACAGCCTTTCCTCATTTTATGACATCCTTTACTATTCCAGAGAAATGGCACAGTTCCTGTTCTTACAAAATCGCATTTCTTTGAACAATTACTTGCGTCCAAATTATCAGCATCCAGAGCGCGACTGATAGAAGTCTTGACCCACACTGACTTTGCCACAGTCAACAGTCTCCAGATCAATAGTTTCTTGAAGCTGGCCAAATCTCGATTTGCACAGAACCCTTGGCTCCAACTCATCTGAAAACCTACCACTCATTACATCTAAAGATTGCAGTGTCAATGCCTCTTACAGCATGTGCTAGTTTATTTACTTTGATTAAATGTATCAATCCTTCAACCGTCAATCATTTCGGAATTTCACTCTAAAAGCAAAAATGTAACTAAAATGATGCAATATTTACATATTATAGCCTAACACAAGGAAACTCAGGATAACAGTGCCGTACATGATCAACTGGTTCTTATGCCTAGTGCAGTTCATTTTATTTTCAATGAATCAAATTTATCGTATGTAAGTATTCCTTTCCATTTGAGCATATTGCTATAAATATGGAAATTCTAAATATCGATTGTGGAAACAAAACATTTATCTATAGATTCATTCGCACTGTGTGAATGTAAGAGCCATGTACCTTAAATCTTACATTCAGCTGATTGATCAGTGTAGCATCTGACTGCAATGGAACAGATACAACAACTTATCCACAATAAGCCTCAGTTGCCAAAGGCGGTAGTCATCAGATCTGAGAAAATAACAATAACTTCACGGCTGCTGACTCACTACTACAGGACAGATGAGAAGCTAAACTTTGCCATTTGATCTCTATTCTTCCTGTTGCAAGTATGACATCACACAATACTGAAGCTTTGCAAAAGGAACGGGACAATTAGCTCCATGGTGGTACAATTGGAGCGTTATTCAAAGAGGACACTAGATACCTCAAACGGAACTAAACTGATATAAGTGACACGAACCCTTTTGTATGAAGATCAGAGCCATTTCTCTAAACATATTTCTCATGATAGCATAGAACGTGCAAGACAAATCAACATCCAATACTGATTTTGCACCTGCACATTCAGGTAGATAACAAGAACAGAAGATTCAGACTTAGCAGACTGTTTCTAGTTCATGTTATTGCATGAATAGAATGTGAATTCGTATTTTCTGCAAGATTAATATTATGGCGATAATATTAGCATAATGCATTTTTTCTCACATCATTATTATGTTCTGAATGCTCTGCATGACATGAAGTAAAATAATATTAGATACAGAATCTATCAATACGTCAATGTTCTTTTCTGGATTACTTTACTTTAGTGTGGCCTCTTTAACACTCAGATGTCACTCAAAGTTCAGTGGAAGGTAGATTCTTAATAATACACATGTTATGAACGAATGGTCAACACCCAACTGTCTTGGTACTTGCATACGATATGTGGCTGAAGTGAAACATACTTAACTTTTGTCAAACTGTTTACATGAACTTACCCAATCCTATGAATCTACAAATCCAAAAAAGAAAAATCAGCTGATGAATTAGCGCCATTTTCGCAATTTCATCTCCCACTCTACTTCATTCTGGAAACAGTCAATCTAATGGAAACATTCGCGTGGATGAATGTCAGGTTTCACTATCCTCATGGCAACTTGTTGTGGTCAACTGGTCAATTTCTGTCCTCTTTTATCGCTGTTATACAAACCAAGGTCTGCACAGTGTTCAGTACTGCGGGATTTTTAAAAAATTAAAACGAACAAGCGAGAAGACAACATTGACCACAAATAAAATTAGCAACTTTATTATTTTGCTGTCATGAGTGGGAGAAATTGCATGATCATGAATACTGCTGAAACTTTATAAATTTAGATGCAGGGTCAAGCCGTTTGAAAAATTATACATTTCATTCTTGATCAGGCTCGTTGGCATTACCTAACAGTAGGCAGAAGTGGGTACAGCAGATGCTGGAGATTAGAGTTAAGATTGGAGTGGTGCAGGAAAGCAACAGCAGGTCAGGCAAGGTCCCAGGAGCAGGAAAAATCACCGTTTTGGGAAAACGTCATTCACCATTCTATTACCTAATAGTATCAATCCACATGCAGAAATGTGATGGAGATTTGTGCTGACAACATTGGATTTTTAAACCAAAGAAAAAACGATCAAATTTTCTACTTGTACAAAAATAGCATGCACAGGTTTTAAGTGAAAAAGTTTTATCTCTGCTTGAGCAAATTTCCAGATAATGAGCGGCTGCCGGCATAAACATCAAATTCTGCTACTCTAGAGCTTACCAAGTTATTGATTGGGCTAACTCAGGATAATGGAAACCCATCGATGGTGATGGACACATAAGGCAAAACGTTATCTAGGAATAGAATATTGTAGCATCGCAAGTGGTCTCTGATGATGAGTTGTTTGGGGACTGGAATTAGGTGGGTATAATGTCGGTGTTTAACGATGACAAGCATAGCGATTTTCTGAGTTGCTGTCCATGGATGGTGAAGTACACAAAACGATGTCAAGCATAGCGATTTTCTGAGCTGCTCTCCATGGACAATGAAGTACACAAAATTATGGGGATTGATGGTAATGTGGTTTGATAATACTTATAATTATGGGAAACTGGGAATAATTTCTGAAAATCTGAAGCATCCAAATGCTTATGTAATTCAGCATTGTGACCTCGTGATAGCTGATTTGCCATTTTTAATGTCACTGGAAAAATGCCACCCCAGTGTATGGCATTTGGTCAGACATCCGAAAATTTGTCATCCTCTTTTGAGGCCCATGACCAAAGCATCACAAGCTAACGAGACTCATCACATTCGATCCCAAAAGGGACTAGGACAAAGCTTTGAATTCAACTTGCAATCTATTTGCATTCACCAGGGATAATAATGATTAATGTTAACGAAACTGAAAGAGAAAAGATGTGTATACTTATTCCACTTTTTGCATCTATTCAAATACTTTTGTGCAAAATTAAAGAATGTGTGAGGAATGAAACAGCAATGTAGGTGTTAGTTCGTTCCTTAATAATGAATAAAAATGAGATAAGAAAATAATATTCACAAACATCATTTTTCGTTCACAGAAATTAAATCATTGAAAGATGCTCTAAACAATGCGGGTGAGCATGTTCAAAGAATATGATTCGTCAATGTGTCTTTTAGGGGAGGACAAATCGCGATGATCAATATACTGAGATCCTAGGTTATGGATTTCTTTTGTTGGAATCATTTACCTTGGAAGGTAACAGCGTTGGCCACAATGTGTTTTGGAAACATATATTGGAAATTAATTCATGGTTCTTACATCGTAAATTTTAACGCAGACCGCTTTAATGCATGCAATCCACAAGTTTGAAGTAATTTGTCTGCAAATTTACCTGCAGATGAGTAATTATTGCAACACTCGGACATCTGAAATTGGTCAAACATGACTTTCGTCCGGAGGCTCAATAAATTCTGAAAAGAAACCTTTCAACGTGATGTCTTTGGGCAGAGCATGTTTTTGGTTACTTTAAGAAATTTGCATCATTAAAAAGCCTTCAAAATATAGAAAATAGCCACACAAAAAGATGCATTCAGTCCAAGTCGTCCATGCCGAACAGATATCTTCAAATAATCCAGTCCATTTTATTAAAATTTGGAGAATATCCCTCTAAACCCTTCCTACTCGTAGACCCATCCAGATGCCTTTAAATGTTGTATCGTACCAGACTCTACAACTTCATCTGGCAGTTCATTCCATGCATTCAACAACGTCTGTGTGAAAAAAATTGCCTTTTGGACCCTTTTAAATCGTTCCCCTCTCACGTTAACACTATGTTCTCTAATTTTGGACTCCCACACCCCAGAGAAAAGGCCTGATTTATTTATCCTATCCACGCCCCTCATGACCTTATAAACCGCTATAAGGTGACATTTCAGCCTGTGGTGCTCCAGGGAAAATAGCCCCAGCCTACTCGGCCTCTCGCAATAGCTCAAACAAACAAACCCTCGCAAAATCATTAGAAATCATTTCTGAAGTCATTCAATAACTTTGTTATATTGAATTCGCAAAGCACAGTTTACCATGATTCAACAACCAGAAGCATATGAATGTATCAACAGAGAATAAAATAGAACTTCAATTCTTCGGCAATGCTTCACCATTCAGTGTGACTCAGCTATTGACGAAGAACTAAGATAAATGAATGTGATACATGTTTATTCTTAAAGACCCCCAAAAAAGAAAGAAGGAATTAGTAATGTTGAATAATATAGGGTTAGCATATGGACTTAAAGACCAAAAATGGAGATAATAGGAATGCAAATTTGGTTGCTGAGCTGGTCGATTTGTTCTCAGACGTTTCATCATCATGCTAGGTAACATCGTAAGCGAGCCTCTGGTGAAGGTGGAGTTTGAGAGTGTGGTGCTGAAAAAGCACTGCAGGTCAGGCAGCATCCGAGGAGCAGGAGAACCTACGTTTCGGGCAAAAGTCTTTATCAGGAAAGGGTCAGTAAAGGGTTGGTTTTCTGCCCTGCTTACTATTTAACTGTCGCAGATCACATAAATGTGATCCAAATCTATATGCTTGTTACTGAAGTCCTGGTTTGAATGCCAGTCCTTTAGGAATTCCCGTATTTGTCTTTGTTTAGCCTGTCCCAGGATAGATGTATTGTGTCAGTCCAACTGGTGTCCCTCTTCCTCTGTGTATATGGATACCAGTGATAGCTGGTCATGCCTTTTGATGGCGAGTTTGCGCTCCTGTATCTTAATGGCTAGTTTCCTGCCAGTTAATGTACCGTCATGTTTATTGCAGTCCTCACAAGTTATTTTGTATGTCATTCGTTCTGCTGGTTTTTGGTACAGTGTCCTTTAAATTCATGAGGAGCTGTTCCAGTGTCATGTTATGCTTGTGGGCTATGATGACACCTAGGTGCCAGAATTGTCTAATTGTCATCTCCAAAATGTCTTTGATGAATGGCATGCTGGCTAGAGTCTCTGGCCATGTTATGTATTCTTGTTTAGGCCTGTTGAGCAGGAATTGGTGGACTGTGAACACCGCATACCCGTTGTTCCTGAATACGTTGCATGGTTGTTGTTTTTTCTCCTTAAGAACACATTGTTTCTGCTTAGCGAACGAATTTACAACCTGATCACGTTCTGAGCAACAATTCTTCTCCAAAATCCAGGCTTGTGTTAAAGTTACGTAAGGTGTAAAGTCTCCAATTTCAATAATGTATTAGTACAAATATCTTGAAAAATCAAAATCTGTCATAGCTGCAAATGTAAATAAATTGGATAAGACAGATCAAGTTCTTTCGTTGACATATTTGAGAGGTTACGAATGCTGTTTTTGTAAGTAAAGGACAATTGTCGAGTTTTCAAACTAAATTTATCGAGAACAGCTTATTTATCTGCTTTAATTTGGAAATCTAAACTGAATACATCAAAATTACGAATCATGAACACTTTCTTCTTGGTTTTAGAGGGAAGACAACCGATGTTAAAGAATTCTCCCTAACTACAATATAACTCACTCACACGAAATCCCAGCTTTTTCTTGCAGCTTGGAGGCCGCTGTGAGGGAGACATGAACAGTATGGAGTGTTGCAGACCACATTTGCAAAAATGATTATAATTTTTTCATTCATTGGCGTTATAAGACTATCAAGTAGTTATTGGAAGTTGATGAATATTCTTCAACATCCGTTTCTGCCCGTGGAAAGAAGAGCAAAATCGCAATGTTGTGGCCGTTGAAGCTCTTGGCAACAAAATAGAGAAGAGACCATTACATTGCATGTTGATGCCTGAACGTATCTTTTTGCAAGTTTGTATGGGGAGACTGGAGGTTTTTTAATGACAAATTGGTCGGGTGTAGAGCTCTAAAATATTCAGGGTTGCATTAATGCAACCTAGACATGAGGATTTTTTTTTAAATGAACAATGTGGACGTTGAGAAAATAAGATCAGGATTTTTTTATAACAACACCGCTCAGAAAGCAATCGTCTGTTGAGATATTGGCAACTTCTCCAAAACTCACATCTTAGTGGTAGCTCAATAAGGTCTTACAAATTTTATGCGAATATCAAGCTTGATAACTTTTTCTTTGACAGGCCAATTTCAAAACAACGGCTAGCCCAACACTACAACAACTTCATTTAATGCAACAAGGTTTGACGAAATACATCATTGAGCTGTTTGGACTGTGGCCCGAAATGTTTAATGTCAAACAATTTTATGCCATTCATAAAATGTTTCATGCATCATGACATTAGTTACTGTATGATAGGAGATCAAAAATAAGTACCTCCCAACTTTTATGATTGTCAGAGGATTTAGAGATTGTTCTTCTAACCACTTCAGACATGCGTTTGAATTCCACAGTATGGGATACGAAATTTGGTTTCAATAATAATTGAATTTGGAGACATCTTATCTAAGGATGAGTATAACAGTGATGGTGTAGACACCCAAATGATTCACAAAGGATTTTCTTCATGAAGGAAATCTGCTTCCTTCATCCAGACAATATGGAACAGCAATGCACTTCAGAATAAACTGAACTCCAAATTAGCCTCGACTTCCAACCAATTAAATAGCAATTAGAGATTGACAACAAGTAATCATGATGCCAGTCATACTCACAGGTTCGAGGAGATTATCAAAAATGTTTGAAATCTACTTGATAGCGACTATTCAGTTCACCAGTGATCGCCATGCCCTACTAAACAGCCGATACTATAAGATTGACATTCAGTACATGACAAGCACAGGTTGTGGGATGCTTTATTAATCCATGTCTCCAAATATCCTGCCAATATCTTGAGTGGGGGCATTGCACATTTATGACAGTTTGAGGGAATTGTGACTATCTTATTTGCAGTTTTGAAGAATGAGTGATCGTTTTATTGAAGTTTTGCAAAGTACTTAAAGGATCACATAAGGTAAACGTAAGTAAGATATTTTCTTTAGAAATCAGAATCATGGGTACATTTTTAAAAACTGCGATGGCATTTAGTTCTAAGATGATTACTTTTTTAAACTCAAATAGTTGTGATTCAAAATACTGTGGAAGCTCCGTCTTTTCGTATGTTTAAGTCAGAGACTTATGGCAGTCTGGTTACCAATGACATTCAGAATTTTGTGGACTTGTTGGAAGAAAGGATTTCAGTATCGATCAGGTATGTTAATATTTAAAGGAGAAGCAGGTTCAATGCACCTACTACTGTTCCAATGCTATTGTGTTCAATGTTTTTTCAAAATATAAAAACCCTTAGTGTTTAATATTCTCACTACATGTTAAAAATCCTGAATATCCCCAGAGAATAATAATATTGCACGTAATAAGTCACAGAACAAAATGTCTCCAAACTAATTTTGTTCGAGATAACATTTGGCAATTGAACTAAATGGAGGCATCAGGTCAGCTGAAATTATTTTATGTAAGAAACTGTATCCGAGTCCTTAGATAAAATATTCTTGGACAATAACTGAGATATGTATATAATCGAAATATAAACAATAAATCGAAGCATACTTTCACATTGTTTTGCACCAGAAGAAACTTTACAACAGAAAGAATCGGGTAAGCATATTAAACAAATGCATCGAGCATTTATCTGTCATGAGAATTCCACAAGTTTGATTTTCTTTCAACTGTCCTACCAATTACTGTGACACACAATGAAATTCTGTTTGACGTCATGCCATTAGTAGTTAAAGTGGAGACGCAGTTCATATGTATCTCATAGATATTCATGGATTATTATACTTTCAGAGTTCAACGAAAAGTGTAAAGCTAATGGTAAATGACACTGCATTTTCTCAACAAATTAATTTGCATAAGTAATCACCAGTTCGCTAAAAAAAGAAAGCAATCAGCATCTCTCGTGAGCAATTTTATTCCTCATTTGTATTGTCACCTTGATTTGAACTCGATCATGAAAGCAATGTCCCCTCCAAGTTAAATTGCCAATAATTGGAATGTTTCAAGAATTTGCTTTGTCGTCAATAGAGTTTCACGGAAAAGGAATGACATTGGGAGAGATTTCTTGATCAGTGCGACCAAACAGCAGAATTAGTACTTTCGTTTTAACTCATGATGTTTTCATCATTCCACCACCAAAAACAGTCCAACCTGTAAATATGTCATGGTACGACAGAAGTCATTATTCAACTGTTAGCTCGACTAAGATCTATATTCTGAAAACTGACAGCTCCATTAAAGGAGTTGGCACCCGTTTTCATGACAACAAATATATATGGTATCATTGTCGGAGAAAATAATCAAAAGATTACTGATTTTCAGCATTAGAAATGACGTAGGTCAGTAATGAAGGGGATACATAGGGAGTGGTGGGTTTGCAAGAAATCTGTTTACCGTAATCATAGCTAAATTCCAGATTCATATTCAAAGTGCAGGAGAACACTTTTTTAACCTATATTCCCATTAGAAGAAAGTAGCTAAAAACTTACATATGTTTTTCAACGTTTTATGTCAAATTATTGGCTTACTATACACGTCTTTACGTTGTTTCAAGATACGGAAGGTGAACAGCAAATATGTATAAATGGGAAGTCGAATTCATTTTCGTCGCATTGAAAATATCACTGTTCAAACCATAGCGAATCTCAGAGGGATATGTCAGTTGAAAAAGTTCTGAAATCAAACAGAATAATGAAATAGGTAATTTGATGTTGTTATAATATGATTGGGCTCATGTCTGCGCTCCAAGGCAATAACAAGTGCAGAACATATGGTATTGATTTCGCCTATGATTTGATGGGAACAGCAAATTAAAGATAATAATTGATTTGAAGTAATTGCTATGTCCTGTAGCGATGAAAGGTGTCACATAATTAAAGACTTTCCTTTTTATTTTAAATACCAATGTTTTAACTTTGAGCAGCATGCTAGAAGGCACGGTGGCACAGTCGTTAACACTGCTGCGTCACAGTGCCAGAGACTCGGGTACCACTCCCACCTCATACAACTGTCGGCATGGAGTTTGCACAATCCACCCACGTCTGTGTGGGTTTCCTCCCACAGTCCAAAACTGTGCAGGTTTGTTGAATTGGCCATGCTAAGTTGCCCGTAGTCTTCGGTGTAGGGGAATGGATTTGGGTGGGTTGCTCTTCAGAGGGTCAGTGTGGACTTGTTGGGCTGAAGGGCCTGTTTCCACACTGTAAGCAATCTAACTATGATTGTTTTTGCATTTCCGTATTGAGAAATCTGCGAACTAGTCAAGTCTTTTTAGAAAATATGTATGTGATACACGATTTAGCAAGTTACTTCAGACTTTGTTATTTCTTAAAGAAGAGGATGGCGACCTCATTTGGGAAATCTGGCTGGCGGAGGCTGGCGAAGGAGTAGTTTCAACTTCTGAAAATGATAACTCATTCGATATTCTTGAGTGTTGTTTGATCTATGATCATCCCATTCAATTATAATATAAGCAAAATTTGCAGAGCAAATTCCCCTTCGGAGCAGAAATTCTTAAATGTGAGCATTTGCAAGTGACCAGAAGAATAAAAGGTGCATACTAATCAAATGAAGAGAAACTGCAGAATTTCAAACTGCAGTGAGACCTAAGTGCAGTTTTGCGTGATTAAAAAGAGGTTTTCATACTATTGCAAGAATTAGGAAGGAAGGCAACTTCATTTTTGTTAGGAATTGCAAGACAGGTGCAGTGTACAAGTGGAAAAGTGTTCCTACAGCAAAGAAGATTCTGATTCAACATTATTCAGCGTTTTGCCTTATTTTAAGAGCCCCATAACACGTTTACATCCCAAAATTTCAGGGATGGTTCACTGGATTGATAGCTGCTGATGAAGCGACTGTCTTTTAATAGAAATGTATGAGCAGCTTGAAAATTATGTATTGGACATCATGCGAAAGACTTCACGCAAATATAGCAGATTCTGATGAGCTCAATAGGAAAAATGGTGAGACAAAGTTTGGCCCCTTGGAAAAGAAACCTTTAGGAATTAAGGCATTCCAAATTAAAATGATCATAATATGGAAAGTATTCTTTCAAGCAGTTAAAGCACTTTGCATTTATTTTTGACACACCACAGAGCAGCCTTGGACTTTGATGATGTTAATGACTGAGCAAGAGATAAAAACACACTGCAGTAAAATATATTTCAGGCTGTTGCTGGTGCGGAGGTGATAAAGTGGAAAGAAGAATATACATAAAATCATCCTGAATTTAACGAGTAATGCATGCTGAATGCAATCCGTCTCCTATTTCCCATTATATGCACTTGCCGCAATGATTTTGTCAGCATTATACTTTTTTTATTCCATCTTTGCAGATAAAGAAGTGAATAGTCTCCAAACAGGTTAATAAATTGCTCTTCTTTATGTTGTTCAAAAAATAATCTTCTCTGGTGAATTAAACATTATTTCTTAGTTTTATCATTTGTACCTACATTTTAAATCTATAATAAAATTATGCTGAATATTATTGTTAGAGGTAACGAAAAGGAGACTATGCTTAAGAAAACCGCATAACATTTCTTCTTGTAGAACTTCAAAAGCTTCGTGAAACTACAAGTTAGTGTCGAATTTCATTTTCTTTTGCCACTCTAATATTTCATAGACGGACAGACAAAAGGAAGAGCGCACTATTTGTTGCATCTTGTGTGAACATGTCAGAAGTTATGTACCATGCTCCATATTAACGTAATTGACTTTGCATCAGTTGTTCCAGGGTGTAGATATATTGCCATTTTTGTTTTGTAAAGCTGAAATGTTAGAATTAAATTTGTCCAAGCTATAAACGTCGAACATTCAACGAAGAAGTTTCCCTTAGAGCTGTATGTGGACTTGATCAGACGGCTTGATGTGTCGAGAAGAGGCAGATGAATTCAATTTCGAGAAATATGAGGTTCTGCATTTTGGAAAGGGAAATTGGGGCAGGGCTTGCACTTTATACAGTTACGTCCTGTGAGACGTTAGAGTGAAAAGAACTTGGAATGCACTTTCTTAGTGTTTTTTTTTTAATTGGTGTCCCAAGCACATAGGACAATGAGGAATGTGTTTGGTGTGCCTTCCTTTGTTCATCAGTGCACTGACTACTAGGGTTTGGAGGTTATGTTGCAGCTGTACAGGACAGTAGTTGGGCTACTTTTGGAAAACTCTGTGCATTTAAAATCAGCAACAGTGAGGAAACAGCGATATATTTCCATGTCGGAATGGTGAGTGTCTTGGAGCAGAATTTTCAGGTGGTTGTGTTCCAGTGTATCTGGTCTATGTGTCCTATGAATGGAAATTATCGGAAATTAGGGAATTGGGTGAATTTCTGCGTCCACCTGATACATAGTTTACACTGCTATACCTGAACGTTGGTGATAAAAGGATTACATGCAGGAGAATGTTGTGCCAAGCAACTAGGATGCTTTATATTTGTTGCTGTTAAGCTTCTTGAGAGCTTTTGGAACTCTACCCATCCAGAAAAATCGGAAGCATTCCAATGCACTGACAACCTGCGACTTCGAGGTGATGCTGTCGTTTTGGGAAGATTGTGTTGCATGAATATCGAACAGACAACATAGAACAATACAGCACCGAACAGGCCATTCGGCCTTCGATGTTGCGCCAACCTGTGAACTCATCTAAGTTCATCCACCAATCCTATCCCATCATCATCCATGTGCTTATCAAAAGATTGTTTAAATCTCATTAATGTGGCTGAGTTAACTGCATTGCCAGGCAGAGCATTTCACGCCCTAGCCTTCTCTGACTAAAGAGCCTTCCTCTGACATCTGTCTTAAATCTATCACGCCTCAATTTGTAGTTATGCCCCCTTGTACAAGCTGACGTCATCATGCTAGAAAAAAGACTTTCACTGTCGATCCTATCTAATCCTCTGATCATCTTGAATGCCTCTGTCAAATCCCCTCTTAGCCTTCTTCTTTGCAATGATAACCCGACCCCAGTCTCTCAGCCTTTCTTCAGACAACGCAACACCCTGGTTAATCTCCTCTGCATCTTTTCCAGTGCTTACCCATTCTTCCTGTAATGAGGCTGTACACGATATTACAAATTCAGCCACACTAGTCTTTTTGTACCGTTGCAGCATGACATTTTGGCTCCAGAACTCAATCCCGCTACCAACAAAAATCAAACACAATGTATCTCTTCTTAGCAGCACTATCAACCTGGGTGGCAACTTGAAGTGATCTATGCCTCTGCACACCCACACTGCTAAGAAACCTTTCCATTGACCCAGTATTCTGCCTTCCTGTTATTGTTCCTAAAGTGAACCACCTCACATATATGCATTGAATTCCATTTGCCACCACTCAGCCCAATTCTGCAAATTATCCAAGTCCGCCTAAAATCTACAAACATTCTTCCGCACTGTCCACTAGTCCACCGACTTTAGTGTCATCTGCAAACTTAAAAACCCATCCACCAAAGCCTGCGTTTAAGTCATATGTAAAAATGACAAACTGCAGTGGTCTCAAAACAGATCACTGTGGCACGTCACTAGTAACTGGACTCCAGGCTTAATATTTTACATCAACCACCACTCACTGCCTTCTTACAGAAAGCTAGTTTCTAATCCAAACTCCTAAATCATCCTTAATCCAATATGTCTGCATTTTCTCCAACAACATACCATGTGGAATCTTATCAAAGGCTTACTAAATTCCATGCACGCATATGTTAACTGCCCTACCCTCATCCATATGCTTGCTCACCTTATCAAAAATCTCAATGAGGTTTATGAGACATGACCTGTCCTTGACGAATCCATGTGGAATATCTGCAATCAAATTGTTGCTTGCAAGATGGTTATAGATCCTATCTCTCTTAATCCTCTCCAATACCTTTCCTACAACAGACGTAAGTACGACAGGTCTACAATTACCTGGGTAAATTCTACTGCCTTTCTTGGACAAGGGCAGAATATTTACAATCTCCACCCCTTTGGTGCTAAACTTGTAGACAATGACGACTCAAAGATCAAAGCCAAAGTGTCCATAACCTCCTCCCTAGCTTCGCAGTGAATTTTCGAATACTGTGTAATGAGTTAGGTATTAAATTCATCCATATTTTGTTCGCAGTCTAGTAGGACACAAAATCAAAATGTGTGATTGCATTGTATCCCAATGGAATGCAATATTCTCATGAGAGTTTCAAGTCACAAATTTTAAAACTGGAGTCTTCAGTACTTATACCAATAATGTACTCAGGGTGATATCATATCAGACTCTTATTGAATTGTTTCATTTTTACTCATTCGATTGCTTTTAATGAAGTTAATTACGTGAAGACATTAAGCAAACGTTGCACACAATGTATTATGTTGGCGTTCCCTCCCGAGTCGACATTCATTGACATATCTAGATGCGATAAAAAGATGACTATTATCCCTTCACCCTCTTTTGCAAGCAATAAATCTTTAAGTTATTTATTGCTCAATGTGGCTCATAAAGGCAGGCCACTTTATACGTTGGAATTTGGCTCGCAAAACCAGTCATTAAAAGACGTTTTGAAAATCTTTAGACAATATGGAAATTAGATGCTTCAACGCTATTCGGGATGGTGTTCCATCATTTGAATCGTGACATGGAAAAGTATCAGTGAAAGATTTCAAAGTCAGTCATGTGTGATTAAGGGTAAAATATGAAACAAGTAGCATTTCCCGCGTCTGTATCCTGCTCCTTCCTTCTCAATGATGTGAATCAAAGGTTTTTTAATGTAAAGAGCAATTTTGGTGTACTAGGTAAAATCAATGATGCAGATGCTGGAAACCAGATTCTGGATCAGTGGTGCTGGAGGAGCAGAGCAGTTCAGGCAGCATCCAACGAGCAGCGAAATCGACGTTTCGGGCAAAAACCCTTCATCAGGAATAAAGGCAGAGAGACTGAAGCGTGGAAAGATAGGCTAGGTTGGGGGTGGGGAGAGAGTAGCATAGAGTACAATGGGTGAGTGGGGGAGGAGATGAAGGTGATAGGTCAGGGAGGAACATAGAACATAGAAGGATACAGCGCAGTACAGGCCCTTCGGCCCTCGATGTTGCGCCGACCGAATCCTACCTAACCTATACTAGCCCAATAACTTCCAAATGCCTATCCAATGCCCGCTTAAATGACCATAAAGAAGGAGAGTTCACCACTGATACAGGCAGGGCATTCCATGAACTCACAACCCGCTGTGTGAAGAATCTACCCCTAACATCTGTCCTATACCTACCACCCCTTAATTTAAAGCTATGTCCCCTAGTAACACCTGACTCCATTAGCGGTAAAAGGTTCTTAGTATCTACCCTATCTAAACCCCTAATCATCTTATACACTTCTATCAGATCTCCCCTAAACCTTCTCTTCTTCAATGAGAACAGCCCCAAGTGCCTCAGCCTTTCCTCATAAGATTTTCCTACCATTCCAGGCAACATTCTGGTAAACCTCCTCTGCACTCGTTCTAAAGCTTCCACATCCTTCCTATAGTATGGCGACCAAAACTGCACACAATACTCCAGATGAGGCCTCACCAGAGTCCTATACAACTGCAACATGACCTCAGGACTCCGGAACTCAATTCCTCTGCCAATAAAGCCCAGTACACCATATGCCTTCCTCACAGCACTATTTACCTGGGTGGCAACTTTCAGAGATCTGTGTACATAGACACCAAGATCCCTCTGCTCATCCACACTACCAAGTAGCCTACCATTAGCCCAGTAATCCATCATCTTGTTATTCCTACCAAAGTGAACGACTTCGCACTTAGCTACATTGAATTCCATTTGCCACATTTCCGCCCAGCTCTGCAACTTATCTATATCCCGCTGTAACCTACCACTTCCTTCCTCACTATCCACAACTCCACCGACTTTTGTGTCATCCGCAAACTTGCTTACCCAGCTTTCAAGTCCTTCCTCTAGATCATTTATAAAGATAACAAAAAGCAATGGTCCCAAAACAGATCCTTGTGGTACACCGCTAGTAACTGCGCTCCAAGATGAACATAATCCATCAACTACTACCCTCTGTCTCCTTCCAGCCAGCCAATTCCTAATCCAAACCTCTAATGTATCCTCAATGCCATACCTCCGAAGTTTTAGCATTAGCCTACCATGGGGAACCTTATCGAACGCCTTACTAAAATCCATATACACAACATCTACTGCTTTACCCTCATCCACTTCCTTAGTCACCTTCTCAAAGAACTCAATAAGGTTTGTGAGGCACGACCTGCCCTTCACAAAACCATGCTGGCTATCCCTGATCACGTTATTCCTACCCAGATGTTCATAAATCTTATCCCTTACCATTCTCTCTAAGACTTTGCCCACCACTGAAGTCAGACTCACTGGCCTATAGTTACTAGGGCTATCCCTACTCCCTTTCTTGAACAATGGGACCACATTCGCTATCCTCCAGTCCTCTGGTACTATTCCCGTAGACAATGACGACATAAAAATCCAGGCCAATGGCTCTGCTATCTCCTCCCTAGCTTCCCATAGGATCCTGGGGTAAATGCCATCAGGCCCAGGAGACTTATCTATATTCATCCTTTCCAATATTCCCAAAACCTCCTCCCTGCATATTTCCAGGGCATCCATTCTAATTATTTGTGATTCCATATTCACATCAGCAACAGTGTCCTGTTCCTGAGTGAATACTGATGAAAAGTACTGATTTAATGTCTCTCCAATCTCCTCCCCCTCCACACACAACTTCCCACTACTATCCTTGACTGGACCGATACCTACCCTAGTCATCCTTTTATTCTTGACATACCTATAGAAAGCCTTTGGGTTTTCCCTAATCCTACCAGCTAAAGACTTTTCATGTCCCCTTCTCGCTTCTCTTAGCTCCCTCTTTAGCTCCTTCCTGGCTACCTTATAACTCTCAATCGCCCCAACTGAACCTTCACGCCTCATCTTTACATATGCCGCCTTCTTCCCTTTCACAAGGGACTCCAATTCCTTACTAAACCACGGCTGCCTCACAAGGCCCTTTACACCATGCCTGACTGGTACATACCGATCGAGGACACGCAGTAGCTGCTCCTTGAACAATCCCCACATCTCATTAGTGTTCTTCTCTTGAAGCCTGTTTTTCCAATCCACACATCCGAAGTCATGCCTCACTGCATCATAATTTCCCTGCCCCCAGCTATAGCTCTTGCCCTGCGGCGCACGATTATCCCTCTCCATCACTTAAGTAAAAGTCACCGAGTTGTGGTCACTGTCCCCGAAGTGCTCACCTACCTCCAAGTCTAACACCTGGCCTGGTTCATTACCTAGAACCAAATCCAATATAGCCTCCCCTCTTGTTGGCCTGTCGACATATTGTGTCAGGAAACCCTCCTGCACACATTGTACAAACACCGACCCATCTAATGAACTCGAGCTATAGCTCTCCCAGTCAATATCTGGGAAGTTAAAGTCCCCCATAACAACCACCCTGCTACCTTCACTCTTTTCCTGAATCATCCTCGCAATATTATCCTCTACTTCTCTAGGACTATTAGGAAACACCTAACAGGGTGACCTCACCTTTCCTATTTCTAACCTCAGCCCAAACTACCTCAGATGGCAAGTCCTCTTCCATCGTCCATTCCACTGCTGTGATACTATCTTTGACAAGTAATGCCACGCCTCCCCCTTTTTTACCCCCATGTCTGATCCTACTAAAACATTTGAACCCTGGAACGTGCAACAGCCATTCATGTCCCTGTTCTACCCACGTCTCTGTAATGGCCACAACATCGAAGTCCCAGGTACCAACCCACGCTGCAAGTTCACCTACCTTATTCCTTATACTTCTGGCATTGAAGTATACACACTTCAATCCACCTTTCTGGTTACAGGCACCCTCCTTAGAGATCGCTGCATTATTCCTAACCTCCCTACACTCAAGGTCCTGTACCCTAAAGCTACAGTCCTGGTTCCCATGCCCCCGCGGAGAAAGGGTGGAGTGGATAGGTGGAAAAGGAGCGAGGCAGGTCGGACAAGTCCAGACAAGTCATGGTGACAGTGCTGAGCTGGAAGTTTGAAAGTAGGATGAGGAGGGGGAAGAGAAAATAAGGAAACTGTTGAAGTCCACATTGATGCCCTGTGGTTGAAGTGTTCTGTAGCGGAAGATGAGGCATCCTTCCTTCAGGCGTCTGGTGGTGAGGGAGCGGGGGTGAAGGAGGCCCAGGACCACCATGTCCTCGGCAGAGTGTGAGGGGGTATTGAAATGTTGGACCATGGGGCGGTATGGTTGATTGGTGGGGTGGTCTCGGAGATGTTCCCTAAAGTGCTCTGCTAGGAGGCGTCCAGTCTCCGAAACGTAGAGGAGACCGCATTTGGAGCAATGGATACAATAAATGATATTAGTGGATGTGCAGGTAAAGTTTTGATGGATGTGGAAGGCTCCTTTACGGCCTTGGATAGAGGTGAGGAAGGAGGTGTGGGCACAGGTTTTACAGTTCCTGCGGTGGCAGGGGAAAGTGCCAGGACGGGAGGGTGGGTCGTAGGGGGGCGTGGACCTGACCAGTTAGTCACGGAGGGAATGGACTTTGCAGAAGGCGGAAAGGGGTGGGGAGGGAAATATATCCCTGGTGGTGGGGTCTTTTTGGAGGTGGTGGAAATGTTGACGGATGATTTGTTTCTTTTTGGAGCTGGCGGAAATGTTGTCCACATCCTGCAACTCCGCCCTCAGAACGCACGCCCCCCCCCCCCCCCACCCAACCGTAACAGGGACAGAACGCCCCTGGTGCTCGCCTTCCTCCCTACAAACCTTTGCATGAACCAAATTATCCACCGACATTTCCGCCACCATCGTTGCACCTTCCCCTACCCCCGCAGGAACTGTAAAACCTGTGCCCACACCTCCTCCCTCACCTCTATCCGAGGCCTGAAAGGAGCCTTCCACATCTATCAAAGTTTTACCTGCACATCCACTAATATCATTATTGTATCAGTTGCTCTCGATGCGGTCTCCTCTACATTGGGGAGACTGGACGCCTCCTAGCAGAGTGCTTTAGGGAAGATCTCCGAGACACTCGCACCAATCAACGACACTGCCCCGTGGTTCAACATTTCAACTCCCCCTCCCACTCTGCCAAGGACATGGAGGTCCTGGGCCTCCCTCACCGCCGCTCCCTCACCACCAGACGCCTGTAGGAAGAAAGCCTCATCTTCCGCCTCGGAACACTTCAACCCCAGGGCATCAATGTGGACTTCAACAGTTTCCTTTTTTCCCTTCTCCCACCTCATCCTACTTTCAAACTTCCAGCTCAGCACTGTCACCATGACTTGTCCGGACTTGTCAGATCTGCCTAGCTCCTTTTCTACCTGTCCACTCCACCCTTTTCTCCCTGAGCTATCACTTACATCTCCTCCCCCACTCACCCATTGTACTCTATGCAACTCTCTCCCCACCCCCAACCTAGCCAAGCTTATCTCTCCACGCTTCAGTCTCTCTGCCTCCATTCCTGATGAAGGGCTTTTGCTTGAAACGTCGATTTCGCTGCTCGTTGGACGCTGCCTGAACTGCTGTGCTCTTCCACCACCAGTGATCCAGAATTTTGTTGTACTGTCGATCAAATGAGGGAAAATATAATTTACAACAAGAAAATTGTGTGTTTGTCACAAATCTGCACAGAGACAGTCTATTTATTGGCGTTAATAAAAATGTAACCACTTGTTGGATTTTCACAAACTATTTAGTGATTATTTCATGGGCTCGTCTCTCCAGTCTTGTATGTGAACAATATCGTTGAAACATCTACCCTATAACTAAGAACAACTGTCTTTCTGTCGTTTTTTTTCTCTGTGTGTGTGTGGTTAAATGATATATTCTCAATATTGCTTACTCTGTGTAATGTACTTCTGCAACTCCCAAGTTGCAAACGAAAGGGAAAGACTTTCCAAGAACGTAAAAGTTTGGATTCTCAATCAGTGAAGAAACGACGCATGGAACTGCAAATTCTTGACATCAGCAATCGAATAGACAGAAACAAAATAAAATATCTCATTGAAGTTTAATATCCAAACATCTGCTAGTCAAATCTTCTCACTTTATTTATACGTTTTTCTTTGGTCCACTCATAATATTTGTGCATTTTCCGTCTTTGTATATTTGAAAACGTGAGATTATAAATAGGGGAAAAAATAATTGATGCTACGTTTGGAAAGGTGCTTGAATGGGAAAGGTTCAAAGTGATAAGGATCAAATGCAGGCATATGGGGCTAGTTTAGTTTAGGGGATTTGTTCAGAGTTATCAATTTGGAACAAAGTGTCTACTTTGTGCTGTATGACTCTATGACTCTAAATTAATCTGTGCTGCCCTGTTCCATTTTCAGGAAAATACCTATTTCGTGAACTCAAACTTTTCCCAGATTTTGGCAGAACGTAAACACCTTTAATTTCTTATCTGTAACTGTTTGAGTTGGTAGAGAATAATACACTTACTGACTTAGAAACTTCATTAGTCAGACAACAACTGGAATGTTAAAAATAATTAATTAAGTAGAGACGTAGTTGCAATAGAGGCATTTCAGACGAATTTAACTAAAATTATTCTGGAGATTAGTGTTTCTCTAACCAAGACAGATTGAGCAGGTTGGATCCACGCTATGTTAATGTCTAAGGATGAGGTATGATACAAATGTAGCATGTAAGATACCATAGAGGATTAGCAAACCCGAAATTGAGAGATTGTTTACTATTACGGACAACCTAAAATGTCAGCTCATTGTTTAAGGTAAGAGATAACAGATTCAAAATAGAGGAAATGAATTCGTTTTATCAAATCTGTTGCAATTCATTGTCCCAGAATAAAATAGCGGTGGGGCACTCCGCATGTGGAGGTAGGTAAATATTAATCAATGACAGTTTGAAGACTTGTGGAAAGAGAGCAGGAAGCTGGTGTCAGACTGAGATGAAATAAAACGTGTTTGTATTTTAAATGGCGGAGCATGTCTGACGGGCTGACCTACCTACTGCTGATCCCAGTTCGTTCGTTCTCATCTTATGATGTCAGACAGAATTGCTCAATTATGTCGTTTCAACAATTTTCTCACATATGCGACGATTCATAGAATATTTCAAATTCATTTGAAGTGTACTATACACAGTCAGTCTTAAACAAGAAGTATCTTTTTGCAGGGCCTCCCATGAGGTTGCAGGAAATTATCTCTTTTTAAGGGATTGGGTGGTAATGAAATATACATGGAGAATTCAAGCGTGAGTGTCCCAGAGAGAAAAAAAAACAAGGAACTGTACAAAACAGAAACGGGGCCCCCTCAAGACCTCCAAAGTTGTGTTGACACATTTTGCTCTTCCATGCCAACAAAATATCTTCAATAAACTTTCCATATCCCTCTGTTCCCTTCATGTTCATTATTTCACCAGGTCTTTCATGAATGCTGCTATTGTGCATGCTTCTATAGTCTCCTCTGTTAGCCCATTCCAGGCATTCATTACCATTTATTTGAAAAACCTGTGTCGCACATCTCTTTTTAACTTCCTCTCATTCCTTTCTTGCACCTTGAACCTGTAATTGACTCCTCCACACGGGAAGATTCTGTTTGATGTTATGCAGTGTCTAATTATAATCCGAGGAATTTTGTGGCACAAGCACCAAAGGGGCAGTTTATGGAGGATGTGCTGCAAACATTTCTATACGAATGTTCTCTCTTTATTAGAATATTATTTTTTTAATTATTAATTATACTTAGTTAACGTAAGGATATCGAGTAAATATCTGATAATATTGGGTGTGTGGTGTGTGTTCATCTCTTGAATTTACCCTCGCCTTTTGAATGTCTGTCGCTAACATTGTCATAAAAAGGAATCTAAAATAACATTCAAACACGTCAGATGTATGAAATTCATGATCATCCTTCTGAAATCATCAAAACAATTTTCCTTTAATTTTGCAACGCATTTTCATGCTTTTCTTACTTCAATCTCTATTTGAACAGAAAAAAGTCTCCAGGAAAAGAATGATGGTAACTTTTAAGCATTTTGTCACTTTGCACATTTCAGGACAGTCGAATAATGCAACTGCAAAGGGAACACAATATTTGATAATGTACGAGAGAAGCGAGTTTATTGGTGAACAGCTAAGCACTGACTGATAGAGACGTTGACATAGCGAGTGCAGAGGTCAGATGAGTATTGAAGTGTAAGTGCTCAATTTTGTAAAATTATAAAACAGGCAGTTTGACTTTGATATGTCGTGCCCCTGAACACTCTTAATGAAGCGTGTCCAATGTGCATTCCTGTTTTTCACTTTTCAAAATCAAGGCACTTAGTCATAATTTATTTAGCCTCTGGTGCATTTGTGTGTCATAAAGTGATTGCAACTCACATTCTTAACATTATTGTCAGTGGTATTCATACTCTAATCAATCTTAATTCTCAAATATTAACCTAATGCAGAACAGCATATCCGTGCTTAGAGTTTTCCATGCCCCCCGCTATTTTGGCATGACCTCCATATGGTGCTCAAAATGTTGTAAAACAAACCGTTATAAGCCTGGGGATTAGGACAAGTGTTCGAAGTCAGCAAAGGATGACCCAAGAAAAATGACAAAGAAAAAGGCAAATCGAATATGAATACAAAATAGAAATAAACCTAAATATATCTTTGGAAACCGTCAGTAGGCAAAACAAAACAAAAGTTCCGCAGTATTGCAAAATGTGAATTCATTGCAAACAAAGACAGAAGAATGTTTAATGAAGAATTCTGAAACGGTAGAAAAGTTATTTTATATGCCTTTTTCACAGAGGAAGGCAGAAGAAGTTTTGTTGCTATTACTTTGATCCGGGGTTTAGTGTAAGTTTGGAACCAAGATAAAAAAAGTAGTGATAAATACGTAAATCAAAATGAGACTGAAGACAAAAGTGCCTAAAACCCTATGACTTTTAATATACTCTCTGGTCTTTACGTACATTTAATACATATAGGTAAGCATACTTCGAACAATTCTGTGATTGCACCTATGGTATGAAAGATTCATAATATAAGTCAATACTTCATAAAATGAGTAAGTGTTAAAACAGTGAACTACTAAGCAATAGCTGGACTGATGCTAGGAGTAAGGTAAAGAGTAAAATTAATGTAGCAACATGTAATTACTGCTGATAAAGAAATTATCTATATGAACAACGACAACGTGGACGTTTGAATTCTAAATCATTTCTGAAAACAGAGATATATATTTAAATGTAGTTCAGTCGAATGACAGGTCAGCTTATTGGCGTTATTATAGTGTAGATAAGGAAAGTCTTTTTCTTTTTGTGTGGAAGTCTAACAGATTACCTCATTAGTGCTATTTCTGGGGCAATGCTTCCATGAATCAGAGTCCATTTAACTAAAAGTCAACACGGACATTTCATACAAAATGCACATCATTCTTTTCGTTGATATTCTTACAAAATTCCAAAGGAATTCAACCCAAAAAACCTTGGAAAGCTGTCAATTCCATTTCCAGCAAAGAAAAACAGTTTGGTACAACACAAATATCCTCGCTTTTAGATTATGACATAGTCTGTATAATATTGAAATAAATGTAATATTACTTCATTTATTATTGCACTTTTGAATTCTGAGTTCAAAACATACTTATTTTATTGTTTTGGAAGACAAAATGATTCGCTTCTGACACACATGTAGTCATGACAATTAAATTCAAAACAGTTTGAAACAATGACTTTGAGTTTTAACCTCGTTAAATTTACATAAGGAGTTTTTCTGATCAAACAATTGGAAAACTTTTGCATTGTTGTTTCCGTTAAAAAATTCTGAATGCTTTCATCTTCGTGGAAACATCCATAACTTTAAAATACAAGTTAGATCTTCTCTATGTGTTTCATTTTCGTATTTGGTGCAGTTTCACAAAGGGGCTTGAGTGAGTTGGACATATAAAATACTGTTCCTCTGAAAGCGAGAAGATACCTTTCTAACATTAAAAAAAAGCAGATTATTGTAGAAAAAGGTGTCCAGTTGTTGGTCCTCCTCAGATGTATTAGAATAGAACATGAAAAGTATTTTTGAAGCTGACAATGCTTAAAAGTAGGTGTAAAGAAACTGTATGCAAAACGTATCGAATCTTTTACATTGGAACTAAAATGACAGTTCAAATAATCCTGTCGAGATATTACAAAAAGGATTACATTTCAAAGGTGAATACAATAAAATGAGACATTTGGGTCCCATATGCTTTTAGGAGTCCGAAATGAATATTCTGAACTTAATGGAAATCTACCACTGTGTGTTTCAAAATCATAAATTTCTGATAATGTTTGACTTCATTTTATGTTGCCTTACATTTAATTTGTGAAATCGATTTTGGTTTAATAGTTAAAAGCAAATTGCTATATTGCATGATTATTCTTGAGGCAGGAATTGGAAAACACTGACGACTGCGGCTGCTGAAGAACTATCTCATTTCCCACTAAAATCTAGCAAAATCTGATCAATCAATCTGGATTTCAGCTTTGATGGAATTTGAAGTGTCAAGTCATAAAATCAGCTGAGGTTCCATCATTATGCCCGCAATTTATGTCAGAGACAGCAGATCTTCCATTTGAAAAAGAAATTTGGAATAGGATTATGTTGTTTTGGGACAGCTTATTTTATTTTCAGTAGCGATGTTCACAGTGTTCTATCGTTGTGGAGAAAAACGTTTCAAAAACACAAGAATTGAATTTGGCAGATAATTATGTATGGTTATGCCCATTGTACTTACGGTAACTGTTGAAGTTTGGCATTCCAAAAATAATCAATTGACATTAATTTGAGACAAATAAAATTTGTATTTCACAAAGGTCTTAGATTTTGGTTGGTCAATCAAGTACCATTGACACGATAAGTCATCTGCATAGTTGTGTTGTGAAATTATATTAAGTATTTCAAATACTGTGAGAAATCGAGGAAACAGTAGAATTTCGTGAGACTGTGAAAGAACGAACCATCTTGCATGAACTGCACAGCTTAGAAGTTAAAATCGCTTTCTAATATTAAAACAGCTAGAATTCTTTGCTCATGACCCATTTATTTGAAGGACTCTGTATCTTCAAAAAAGAAAGAAAGTTCGTAATTTCTGAGTGCTGATTTAAATTTTAATGAAAGACTTAAACTAAATGCGAAAGGAAACGTGCATGAGTGATTGGTTTACAATTTACATTACAGAGCTGGACACACTACGATCGTCTCTTAAAGATTCAGGTGAGAGATTTAAAATAAAGGTATGTGAAGTTTGTTTTGACGTGACAGTTCATAAAAATTGATCGAAGGCAATTGACTGCAGTAATCACAACATCTGGCTCCTTTATGCCTGATGCAGATTTGAGTTAGGAATACATTTCACCAAGAAATGTCACTTATTATTGAATGCACATAGTTTTGTTAAATTAATATTTCCTGCTTTGCTGCAAATGCAGAATTGAAAACTGATTTTGCTGTACTATCTTCAGAAAAAGGTGTTTCCTTCTTCATGCAATTCCTCCCGTCACCCCACCCTGCCCCGTAACAATTGGTTCACTATTATAATATTAGCTCATGTTACTTGAAACTTCCAGGAGTAAATACATTGTCAGTTACTTCCACAGCAATACTTTGGTAGGCAAATAAATATTCTCACAATAGCTTTATCACGTTTGACATAATGCAGTTCAATATATCTTATAAAAAGTCAACAACAACAATAGGCTTTAAAAATTCTGCGCAAATTCTCTAAATGCACATGGATCAGAACTTACTTTGTGATAACGAAAGGACAACCTACTTTCAAATCTATTTTACTTCAGAATAATTATAAACAATAACACCGTTAGAGTTGGAATTTTACAGAATCATATTCCATCAAAAATATCCTCAGAGGTATGCATTATTGCCAACAATAACAGTTTGTGCAAAATATTTAACTTGATTATTGAAGACTTAACTGGCTTGTTGTGATTATAGGCAAAGGGAAAATAACGGTACAATGGAACTGCATAAAAAAAATTGAACGCATAATTTTTCAGCAATTGCCTCGAAAACTCCACAATCACAGAGTTGGAAAATTATAGCATTGTAGACGGTGCCTATTGGCTCATTGTGCCAAAAAGAAAACGTTTTATTGCATTGAGAACGTATTCAAGTCCATAACTGCTTCTGTGTCTGTCATAATACATCTGAATCGCTGATTAAATTATCTGTAAATGAGAACGTAATTAAGGCACATTTTGCCTTTCTTGTACTCTCAATAACGATTGTGTTGAACTGTGAATGTTTATAACAGATACTGACTAGAATTATTCAGAATGTATTTTTAAACAGTGTTCACACTAATGTTCGTCACTTTTTTCTTCCAATTGTTTTAGAACAGCACAAGCAGCAGGCAATGAGTGGTATGTAACATAACAGAGGCACAAAGTGTATTGTTTCTTCTGCATTTATTTCGAAAAGCTAACAGAACACAGCATAGTAGAATTCAGGATTAGTGTGAATATGCAGCATGGCGTTATGTCTTTGTGGAATTCTGTAAAATAGAAACAAAATAAAAACACAAAATCATTAGCACCGCTAGAAGTCGTTTGACATCTCACATCTCTGCTCAATATTGGTGGGATCATTTTTACTTAGTGCCACATCCTGCAATTTCTCTTATAATCACGGAGGAACTGAATCTTTGGTGAACAATTCTATCTATCTTTAATGATTTGATTCTAACAGTGTGCATTAACTGACAGATCCAAAGCAAGACAAATATCATTCCTGAGAGATGTGATGTTTGAACCATCATTATTCAATCAGCGGATACGGTTTCATTGGATGTTACATCATTAATTGCATTGTTTGCCCTGAAGAATGTTATCATGGATTGCCTTCTTGAATAACTTCAGTCTTCTTGGTATATGTCCAACGATTGTGATGTTAGATGTGGTATTCACGGATTTTCAACTCGTAAAGATTACGGAACAACAAGATGTGTCAAAGACAGGATGGTGTGTTTTGATTCCAACATGACGATGCTCATGTTAGGCATGTCTGGGCCCACTCCGTTTACCCTTCTGTGCACTTCATTGAATGAGTCTGAAATTCCACCATGGTTGTAATGATGAAATGAGGGCCACGGGATTGCAGGCTGTATTGAAACCAACTCTATTACCACTGATGTCCTACATCCTTGCATCTTAGAATGTTCAGAGTTGAGTTGCCCTGTTTGTCCAAAATCAATCGTATCAATCACAGAGATAAAGGTGCACAATACGAAGTAGAGATTTGTCAATGTGAACACGAGATTTCAAAATAAAAGACTGCGAAATTGTCATACGAGCCCAAGCGTCTAGCCACAAATGAATCTGTGGCAGGCAGATTGGTCAGAATAACTTGAAGTGTGAATTTCCCTCTTGCTGCATTTCGCATCAACATTCGCACAGCCAGTCTATTGGGTGCACTGTTCAGAAAGCATTCAGACCCGACAGTAACGTTAGGCTGGCCAAGACTTGACACCGAGGTCACACACTTAGAGAACAGTCATCTCTCAATGCTACTGAAAAACTGTGTTCCAATGGAGGAATGCTGATTCATGAACTGTAAAAGGAAACGTTTTGGCACTAACAATTGTCTCTAACATCAGGATATTTCAACATTCTTTTTTGACTTCATGGTATGAAAGATAATCTGGCTCAAAATCTAAATCCGAGGTCACCACGTCTAATCTATTCCGATAGTGACCCATAATATACCAGCCACTTCTAATCGATCTGCTATACCTGTGGAAAAATTCATTTCCAAGGATCATGGTGACAGCGTCTGAAATTATACATTTAGTATGGCTGTTGTTGCTTGACTAGTCTGTGAGACAATTATCCAAGGTTGATATAATCCTTAGGGTGTTAACTAGAACGATTTTGCAAACCTGTAGTTTGTAATTATCTTTATTGTTTTGGTACCGAAGGGTCTGTTTAATATAAACAATCTTTCGCTTTTCACTGCTTTTAGCACAACTGGGGTGCTAATTTGTCGCACATATGAAGTGGATTCTGAGAGCCTTGAGTCACAAGTAGGCCAGAACAGGCGAGATTTGGCAGATATCCCAAAAGACAAGATTTAAAAGATAAGACTAGATATAATTTGTTTGACAATGTTTAGTATGATGGACAATGAAAATATAACCATCACGAAGATGGAATTTCAAGATTTATTTTTTCGATCAAATTCTACCCATTGTTGTAACGGCATGTGAAACTGGATCACTGGACGAATAGCTGCGATGTCCGGATTGCAAATACAGTGACTTTATCACTATCCTTGCGTAAGTATTTATGTTAAGTACGGAGTTGGGAAAATCAATGCAACACTAGAACGTAAAAGACAATTGAATAACAGTTTGAAGAATTAAGACAACACTCACACATGGAGCAGTAATTTATGCAATAGGGTCACACGAAAGTGAACCATATTAATAAATAAATATGATTCCAGTGCAAGTATTAAAAGATGTAGACATATTCAATGAAAGAAATGTGATAGCCCCTTCATTCGATGAGATTTGATTCGATGGTATCACTTTCAGAGATTATTTGGTCCTTTACCTTGAAGAGAATTTGCATGACAGAAGTGCCGACTGGTGACTGAAGACCTTTTGAATAAACAGATACGGGGGCCTTATTTGCTTTTAACAGCCAAGTTTGAGTGTGGCCAGCAGTCATAGATCCAGATTTCTGGATATCATTTTTATTAATATCATGACAATGTATTGGGGTCTCAAAAGATTTGGAAAATTCAGTTAATGTCTCAGGTAATGCTGCGTGACTGAATCTTCACTTCATGTGTTTTCCCGCTCCAGGAGAACTACATGTGAGAAACTTGTCTGAAATGTCGTTTTTGCCAAGGCATTGTTTATGGGATATCATGATATTGGAAAAGTTAATTAGTAGCACTTACTGCATCTATTATTCAGCTAAGTTTCCAACCTGTTATATGGGTTTAAATTCCTCTTTCTGTACTTCTATTTTTGACTGTATTGAAATAAATTATTTTCTGCTTAACTGTCAAATAGTTTGACGAATCACATTGCACTTGAAACATTGCATTTGACTTTAAAATAAGAAAAAAAAGTTAGGTTTTGTCTACCTTTTTAAAATATTTTTGAGAGGTTCTGATCTAGTCCATAACAAATTGATGGATCTTGTTGCAATTGAAATTTATAATTCCAAATTTGATTTAGGATTGTTGGTCTCAAGGGCTTAAAGTGGTAATTTGTAGAGTCTTCTATGTCGAGGGTTCAATTCGGTTGCTTTAAGCAGACTGTGCTTTCTGCAGTCCTGGCTCATTCGGTCACTCAAACTATTTTTGGGGATGGAAGAATTGACTTAGGGTGTTTACAAGCGGTGAGGAAGGCAAAGCTTTCAGAATTGGCAAACAAGCTGGAGTTGCAGATGCCTGAGTGTGAGAAGAAAAGGGAGATAAGGGTTGTTGGTTACATGCGTCCACGAGCATTTGGATCAGTTCATCAAATTCACGAACCCTTTTCACCCCCACCTTAAGTGCACTTCGACTTTCTTGGAAAACACCATCCCGTTTCTGTATCTCTCATTTTGCATCGCTGGGGACGGACTCAACATGGACATCTATTTCAAACCCAATGGCTTCCACGGCTACAGGGACTACACCTCCTCCACTACAGGGACTACACCTCCTCCACACATTCTCCTGTACAAACGCGATCCCTTACTCCCAATTCCTCCACCTCTGCCGTATCAGCTCACAGGAGGAGCAATTCCATTCCCGAACATCCCAGATCACCTGAGATTTCTAGGACCACGCGTTTCCCTTCCACGTGATCAACAATACCCTCCAGTGCATCTTTTCTATTTCCTGCACTTCTGCCCTTGAATACCACCCCTCCAACCGCAGCAAGGAAAGAACTCCCTGGTCTGCACCTCGTAGCTCACTAATATCTGCATATAGTGCATTATCCGCCACCATTTGCACCATCTAAAATCAGGCACTACAACCAGAGAAGTATTTTTCTCCTCACCCCTATCTGCAATCTGGAGAGACCATTCCGTCTGTGACTCCCTCATGTCCCCCATCCACCCACGCTGTGCACCCAGCAACTTCCATTGCCACCGGAAGAGGTGAACACCTGCGCGCACATCTCCTCTCCCTCCTCCATCTGAGGTCCAAAAGGATCGTTTACATTCGGCAGACGTTTTCCTTCACGTCTACCCACCTCAACTACTGTGCCTGCTGCTCTGAATGAGCTCTCTTTTACATCAAGGAGACAGAATGTCAACTTGCAGTGCATTTCATGGAACATCTCTGAGATACATGCACCCATTATAAACGCACTGTCCTGTGGATGACAACTTCACCTACCCACCACCTTACTCGACCAAGGACATGCAAGTACTGGGAATCGTCCACCTCCAAATCCAAGCCACACGATGACTGGAGGAAGAATGCATTTTTCGTCAAATTTAATCAAAGCTTAGGCATAATTAAACAGATCCCCACCAGACTTTTGGCAACAACAGGTTTTCTCAAAACGATACTCCTTGCTAAGACTAAGTTCTACTTTCATGTGTGCCCTTTTAAGTCGACTTTCCTCTCTAACTGAGAAAAAAAAATTAAGGACCGCTGATGCTGGAGAGTCAGAGTCGAAACGTGTGTCGTTGGAACAGCAGGGCACGTCAGGTAAGATCCAAGGTGTAGAAAAATCGACTTTTCCGGCATAAGCGCTTCCTCAGGAATGTTGGAACGGTAAGGGGACTGACAGATAAATAGGAAGGTGGTGATGTGGCTGGGGGAAGATAGCTGGAAAAGCGATAGAAGGGTGGAGGTCAGGAGTAATGGTGAAAGGCCGGAGGAGTGGTTGGAGAGTATAGGTGTGAAAGCAGATGGACAGACAGGACAGTTCAAGACAGTTTAAAGTAAAGCCATTTGTTATGGAAAATGTGCCAACGATATTTCAAAAAATAAGGAACAAAGTTGTTTCTGTATTAAACTATTGAGTTATGTACATCGCCATTTTCAGTCATAAACAATAGGAATATTGTTGCATCTGTCAAATATTTTTCAATCAACATTGGGAGGCAGAATTGGTGATAAACCTGATAAGAGTGAAATTCGGAAAAGCCCAGGTATTTTCACACAGGCCTTCTAATTGGACATGGGCAGATGGCCCAACGGGAAAGCTTAGGGAGTTCCCTACACCATGGACGAAGGCAGCTGTACTCCTAGTCCTCGGATTGAATGGGTTATATCAGAAGCTCACACTATACTGAATTTTAGCCGTGTGGTTGTTCGACTGACTGTCATTTTGGAGAAGTGCAGAAAATTTCAATGGCCATTATACCATCAGACAGCAATTCACAGCCTGAAAGCTATCTTAACTACTGCCTCAGAAATAGCCATACCTAATTATGCAAAGTTATTCAAGATGGCCATCGATTAATGTGATATGTGTGTTGGTGCTGTACTCTTCCAAGACGACGAGAAGATAGAAAGACATATTGTGCATTTTCCCAGAAAATAGATTGCTCATTCACAGCAAAATTCCACCATTAGGAAGGAAACCTTATCTTGGTGTTGGCATTACAATGTTTCAACAGTCTGTTTTGCAATGGCCAAGTGAAAGTATCATTAGACTGTTTATCCAGAGATCCAGGCAATGTTCTGGGGACCCAGTTTAAAATTCTGCCATAGTAGATGATATCGTTTGAACTCAGTAAACTCTGGATGTTAGTGTGTAATGATAACTAAATCTGTTGTTAATTATTGTGAAAGCCCATAGGATTCACTACTATCCTTGAGGAAATGAATCAGCCATCTTTAACGGGTCTGGCTACATGTGATCCTAGACCCACGGCAATATACTTGACTCTTAAATTCCCTCGTGGATGGGAAATGAATACTGGTTTGGGCAGAAATGCCCTCATCCCATGAATGAATAAATAAATCCAATGATATATCTGAGACAATTTTTCATACCAATCATAATTCATTAATAATTTTGCAGACGTTTTGAGAAGCCTTGTAGCTCAGGTCGAAGCACTGGTTGTAGGTTTGCTCACTGAGCTGGAAGGTTCCTTTTCAGACGCTTGGTCACCATAACTAGGTAACATCTTCAGTGATGCTCCTGACGAAGCACTGCTGGTGTTTCCTGCTTTCTATTTACATGTATGGGTTTCCTTGGGTCGGTGATGTCCTTTCCTGTGGTGATGTCATTTCCTGTTCTTGTTATCAGGCAGTGGTAACTGGGATCGAAGTCAATGTGTTTGTTGATAGAATTCACTTTGGAATATCATGCTTCTAGAAAGTCTCGTGCATGTCTGTTTCGTTTGTCCGAGGGTGGATGTGCTGTCCCAGTCGAAGTGGAGTGTTACCCTTTCTGTATGGAAGGCTACTAGTGAGAGAGGGTCATGTCGTTTAATGGATATTTGATGTTTATGTATCCTGGTGACCAGTGTTCTGCCTCTTTGTCAAATGTAGTGTTTGTCACAGTTCTCCAACGGTATTTTGTAAATTCCATTAGTTTTGCTTGTTGTCTATAGGGTCTTTAAAAATCATTCGCTGCTGTTTTAGTGTGTTGGTGGGTTTGTGAGCTTTCATGATGCCAAGTGGTCTAGGTAGTCTGGCAATTATTTCCAAGATGTCTTTGATGTAAGGGAGAGTGACTCATTTCTGGACTCGTTTCGTCTGCTTGTTAGGTTTGATGCTGAGACATCTGCAGGACTGTGTTCATTGGTATGCATTCTTTTTGAATACACTGCAGCAGTGATTTTGCTCTGCTCTGCGCAGTTACTCTGCGTTGCAATGTGTGGTGGCTCGTTGATATAATTTTCTGATGCAGCTTCATTTGTCGATATTGGGATGATTGCTTCTATAGTTCAATATTTGGTCCGTACGTGTTGTTTTCCTGTAAACTTTGGTTTAAGTTCCCCATTGACTGTTCTCTCTATTGTGACATGTGAGAACGGCAGTTTGTTGTTGTTTTCCTCCTCTTTAGTGAATTTTATGCCAGGAAGCATATTACTGATGGTCTTGAAGGTTTCCTCTAATTTGCTTCGTTTAGTGATGAGAATGGTGTCAGCCACGAAGTGGACCCGGAGTTTGGCTTGGATGGTTGTCAGACCTGTTTGTTTGAGTCTCAGCATTTCTGGAAGGAAATCCAAACATGTAAATAGAAAGCAGGAAATACCAGCAGTGCTTCGTCCGGAGGCTAACTGGAGATGCTACCTAGTAAGGTTACGAAACTTCTGAAAATGAACCTGCACCTCAGCAAGCAAACCTATACCCAGAGTTTACCGAAATGTAAAGACAAAAATTCCAGACTGTTTCGAGGAAGTCATTAAATGTGAAGTTATACATGTGGCAGGACGAGAAAAGTAATTCGCAAAGTCTTATTGTGACTTTGTTAAAGAAACATGTATGTGTTTGGTAGCGGGGGTAAATGGACTGAAATAGGTTATCGTAGTGAATGTTAAGCATGCTTGGAACCAATGCAATGTGTATGTACCAAAATGTACTAAGAAAGTAAAAGGTAAGTTTTTAAAAATGAACGCATCTTTGCATATTAACTAATCTTCTTTTTAAGAGGCAAGTTTGTGACGATGCTGACCCTTTAAGGCGGTATTTTTCCAGTGTTTTTTTTATGAAGGAGGTTGTGAGGCCGGGGGGGAGAACGGGCTACTGGCTACTTCTTCAGTAAACAGCTTTGGAAGCCTAAATTTAAACTTGATTGGAGGTTGATATTTTTCGGTATAAGTTAAATTTATTGGCCGAATTTCAATTTGTCTTAACCTCCAGGTAACCAACTGCACTAACTGCTAGATCACATGCTGCAGTGTGTCTTGTTGAGAAAAATTTGTGCAGATAAATTTTAGTTCTGCTGACTTTTAACTTTCTTAAAGGGCTAGTGCACCCACAACTTTAGAACACTTACCCCAGAAGAAAATAATGAACGATCGTAATAAAAAGATTTTTTTTTAATATATTCTTTACCACATTACTCTAACATACAAATATCTTTATTCTCAGTTCACCTTAACGTCTTCTCATATAACATTAAATATGTATACAACATTAAACAGAGGAAAATCTCATCTAAACTTTTTCAGTTACATCCACGATAACTCATCTATATTCTCAAAATTCGTAAAACATATGATTTTTAAATTAAAAGTCTGTAACACAAGACTACAACGAAAAAGTCTGATATTTTTGTCTTTAAAGCGTCCTAAAAATGTAAGCAAATTGTGATCCGTGGCCGCAACCGACTCCAACACATTGGTCATTAAAGACACATTAAAATGTTGTTAGGCCAGTACCAAATCCAACAGTACTTTTTCTTTCATGGAGTATTTCCTCTGGTAAATGTTGAGCTTCTTCGAAAAGTAACCAACTGGCAGTTCAATCCCATCCTCATCTTTCTGTAGATGTTAAGCTCCAACTCCTATGTCATTAGCTTCGATGGCGATGTTAGAAGGTTTTGATAAGTTTGGTAGAGCTAAAATTGGTTTTATGGTTAAATTGATTTCACATGGTAGAATGCCTCCTGGCATGGTTCTGTACACCAAAGCTTTATATTCTTATTCAACAAATCGGTTAACAGTGCCACATTACTGCTGAAGTTTCGAACAAAGGTCTGGTAGAATCCGCTGTGTAAGAAGAATCTAAGCAATTCTTCCTTCGAGGTTGGTCATGCAAATTCCTCGATGGCCTTTGTCTTTCTATTCCATGAGGTCAAACTTCCAAGACAGATGTCATGTCCAAGGAACGTCATCTTTGTTTTCAGTAACTCCGTTTAATTTAAGTTTATGACCAATTTTGATTCTCGTATTGTTCAAAGAGCCCCATCAACTGTACCATGTGATTTTTCCACGACTTACTGAAGATCGCTGCATTGTCCAAATAGACAGCACAGTTTGTTAACCCAGCCACAATCTTTGAATCTTTGGAAAATGGCGGGTGTGTTCTTCATTCCAAAGGGCATCACTTTAAACTGATATAGCCCATTTGGGGTGACAAACTCAGAAATTCACTTCTCCATCTCTGATAAAGGTACCTGGCAGTAAACATGCAATAAGTGCAACTTGGTAAAGTAACTGGCTTGTCCGACTCTATCAATACGGCCATCCAATCTGGAAATTAGATATGAGGGCAATTTTGTAATGTCGTTGACCTTCCTATAATCCATAAAGAATCGCTGAGACATGTCCAGTTTGTGAATTAAGACGACCAGTGAACTACACTCGCTCTAGCTTGGTGCTATGATGTCCTCGTCGAGCAGAGCTTTGGAAGGATTAAGTCATTAGAGGTGGTGTTTTATCGAAGTAGTATTCTTGACGCCTACTTCATGTGTAATAGCATCATTCCTCCACCTCTGGTTCTTACATATGTCCTTATACTGCAGTAACGATGTTCCTGAGACAGACAGCCTACTGACCCATCCCACCCGTCAAGGAGTTCTTCATTTTGCATCTATTTTGAAGCACATAAAAATCTACATCTTCTGGATTGGATTCCTTACTTTTCAGGGCTGTAATTAACAACTCTTCCTCCAGTTATTTCTCTCCAGTATTATACGTTTTCAACATGTTCGCGTGATATACCTTTTTTTAATCTGACATCTTCACTAGATAGTTCACATAACTCAACATTTTTCGCAATTTGATAGGGACAATTAAACCTGGTTTTGAAAAGATCACCTATCACTGGTAACAGTACTAACAGGGCATCAACTGAGGAAAACGTCCAAGTCTCAGAGCATTTATCTGTCACCTGTATCTTTCAACACTGTTTCAATTCCTGATGAAGGGATTATGCTCGAAACGTCGAATTCTCTATTCCTGAGATGCTGCCTGGCCTGCTGTGCTTTGACCAGCAACACATTTGCAGCTGTGATCTCCAGCATCTGCAGACATCATTTTTTACTCTTCCAACACTGTGCCCACTTTAGGTACTGTTTAGCTAACGCACCTACAGTATTTAATCTCTCCTTTACCTAAAATACATAATCTAAGTGCGAGATCTCCACACTTTTGTCCTGTCCACTTTTCTTTAATTAATTTCAAAGAGCCTCTCATTTCATGACCAAATATTAACTCAAACGGAGTGAAATGAATCGATTTGCTTGTGGCATCGTTCATGGCAAGCAATACAAGTGGGATACGTTTGTCCCAATCATTCGGGTAATGCTGGAATATTGCTCTCAACATGGTCTTCAAGGTCTGATGCCACCTTTCTAAAGCATTCTGGAATTTAGGATGATACACGACCTATCGAAGTGCTGTATACATGAGCTATCCACGACCTCCTTTAAAAGCCTGGTAGTCACATTTGACACTTCGTCCAGCTGAATCTGTCTTGGTAGCCCACATCGGGTGAAGAAAGCGACTAATCCTCTACTACCTTTTTTTGCCTTGATGCTCCATAATTGAATTTCCTCCAGAAATATGGTAGACACATCCATTATGGTTAACAAGTATTCGTTCCCACTTTTAGTTGTCGGGAGGGGATATACATAATCAATTATAACCCACTTGACAGGTTCTTCAAATATGGGAATTGGCATCAAAGGTGCTGGTTTTAATACTGCCTGGGAATTTCCTACCATGTCACATGTTTGACACGTATGGCAAAAGTTAACCGCATCTTTGTGCATTCCAGAGCAATAAAAATGATTTTGTACCTTAATGTGAATCTTTCATACCACTAGGTGATCCCCTACAGATAGTTCATGTGCAACCCATAACACCTCCTGTCTGTACGCTACATGTAACACAATCTGGTTCACTTTGACCCATTTCTCCTCTGCACTAATCTGTCTTGGTCTCTCTGTCCACATTATTTGCTGCTTCATTTTAAGATTACGCATCCACATATATATCTTTAATCATCTTTTCTTGCTGTTGAAAGTCTCTTAGCCGTTCAGGACTAAAGGCTTCTGTCTGACCTTCGGCCGGTTTAGGCTTTTCATGCACCACTACATCAAACAGGATAGCCGCTAAATTCATCTCAATTCCTTCATCTTCGTCTTTACCATTCATTTCTTGCTGTGACCTATGATAGTGGTATCTGGTTACCATGCAGTCTGGAAAACATATTAGGGTATTTATGTTTTAATTCTTCAGTTTCTTGGTCTTCCTTGCATATCTCCAACAAGGGGTTTCACTCCCACCTTGGATCCTGTCAAATTCCATGAACAAACTGAATTCCTGGAACTGACACACTGTCAAACACTCCTACTGTGACTTCCCCAGTCTTGGGTTATCATTACAATTTCATCTTACATTGGGGAAAGCTGAATTTCTCTCTATCTATCCCACAAATTACCACTCTCTAGGGTAACGGATCAGGAAGAGTACGTATTCACTCATTCCTTACCATCAGCAGCTGGTTAGATCCTGTATGTCTCAAAACTATAACTTCTTGTACTTCTCCCCACTCTTTCTGAGTAAACCTTACACATAGAGGCGAATTCTTTGCAGAGATCAGGTACAAACTCCATACCGAGGCTGTGCACTCTCCTGCAGCTCCTCAGCTCTTCTTGGTGTCTCCTCTACTATCTTCACCAATGCCAATTACTTAGAATCTTTTACTACATCTTTTCCCACAGTGCCTTTAGTTACTGATAGCTCTGTGACTTTTCGTGTCCCACTTTCTGGCAGTGAAACGACCTGTTCCCAGTGCACTTCTGAAACCACTAGCAATGTAATTTTCTGTGTCCGACCCCATTACAGTGAAAACATCTGAGGCCTTTCATCTCTTATCTTGGGCTTCTTTTTTATTCTGTTGTAAATTCTTACTAGTGTTTTCTACTCTTGTTTCCAAGTTTAGGATCTCCATGTCTCCCAACTTCTAACCATCACATAATAAAATTCTGACCAAAAGTTTGCTTTGTGTACCAAAATGCACTCATCTACTAATTCTGCTGCCCGTCTCATTTACTGAAATTTCTGCTCCTCCACGTGAATTGTTACCATGTCTGGAAGTGAGTTTTTAAACTCTTCCAGCAGAATAATGTATTTTCGAAGGTTAAAAGTCTTACCTACTTTCAAAGCACTCACCCATCGATCAGAATGACGATGTTTAATTCTTTCGAACTCATCGTAAGTCTGGCTTGGTTCCTTCTTGGTGTTTCTGAACTGCTGTGAATATGTTCCTTGTATCAAATCATAAGCACTTAAAATAGTCTGATTAACATCCTCAGAATCCCTTGACCTATCATCTGACAGCATGGCAAATATCTCATGAGCTTTGCCTACCGGTTTATACTGAAATAGCATTTCCCAAAAATCCTCAGACCGCTCCACCTGCCTTGCCATTTTTTCAAATTAAATAAAGAAGACTTCAACATCTTTATCATCAAAATGTGACATAATTTTGATACGTGTATACATCACTACCTTCCCTTTTAATCTCCAGTCTATTAACTTCACATTGCTAAGTTGCAAATTCTCTTATTCACATTCTATCTCTTTTTGTCACTCCCTTCCGTCTCTTACTCTGTCTCTCTTTGCTTATCTCAGAACATTCTCTGTCTCTCTTTATCCTCTCTCTGTCTCTCTTTTAACTGTCTTTGTCTCTCTTTCCCCGCTCTCATCTCTCTTTCTTTCTCTTTCATCACTCTATCTTACTCTTTCCCTCTCTCTCTCTCTTTCTTCTCTCTCTCTCACTCGCTCTCTCTTTCCCTTCTCACCCAATATTCATCAGTTTGCAGTTTAAGATTTCCAACTTCTACTGCACATGTCGGTTTCTCTGACAAATCTAGGTGTTAGAGTAATTCATTTACAATTTCAGCTTTATTTTTGTCCTTGGTTAAACGCAAATCCAATTTCGTTGGTCATTCTAAAACTATGACCTTTTCTTTCTTCTAAACTTTCTTGACAATTACTTTCAAATCCCAGATTCTCTTCATCAATGTTAAAAGCCATTTCTCTCGCCTCTAATTTAGTCAACTGCAGGTCACATAAATTAAACAAATTGCCTCGCCTACATTTTAATTACGTATCGAGGGCACTAACCTGCAAGTGTTTTAATCTGCTGGGACATTTTGTACCCTTAAATCCATTCAAATCTGTCTAAACCAGTTCAAAGCTTAAATCCAAGATCCAACTGTTCAAATCGCAGACAAAAGCCCACAAGCCGTTCAAATTCTGGCGAAGACCCCCAAACTGTTATGACATGGGGTAAACCATCGTACTTAATTTAAACCAGCAACACAGAAAAGATTTGTCCCATGCAGTAATCTGTGAAAATTGGAGAAGCCAAGAAATATTTAAAGTTAAAATTAACAACTTAATTTCTTAATGTATATGGGCGGCACGGTGGCACAGTGGTTAGCACTGCTGTCTCACAGCACCAGAGACCCGGGTTCAATTCCCGACTCAGGCGACTGACTGTGTGGAGTTTGCACGTTCTCCCCGTGTCTGCGTGGGTTTCCTCCGGGTGCTCCGGTTTCCTCCCACTGTCCAAAGATGTGCGGGTCAGGTGAATTGGCCATGCTAAATTGCCCGTAGTGTTAGGTAAGGGGTAAATGTAGGGGTATGGGTGGGTTGCGCTTCGGCGGGTCGGTGTGGACTTGTTGGGCCGAAGGGCCTGTTTCCACACTGTAAGTCTAATCTAAAATAATAATTAACTAACGACTATTTATAACTCCTTCCTCGAACCTATCTTTTACCTTCCTTGCTAGTCCAATAAAGCCACCGATCAAGATTTACTGAAAAGTTCAAATTTGAAAGCCAGGCAGCTGTCGAATTGTCTCCTTGCATATTTTCTCTCCAGGCCGCTGCTGATGCTTTTCTCTGTGCAAACTCCTTCTCCAGGCAGGTACCTCTCGGACAGTTCTGATGAGCAGTCTACGTCTGTTCATCTTGTGGTAGTTCTCTTTCAGCTGTTCAGTTTTCCCCGGTCTGAAATCCCAAAATATCTTTTGTTTTGGTGGTTACTGAGAATGTCAACATACCAAATTAAAATGTGTTTGGAGTTTGGTATTTTGGGGCATAACTTAAAATGATTGGCCGAATTCGAATTTGTTTTAGTCTCCAGCCAACCATCTACACTGACTGCTGGACCTCATGTTGCATTGTATCTTGTTAAGAAAACTTGGTGCTGTCATGTAGTTCTGCTCTTACATTTCTTCAAGATACAGTGCACCCACAACTTCACAACATCAGCAACACTGAAGATGCTTGCTCGTACCAAAGGCAATCTTTCATGGTGAATTGACAACAAATCGAATCACATTTAGTATCGTTACTGCTCGCACTCATAATTTTAGTGAACCATACCCTTCCACCTTCACTGGAGAAACACACTATGGTGTTAAGATTTTAACACAGAGATATTGAATAAAAGGGGATATTATTCAAATTCGAAATGGCAGGAGGAATAGAGGGGAAACAGCAATGAGTGATTTATCCTTGTCCTTCTAGGTGGTAGCTGTCATGCATATAAAAGGTGTTGTCTTGTTGCTTTGATGAAATTCTTAATTGCACCTTGGAGTTGAGACACTTGAAAATGAGAGCTGTTGGTGGAGGGAGAAAATCTTCTTGATGGGATGTGAATCCACCAAGTTCTTTTATCCTCGATGGTATCAAGATATTTGGGTATTGTTGAATCACAACTTGTCCAAGCCACTCCAAATTATGTTATCTCGCTCCATGCTTGCGCCACGTAGATGGTGATCTGGATTTTTGGTGTAAGAAAATAAGCTTTTAGATGTAGGATAATTAGCCTTCTGTGAACTGCTGTAGCAACAGTAGTCACATGGGTAATCTGTTTCAAGTTATGATCAAAGCTAAACGCCAGGATTTTGATACGAGATTACTTGGCGATTGTAATGCAATAAACTGTCAATTGGTGGTGATTATATTCATTATTGTTGTAAATGGTCATTGGCATTGAATAGTGCAACTATTACTTGTGATTTATTCGTCAGAATCTGGTTATTATCTCGGTTTTGTTGCAAATGGAGGTGGACTGATTCAGTATCTGAGCAATCACAAAAGGTACTGAATATTGTACAAGCATCAACAAACTGCAAATCTATAACCAGATGACAGATCGCAGTTCAAGGATGGTCGGACAGATGTCACAGTTCAAGAGCATTCGTGCGAGTTCACTCGCATAAGAAATACCTCTGGAACTCCTATAGAGGTATCCAGGATATACACTGGTGAGCATGGTGTCTCAGTAGTCAGCACTACTGCCTCTTAGTGCCAGAAACCCTTGTTGGTTTCCACCCCTTGTCAACTGTCTGTGGAGTTTGCATGTTCTCACTGTCTACATGGATTTCCTTTGGGTGCTCCGGTTTCCTACCACAGTCCAAAGATGCACAGTTTAGTTGGACGAACCATGGTAAATTTTCAATAATATACAGGAGTGATAAGGGTAAGTGGATTAAGCATGGTGAATTCAGGGCTACAGAGAAAGGATAGGAAGGTATCTCTGGGTGGGATGCTCTCTGGAGACACGGTGTGGATTCTAATAGCCGAAGTTCAAAGTTCTGCAGATTCTATGAAATGACTGGTCTCCAGAAACCAAAACCATCTTCCCTTAAAACAAGTATGACTCCAACTGCAGAGTGGAAAATACTCTTCTTATTTCCATTTCGTCTAGAGTCACAGAGTCATACAGCACAGAAGCAGCCCCTTTGGTCCAACATGTCCATGCCGACCAGATATTCACATTAATTCAAATCCCATTTGCCAGCACTGGACCTATATGCCTCTGAAACTTTTTATATTAATATACCGATCTGAATAGCTATTAAATGTTGTAATTGTGCCAACATCCATTATTTTCTCTGTCAACTAATTCCATACATGGACCATCCTCTGCATGAAAAAAGGTTACCCCTTAAGTCCCTTGTAACTCTTTCCCGTCTCACCTTAAACCTTTGCCCTCTAGTTCTAGAAATCTCCATTCCAGTTTTGCTTTGCATCCTTAAATATAACACTTGGCCAAATGTTCCCTGAATATCATGGACAGTAACTCTCACCTCAGCATTCAAATTTACGTATTTTATTAATGTTTAAATCAAGGGTGTTGCTTCGGGTGAGGACGTGTTGTGTAATAAGTTGAGAAAGATCGCTACCTTGGTCAAAACCCAACTGAGCATCAATGACCAAGTAACTGCTAAGCATTTGTTGATCGATAGTACTGTGAACATCTCCAACAATTTTACTGATTATCAAGACTAATGGACAAGCAATTCGTAATATTAAAAATGCACTGCTGTGGTTCTCGTTTGTTTATGTACTGGACATACCTTTGTATTCACAATGTCTGGCAGATGTGAGTGCTTTATCTGTTCTGGATCTGTTTGGGCCAGAGCTTTGAAATTTTAAGAGCGCAAGTCTTCTATACAATTGACACAATGTTGTTAGAGACACTAAATGTGTCTGTGTTCCGTGGCTTCAGACGTTTTTGCGTATCATGAGGTGTGATTTCAAATCTAAAGACAGGCTTCTACATCGCATGTTGTGGGCTCAAATATACTCTCACTCGAAAATTCTGCCTAAGGATCATAACTAAAGTTTCAATCTAATGTTTGTGAGTTCTCCACAAAAGTGAATTACTGAATTGTCCTCGACCATTTATCATGTCTAGGTCCGTCAATAAAAAGGCAAATGAAATTCAATCCTGATAAATGTGAGGCATGACACTTGGGCAGGAGAGAAAAGGCCACGGAAAACATGTTGAATGGTGGGATGCAAGGAAGTGCCTCAGGTGGGAAGAACCTTACACGTACGTGCACTTGTCCCTTAGGTACTAGGAGAGGTCGATAATTCGGTTTTGAAAGCATATGTTCCACTTGCGTTTGTTAGCTAATGCATAGATCTTAACAGCAGGAATATTATGTCAATATTGTTGACAATTTTATTCCACCATAGCAGTGTATTGCGTACAGTTTTGCAATTTACACGTTTGAATTGATGTGATATTTCTGGAAGGGATACTGAAGACATTCATCACTGTTAAAAATACAAAATGCTGGAAAGACACAGCAAGTCTGGCAACATCTGTGGACAGATATTTGAGGTAGCATTTCGGGTATTTGACCGTTCCTCACAACCGCAGGACCTCAGCATCCACAGCTTTTCTCGGTTTTTACATTTCTCAGTGCGTTACCTAGACTTCAGCATTTCAGTTATGAAGATAAATTGAGCAGACTGTTTTCCTTACAGCAGATGAGATGATTGAGGTGTGTAAACCTTTGAAGAGCATGCATACAGTAAACATGAAGATACTTTCCCTCTTCATGAACGGATCAATGAACAGTGGACATAGATTTTTGAGTAATGGACTAATCAGTCGAAAGGTTGGAGGAGATATAAGAAGAAACTTTGTAATCCAAACAATGTTGGCAATCTGACACACTTGAGATGCCAAGACATACTAGCCTACGGGACATACGTTGGGAAATAGACTGCATGACTCTATGTCATCCAATGCACATTATAAACAAATTTGGAGCTGCATCACCTTTTCGTCACAACTGCACACCTTAGTTGTGAAGCTTTTTTTTTTGCAATAACATTATGGTTGCAATTAAAGAAGATTTATCACCCTATTCCAAGAGTATCATTCACTGATCTTAAGTGGCATCAGGAAGGAACATAATGAGGTGGCATGCCGAAGATTCCCACATTCAATGTAAAGCATGAAATGACAACTCTTAACTTGAGCATATGTCTGTCAAGCAGCTTTCATGTTCCTTTCAAATATTTTCCAACGATTTCATACATATCAAAGGTAAATTGTGATGATCAGTGATAACAATTTCATAAAGCAGGCGGCAGAGGCAAACTGTTACTCGTTCTTTTTTTTCCCTTAAGAAAATGAAAAACTGCAAATAAAACTTGGTAAGCAATAATATGTTTGATTTCAAGTGTCATTTTTGTCTTCTTAGTTCTTACGTGGCGATCTACCTGTTACAATGGAAAATAACAGTTTACTTTGATGAAATCATCGTAACTGTAATTAATACTTGACTATATGTAGAATGCCGTTTCAATTTGGTTGTGGAAAGAACCAATAAAAATAAATCAATTATTTATTATTATCAGTAGAATTTCTTGTCGATGTGCCACGGAAGATAAGTGGATTAATTCACAACAGCATTCATCATTCAATTAATATTGCATTTCTAAATAAAATACATTGCTGTAAACATTGGTTCTAGGTACAAGACCACCCGGCTGAACTGGAGAAAATGGGAGAAATTAAAAGAGAAGTTGTTTAGGGTGAACAGGAGTTCTGCCACGTGGATGGGAATGGTGGTGATTGCTAACAGTACAGGCTTTTTTTCTAGGAAGGTGCGGAGAGCGCTGAGGCCATCTTGGTGGGGGAAAACGTACAGAGAGATTGTGGATTCAAGGTGAAAAAGGGGCAGTTAGTGCATGCAAACTGGAAATCCCTATCCTGATCCTCCACCCTTCTACATTTAAAAAATGGCATTTTCCTCGATATCATCAGCGGACAGAAACGATTTCTCCTCACAGATGTTGCCAGACCTCCTGAGCTTTCATCACTCTCTGTTCCTGTTTTTAATTTCTGCTTTGGTTTCTGCTTTACAGCTTTTGCGGGGTTTTTTCCGGTTTTTGCACATTCTAGTTACTGCACTCTGCAGATTGGACGAGATAAGGTTCAAAACAAAAAAACATGATTGACATTGTTGATTTGTTTCTCACCAGCGAAAATAATGGTGCAATTGAAAGGTAAATTAGACTTTTGCAATAAAAAATGGCACAGCAATAAAGAGACAAAAGATGTTACTTAAGAATTTTGCAAATTTGGTAAAAAGGGAGAAAATGAATATTCACAGAGCATTTGTAAATATTTGTGGGAAGATGAACTGGTGGATGTTGGTCTGATATATTGTGCCTGTAGATTATATTCGCTGCTGTGTTGTTTTTATTGCTCCAAACTGCTTGATTTACAATTATTGTATTTATTATCAACATACACTATTTTATTCAAAAGTTGCTGTTGTTCCATGAATGCATAATTAAAATCAAATCGGCACTCTGCCAAAACTGCTGCAACACCGACTTTTAATACTGTTCCAAGTTTGGTGTTGTTGGCAAAATATTAAAAATAAGCTTGATGTCGATGTAACGATCGGTCATAATAATTCAGTTCCAGCAGAGATTCTTAAGAATAATAATGTCTGCGAGTGAGTGAGAGAGAGAAAACAATGGAGAGAAATTGCTGGAGAATATGTTACCAAGCTAAACACGTGGACTAAACAAGGTGCTGTCATAAAAATGACTGAGAGATTTCTATGGCAACAACATATTCAAAGCTGGCTGTTATGAAGGATTATAATATTGGTAATTAATGCCAGGAGAAGCAATTAACTTCATGGAAGGGCTTCGTTTGGAAGGGTAACACATGCTTTACATAACAACTTTCCATAACTTAAAACGTAGATATCTGCCAAACATTGAATTCATGATTTTGCAAAATACTATTTCACTGAGTCTGCAAATTTAGTGTTCAAATACATGGTACTTTCAGTTCTAAAGAACACATTCTAACTCATGGCGTTATAGACATTGATTTCAAATCCATTTATATCGCTACTGTTACTGTCGTCATTACAATTATCATTTTTTTAATTATCATATCAGTCTGACGAGAATGCTTGTTCTTTCATTTCCGGGGGAGTTTAGATAAATGAGAAAATGATTATCAATTTTCAATTTGAATTATATCATAGTGACATTGTAACGAAATAAGTACCAAGGGTTGCTTGGCCAAATGTTACAACCTATATACAAAAATGTAAATGAATTATATTTATTTCCAGAGCTTAAGACAAGACAGAAGTCATGTAAGAATAGATTACTTATCTGTACCAATAATGTGAGTTCTTTGAAACTCAGTCTTCTCAAATATATGGATTAGATACAAATTCCATGAAAAACTGATTACCTGGACCTGGAAGGGCAATGTTTCAATCAATTTTTGCCTTCCGATCTCCAATGTATTTTATTGCTCTCCTAAAATTCAACAATAAGCTTAAGAACGTATGCAGAGAAAAACACATTGCACGACTCATCACAGACAGCTATGAACATGTAGCATTTGGTGACAGCTCCACATGCACAGGACACAAAACTTCAAATCCCGCAACCACATTTCAACAATGTTTGAAGTTGTGGCCTGGGACAGCGAGAAATCAGTATCAGGATTGAGGTTAAAGCGAGAAAGACTAGAAGACAGAAAGAGACGGTGAAGCCCAGCGATTGAAAAAGGTGGGAACTGAGTACATGACCCAGGAAGAGGGGAGTGTGAGATTGGGACCTGGAAAGGGAAAACGTAAATCGGGACGCGGGAAATGAGGGAGAAAAGGGGCGATTGGGGCCGATAATATGTCTAAGAGATGGAGGGGCTCTGTTGGAGTGTAGGACCTGGGAAAGTGGCAAGTGGGGGTAATAACGAAGTGGGAAGTGTCAGGAGAATGTGGGAGATCATGGACGTGGAATGGACGGGGAAGAAATTGGAACTCATGAACTGGGACGATCGGGATATGTGACGGAGTTGAGGAGGGAAATTATGGAAAGGACGGATCAGTGAGGAAGTTATCAGGACTGCAGGAGGAGACAAGGCTGCAGTGAGAGATTTCTGTCTCTATATATGCTTTTGTGTGCTTATTTCTCATAGGTTCGAAGGGGCGACAGGGTAAGATGATTGAATTATGTATTTTATGTAATATTGAATTATAATTTATCGTCACAGTAACGAAAGTCTTACTTAACCAGTTCAGTGAATATTTATATTCAATGGAAGCACAGTAATTCATTCTGAGAAGGGACTGCTGCAATTGTTGATTTTCTGATTTTCAAGAAAAATGTATTTTTGGTCGTTCATACACAACATACTTCGTTTCATTGTAAATAATATAACTGAAGACAAAGTGTTCTGCCACTTTTTATTGACGAAACCAATAGCAAAACCCTTAAATTTGGCTTTTGATGTAAAAATTACCCTGCATGTCAGCACGTGCCTCATTAAATTTATTAGACAGTTTAAAAAAGGTTCATTTGCTCAAGAACATTCGTACACAACGCACAATCATGACATGAGTGAGCAACATAATAAGATATTTGTAAATTCTGGTTTAACTTTGGGATTTTTCTTATTTTGTTGACATAGCAATCAGTCGAATGCTAAGTTTATTAAATAAAAACAATGACTGTAGATGCTGGAAACCACATTCTGGAGTGGTGGTGCTTTAAGAGCACAGCAGTTCAGGCAGCATCTGATTCGGGCAAAAGCCCTTCATCAGGAATACAGGCAGAGAGTCTGAAGAGTGAAGAGATAAGTGAGAGGAGGGTGGGGGTGGGGAGAAGGTACCATAGAGTACAATAGTTGAGTAGGGAGGGGATGAAGGTGATAGGTCGGGGGCGGAAGGGTGGAGTGGATAGGTGGAAAAGAAGATAGGCAGGTAGGACAAGTCATGGGGACAGTGCTGACCTGGAAGTTTGGAACTGGGGTGAGGTGGGGGAAGGGGAAATTAGGAAACTAGTGAAGTCCACATTGACGCCCTGGGGTTGAAGTGTTCCGAGATGGAAGATGAGGTGTTCTTCCTCCAGGCATCTGGTGGTGAGGGAGCGACGGTGAAGGAGGCTCGGTTGTTCAAAGTGGTCGGCACCAGACTTTCATTGTACTGCATCTTATTTTCCATTGTTTTCAATTGAGTACTTACATAAGTTGTTAAGGAAAATGTAATGCTGGACACGATTTCCACAACCAGATCTCAAGATAATGATAGCTGATCGTACCAGTTATTTTTATCTTCGTCATTCGCTGACAACTCGGCTAAATAGTGACAAGTTAGAATACCTGAAAGCATAGAATTTCAACGCATTCACTAATATATTCAGCTCCAGCCAGGAGAACTCTTGAAATCTCTGAAAAACGTAAATGGTACCTTCAAATAATAATATTTGAAGTACCTGTTGTGTACATCTGACATGCAACACATTGACAGTCGTGCACACTTTTAGCATGATTATATTCATTATTTCATTAGACACATCGATAAACTCACTATCCATTCAAAGATATGTACAGAGTGTTTGCTCAAATGGTTTAAAATTTGGGTGTGATCTCTATGAAGCGAATTTCTGCCATGGATTGATAATGTATTACAAAGATTATTAATATGGCTCGGACTCTGAGGTTACCTTCCTGTGAAAAAAATCTATACATATTTGAACTTGAAATATTGAGCTGTTGCATAATCGAAGTTTTTGAAAGTCAAATGTGTCAGTCGATTGGTTAAAAATCCTCTCCTTTGGAAAATTGCCGCAAGAAAGCGAACTTAAAATTAGACAACAGTAATTGAAAGGTGAAATTGCATAATGAATTTCCAAACAACTCGTACAACAAAAGCAAAAGTATTTTCACAAAAAAAATGAAGTGCATTTCAAAATTGTTGTCTCTGATGATTCCATTGAAATAATGCAGATAAGTTGTGCAGCGAAATAAAATGATGCAGTTGCGTTTTCCTAAGGATGTTGAAAAGATATAGCTAAAATACATGTTTGAACGAGGAAATAATACAAAATGTTGTTCTGATGATAAATATTTATCTTAAAAGTGAAGGGCGTTGGCGAAATTGCAGGTGAGTAAATATAAATAAATGTGCACCTTCGATCAGCAGCACGATCGACAAACATATGTACGATTTTTTAAACACTTCATCAATAACGACAATAATTCAATTGGAACATATCTTGGGAGATTCCTGGAATACTGAGGACCATAACATTCCTCTTTCCACCGTTTTTGTTTCTTCGTTTCTTTTTTGCAGATATCTGAGTTCAAGCCTGGTGGATAATTAACATTTTGCTGAATATTTGTATTGTTAGACCAGCAGATGTAAAACTATTGGCAGTCACACTACCACTTGAGTAGTCCATAATATTCAGCATGCATTTCGTCCCAGCCTCAAAAATGAACTAGCCTGTTGAAAAGTAACCAGTCACTTTGTGACAAAGACAAAACGCTGTGAATCATCAAAATACCAAACAAACAAGGAGAATAACTGAGAAATTTGTCAAGTCTACAAGTATCTCTGGATAGAAAAACAGAGTGAATATTTCGAATCTGGGATGAGTTTCCTTCAGAATTATTTCTGTCTGATATTTACCCATATTTAAGATTGCTTTTTGCAATGGGGGCAAACAGTGGCTCAGTGGTTAGCACTGCTTCCTCACAGCACCAGAGTCTCAGGTTCGACTCCAGCCTCGGATGACTCTGTTTGTGGTGTTTGCACATTCTTGCCGTATCTATGTGGGTTTCCTGTTGGTGCTCCGGTTTCCTCCCACAGTCCAAAGATGGCCAGGTGAATTGGCCATGCGGAATTGCCCATAGTGTTAGGTGCATTAGTCAGACGTAATGGGTCTGGGTGGATTACTCTTCGCAAGGTTGGGGTGGACTTGTTGGGCCGAGGGGCCTGTTCCCACACTGTCGTGAATCCAATCTAATTAAACCACATATTTTAGTGCACATTATTACTTAAACTTGACTCATCCTACTGTTATCATCTATCAGTTCAAATAAGTCAATGTTCCCATGGCATCTGACGTTCTGTACCATAGATGTGTCCGGACCCAACATTGTATCCTCTCGCATTCCACATGAGCAACAAATTTCAAAGAACTTTGGACCTGTTTATAATTAAGTCTGTCTGATCTGGAACACTACCGAAGACTGTACCATTAATTGTAAAGTCCTGCCCTTGTTTGTTGTACCAAAATGTAATACCTTCTATTTATCCAAATTAAACTCCATCTGCCAATCCTCAGAATAATAACCCAATTGATAACATTATGTTTGTCTTCTTAAATCAACTATTTCAATATCCACCATACCAACAATTTTATCTTTCACAAACGTACTAACACAGCTTCCTATATTCTCATCCAAATCGCTGATATAATTTCAAACAAAACTGCTCTTGGTACCAATATCTGTGGAACACTTTTGGCTTCAGGCCTCCAATCCAAAAAGCAATTCTCCCCCAAAACCTTCTGTGTCAGTATCTAATTCGTAAGATTACCCAGAATTCAATGTGATCGAACTATATTTCTTAAGCAACTATAAAGCATATGTCAAAGGCTTTACTAAGTTTCGTGTAAACGAGGTCCATTCATCTGTCCTCAACCATCTTTTTGTTTACTTCCTAAAAAAACTCAATCACGTTTGTGAAAAACCAATTACCTCGCACCAAACTGTGTTGATGATCTCTGATCAAGCCCTTATCTCTACCAGTCCATGTGAACCCTAACTTTCTAAATTACTTCCAATAACTTACATACTATCAGTATCAGGTTCACACACCTCTTGATCTCAGGTTTCTCCTTACCGACATTCTGTTAAACAAGACACAAGATTAGCAACCCTCCCATCTTCTGCAGCTTTACTCGTGGTTACAAATATTGCGAATGTGGACTCCTCAATCTCTTCCCTAACTTCTTACAGCATTCTGAAATACGCTTGATCAGCTTCCTATGATTTAACCATCTTTACGTTTTCTAATACCTCCAACAATTCTTCTTCTGTAATGTGAACTGTTTTCAAAATTTAGTATTGATTTCCTCGAGCTTCCTCACCTCCATTTCATTCTGCACAATGCAAATTGAAGTGAAATGTTTACATATTATGTGTCAAATCACCTCAGGTTCAACATGCAGATGACCTCATTGATGTTTACGGTGCCCTATTCTCTAACGATCTGCTCAGCCACTATAAAAATAACTTATACTCAATATTCTTTCCATTTTCTACGTTACTAATGACTTTCTATGGTGCTGGGAAAATCAAAACCTCGGCAGCTCGAGAATGTATCATGGAACATGTGAATTTGAAATTTATGTAATTATTCAAATTGGTATATATCAAAAAAACTTAGAACTTGTATCGCAAAGCTTTGTACTTAACTTTTGAACAATTTCTTTTTCATCAATTCTGGCATGTAACATAATATTGCCATGAGCATCTCGTGACGATTGGTTTACATTCTTCCAATTTCATTTTTGTGAGATACTGCGACTTTCTTGATAATTCAAGCAATTCTAGAACAATGAAAGAAATGCTGACAATATCTTTGTGGTTATCATTTCTAAATGATACGTGTTTCCTTGGCACTAGGAAATATGATATCACTTCTCTTAAGTTAATAAATTTTGCTTATTTTTTCCTGTGCAGTTATGTTAACTTTATTGATTATTTTATGTTTTCGATCATCATTCAGCCAGTACATGCATCATCTCCAGAGAAGCAAAGAACCATATCATGGTGAAATTACAAAAGGCCATTCCAATGCCGATGCAGTCCTCATTCTCCCAATGAGCCAGTTACCTACTGCCACTATCCAGCCTTTGTGCAATTTCCCCTCATTTTTGTTTTTTTTTTCTTATTTCAGTTAATAACAGAATCACAGTTACAATGACTGGTTTGAATTTTTTTCCACATTACACAGCCTTATTGTTTTGTTTCTGTCTTACCACCAATCACAAAAAAAACGCTTGTCATTTCCAACGTTCAGATCCCTCGTGAATCAAGCATTTCTGTTCATAGCTCTGCTCAAACTGGCCATCTCCATGATGAATAGGTTGCAAATCTCAAATCAATTATTGCTAGAGAAGTTCAAATGACGTAGATTCATTTTTGTCAATGCGTCATTCAATTGCACTCTGATGTCTTCTCACCATTTCAAAATTTGTCTCATATTGCAGAACACAATACTTCATTTCCTCATTGATGGAAACAACTGCCATAAAGAGGGGTGCAGAAATTTCAACTTTTATGTCAACTCGCGTTAAAATCGTGCATGAATCTGCCAGTAATATTCTTTGATTTAACAGCAGATAATCTGGTTTTTGTTGTGCATTCATAGAAATGGATAGACCATGATTATATGTTTTGCTGTTCAGCCTTTGAACTCCTTACATCTTTCCTTATCGTTGTGTGAACTCCATTCATAAATATACTCAAGATATCAGGATTATTACATTCCAACCAATTGGTCCACCAACGTCGTTTGTTTCTAATAGTATTGCACGGACAGTAAATAGAAGACGAAAATGAATTGAATCTCCATTTCAAAATAGCATTTTGTTGAAGGTTTACTTAATCTGAATAACCTCAATAACAGCAGAAAACGACATCGACAAGGTTCCCCATGGGAGATGGGTGAGCGAGGTTAGATCTCATGGAACACAGGAACAACTCGCTATTTGGATACAGAAATGCCTCAAAGGTAGAAGACAGAGGGTGGTGGTGGAGGGTTGTTTTTAAGATTGGAGGCCTGTGACCAGTGGAGGGCCACAAGGATCGATGCTGGGTCTACTATGTTTTATCATTTATATAAATGATTTGGATGTGAGCATAAGAGGTATAGTTAGTAAGATTGCTGAAGACACCAACATTGGAGGTGTAGTGGACAGCAAAACAGGTCACCTAGATTACAACGGGATCTCGTTCTGATGGGCTAATGGGCTGAGAAGTGGCAGGTGGAGGTTCATCTAGAAAAGTATGAGATTCTGCACTTTGGGAAAGAAAATCGTAGCAGGTCTTATACACTTAATGGTAAGGTCCTAGGGAGTGCTTCTGAACAAAGAGAACTTGGAGTGCAGGTCCATAGGTCTTTGAAAGCGGAGTTTTTGGTAGATATGATAGTGAAGGAGGCGTTTTGGTACGCTTTCTTTTATTGGTCAGACTACTGAGTACAGGATTTGGGAGGTCATGTCGCGGCTGTCCAGGACATTAGTTCGGCCACTTTTGAAATATTGTGTGTAATTCTGTTCATCTTCCTATCGGAAAGATGTTGTGAAACCTGAAAGGGTTCAGATAAGGTTTGCAAGAATGTTGCCAGGGTTGGAGGATTTGAACTATAAGGAGAGGTTGAATAGGCTAGGGCTATTTTCCATGGAGTGTCAGAAGCTGAGGGGTGACCTCATAGAGATTTATAAAATCATGAGGGGCATGGATACGATAAATAGACAATGTCTTTTCCCTGGGGTGGGTGAGTCCAAAACTAGAGTGCATAGGTTTAAGGTGAGAGGGGAAAGATAAAGAAGGGATGCAAGAAGCAACATTTTCACTCAGAGCGTGGTACGTGGATGGAATGAGTTGCCAGAGGAAGTGGTGGAGACTAGTACAATTGCAACATTTAAAAAGGCATCTGATGGATATATGAATAGGTAGGGCTTAGGGAGATATGGACTGGGAGCTGGCAGGTGGGATTAGATTTGGTTGAGACATCTGGTTGGCATGGACGAGTTGGACTGAAGAGTCTGTTTCCGTGCTGTAAATCTCTATGGCTCGATGACACTATGGCAGGGCTGCTCAATAGAAATAGTTTGTGGAAAATACTTGTGTTAATTATGACAGAATGAAAGCTGTCAAGTTTGTTCAAATTTTAAACAAGGCATGTTAACACTAAATAATTCATGCATCGCCTTGAAAAAATCAGTAAGACATGGATTTGACTAATCGGAATTATTTTGCCTTGTTTACAACCGGAACAAGTTTCTCAATTATTTGTCATTCATGATTGCCTGCTGCATTTCCCACAGCAATATTTCTGTCAATGACAGTCTACTTACCAATCATGTGGAACGTTCTTCTCATCGAATGAAAATGTTGTTTTTCCATTACTTACTCATTCAGGCAAAGTTGTGACATCAGTCTAAATCAAAAGCTATGAGACAATCTATCAAATTTTCCAACAATGGTCTCATGTTGAACTATCAGGGAAGAACTTAAATGTTAAAAGCTGTGAGGTATATCTGTTTGCATTAATGGTTAGCTTTTATATAAAAAATGTTTTCGGGAATATAGGTTAACTAATTCAATCCTGATACCTATACTGGTTCTTGTCATGACCCCTTTTGATCTATTGCAGTCGACGATGAAACTGACCTAGCAACTAAATATGCAGGTAGACGACCGTACTCATACAAATTATTCAGTCTTTTTTTTCTTAAATTGGGGCAGTTATTCTACCTGTTGTAACTGTAGCCTATCACTCAAATGACGTGCAATACCTTAATTGGTGAAAAACAACAGGACGAATCTGGTGTGCATTTCTCATCTGTGAATTTGCTTCCATAAAAAATATAGAAACAAAATGTTCGCACTTCAAACATATCTAAATGCTTCATGTCCGATTGTTAACGTTTTTCTAGATTGCAAGGATCTTCTAAAAGACAGCAGTAAGTTTGGCATCCTCATTGTAAGGAAGACAAAACTTTTCATGGTTTGCAATGCATGCACTTATTGATTATGCAGCGTTGTGCGAACATTGGATAATATTTTTATGAGAGTGTACTTTTTTCTTTCTTTCTTTCTTTCTTCCTTTATTTGTTTATATATTTATTTATTTAATTAATTCCTTAATTTCGCTCTTCCTTCCTTTCTTTCTTTCTTCCTTTCTCTCTTTCTTCCTTTCTCTCTTTCTTTGTGTCTTCTTTTTTGTTTGCTTTCTGGCTATCCAACTAACCATCTATATATCTGTGAAATTATCATTTTTGACTAAATTTCCATCTCTGACCTACATCTAATTACGTACATTTGTTTTCAATAGCAGTTCTGCTACCAGTAATCTACTAATTCTCTCAAACAAACTTGCCAAAACGTATATTTCTCCCTTCTACACGGCCTTCTCCTATATTCATTCCTTCTTCACTTTTCTGGCACAGGTACTTCGGGCTGATAACCGTTTTCTTTTTGGTGTTCAAAGGTTTGCTTACTGAGACCATTGAAGTTTCCTCCCTTCAGCTTATGTCTCAACATTTCCCTATTATTTTCTCGTTATCACCAGCAATCAACCTCATTTCTGCTAATTTTCTTTTTGCCAAGTTGGTCTGCCTGGAGTAAAAATAACATATCAAAATTGCTGTCACTACTGACAAATACTTTCATTCCCTGCTTATCCACAAATGAAAGCTGCATGATTTATTGGCAACGATTCCTACCTCGACTGTGAGTATTTCTGTCCTCAATTGAAATGTACCCACTGAAGTCTCCTTAGCATGCATCATTATATGAACCCTTCTTTCATCATTACTTCACTCTCTTGTTGACCATCGCTCTTCCAGTTCCTTTAATCTTTCTGTTCTAAACCCTTTTGTTATCCTTTCTAGTAATGTGCATTGAATTCAATTAACATATAATTTTCTTTGTCTTTCAAATGCGCTTCTGCCAGTAAAATTCACAGCAAAAGAAAATACTGGAATAAGTAGATTCTCGAGGCTATTGTGTTCTTTTGAGAGTTTAGACAATTTTGCTTTCTAAACCGATCAACTTCAGCTACCAAATAAAATAATGTGGCATACACAATCATATGAGAGACACTTGCCCGTGTATTCAATTGCTATGGTGTGAAAATAGACCATGGCTTCACTTCAAAAGTGACTTAAACTTTGATTTTTTTTATTTCTCTGCAAAGATTGATACTGTCTGCACGTAGTGTTCTGCTCTGCTTCCTTATTTCTATTTTTTGAATTGCAGTCCGTTCCCAACAACTTCACATACAATCGTTTCAAATGTAAAGATGGATTTCATGTATATTGTAACTTTCACCAAAGAAAGGAGATCAGTTAATCAGAAAAGAAAACGCATGTTAACTGAAAGAATAACATTCGTAACATGAAGAGATGTTTGCTTAAATATTGAGATTTCAAAACTTGCAATATCCCTTGAGAGATGAACAGGCATTCAGTTTTGAGTATTAACACATTCTCTATTTCAAGCCTCTGCCTGAAAAAATTCCTCCTTGTCTCAATTATAGACGCTTGTCCCTTCACTCTGCGGCTGGCCATCGGGTCCTAAAATGTCCAACAAGTGGAACGTCTGCAAAAATACTATATTCTGGATTTAAGTATATTCTAAGCTTCAATGTGATTCCACGTCCTCCTACACTCGATCGAGTACAGAGACAGACCCACAATAACTCCTCATAGAAGAAACCTTACTCCCTCTATCATTTTTATAATCCTTTTCTGAACACTGTCCAATGCCAGAACTTCATTTCCTAGATAAGGGGTCCAAACCTGCTAACACAACTCAACTGCAGTCTAATCAGACCCTTATTCAGTCTCAGCGGTACATCTTTGTTCATGTAATCTAGCCAGTTGAAATGAATGTGAATAATGCATATTCCTTCCAAACTGTTATTTGAACCTTCATGTTAACTCTAAGCGACTCCTGAATGAGGACACCCAAGTCTTCGGATTTTACAAGTCTTTACCAAAAAATAGTCTGATTCTATTCTTCCTTACAAACATATTACCGCATTGTATTATATCTGCCACCTTTTTCCCTACTCTTGTAGCCTGACAACTGCTTCAATTCACTGGTCACTTTTTACATATTACTCGACCTATATTTGTGTCATCTAAAAGCTCAGTAACAATGCCAACACTTCCTTCTTTCGGGTCGTAAATGGATAACGAGAATATATCTGACCCCAGCACTGACCCCTGTGGATTTCCACTCGTAACAAACGATAATCAGAAAAATATTCATTTATCCACAATCTCCTCCTTTTGACAATCAGTCTTTGCTGCCTCGATGTTAATGCTTTGCTCCCAATTAAATCTTCTTTCTCAACTTCAGGTGTAGCATCTTAACAAAGACATTCTGGAAATCCAAACATATCATGTCCACTGACTATCCTTTGTCTATCTTCCTCTTTATTTCCTCAAAGAATTCCGACAGATTTGTCAGGCATACCCTTACCTTGACAAAGCCATGCTGACCCAAACCTACTTAACATGAACTCTCAGTGCTCTGCAGTCTCATTGCTAATAATCGACGCCAACATTTTACCAAGAGTTGATATGAGATGCACTGGTGTTGAGCTTCTTATCTTCTGAATCCCAAAATTCTTAAGCAGGGGCATTGCGTTCGCCATTTGAAAATCCTCTTGGTCTCCATTGACTCATTGGCTACCTTCGTCAAAATTCTGGGGTGTTTGCCATCCTATCAAAATCATTTAACCATCTTCACGCCTTTCAGTCACGCCACCAGCTACTAATACATATGAACTACAATATACTCCACTATACTCACCTCCTTTACAAAGTCTCTTGAAAATCTGATAGATAGTTAACTCTTGAAGTTAATGGTGTACTCTCTTGTGAAGACCAATGCAAAATCCTTTTTTTTAGTTTATTGTCTATTTATTCACTCTGCATCACTACATCTCCAGCCTCAAATTCCAACCGTTCAGTGTTCACTTTTGCCTCCCTCTTTCCTTTCATATCTGAAAAATGGTCTTGCGATTATATTTTATATTTCTAGCTAGCTTGCACTCGTATTTCGTATTTTGTCCACAGATTTCCTTTAACATAATTGTCCTCTTAGGGGCTCTAAAGACTTTCCTAACTCGCTGGTTTCCGATGAATCATGCATTACATTTTATGTTTTTGCGTTTGCTTTAATGCTCTGACTTTCCTTGTCAGCCATGATCGCCTTGTTCTCTGGTAGTTCTCTCTTTAAGATGAATTTCTCCAGATTATTCACCAAACCTCTTTTCATTCCTGCCCAACCATATTCCCTCCTGGGCTCTCCTTCTAATCAACTGAGACCAGTTTCACCCTCATGTCATTGTAGTTATATGTAATAATTTGTAATACTACTACTTCCGAATCAAACTTCAAAATGCAGGATAATTTGTTTCAACATTTGGTCGCTGCCTCCTGGAGGTTGGCTCAACTTAGCTCCTAAGTTAGCTTTGCCTCAAATATTCCAATATATTCAGAATACTTGTTGCTTCGTGGTTTCTAACACAGGCTGGTGCAAGAAATAAGCTCGTTCACTCTCCAGGAATTCCTTTTCTCAGGATTTACTGCAAATCTAGTTTTGCCAGCCTTCTTGCGTATTAAAATTCAACATGCTTTTTGTCGTAGTGCCTTTCTTGCATGCCGTTCTTACATGTCGATTTTCTTGCACCCCAGCAACTCTCCTCGTCACGCCCCACATTGTTTACAGCTGATAGGAGACCTGTATATATCTCTTATCAGCGTTGTTATTTCCTTTGTGGTTCCTAAACTCTATCCATACACTTCCTATGCATTTGGATTCTGTACCACTTTGATTTAATTCGATTTAATTACTTCTATTACAGATAACGCAATATTGCCACCTCAGTCCATTTGTCTATCCTGTTGACAGGAGGTGTGTCCTTGAATATTTAGTGCCTTGGCCTGATTCACCTTCATTCACGCCTCTGTGATACTCACGATATGGTTTCACAGATTAAAAGTATGCAGGGTTAGACCGGGTCTTGGAAATGAAGTGGGATCGTGATTTTCTTTTTTTGTTTTGTGGAAGCACTTACAGAACAAAATCATTCTATCATAAGTCTGAAGATGATAACAAAAAGTGGCATGCAATAATCCAAAGGTTTGTTTTTAAAAAAAAAAATCAGCAATTCGCAGAGAGAATACACAATGGAGCAACGGCAGAGTTTGGCAGAATGTATTGGAAGATGATAAGGTTGTGAATGCATGGATAGAATGGAAAGTATGAGACTTATTTTCTCCCAGGATGAAGGTGCCAATTGGTGATGGACGCTTATTTAATCCTATAGAGTTTAAATTTGCAGGATGGCAGTTGTGAGGAAGTTGGGAACGGGGAGGTGATGTTTCAAAGGGATGGAAGAGACACGTTTTTCACACAAAGGTTAGTGCGTGTGTGAAATGTGCTGCCAGAGGAGGGAGTAGAAGCAGAGACAATAAGAGCATTCAAAAAGCAGCTGTACGAATACATGAATAGGAATAGAATGCGGGGATGATGATCCTGGAACTGAAGACATTTTTTGTATGGAAAAGCAAAATGTGTTGGCACAGATCTGGAATTTCGAAGGACCTGTTCCTATTCTGTATTGTTCTTTGCTCTAAGTATAGTAATTCTTCATGAGATTCAATCAGGCCTTAAGAAGAGTTAATACAGCAGAAAAGTTAACTTTGCCTTATCTCCAGAAATGCTACCAGACCTTCTGAGACTTTCCAGCAAATTTACTCTTTTTGTTTGCGACCTGTATATATATGTGTGTGTAGTTCATTGAAATTAACAGGCTGGCAAGATAGAAATGGAGCAGGAAATAAATCACAGAGCATCCTTGGTTTTGTTCAGAAGAGCATTGAGTGCAAGATCACGGATGATAACATTTTTAAGACACTTTGTACATCTCTGTGTCCAGTTCTGTGTATCACATTATGAGAAGGATGCTGCAAGCTTTGGAGTGAGTGCAGAAACGTTTACCAGAATAATTTCACTAATGACAAAACTCATTAATGAGGAGAGATTAAATAAATTAGACTGTAGTTCTAGGACAGAAGAGGAATAAAGAAGATATAAATTACGTTTTCAAAATCACGAGCACATTCGATTGTTAGATAAGGATGAACATTCCTGTTCAAGCATAAGTAAAATGAGATTTCAAACTTCTGCAGTTACAGCAGAGGTCTACTTACATGTAAAATAGCGGTTACAGCAGAAAATGATAAATGTAAGTGTTCCAACAATAAATGCACCCGAATGAGTTGTGAATCGTCATAGACAATTAATCAATTCATTGGAGTTTTCGGCATCATAATTATTTTCCTTGTCAATGATGGAGGAGTAGGTAAGTGTAAAATCAAAGGCAAAGTATTTGCAATCGTCTTCACCCAGAACTCTCCAGTGAATGCAATTTCTCTGCAAACTCGAAGCATTCATATCACAGACCTACAGAGCCTGATAACAACACGACACGATGCTAATGTATATGGCTGTGGAAATACTGGATGTTTAGTTTGTCATTTTCCAAGATTTATACACCCGGGAGACGTTTCCACAGACTGAATGGACCAATGTAACCCTGTTATTTAGCAAGCAATAGAGAGAAAAAAGAAACAGACATTTAACGGCAAGTTAGCTTATCATCAGTAATGACTAATGTCTGTGATAAAAAGACATAATACCAGATGACTTGGATGTATAACAGGATTGGATAAAACAAGTATGGGCTTTGGAAAGACAATTTATGCTTCTTTTAGGATATAATTGTTAGAATAAACAAGGGATAATTGGTTATGTGATTAATTTAGATCTTCACGACGTTTTTGATAGCATCCCACGTTAGGGAATAGAGAACAATGTTAAAGCTCGTGAAAATGTATGTAATGCATTACCATGGATCGAAGAGGGAGGTTTGTCCTTTTTCCTGTCTAGCTGCAAAGCATTGACCATTTGAGTAACAAACTGATTCGTATTGAGACACAGCTATTTACGATATACATTTAAATGACTGACATGAGCAACAAAATGCGACATGTCATGTAACATGGCGGGATTGTGAGCTGTCTGGAGTATGAGGTATTCAAGTTGAATAGGTGAGAAAACGCATGGCAGATGCAGTACGACGTGACAATATTTGAAGTGAAAACCTTTGGTGCTAAAACCTGAAAGATGTGATCATTTACATGGCGATATATTAGCAAGCATCCTTATACAAAGTGAAGTACATCTCCTTGAACATCAGTCAACAATTGTACTCAGGCAGATACAACAGGCAGTGCGAAACAGAAATTATACGTGGGTCTTCATTGTGACATATTTTAGCTCAAAAGTGATTGTGACTTACTACAGTTCTACAAGTAAAAAGTGAGGTCTGCAGATGCTGGAGATCAGAGCTGAAAATGTGTTGCTGGAAAAGCGCAGAAGGTCAGGCAGCATCCAAGGAACAGGAAATTCGACGTTTCGGGCCAGAGCCCTTCATCAGGAATGAGGAGAGGGCGCCAGGCAGGCTTCGGTGGAGTGGGACCAACCAACCCAACCACCCCGTGGCTCAACACTTTTACTCTCCCTCCCACTCCACCGAAGAATGCAGGTCCTTGGACTCCTCCATCGCCAGAACAAAGCAACACGACGGTTGGAGGAGGATCGCCTCATCTTCCGCCTGGGAACCCTCCAACCACAAGGGATGAACTCAGATTTCTCCAGTTTCTACATTTCCCCTCCCCCCACCTTGTCTCAGTCGATTCCCTTGAACTCAGCACCGCCCTCCTAACCTGCAATCCTCTTCCTGACCTCTCCGCCCCCACCCCACTCCGGCCTATCACCCTCACCTTGACCTCCTTCCACCTATCACATCTCCATCGCCCCTCCCCCAAGTCCCTCCTCCCTACCTTTTATCTTAGCCTGTCTGGAACCCTCTCCTCATTCCTGATGAAGGGCTCTGGCCCGAAACGTCGAATTTTCTGTTCCTTGGATGCTGCCTGACCTGCTGCACTTTTCCAGCAACACATTTTCAGTACAGTTCTACAGGGCCACGGTGTACAAGAGCTAGGGCGTTGCACGCAGTGCTAATCTCCCTACTTTTACAAATGGATGCCTGCTGTAGAGAGAGTACAGCTGACTGTCAGAAGTCGATTGGAGGACTGTTAAAGTGTTTTACTTTTTGCTTAGGTATATATTCATTAGAGTTTACGAGTATGAGAGACATTTGCTTGAAATGTGTAACATTCTCACAGGCCGAAACAGTCTAGATATAAGGAAGATGTTTTTAATGTTCGGACAGTCGAGATCCAGGTGATCAAATGGTTTTGAACATATTGATTTCTGTCCCACAGAGATCAATAGTATCTTAGCCATTAAATAAATTCAATAAAAAGTAGACTCGTTTTAGCTACTAAAGACATCAACATCAATGTAGAATAACCAGAAATATTAATTAAAAAAGAAGATCAGTCATGATCAAATTCAGTTTTGTAAAGGCCTCAATTTAGGCCTTGTTCTAAATCAACTCCTAAATTTTACAGATTATCTAATATCTTGTCAGAAAACAACAGAAGATATTGGATGTGACAAACACTATGGGAGCTCACTGAGTTCCAATCTAAGTAATAAAAACATGTCACTTGACTGAGCAAGGTACTGACCACGCTCATTACACACTCAACCCTGCTTTGAGTTTCAGAGAACATGTCATTTGCCATTTCTCAGATTTTGCCATAAACATCTGTCCCTTTTTATACGTGATACTAGAATGCCTTTGTGCTCTGTTTCAAGATGACTGTGGTTTTAGTCTCATAATTTGTCTTTGCTCCTTATATTTATATCTGTCCTCATATTTATATGTGTCTCCCTTGCTCTCTGTTCCTGCCAGCCTGCGCATTTTATGTGATGTTCACCAAAATAACTTACTACAGAGTCTTTTAAACAAATGGTAGGAATATGGAGTTACAGCGAGTGTAATGGCGTTAGCTACAGCTAAGAAAAACATTATCAACTTTCAAAAACTCTGGAAGTATAATGCATATATGTGAAAAGATATTTGAATATATACCTCTATTCATTTGAAATAAATTTCACAACTTCATCTATTTCTTTATAATATCAATATGGTCCAATTATTAGCCCAGGTATGGAAATTAAATATTTTAGTTTGAAATTTTTGTGTTAATTCTAGGAGGCAAAAGTCTACATTATATATTATACGTGACATATCCCATCTCAAATTATCATTAACAGATGCAACAATCGAAACAATAAAATGAAAACAACTCCAATAACTTTGGTTGCTCAATGTGTCATGAATTTGTTTCGAGTAAAATATATTTCAAATTCAAGAGTTGAATCTTATATGCATTTTATATGAACATTTATTTTCAATGAAGTGGGGCTTTGTAATATTTTTGAGATTTACTTACATGTCTATCATTCAGCTTAAATGTTGCAAAGTTGTGTGTTAAGGTATTTTCAGCTTATTTTGTACGGTATTTCTTGTTGCTAAGGATGACAACGATGCATTTGTTTTATAGTGAAACAATTGCTTGATAAAAGTGCAGGTGAGCTCAAAACATAGTTCGCTACAATTTTTGTTAGTATCAAAGAGATTTGCGATGTTAGTCTAAAATTCTTGCTTGTGTGGCTGGATGTATTGCCGAAGGTTACGTTTCTAGTAAACAAATTTGAACAAGTATTTGTGAAATTACAGCGTTAAACTGCAGGTTGTTTGGAAAATGTCTGTTGTCGCCCACACAAGAGTGTCCAATACACGAAAAAGATTGAACAATGCAAAAGTCAGCTCACGTGTTGAAGTGGTACAATGTCGTGATAAATTCACTTGCAACACATGATTAAGTGTAAGGCAAAAGGAAGATTTCGTTTCTGCCGGATGAAATGGCAGTGCAGAATAATCAATCTCGAATAAATGATCATTAAACCTGATCAAGGTGAATGAGAAATTCTATTAAGATATGCATACCATATTCACCAAGACGAATAACACAGACAACCAAATGCCCTGAATGTTTCTATGTGAACACATTTATGTTCCAATCTAATATTTAATTCTAAAATGGCATTGTGTGCTTGCATGCAATTGACGCACTGACCATGAATATCGTCTTATAGTAGAATAAGGGAATAAAACAGACATCTGACTGATGGAAAACAATTTGTGGTCTTCTGTCTCGTGATTTCAAGCTGTGGTTCCCACGTATTGTTTTATACGTATTCCACAGGTAATATGCATTATGTAATGTCGGAGTTTATTGAATAGTTGAGTCATTCAGAGGGCACAACAGTTTTGGTGAAAGGCTCGTGAGATCCGTTGAGAAGCAACGAAATTAGTAATTCACATTGCAACATCTCACGACAGACCTGACTTTTTCATAGACATGATATTCCATTTATGTATAAATTGTGAAACTAAATTGTACGATTTTATAAGTAAGTTGCAAATGGGAAAGAAATACTCCATTTTTTGTCATAAGGCATTGCAAACCACAAAACAAAGTGTTGCTCTTGTAGAGGTATTAGCATTTAGTCAGGCCTATCAATTGACTGTTTTCAGGAATACTTCATTGTAACTTAGTTGTAATAATCACCATTTCAATACTTTGATTATGCCTTGAAAGTCTTCAAGTTGCAAAACTGACATTGACTATGCCATTTAATTCAGCATTGGAAGAACTGAGAAACAATCGTAAGTTTTGTTTTTTTCTTTCAAATGGAATAGATTTACTTCATAACATTTTCCTATTGAAAAGATGTGATGGCACAATCATTGAAGTTTGATTAACACTTCGTCGAATAAGGTTAGCATGACTTTATTCTAATTATCTGCTCCATAGCAAAGGTCATTTACACTCTACCTCCCATTTAGAAACAGTTGTGTCCTTTCTCAGCAGCTTTTTGTTTTTGTGATAATGTAAATATGTTAGTGTAATTTTTCCCCTTAATGGTATAATGGATCTGGGATTTTGCTTGGAGAGCAATGTGGAATCACGTGCATATTGTGACAACCTGCAGAATTTGAAGAAAGAAAATACGTCTGGAAACAAAAAGTAGAGATACGACTTATTGTGACTCAAAAGTATAGTTTCTGAATATACTTGGGAAAGTCTAACATTTTTACATTTGCTGGCACACATGTAAATCCATGTCCGTCAGAATGTGACTCATCTTAATTTTCATGATAGACTGTGACATAGTAACCGACATTTTTCCTGCAGAAATTATAAACGTCTTCAAATTATGTTCATAAGAGACATTAAATTGCCAATGAGAGACAATGATGGGGTGCAAAATAAAACTGTGTGAAGTTAGAATTCTACAGTACAGAACCAGAACATTATTGGAGATGCCCTTTCTCTTTGTGATTAGTATCAAAAATACAGTCTTAAACAAAATAGATTCACATCACATGCCTTCGAGAACGAGCTGATAACATTGAATAGTCCAATCTTGCATCCTGACAAGATTCTGGCAATAGTACAGAAAAACTGATAGCGTCCTTATTGAAGGTGTTCAACAATTTAGAACAACAATTGAACAGTCACGTAGCTGGCAATATTGAGATTTTTTTCATGCATTTCTTTTGCACAGCAGTAATTCCAACAGAGATGATTGTGTCATCATTAGTCAACTCTTGACCATGGCTAAACTGATGGAAGGGATTGTACACAATGTTATCAACGTTACATGTTTAGAATTCACCACTTATTTGATGGTCAATTTCTCTTCTGCCATTCCAATACAGATCCTGACCTGATTACAACTGTTAGGCAAAGTGACAAAGTCATATATTCATTACTGAGTGTCAATGACTGACTGCAATATGAATATGGCAAACGTGGATTTAAAGATGTCTATCATAATTTGATGTCATGAGTAATGAACTCTCACTAAATATATTCGTGCGCAGCACAAAAAAAAATTGAAATTCATTAAAATTCGATGCTTTCTGACCATGAACATCCCTGCATAACTTTCGCAAGTTATTTCCCTAAATGCAACATCATTCACCTCCTTCATCAGTTACCACAACTCCATAAGAAAAACGAATTTTCATTGATTATTAAAAAAATGCTTAGCAACATTTATCATCCCTTTGATTCTCAAGTAACTCACATTCATATGCAATAAAACTGGTACAACAACTTAAAATTAGCTGATATGGAGAAAGAATCATTATCATTCAAAGAGTGCTACAGAATGCGAATATCGGACAAACAAGAATCTAAGCATATCTGTGACATTAAATGTTGCTACGATCGCTGAATTCACTGTTAGCAACATCTTTGCAGATACCATTGATCACAAGCAGGAATAAATCAAGGATGATGCAGAGGAAGAGCTTAAGCTCGAAACATTGACTCTCATGCTCCTCGGATGCTCTCTGACCGGCTGTGCGTTTCCAGAACAACACTTTCGACTGTGATCTTCAGCATCTGCAGTCCTCACTTTCCCAAAGGATGTAAATGCTATATCGAACGGATTTATTGTGTTATGGACAAGGCTAGACGCTCTGAAAGCACTTCAAAAACTTAATCCGGACCCTGACTTTTCTAGCTGTTTTAAACACGTGTAAAGTAGATATTCCACTAGTGATGCAGTTGGGCCAATCACATAGCTTTTAACAAAATATAATTTATTTGCAAGAATACTGAATGAAACATAAACGAGAACAGCATATAGAATAATAATCCATTCGAAAACCCAACAGGCTATCACAAATTAATGAGCTGTTCTGAATACTTGCAAAAATCCTCATAAACAACCTTTAACAAGAAAAGAGTTAAAATTGAACACATGAGACAGAAAGATGCAACGACTTCCTTCATGCCGCTGTTTCATGGACCTGCATTAAAATTGACTGCCTGCTTTCAGTGAACATCCTGACTGCTTGCTAAAACCAAATCAAACCAGTTCAAAACTGAGCTGGAAGAGCTGGCCACTCGCTTCTACATTTTTTTAAACTTGAAAGTTTTCTGACTGATGCAGTATCTCTTAGCTATTATCAAATTGGCCCTAAAACTTTTCGAACGTCGACCTCCCAGAGTCCCTGTGTTTACGAACACATATGGAGAGAAAAATAAAGATACCGGAACCTGGCTAAAGGAACAGCATCATCACACCAACCCCTTTAAAACAAGAACTATTAATATCCAAAAATTATTTCATTATAAAACACCTTAATCTTAAATTTTAGAACAGTACAACACCATGAAATGGCCAATCATCATTCAAACATGCAGTTCTACACTCCGTTTCCATCTGTTTTACTCCAGCCACCGAACAACTTTGTTTCTCATCCGAATCTCGACAATGCATTGGCAATCATATTTTATCGTCCTGCCACATGCACATTCTTCAAATTGAATGGCTATAACCACAAGCTCTATCTAAATGGTTTGGAATTTTTGTCCTTCAATTTCTCCACAAACTTCAATACGTTACGATCAGTCGACATGATTGCCAAAGGCACATTACTGATAACAAAACTATTGAAATATTGTAACGCCCAACACCAAGGTCGAAGTCTCCTTCTCAACTGTCGAATATTTCTGCTGGTGAATGTTCAATTTCGTGGAGAAATACCGCATAGGTCCTTCTAATTTCTCGTTGTATTCATGTAAGAGCACAACATCGACATGCACATCACTCACAATGATAATATTTGAATTGCTTTGCAAATTTAGGCGTGGCTCAATCTGCCGCAATGGTTAACATAGCTTTCAGGCTGTTAAATGTCTTATGACAGTCTGCAGTCAAACGAAAATTAGATTAGACTTACAGTGTGGAAACAGGCCCTTCGGCACAAGACCACACCGACCCGCCGAAGCAACACCCACCCATACCCCTAACCTAACACTATGGGCAATTTAGCATGGCCAATTCACCTGACCTGCACATCTTTGGACTGTGGGAGGAAACCGGAGCACCCAGAGGAAACCCACGCTGACACGGGGAGAACGTGCAAACTCCACACAGTCAGTCACCTCAATTGAACCCAGGTCTCAGGTGCTGTGAAGCAGCAGTGCTAACCACTGTGCCACCGTGCCACCCACAATCTTGCCTTAACAGGTCAGTGAGTGGAACAGCCACACTGTTAAAATCTGGTACAAATTTTCGATAAAGTCCATTCAATCCCTAGAAACGTAGTCCTTTTTATCGATGGCATGGAAAACTCCTCAATTACCACTATTTTTGTACCACTTGGGGCAATTTGTCCATTTCTAATGACATGACCCAAGAAGACAATTTTGGCAAATGCACTTTTAACAAGGTTTGTCACCATGCATGCCTCAAAAGTCAATCAAACAACCCTGATAAGTGTTGCAAATGTTCCTTCCATGTGTAATTTAAAACAACTAGGTCATCCATATATATGACACAATTGGGTGATCAGGGGATAAAGAAAAAAACCTCACTAGTTAGGCTGTGATATGTGGCTGGCGAATTTTCCCAATGGCATAAATTTAAACTTAATGCAGTCCTTTCAGCATCACGACAGACCAACTTGTCCTTGGACGTTTTGATAAAGTTGCCTGCAAGTATCCTCTGTTGAGCTCCAACTTAGAAATGTAAGTTGCTTGTCCCACCGTTTCAACACAGTCCACTTATAGCCGTGGGGTACCATCTCGTCTAAACACTCTGTAACTCACTTCAATTATTTTGTTTTGGCGCATGCATTCAATCTCCTTTTGAACCAGAGCAAACTTTAGAGGGTTATGCCTTTAAGGACGTCGCTTAATCAGAACGGCATCTCCTGTGTCTACATCATGCATAATAGGTTCGCACGAACCAACTTACTCCCATGTATCTCCCCATTCAATATTAATAACTCATTCTGGTTATTTCGATTTTCCTCTGGAAGGTAATTCAATAATTTATCTAAATTTTGACACCTTCCTTATTGTCCAACTTAATTTGAGGAATATCCAATTTTGAATCCTCTGAACGTGATTCTTCAGTATGTTTTGTAATGAATAACACAGTCTCATTTGGTGTTCTGTCCTTGTCAAAAGCCTTTTTGAGCATATTCATATCGCACACTCTGTGAGGGCTCTTTCTGTCTGGAAACCTTATCAAATAGATCACCTCACTAAATTTCCTTTCGACTTGATAAGGACCAGTAAACCTTGCTTTTAAAAATTCACCTGTCACTGGATGTAACACTAACACCATATCTCCAATTACAAAATTGTGAATTTTTGATTTCGTGTCTGTTCCCTGTTTTATTGTATAATGTGATAATTTTAAATGTTGTCTGGCCAACTTCCCCACTCTATTTAATTGTTCCCTAAAATTTGACAGATAGTTCAAATATGTGGTCTCTGAATTAATTATTTCTTCTTAATCAATTTTAGTTGGCCTATCACTTCATGCCCAAAAGCTAATTCAAATGGATTGAACTTGATCGACTCTTTTTGTGAATTTCTGATCGCAAGAAGGGCAAACGGAATTCCTTAACCCATTCAAATGTATAATCTTGTCTATACTCTTTCAACATGGCATTTAATGTCTCCTGCAATCTTTCTAGCGCTCCCTGTGATTCTGGATAGTAAGCAGCCTTATTTGTAAGCTGTCCATAACTTCCTTGAATGACTTCGAGGTGACGTTTGACGCTTGATCTGATCTAACCTTTCTGAGTAGTCTGTATCAAGTGAAACGTTTGAGTAACTCCTCCACAATCATTTGAGCTGTGATATTGTGAAATGGAATGGCCTCTGGAAATCGAGTGGACACATCTGTTATTTCTAAAAAGTACTTTTTCCCACTTTTTGTTTTAGCTGGAGGTCCTACACAATCAATTAAGACCCTTGGAAAAAGCTCCAAAAATGCAGGAATAGTTATTAAAGGTGCTGGTTGTATTACTGCCTGTGGTTTTCAAATTTCCTGACGTATATGACGTATCTGGTAAAATTCAACCTTATTCTGGTGCAGTCCAGGCCAGCAGAAAAGTATGTTAGTGGATTAGCTTGACTTTTTCTTACCCCTAAAAGACCCCGTATGGTAATTTATGTGCCACTCACAAATCCTTATTTCAGTAACCCACTGGCAATGTGACTTGCAGAACCACTACCCATTTCTCATTTCCCTGAATACATGATGGTCGCTACTTCCTCATTCAGACATCATTTTTGAGATAGCAGCATTCAGGAATACATTCCGATTCTTTTTCCGTTTGATTCAACCACTTTGAATTTTCACCTGTCTGTTGTAACTCTGTTAATCTGTCTGAGCTAAAGTTAGCTGCTGTGTCATCTAACTGCGCTTGGTTTATGTCAACCATCTAATCAAACAGTGTCTCTGCTAATTCCTCCTCAACTTTCTTATTTTTACTCTTTGATCTCTCCTGTTCCAGCTGGTGACTTTATGACCTCGTTCCCACACGCACTCGGGAAATATCCGAGCCTATGTGCAATGGTTTTGTTGCCTGAGTGTCCACTGAGTTTTCAAACATAGTCGCCAGCACTCCTACCTGTAAACAAGCTAGATAGTGAGAAAGACAAATTGTATTCCTGGAGCTGAGAGTTTCGCCAGCACTCCTCTCATGACTTATCCACTTTTCCGTGGATACTCTAACCTCACTCTACGTAATTAAGTGTTTGCTTGTCTAACCGTGAATTCACGTTACTGGCATCTTTTCTCTAAATAGTCCTGCAGAGGGATTCATTTCTTCATCTTTCAACATCAACGATTGAGAGTCTCCTGTACCTCTTAACATTATAACTTTATTAACTGCCTCCTGGCTGATAAAAATAAACTTTATCTACACAAGAATATGATTGAAGGAGATCTAGCACTTCTTCTTTAACCAAGCTCTGGCCAGTTTATACAGTCTGATGCAGTTTTCCCCATTGTGCTTTCCATTACATCTACAGCAAAATTCACAAGGCTTATCCTGATGTCCTACATCTGTCTTCGCAGTGCTTTTCGCAACCCACCAGCACTATGATTTCATGTGACCTACTTTATTGCAGTGAAAGCATCGCAGTTTTTTTTTTACTTTTCTTTCCCCTTCGATGGGTTCCCTTTTCACACTTGGTAAGTTATCCTTATTAACTTCACCGAGATTTAAATTTCCCTTCCCACGTGAGGATTTCTCTTTTTCCGAGTTTCTATCGCTCAATAATTGGAAGTGATTCTGCAAGCCAAGTTTTGATTTAAGAACCAATTCGTAATCAAAAGGCATTTCAGCTGCTAATCTTACAGTTTTAATGCTCTGCTCTTCCGCATGAGTTCACATTACTTCAGAATTTTTGAACTCTCCAAAATAATCTCTCTACAATTGCCACAGGTTTGCTCGGGTTTTTACCAATCTATCCAAGTTACTTTTCCTGATCCCATCAAACTCAATTTAGGTTTGACCAGGATTCCTTAGATTCCTGAAAAGTTGTCTGTACGCTTCTGACACAAGCCCATCTGCACTGAAGGTAGTTTTCTTCACTTCTTCATGCGTCCCAGATACCTCCTCGGAAACTGAGGCGCACGTCTCACTAGGTCTACATACAAGTTTTGTTCGGATCAACAAAACCCACATGGACACTGGCCAATGCATTTGTTTAGTCACCTTTTCAAATGAGATGAAAACGTCTTGCACATCTTTCTCATCAAATTTAGGAAATGCTTCAATATATTTAAACAATTCCTCGCTATGTCTTTGGCTCCCATGGGTTTGATCATCCACACTCTTTCCCTCACTAAGCTTACCTTCAGCCTTCTTCTATACCCTATTAAATTCCTGTCTAAGTGCCAATTTCTGAAGTTCAAACACACTTGCATTCGTCATCTCCTCCTTTTCCTTCTCTTTCCTTTTCTCTCTCACTTTCTCTCTCTTCATTTAATCTGCTAACGTGATTCTGCCCTTTTCTTTTAGTTTTGCTAAAGCGATTCTGACCTTTTCTTTTTGGTCTGCTTGGGCCTTTCGTTATTTGTCTCTTTCTTCTGCTTTTAGTTGTAATTAAAACAGTTTTGTTTCTTTTGGCCTGTCCTTGTCTTTTCCCTCTATCCTATGTTGTTACATTTTCAATTCAATTTCAGCCATCTATAAAGATTCTCATGGCGTTTCCAGGAAATTTAAATGCTGAGTTACTATTGTAATTATCTCTCCTTTCTTCGCGGAAGGGAACAGCTCCAAGGCCAGATTGCCTGCTAATTTCAGCAGCTGGACGTTAATCACCTTTTGCAAAAACCCCCGAAGTCATTCCTTCCACCACAGAACACTATTTATGACTGAAAGAGCCAATAGTATCTCAAACACTTTTTAAACCAACCGAAATCAACGCCCAGAACAAATGACATTAACAGCTGTCCCTTCAACCTTTCAGTCTAACAACCCTTATGCCAATTTTGAACTATTGATCAAATCTCACGAAGAGATCCCAATCTATAATGGACCAGGCCAGATCTCTCAACACATTTCAAGAAAGTAGATTGGGCCCTAATTTTTCTAGTGCTTTAAGCACGTATAATGAGGATAGTATTAATCCCATAGTATTAAACAAAACTGAGTTTATTTGCAAGATTACCAAATGAAACACAAACAAAACAGAACGGAATTTAGAATAGCTTAACCCATTCAGAAACCCAACAGACGATCCCAAATTAATGATGCTTTTCCAAATACTTGCAACTATCTCCATTGGCAAGAAAATATATAAAATAAAACGCAGGGTCTTAAGAAGAAAGAATGAGATGGCCAACAGATTCAGTATGGAAGGCCCTTTTCCCTGTAGCTGTTTGTTGGGCCAGTATCAAAACTAATCACCTGCTTTCAGTGAACAGCCAGACTACTTGCTGGACACAAACAAAATCCGAAAAGAAAACTGAGCTGGAAGAACTGGCCATTCCCCTTTCATTATACAGTGTTTTCTTTCAACTTGAAAGCATTTTGACTAAGGCAGCATCTTTTAGCTATAATCAAATTGGCCCTAAGCTCTTCAAGGAGAAAGTGAGGACTGCAGATGCTCGAGATCTAGCTGAAAATGTGTTGCTGGAAAAGCGCAAGAGGTCACGCAGCATCCAAGGAGCAGGAGAATCGACGTTTCAGGCATGAGCGCTTCATCAGGAATGAGGAAAGTGTTCCACAAATTATGGATAAAATGAATACATAGTTACTGCTTTGTTAGGTTTTAGTTTTGTTATTGCATTAAACACATGGCTTAGGTTGCATACTACAGAAGATTAAAGGTGAAATTTGATTCGCGAGAAGTGCACAATTCCCAGATCCTAAAGAGCAAAACATGCACATTGGCTACATGGTAACAAACGCACATATGTACGTAAATGATTGTGTATTGCAAAATTGATGGTCATGCTTCCGTTGCCACAATATTACAATATAGTTGCAAGTGACCTTTAATGCAACTTGTACCATTTGACGACTTGAACAAAATTTCAATTAGTTACATGGTGTCCAGAATGTTTTAGACAATCCTGATATGGGAGACACACTAATTTTTCCAGTTCTGATAAAGAATATGCTGTTATGGATTAGCCCCAACAATTCAAATCATTCTGAAGCAGGAAGCCTTGAACACAACTTTGCAATTTATTTCCGTAAGTTTGCCGTGAGAATGACCTAGATTAAATTAACTAGGTCAACTGCCAGGTTTTAAAACAGCAAAAAAATTATTCACAAAATTACAAAACGAAATACAAAGAACAGAATTAAGATCCCCTGCAGAACTCAATCGATCCAACCTAGCCTTAATAATGTGGTTGCACACATTACAACAGTCCCATTAAGCAAACCCCTTTAAACAGAGTAATAATAAAACAAAGGCTTGCAGTTTCAAGTTAGTCAGAAGCAGAAACAGCCCAGAGCTGAAGTCCCCAACTAGTTCTGGACTGAACTGTTCAGCTGGAGAGAGCGCTGCATCCCCTTGCCTTATGCAAGTTACTTCTAAAAGAATAAAAGCTTTTTTGGCTGAAAGACTCGTCCATTCACGAATAAACAAAAATGTCTTTCATCTCTGTACCAAACCCAGCCTTTTCGGAGCTAGGTCTATTCATGACCCCTCTTAAAAAGAGCACAGTATCCTTGAGAAGAGAAACAGGTTGTAGAAAGACGGATCAGATTTGTGACAGTGCAGACATTCAAAAAACTGGGCATATGATGTGGCATGATGAGTTCATGTAGAAATGATAATTTGCAACGTTTGATGTGAGAAATAAATGTCAACTATACTTTATCTTCAATCTGAGATATTGTATTTTGTGGAACTTTTATTTGATTATTTCATGTGATGTCCTTCAAGCGGGCTGGGCAGGTATTTATTACACATAGTTAATTTCCCAGACAACATCAAGAATGTGTGATCCTGTTCAGTGTTTGGAGTAACGTATAGGCTAGAGCAGGGAAGGACGGCAGATTTTCTTCCCTAAGGGACAAAATGAACGTGAAGCGTTCGTATGAATAACAGAAATGTTTGCATGGCCAAACTTTTCGTTAATCAAGTTTTAATTGATTAAAGATCAAAGCAATTTAATTCGCAGGAAGTGCACAATTCCCAGATTGTCAGGAGCAGAACACGCACTTTGACTTCAGTAGTAACAATCTCACATACCTACGTAACTGGTTGATCAAAGATCAATGAATACGAAAGACAAATTGTCTGAACTGCATCTGTTGACAAAATCTCTTTTATGTACAATATATCAAATCAGAGAAATTCCTCATTATTTCTTCTTTTTTCTCTCTCTCAACTGTCCCTTGGTTTTTGACATTCAATTTATGAAATAAATCAGCATCAAATACGCAAGAACATTAGAGTATCATATTGCATTTTACAAGACTTATTCGAATGTTTCCGATAGGTAATCCAAGAGGAAAACAACAAAATGTTACTTAATAAGCTTTATGTACTGAATATTGACCAGCAATACAATTGAACTATTCAACATGTATCAGTAATGACTTTGATGTAGTAGAAATTGAAATGTTTTGTCAGGAAATTTAATTCAAAAATCACATTATGCCAACTTAATATTACAGCAAAAATATGCAACAAATAATAGCATGCAACTCATTATTACATGAAAAGAAGTATTGACACTGAACTCATATTTCCCCCAAATAAAGCATAAACTGGGTTTTTTTTTTCAATGCAACATTGCATTTTGCTGTCAGGAATATAAATTGATATGAAACAGAGGCCAGATTATAAATTTAAGGAAGAATTGGCCATCGTACAAATTCATTCGAAAGCAGTTGAAAGACCATTCCATTAGAAAATAAAAGCAATTAACTATTCCACGTCTTTTAAGACCATAATTTCAAGTCAATGGTAATACAGAAAATGTTAACTTGCAGCATTATCATCTCTCCCAACATCATTTCCGTGCTGATTGTAATGGGTTTTTTTCCAATTCCATCTTTACATTATTTTCCTGGTTTAATTGTTGGTGTTCTTCATATAATCGCACACTATGAATCATAATTGTGAAATAAATTAAAGTTGCACGCAGCTACTTCAAAACATACACGTTAATCAAATGAAAATATTGCATAAAATGATGAAGAAAGTCAGCAAACCGAATAAAAGGAGAAGGAGACACATAATAAATATTTTCGAAACCAGTATGACTCACTCTTGAAATGTTCTCCAAAGCAACTCCAAAGAAACATTATAATGAATGTGAAACACTGTCACGTTGATTTTAATGAGTGCTTTGCCTTTTAATTTGATTTAACTTATCAAACGTCATAATGCTATGGATGTTTGGACAGGGTAAATAAATATATCAATTCTGGGTTATGGACTTACTTTCCTCAAACACATTTAACAGAAAAATGCGTTTTGCTCCCAGATACTCTGACGTAATTAATACATTGAAGCGTGAAGTGAGAGTCTTCCTTCTTAGTTGATTCCAATGAAATCGTGAAAAATTTGTGTCAATCAGATAATAAGGCTAGCGAGTTTAAAGAAGATTTTTAGCTCAGGTTGAGGTTCTGGATGTACGTTTGCTCGCTGAGCTAGAAGCTTCATTTTCCAACGTTTCACCACAGTATCAGACAGCATCATCAGTGAAGAGGAAGTGAGGGCTGCAGATGCTAGAGATCAGAGTTGAGAGTGTGGTGTGCAAAAACACAGAAGATCAGGCAGCATCCGAGGACCAGGAAAATCGACGTTTTGGGCATAAACCTTTCATCAGGAAATGAAGGGTTACTGAAGGGCTTATGCTCGAAATGTCGATTTTCCTGCTCCTTGGATACTGCCTGACCTGCTGTGCTTTTCAAGCACTACACTATTGACAACAACACCAGTGACCCTCCAGTGAAGCAATGGTGTTATGGTCCGTTTTTTAATTATGTGTTGTGGTTTCTGTGCGTTGGTGATAAAATTTCTGTGGTGATGTCATTTCATGTGTTGTTAATGTGATTTCCTTGTCTTTTCTCAGAAGATGACAGATTTGATCCAAATCAATGTGTTTGTTGATAGAGTTATTTTTGGAATGCCATCCTTCAAGGAATTCTCGTGCGAGTCTCTGTTTGGCTTGTCCTAGGATGGATATATTGTCCCAGTCAAAGCGGTATCCTTCATCATCTGTATAAGGATACTACTAAGAGTGGATCGTACATTTGTGGCTAGTCACAAAAAGACATGACCCACTCTCAATGGTATCCTAACATGCAGATGAATAAGGGCATCAATTTCATTCGGAAAAAAACAAAATTTCGCCGGAGGCTCACTGATGATGTTGCCTATTATGGTGACGAAACGTCTGAAAATGGAATTCCCAGCTCAGCGAGCAAGCTTTATCCACATAATTAGGTAAGCATTAGTAGAATGAACCCATTCTTCCACAACTGTAAGCAAATCAACATGTATGTCATCATATTTTTCATTTCATTTGTGTAGGTAACATACATGAGAAATAGAATTAGATTTTATTAGGTTTGGTGTAATGGTCACGTGAGCAAAAGGACATGAGTACAGTGAAAAGTGTACAAAGTTGTCTTTCCTGGCAACATCTTAGGGCGAAATCGTAAGTACAATTAGAAAAAAAATACATAAATCAGTGAAAAGGTCAAGGTCACAGATCTTTTTATTGTAAAACAGGAAAATAAATACATATAGTTAAAACGTCACCATTCTTTGTGCCATGGCCATGGCTCTGCAGTGCTCCACTTTGTGTTTTCCATAAACGGCATAGTCTTTATTTCACAACTTTGTTTTAAAATATATCTCATAATAATTTAACGCTAATGTTATAACCCAATTCATGTGCTAATGCTTCTTTGTTTCATTTCATGAAATGCTCGATGTTCTCCATTGCAGCACCATGAAATGATATCCATAATTCAATGTTACTAATAATCAGGAAAAAAATGAAGTTACTGAACAGAAACACACTATTACAAAGCCTTGGGAGAGTTAGCTTCAACAACGCTGAAATAATTACTCACAGGCACAAACATGAAATATTACATTAAACTCACAATTAGTCTGGATTAATTTCGGCTTATGTTGCACACCGACGCATAACGTGTTGAAAATCCCATATTCAAGTTCTCTTGGCTATTTTCCCATAACCTCAGTGAAAGTGAATAAACAAGACTGGAGTACAGGAAGTGAGTAGTGGGAAAAGGGTTCTCAAATTCACTGTTTAAAAGTAAATATTAATAACAACAGGTTTTTTTTAGATGGGAAAAAGTGAGGACTGCAGATGCTGGAGATCAGAGCTGAAAATGTGTTGCTGGAAAAGCGCAGCAGGTCAGGCAGCATCCAAGGAACAGGACAATCGACGTTTCGGACATACGCCCTTCTTCAGGAAAGGATTTTTTTTAGATCCCAGTCATTATTGATGCAACTTTGTTTCCTGTGGCAAGGTTGAAGATTGCAGATCGAATGTTTTGAAGTTTACTCAAATACTTTTAAGCAAATTTGAAAAGGCTGGTTGTAATATGAAAGTGCCAAATCCTCGAATTTTCTGTTTAATAAGCAGTTGCAAATCAATAACATTTATGCATCATTTTCAAAGTTTTGCATGAATTTAGACTGCTAATTGGCTCAAGTATTTCTTATATATTTTAACTGTTTCAAATCAACCTCAATAAGTTTGATGCGATTTGTTCTCTCAGAGGTATCTCCAGAAAAATATGCTGGTAAGGAAGTACACAAGATTTCCCTAATATATCCCTTGTGCCGGGAACAAAGTACACGCATCAAAGTCTGTGAATTACTGATACACGATTGTTTCCCATTAAGGCCAACAACCAAGTTATGTTCGTATATGCCACCATCTACTTTACTAACATCAGATGAAGTTTCTGTGATTGTGATCAATGGCCATATGCATGGCTTCTGCGATACAATGCTATGTCCCACAAGAAATTTTCAAATTTCACCTATTGAACTGATTTCTGTACTGGAGCAGAATGGATATATTACATCGGGATTTCCAATATAAAACTTGATGATATTCAATCAAGATGTAAATCTTGAGAAGGTTGAAAAAACAGTTACTGGGCCATTATGGAACTCACTGAAGAGTGAACTAGTTTTAATACTGAATGATTAAAATTATGACTAAACGTTCAAAACCACTGTTAAACTGTCCTTTGGTGAATTGTGGCACAAACGATGTACTGAATGATATCTTTTGAAATATCGTAGCTCTGTGCTTCGACAACAAATGTAAATATTTATTACACAAGCAAGTTCCTTGAGAATGCCTCAAAATAAATTGTTATGTATTTTCCCTCTTAAATGCATCAATTCGTTTTAATGAAAATGAAATAAAATGTCTGTTATACTGTACTATTACTTTGGTCCCAAAAGATTTTAGTTTTGGACTGATAAAGTTGTTAGGAAAACTGGCACATAATTGAATCTATTTTGATTTTGATTTCACAAGAATGCTAACCACTGAGCTCTTTGTGTAGCCTTCGGTTTTTTTTTGTGCTAGCAATAGATAGACTGGTGTTTCATTTTAACTCGAGGTGTCAAACCATACAATCCACTAACCTCTTCGTCTGAAGGAATAACATGATATGTCAGACTAAAACTATATATAACATATGCTAAGTTGCATTAACTAACCCACCTCACAAAACCACGCAACAAGAATAAATCAACGCTGAACATTTCGTTTCTCGCTTCAAACGTGCGCTGTGACTAAGCTATAATTATCAGCTCATTTTAAAACCACATTTTAATTTGGATATTTATGTGCTTACTTCTAAGAATGTCAAGAACTTTTGCGACAGAGCAGTAAGTATCAGATGAGAGTGTATAGGTCAGCATCAACATCTCATGCCCAGTCTGAGGACCCTGCAGCCTTTAGAACTCAATGTCAGTGTCAAACGACAATGATTTCTTAAAAGGTTCACTGGACCAGAAACGTCAACTCTACTTTCTCTCCACATAGCTGCTAGACCTGCTGAATCTATCTAGCAATGTTTGATTTTTAGTTGAAGTTTCTGGAATCTGCATTTCTTCCGTTATGTTTGGAGATAATAGAAAGTTTTTGTTACCATTTTTGCATTCAAATATTGAATGCTAACTGGATATCTGTGAAGGAAATGTTACGTTACTCTGAGGCGTAGGATGAATGAAAGCTCTCAACAGGTCGATATATGTGCTATAACATTGAAGACATTTATATTATTCATTCATGCGTTTTGAGAAGATTTGAAGCTCATGTTGAGGTTTTGGACGTAGGTTTGCTCGCTGAGTTGAAAGGTTCATTTCCAGACGTTTCGTTACCTTACTAGGTCACATCTGCAGTGGACCTCACGCGAATCAATGCTGAAAATTCCTGCTTTCTATTTATATGTTTGGGTTTCTTTGTTAATTTCATTAAAATTCGTTCGTTTTAATTATAAAGCAAATTATGTATTACAATAATTCGAAACAAACTCATTCCCACTGATGCTGTGAAGCCAAGCAGGCATCTTAACTAATATGACAATGTATATGATCCTGAAATGATTGGAAACACAAATAACCATCAACTTTGGAACCTATTATGTATGCATATGCATTATCATCCGACTCTTGACATGCCTCATTTTATTCGTAAATACATTAAGACATAGACCAAAATCCAAGTCACTTTGATTCATTTATTGTTTCGAAATATCAGCTCTCCATAAACGAAATTGCATTATTAATATTGTTATGCATATTCACGACGCCTTTAAAGTTCCATTTCACAAATGCCTGTGCTCAGTGACAACCGGGCTTACGCTGCATCAATAGATCAATAGTGCATTCCAAATCACCCTCTTGAAATCATTCATAAACTCTCCCTTAAAATATCCAGTATATTTTGGAAACGTTTAGACTTCACAAGATGTCTCCAAATATGTCCTTCTGGTTTTATAAATATTTATAATTATTGTCCCCATATTACTGGCGAAATATGCATTCCATCATAGTCATTATCTTTTGGCTGAGTACCTGGAACAACTAAACGGTTCAATCAAACACAACTGTGGTTAATACATGTGAGCACCAATAACCCTCTCTGAGTTTCCGTAATAATTTCAATTGGTGATAAAATTGCAAGCATCATTAAGTTTCCATTCAAATTGTTTCAGCTTGATAAATGCAAGTTGCTGTTCCACCTTAAAAACAAATGGTTGGTGAGAAAGTTTTGATGAGAACACACGTAATCTGAAACGGGATAAAGGTAGATTAACTAAATGATCAAAAATACTTGGAAGATGGAGTTTAATGGACAAAGGTGTGAAGCCATGCACAATTGAAAGATTAATCAAAACGTTAACGAAATTTTAATTGGAGAAAGCTTTTTATGCTTGAAACACAAAAGATTAGTAAAACATAAGTTAAATAAAATGTGTCTTTCAAGATAGTAGAGGGCTATTAATTGAATTGTTGAAATAGGAAAATAAGAAGACTTTTTAAAACGTAGGCTACTTTGACAAGACCGCTCCTGAAGGACTGAAGAAATGTTTTAATGTCATTTTTAAGACAGGATTTATCGGCTTTGGAGACAGTTCAAACAGGAGCCTCTAGACATATTCCTCTGAAGAAGGAATTATCTTATTAAGAGCGGCTCGACAGGTGTGGATTTTAATCTTTAGAGTGTAAAGGAAAATTGTATATGGGCTTATGGGAAAAATATACGAATCTGAGATGGCTACCAAAGTAAAAGTTGAGTTGGTATTTCCCCAATGGGCAACCAGTTAAGCGTTGTGTTACGGAAGAAGAGCACACGTATCTAAAAAAGGATGCCTGGAATTCGTTCCCCAGAAAGTTATGGAGGATAGATCAGCAAAGCATTTAAAGAGGGGAAGGTATATTTTTGAGATACTGAGGAGTTGAGACTTATGCGAGAAAGAAAGAGAATTCTAGTCCTGGGGCAGAAAGCTAGGAATTTACAATGTGGGATTGGGGGTGACGGGGAACATGGCAACATTCCTCATGATACTTTTTTTTTGTTCTGTGATTTGTTTTTGTATCATCCAGAAGCTAATATAAAATGTTGTGAATAAAAATTCAAATCATGTCCGTCCACCGAGCCAAAGTATGAATCGTTTTAATAAGCCATTCATTTCTCTTGCAGTGCAAAGTATTCTCTTCAAAAATGAAGGTAAATCAGGCACTAAAAGATCAACTTATGTATCTGCATCTCTTTATTTAATTTAAAATGCAGTAATCATCACGGGACTCCACCTCTGACAAATTAAGGATGTAGTTATGGTTGAGACCAATGTTTTTTCTCTATTCAACCTGAGCTGAATTCGACAAAAAGATACTTTCCTAACTTCTGAATGGAACTTTTCCTAAACGTGGGAACGCATAATTTTCTATGGCGACTTTAACTGTCTAGTCATGTTAATACGTAAATCTATTTTGCACGCCGAGACTATTGTCGATTAATAACATATGCAATCCTTTGGGGACGTGATATATGAAATTGTACCTATAAAAATCTGTGATGCGATAATGAACTTATTCGTCTTGCACCGAGACAAGAAGTACATGAGCCCATTTGCATTTATTGCTGCTCAGCATATTTTCTTGTTTAAAAATGTGTTGCTGGAAAAGCGCAGCAGGTCAGGCAGCATCAAAGGAACAGGACAATCGACGTTTTGGGCATAAGCCCTTCTTCAGGAAGAAGGCTTATGCCCGAAACGTCGATTCTCCTGTTCCTTTGATGCTGCCTGTCCTGCTGCGCTTTTCCAGCAACGCATTTTTAAGCTCTGATCTCCAGCATCTGCAGTTCTCACTTTCTCCTAGTATATTTTCTTGTTTGCAAGACATCAGCACACCTTGACAGCATGTTTGGATTATGCATTTTAGCTTATGGACCTTCTTGTGGAAAAATGCAGAACTTACGCGTTTCTACTCCAAATTGTACAACGGTCGTGCTGGAAATGCTGAAAAGTTCCGGTTGTTTAGTTTATTGAACTTAATCATATCTAGCTGATTGTTAACAAAACTTCATTTCCCTTCTACAGGTCAGTAACATGTCCACTATTTTCCGCTTCAAAATAGCAATTGTTAATAATTCAAATGTACAATTTTTGATGGTAACACTTCAACCATATAACATACACAAAATCAGTTGAAATGTTTCGTAGACTTCAAGGTTGGTACATTGTTTTATAAATTGATTGCAATCAGCTTTTGGAATTTTCATCTGCTATAATTCAGTCAGATTCCTTTCAAAGTAAATAGCAAAGAACGTGTGTAATCCAGAGGCGAAAATACATTATCTCAAGTTTTAAAAGTTGGAGGGACATGATAAGTTAATCTTTTGCATTTGCGTTTTGCTTGACAGAAATTAAATCATTGAAGAAAATGCTGGAAGTCCATGGTGAGATAAATAACTAAGAAACAACAGGTTCAACATAATATTAATAGTTTAAGTTACGTATCATGTGTCCATCGCCACACCTTGCATTCATGTAAATTTCTTAGCCAACTAAATTCGCCAGAAATCTTTGTTAGTAAACTATGTAAATTACAAACCGCACTGTGATTTACATCTTTTAGCATAGTTTTCAGATAACAATAATGCTGGTAGTTTTTATTCAGCACAGGTTGAACTAATGTGTTTTGCACTGGGCAGTATTCAACAGGAGCATATAATTAATATTTCAAAACTCCCATAAATATGCTTTGGAACCTGTGATAAAATAGCATAATTATTTCACAGCTCCTTTTGCCAGATTCCAGGGAAAGAAAAGTTGTATTTTCCAGCATGGAAGTTTGGCTGCTAATAAATCAATGCTTTTTTTTTCGTTTGGTGCTACGTTAGGCAGATCAAAATCTACTTCTTCAGGTAAAACTGAATGCTACGTTTTCCTTATGATCTCAGCTATATAGAAATGACTGATTGGCTAAATGATAATCCAACACTTACTTCGTGCTTATTCAAGAGTTGCCACCGCTGTTAATATTAAACCAATGTAAAATAACAGACAAAACAGTGCATAGTGGCACGTTCTCCTTGCGTCTGAGTGTGAGAATCGATGGTCCTTCAGATTCTGGGTGCTCATGCTCCCCAAAAGCTGTGCAAAAACAGGAGCATAGATTTTGACATATAATGAATGTAGAAAATATTGACTCTTCTGATCACAATGTTTCCTCGGTATTCTATAGTTATTCCCTGCTATAATCCATTGATATAGAGACTGGAAAAAGTATCACATTTTGCTGCAATTAATATGACACAAATAACACCAGTAATCTCTTCCCACTCTACATGGTATGCTTTCAAATTTAAAAAGTATTATGAACAGCACGAAGTTATCGGACATTTTGACAACGTACATGGAAAATATTTAGCAAAATGTATAGATCCAATAATCAGACATTGGAAGAGTAGAAACGTTGTTTTTGCGGGGTGCAGGGAAATATTTCAATTATTACTTAAAGGTGACCACAGCAGGGTCAGGTTAAAATTTCCATCTATTTCACGCCGAGTCTAATCACACTCTAGATACTGTATTTATTCTTTACTTTATAGGGCAAAGTCATTCTTTTGCAATGATGCAAAACAGCGCATAATTCAACCAGTTTGGAAATTTTGTCCAAATGTAATTATAGGTATTTATTATCAATCCCGGAGTCTAATACTCTGTCGACTCACAAGATTTCTTTTCTTTTAATTTCTGTTTGCATGAACATGCAGGCAAGAGATCCCCTCAACATTGCTTCCAACATCGACTGTAACAATTCTTAAGTAAATTGCATTTGTTAGCATTTGCTTCTTTTATCCTAATAAATTTTATACTTTCTTTCCTTTCATAGTGGATCAATCCGAACAGTACAGAGGTAAATTATCCTCGTTAACTGATCTTTTTTTAAAAATGTTGCGTTTATCTTGCAAGCGACAATATATTTGCATTCCAAATTTGACAATAATCATGCTTTCCTATAAATTTTATTTTTCTTTCATCAATCTGCATGATGGCAATAATTTTGGAAGTCCTCACATATACAGCACAATTGTTCAGATGAAGTCAGGTTGAGACAGACAGGAGATGCAAACAAAGCGCTTTCCCAAGCTGACCACTTCAACTGTCTCACAGTTAGTGTGAGCACATATTCGGAAATAAAAAAAAACGCGTGTTCTTGAATAAGTAATCTGAAAGTGTCACATATAATGGTAATCAAATTTATTGGCCCGGAAGAGCATATTTTCTTTATAAGAAATAATTTGCTTGGTATAAAGATATTGTTTTCTTCAAGAAAAGATGCCTTGTCATAACGGATTAGCGATTAACTGTTAGTTTAATTTCATTTTCATTGAAATGTGATGCAACCACACTAACAATATAATTGACAGACCATTTAATAATCTAAGAATAATCATGAAGTTATTACATTGATCGGTTGTTGCAAATTGAGTAGACAAGTAATACATACGTTAGAATCAATTGGTTGAGGGCAAAACGGTTTGGAATAACTCAGTTGACATTTTGTAACACGAAATTAGACTTGTTGGCCAAGCCATTTAGATCTTGTCGTATGTATATACATTGGAGAGAAGCCGTGGTTAACATGCTATCATGCAGTTCAATTAATAAAATTCCATGAATCATATAAAGGAAAAGCATCAAATTATTTACTGGATATTGGATGGAAAGGAAGCCAAACAATAAGATTTTTGATGACGAGATGGATTTATGCAGTGCATTTGGCAGAGCACATTTCTTTCTGTGTTGTGCATTAATCGATTGGAATTTGGAGTGGCAGGCAATAGTTTCGAAATTTAACAATAACACAAAAACATCGTAGAATTGAAAGGGAGTGACCGATTTCTTGGAATATAAAACATTTCGGAAAGTGACAGTAAAAGTGGCAAATTGGTCCCAACACATGACTGCAAGCCATCAGTCACAATGTTTGTTAAAGAATAAGATTATTTAAAAGAATCAACCGAACAAAGCAAAGTTTTCAACTTAAATGTTAGGCAATCAGAAATGAAAGAAAAATGCAGAAAGTACTGGAGACAATAAAAGACAAGAATAGAGATGATAGCAAAAGGGGGGAGGGAGTTCTTGCATTGTTAATCTTGGGCATATTACAGCGGCTGAGAGAACATTTGAGGACACATTCACTGACGTAGTTTGGGCTTAGGTCAGAAACAAGAAAGGCGAGTTCACCCTATTAGGAATTTTCTACAGCCCACCAAATTGTTCCAAGGATGTAGAGGAGAGGATAGCAAAGATTATTCTCGGTAGGAGCGAGAGTAACAGGGTGGTCGTTTTCGGGAACTTCAAATTCCCTAATACTGACTGGGAATGTTATAGTTCAAGCAGTTTAGATGGGTCATTTTTCTGTCAATGTTTGCAGGAAGGTTTTCTGACACAGTATTTAGACAGGCGAACAAAGAAACATGCCATAATGGATTTGGCACCGAGGAATGAACCCGGACATCGGTTATATATGGAGGTAGGTGAGACCTTTGGCGAAAGTGACCATTCTCCGATTATGTTTACAATAGCAATGGGCAGTGATAGGGATGTGTGGCAGTGAAAGAGGGATAATTAGGAGAATGGCAATGATGATGCAATTAGGCATGACTTCGATGCATAGGATGCAGTCAGAAACTGCAGATGATGGCATCCTTAAAATGTGGTGCTTAATCAAGGGAAAGCTACTGTGAGTTCATTATCAGTGTATACCTATCAGGCAAGGAGTAGTTGTCGAGAGAAGGATCCATGGTTTACGAGAGTATTGAAGCAGTTGTCAAAAGGAAAAAGAAAGCTGATGTGAGGATGAGCGCTGAAGGCTCAGTTAGGGGGCTTGAGAGTTATATGTTAGGCAGAAAAGAACTAAAGAGAGGGCTAAGGAGAGCCTGAAGGGGACATGAGAAGTTTGTGGCGGGTAGGATCAAGAAAAACTTAAGGATTTCTGTTGGTATATCATGAATAAAAGAATGAGCATAGCAGGATTAGGGCCAATCAAAGATAGTAGTAGGAGGTCGTGTGTGGAATCTCAGGACATAGAGGAAATGCTTAATGTTTTTTTTGCCTGTATTTACATTGGAAAAGGGCAATGTTAGTGAAAATATGGAGATACAAGTTACAAGATTAGATGGGATTGCAGTGGATAAAGAGGAGGTTTTAGGAATTTTCGAAGATCTGAAAATAAATAAGAATCCTCAGCCAGATGGGATTTATCCTCATATTCTCTGGGAAGCCAGAAAGGAGATGGCAAAGGCTTCAATCTTTATGTCATCATTATCGACAGGAGTAGTCCCAGAAGACTGGAGGATAGCAAACGTTGTTCCCGGGATTAAAAAAGGGAGTTGCTTCAACCCTGGTAAATATAGGCTAGTGAGCCTTGCTTTGGTTGTGGGTAAGGCATTGGAAAAGGTTACAAGAAATAGGATTTAAAATAATCTGGAAAGGAATACTTTGATTTGGCATCGTTATGACGTTTTTGTAAAGGGTAGGTGGTGTCTCACTGAACTTATTGACTTCTTCAAGAAGGTGATCAAACAGGTGGATAAAGGTAAAGCAGTTGATGTGGTATGTGCAGACTTCAAAAAGGAGCTTCATAAGATCCAAAAATTGGCGATTGCACAAAATACGGAGTTTCTGGAGTGAAGGTGACTTAGCGGTTTGGATCAGAAATTGGCTAGATGGAAGTAGACAGAGGGTGGTGGTTGATGGGAAGTGTTCATCCTGGAGCTCAATTGCCAGTTGTGTGCCGCAAGGATCTGTTTTGGGACAACTGCTGGTGTCATTTTTAAATAAATGGTCTGGATGTGGGCGTAGAACGATGGATTAGCAAATGTGAGGATGACACTAAGGTAGGCAGAGTTGTTTATAATGCTGAAGTATGTTATGGGTTACAGAGTAACATAGATAAGATGCAGAGCTAGGCTGATAAGTGGCAAATGGAGCTTAATGCGGAACAGTGTGAGGTAGTTCACTTTGGAAAAGAGACAGAAATGCAGAGTACTGTGGTAATGGTAAAATCCTTGGCAGTATAGATGAACAAAGAGATCTCGGTTTCCTATCCCCTGCCTGATAGGTATACACTGATAAATCCGTTCAAGTTGCCACCGGGTCGATAGGTTTTTTTAAGAAGTCAAATGGTGTGTTGGCGTTTATTGGTAGGGAGATTGCGTTTCGGAGCCATGATAACATGCTTCAGTTGTACAAAACACTGGTAAGGCCGCACCTGGAGTAATGTTTGCAGTTCTAGTCATCGCATTGTAGGAAAGTTGTGGAAGCATTGGATAGAGTTCTGAGGACATTTACTAGATTGTTGCCTGGTATGGAAAGAAGGTGGTCTTACCAGGCAAGGCTAAGGAAACTGAGGCTGGTTTCGTTAGAGAGAAGAAGGTTGAGAAGTGACTTAATCGAAATGCATAAAATAATCAGAAAGTTAGATAGGGTGGGCAATGAGAGCCTTTTTCATCGGATAGTTCAGGCTAACACGAGGGGGCATAGCTTTAAATTGAGCGGTGATAGATGTAGGACAAACAGAAGGGATAGTTTCTTTACTCAGTGCGTAATAGGGGCAAGGGAAGTCCTGCTTGCAACAGTCGTCAACTCACCAAAGTTAACGGCACTTAAATGGGTATTTCCATACATATGGATAATAATGGAATGGTGTAGTTTAGATAGGTATCAGATTATTTTGACAGGTTGACGCAAAATCAAGAGACAAAGGCTTGTACTGAACTGTCTTGTTCTCTGTTCTATGTTGTGGTTCTGTTCGCCGAGCTGAAAGTTTTTGCTGCAAACGTTTTGTTCCCTGGCTAGGGAACATCATCAGTGCTATTGGAGCCTTCTGTGAAACGCTGCTTTGATGTTTCTTCCGGTATTTATAGTGGTTTGTTCTTGCCGCTTCCGGGTGTCAGTTTCAGCTGTAGTAGTTTGTATGTGGGGTCCAGGTCGATGTGTCTGTTGATGGGTGTTCTTGCCGCTTCCGGGTGTCAGTTTCAGCTGTAGTGGTTTGTATATGGGGTCCAGGTCCATGTGTCTGTTAATGGAGTTTGTGGATGAATGCCATGCCTCTAGGAATTCCCTGGCTGTTCTCTGTCTGGCTTGCCCTATGATGGTAGTGTTTTCCCAGTCTAATTCATGTTCCTGGTTGTCTGAGTGTATGGCAAGAACAAACCACTATAAATACAGGAAGAAACATCAAAGCAGCGCTTCACAGGAGGCTCCAATAGCACTGATGATGTTCCCTAGCCAGGGAATGAAACGTTTGCAGCAAAAACTTCCAGCTCGGCGAACAGAACCACAACAACGGACACCCGAGCTACAAATCTTCAACCAGACTTTAAATCTCTGTTCTATGTTCTATGTTTTATCCTGCATAAAGCATTATTTCACCCTGAGTTCGAATAGCAATTCCAAGTATATGGGAGCTTTCTTCAGTCTTTTGAGATGATGCAATGCACTTTTACTGGAATTATTTAGTTGTTGGGATGTTTGAAACTTGAATAAAGAGAGAAGCAATGTCCGTTATAGCAGACAGGAATAACAGATGACCTAAATAAAACCTTTAAAGTGCAACCGAAAAAAGACATTCCCCTGAGTAAAAAACGGCACTTAAAACTATATAACATTCAGTTTTTGTATACGTGGTGCATAGACTATATCTATGTACTGATCTGAAGTGAGAACCTGAAATTTTTTGTTGATCGAAGGTAATTGCTGGCAATCCTTGAGTGCACATTTTCAAGTTTTACATTTAATATATAGGCCCTGCTTCAAAACGTTGTTTTACTTTTTCTGCACATCTATGTCTATTGAGATTCACCTGATCTTAAATAGCATAGAAAGAAATGTGCCACAGTATATGTTGATCGAGCAATCCTTTCTTGCATAAATACACGTAAAGTACTTGGACACCTCTTGTCCAGCTTTCTTCATTAAATTCAATTACAGGAAGACACATTTGTCAATTTTCTGCTGATGGTTTTCCTTCTCAACGTTGTAATACAGATGAACTGTCACAATTTTACGATTGCTTGCTGCAGATTACATTTCTCGAATGCGTATTTACTACTAAAAACGATATTCCAGTTGGTGCGTGCAGAACAAACAGTCTTACCGCAAATACAACCCAAACTCTGGGTCAGATATGTGGACGACAAACAGAGAAATAGACAACACACACCGGATCATCAACGCCACACTCACAGGAATCCGATTCATGAGAGAGGAAGAAAAGGACAACCAGCTCCCATTCCTAGACGTGATGGTACAGAGAACACCGAACAGAGAATTCAGCACGAAGGTATACAGAAAAGCCACACACACACACCAAGTCCTGAACTATGAAAGCCCCAACACACACAAACGAAGTTGCGTCAGGACACTATTCAAAAGGGCCACAACACACTGCAGTACACCAGAATTGCAAAAAGAGGAAGAAGAACACCTATACAAGGTATTCATCAAAAACGGATACCCACGCATTTTCATCAACGGATGCCTAAGACAAAGACAACGGAACGAGGACATGCCGCAACCCAAAGGACTAGCCACACTACCATACATCAGGAGCATTTCCGAACTGACAGCCAGACTGCTGCGACCACTAGGACTCATAACACCACACAAACCAATAGCCACTCTCAGACAACTCACCAGGACAAAGGACCCGATATCCTGCATGAGCAAAACCAACGTAGTGTCCAAAGTCCCATGCAAGGAATACACAAAACACTACATAGGACAAACAGGAAGACAACTAACAACCCCCATCCACGAACACCAACTAGCCACGAAACGACACGACCAGCTATCCCTAGTAGCCACACACACAGACGACAAACAACACGAATTCGACAGGGACAACACTACTATTGAAGCGCAAGCCAAACAGAGAACAGCCAGGGAATTCTTAGAGGCATGGCACTCATCCACTGATTCTATCAACCAACAAATCGACCTGGACCCAATATACCGGCCACTGCAGCGGACAGCAACTGACAACCGGAAGCGGCAGATTCAGACCATTATAAATGCCAAAGGAAACATGACAGAAACGCTTCACAGGAGGGTCCCAAGCACTGAGGATGTCACCCAGAAAGGTGATGAAACGTTTGCAACAAAAACTCTCAGCTTGGCGAACAGAACCACAACAAAGAGCACCCGGGCTACAAATCTTCTCCGAAACTTTGAAGATAAAAGAGAGTTGGATCAATCATTTTCTTACAGAATGGAGCAGGAGGCTAGAAAGACCGAGTGACCTATCCTTGTTCCTTGTTGATATATTCATATTCTGACCTATGCAACTTCAAAGCAAGTTTCAAATGGATTTAATTTTCGACATGTCAGGGAAATTCCTTCAATCTGTCAGAACAAGTGGTGTTACGAAAGTATTCTGATATGTTTATTCTTATTAACTTTTCAACAGTTGAGCCACAAGCGGTTTGTGCCTTACATATATGGTTAACATTTCCAAATTGTATCCAGGTATCGCAAAAGTGATTACAGATCCACAAGAAATAGAGGCTAATAGATGTATTGCTTTGATTGTAAACACTGTAACTCTTGAGATAATTTGGCTAAGGTAGTATCAAAGCTCTTTGAAGTAACATTGATTAAACGATTTATAAAAGGTGTATAACATGGGGTATTTTTTTGGATTGCTATCAGTTTCCTCATTTATTTGTTTCTCTTCAGAATGCCAGAAACTTGTTCAAGCAAGCAGTAAGTAATCATACATCACACCAATTTGTACGATTGCACCAGAAAATAAATATGATGTTTTGTAAAGGAACATACTTTTCAACCAGCAAGTTCATTAGTGAGGTGTGAACATTGTAAATTTGTAATTTAGAAAGAGGTATTCGATTATAAATACATCAAGTAAAACTCAGCAGAAAACAAATGGTTGCAGAAAACAAAATGGAGCGAGATATAAAACAATTGACCAAGTTAGAGTCAAATCTAACGACGGCTGGCAGTACACAAACAGACTTGACAGTAGAACATGTCTATGTTGATCAGTTATCCCAAATGGGACAAGTTCCATTTGCCTACCATTCGCCCATATCCCTCTAAACCATTCCTATTCGTGGACCTATGTAAAAGTCGTTTAAATCTTGCAATTTACACGCTACTACAATTTCTTCTGGCAGCTCATTTTATGCAAGAGCCAGCCTCTTTATGACAAAGTTTCACTTCAGAACCCTTTAAATCTTTCTCCTCTAACGTAACTAATGGCTTCTGGTTTTACAGACACCTATCCTTAGGAAAAGACCTTAGCTGTTCAGCATAATTACTCCCCTCATAATTTCTAAACCTAATTTAGGTCACCCCGCATCCTCCAATGGTTCAGCGCAAAAAAGCCTGAACCTTTCCAGAATTATCTACCTGCATGAAGTAAATAAGCAAAAAGTGCAAGGAATACTTTTTTTTCAGGAAGGACGGGGTTAACAGGAGATAATAATAGCTTCATAGAAAACTGTTAGAAATTACAGAAGTACGTTGACGTAAGAAAACTATGACTGATATTGTCTCAATGCAATGTATAACGTTTGGGACAAAAGAGGATAAACAGCTTGATTAAAAAAAACTATTTTAAGAAATAATAGAATGGCAGAAAGATAAATGTAGCAGTCCACACAGAGAGCACCCTTTTTAGCATTGTGAAAGGAAACATAAGAAAATAAAAGAGATTAAGAGAATATTCATCTAAAGTCAACACATGAGAATGACATGTGCATGAAGGAATATTGAAAATAGTCATGAACCGCAATAAAAAGAACACAGAGAAAGTAAAATGCTAATTTTGAAGACTAAGGAATGAATTAATTAATAGGGCGATGTTGTGAACCTGGAGGAAATACACCAGCACTTCAGATATCAATAAGCATCTTTGAAAAACCAGCAACTAAAAAGCCAAGGAAATGTTAATTCTCTACATTTGTATCGGTAATGGGAAATAACATCGGCAATAGAGAAGACAAAGTAACCGATCATCTGAACTAATAGACGTCATGGCAATCAATCCTGTTTAAATAATAAATGAGAGCAAAACAAATACGTCAAAATCTACGTTTATAAGCCTGGTTCAAAGTGAATTTACGTTCATTGTATTACACCTCTCAAAATGTAGTAGACAGAAATACTGGAAACGTGAGACACATAAAAGCAGAATACAAGTTGTTCACCGCAATAAGTTGTTCCTTATAATTTGAAGATGCCGGTTTTGAACTGGGGATTACAACGTTAAAATCACACAACACCAGGTTATATTCCAACAGGCTTATTTGGAAGCATTAGGCTTTGTAGCTCTGCCCTTCATCAGTTTGTTCTGGAGTATAAGATTGTAAGACACAGAATGTATAGTATGACATAACTGAAATTATAAATTGAAAAAGATCTGGATTGTTTGTTAAGTCTCTCATCTTTTAGAATAAACATATTGGTTTCAGTTCTTTCATATGTAAATCGCAGAAAATTTTAAAGTTACATTCTCAACTGAACATTAGCAATTGGTGTCATGTCTGCCCAGATAAGGTGTGAGTTACCGAGTATGAGACTCTATGTGCCACAAAGCTCAGACTCATTCTAATCAAAAAAGCGGATTTACAGAATATTACATGGATTCATGTAGTTTTGGAGCTAAACAAAATGTAATTTTTCAGGTACAAAGTCAGACCACAAACGTGCATGTGTATGTGTGTGCGTGTGTCCGTGTGTGTACTCACTTGCGCATATGGTTATGTCTGTGAGGTTATGGTTAAGAATGTCTATGAGAGAATGTGTATGAGAATGAGTGTAAAGCGGTATAAATCTGTGAGAGTATATGTGCGTGCATGTGGGTTTGGAAGTGTATGTGTGAGCGCATGAGAGAGAGCTTGTGTATGACAGTGGTTTGTGTGGGTGTATGGGTCTGCAGGAATGTGTGTGGCTGTTGGAGAATGTGTGTAGCAGTGGCTGTTAGTCTGTGTCTTGTCTGGCTGCCTGTCTGAGTGTGAGTCTGTTTGCGTAGTGCAGTGGAGTCACTTGCAGTGTGTCATGAATCCAGGGTCATGATGAAGGAGCAGCGGTCTAAAAGCTAGTGCTTCCAAATAAACCTGTTGAAATATAATTTGGTGTTATGTGCTTTTTTTTAACTTTGCTCCTTGTAAGACATTAAAACTTAAACGTGTAACTTTAAATAACTAAGTCAATACAGAGGACATTCATCAATACAGATGGCATATTTTAATCCATTAACAGTCTTGTAAAGTGATAAGGCAGATTCTACCAACCGGTAAAAGTCTTTGCATTTCCAGCCATCCCTGTTGGCTTAACAGTTCTGAATTTCCTAGCCTATGTATTCAGAAATAAAAAAAATGGTTGGATTAATCATTGAATTATTCTTCTCTTCAAATCATAAAGAAAACAATTTCTTTTCACCTCGCTCTTACAATATGATGCTCTTCAGTAAATGTAGCCAATAATTCTTCAACTTGATTGAGTGTTCAAAAGTAAAACACTGAAACTGAATACTTCCAATTGATTGCTTTTTTTTTCTATTCCGTCAAGAGGCATATTCCATCAATAGTCGCGAGTTTATTTTTCCAACCATTGCCTTGTTGGAATATTCCTAGCCTCAAACATCGTCCATCAATGGCAACCATTCTGCTGTGATCTAAAAGACTCAGTCACCTGCCAATACACTGAGGATGAATTTAGCTGAATTCAGACAACTGAGTCCACTTCCTCCAAATCAGTTTGAGTGACAGAGCCAGAAAAGGCACTTCCCAGTTTGACTGATACGATACAGGCCCAAAAAAATGGAGTAGAAATGTTCATATGAGCAATAGCCATGAGTTAATCGCTTGCTCCTTCTCAATAGTTGAATCACATAGTAATATTCGAAGTAGGCAGGAGGAAATTTTGGCCTTGGTGCAAAATTCAATGACCGAGGGTCTGGATTTAACGTATTTGACAGCAGGAGTAGAGAGAATGTGAGGGTCTTTATTTCATCCAGATGATTGTGGGAATATGGAACTCACTGTTTGTGAGGGCACTGGAAGCAAAGCCACTTAAGAAGCATTTCGAGATACATTTCGGATGTCAAAGCATAAAAAAAGTTTATGCCAAGTGCGGACAAATGGAACTGAAGAAGTCAGATAGATGTTTTTGATCTGTATTTTGTCCGTGTTTTCAGCCACTTTAAATCCATACGTTTCATGGTAGCACAGTGGTTAGGACTGCTGCCACAAAGCGGCAGCGCCCAGCAGATTGCCTGCTTAGATTTTGTGTATTCTCCCTGTGTCTGCGTAGCTTTTCAATGGGTGGACCAGTTTACTCTCACAGTCCAAAGATGTGTCGGTTAGCTGGATTGGCAATGCTAAGTTTTCTCATAGCTTTCAGGTATGAGTCAGCGTTGATAAATGTGGCTTTGCGGAGATAGAATGGGGAAACGAGTCTGGGTGGAGCGCTCCTCATTGTGTCATGATGGACGAATGGTCTGCTTCCACACTGTCGAGATTCTTTAAAAGTTGACTGTAAACGAGGTGAAATTTCTGAACTGATATAAAAGTTCTATAGTTGCTAGACATTTCTATTTTCTCTTCAGTTGATTGCTTAAGTGCATCTGTTGCATTAATAAGATACAATGGAAGAAACACAGTTTCATGGTCGCCATGCTTTTGCTGCAAGAATTCTGGAAACGTGTTGTTTTAAAAAGACTGCAATCTCAATATATATAGTACCTTACAAAATAATTCAGCGAGCTCCTGTCTTTCCATAAGTAAATTCTCAAAATCATCTTTTCATTCCTCAAGTTATGCTATGAAACAGGAAAATCAAGCCGGATCAGATCCGAACACGTTGACTAACACTCGATGTTGCAGTGTAGTGAAATTAAAATGGTCAACGACCTCACATTGCCCAATTGTTCCTGAACACACGTTTAATGACGAACAGATATCAGACACCAATTTACTTACTGAAAAATAAGTTAGCAAATTATTGTTAAAAGCGCTAACTTCAGCAAAGCAAAGTTAAACAATAAATTAAGCTAATTAATGTCGATAATTTAAATACAATTTGATTGTAGATGCTACTCGCACACATAAAAAGAGAGACTGATATATTGACTGAGTTAAGAGATACATTCGAAGGAAAATAAATGCTGTAACTGGACAGTTCACTTAAGCAGGTTCAAATGATGATTGTTGAAGCATCGTGCAGTCCGTAAATGAATTATTCACAGGCATGTGGAACTGCGTATCTAGTTTGAATTCTGAAGTCAGCAATCAATGTATACAGCTTCCAATGACCATTGGAACACATTTCATTACTAAGACTGATAATGTATTCTGAGGTTAGCTTCAATAGCAAGAAATGGAAGAATTAGTGGTCTGCTGTACATTTATATTGTAATAATGGAATCTTCATTTGAAGTTATTGTAGTATTCAGGTTAAATCACAAACATACGTTACTATTAAATTTGGTTTCACTATGTCCTCCAATGTTAATACATTAATGTCCAGTAACGAAAATAATCGATTGTCGAATCATTTTCAAGCGATAGATAATTGAATTTCATGTTATCAAATCAACTTGGTCTGCTTTACTAACGGTAGACTTGTTCCTGTAACGAAATGAACTTTCGCTAAGCTGCTATCAAAGCAAAAATATTATCATAAAGAAGAATGCATCTGCAGTTACACAATAGTCGAAATAGCTTGTTCAATAACGTTACAAATAACAGTATTGCTAGAGTCATGAATAATGTTAATATGTACATGTGTTATTACTTGAAAATTCAAACCTAAGAAGACAGATCATTTCTGCTTATATACGAAAGTCTTTTAAACGACATTTGTGCATTACATTGCAATACGGAATATCACACCATGGAATTGCGATGATAGGTGTGTCACTACTCTACTTTAACCTTGGATGCAATGTTTAGTAAAACCTTAAGTGTGATATTCAATCAAGTATTTTAAAGAAAACGGTGGCCACTTACAGTAAATTCCCGGACATTATCTTCTCTCAACCTCTGTAGGCAACATGAGTGGCAAATTCGACTGTTTACTAGAAATTTACTTGTTCAGTGAATACCCACAAAACAAAGACTTATGAAAGTTGCTTCTGTCTTTCCTTGCACCTATTATTATGGCTCTAAATGTCTTCATTGTGTAGCTTCTTGCACAGCAATTTGACTATCATCCACGATTTTCTGTAGTATGGTCACTGACACTTGTTTGAATGGTAGAAACACACAGCAAGAGAAGGGGGGTGCGGAAGACAGTCAAACAGACAGACAGAGACAAACAGACTGAAAGAGGTGCCTTATTTTCTATATTAATATTGGACAAGTCATATGGTTATTTCTCGACTGCCTGTTAAAACTTTAATTCTGTGTCCCTTGTTGCACTTCCACACAGGCTCTCGCTGCCTTTCACAAACAGCCAGGCGGTTCTGAGTCTGAATTGTTTTCCACTTCGCTGCAGGTTGGCTGGTGACGACCATAGAAGCCCTTTCGACGCATGATTTCATTATGATTTGGAAAAATTACAGGAGAATAACGTGAAGGAAGTAACTACATGTGCTAAAAACCATAAAGAAAAACAATCTATTGCCGTGTATTACAACTTTAAAGTCAAAACGTTTGTTTTACTTTTCTCCATTTCAGATTAAGGTAGGCAACTGTATTTTCGAAAGTGCTCAATTAATAGAACACTTGAAATGCATCTGCCATCTTAACAGAAAATTACTTCAATGCGTTAATAAGGATATTATAAATCAAAATATGTCGCCTACATAACGAAATATACTGGATCAGATGAGCTTGGTCAGGGTCTGAAGATACATAAAGTAGTTAAAAGAAGAAGTGGAGGTAGAATTTCCAGGATCAGTATTACAGTATTGCAGCGTTACAGCATTTTTGTATTGGAGAGTGGCAAGCATTGGGGAGATTGTCAAAATACGACGGAATGATAACATATAAGGAACCAAAAGCAGTGATCACATAACGAATATATAAATGCAGCACATCCAGAACGTACTGTATAACAATGAATCCAGATGTTATAGTTGCATAGTGTTTGTGTACTCTTGAAGGAAATATATGCATTGACAAAGCAAAGGTAGAAAAGATACCTACACCATTTGTAACAATGATCATCAATTGTTTTCATAAAACCATTTTGCAGACACGTTGGCATTTCAGTCCAGGGACTGCTGCAGTGCTCTGAAGAACCCCAATGCTGGATGGGGGAAAGGAATCTAAGTTTCCTGTTACTCACTTCGCAGCATTCAAATCTCATCACTGCACCTACCAAGGATATTGTGCTCTTTCTTGGTTACACTCTCTTCGTGAATTTTCTGTGTTCTTTTTTGTGCATTGATTTAGATCAGCAGATCTGTCATGTTCCCCACTATTCACTCCTTCCATGAACAGCTGTTCTGTAACAATAATGCCATTTTATTACCTTTAGCACTCCTTTTTTGTTGTTTTCTGAACATTTATCACCTATTTCACTTGCTTTTCCACATTCTAAGTCAACTTTCAAAAAATGGTCAACCAACAGTTCCCGTCATGTCCAATAACTTATCATATATGGATTGATCCTTACTTGTGCTTTTCTCTGAAGGTAGTGCCGGAAAAGCTGAGATGTATGAGATTTTTTTATTTAAAAAACACTGCTGCTTTGAAGCTGAAAATTGCAGATTTCCTATTCAGTTATCATGTTTTTTGAAGCATTTTGATTAAGGATGTAGAAGAGCAAGTGGAATAAGTGATGAGGGTGCATAGAATAAAAATACACTGGAGCACTAAAGGTAATACAGGAGGCTTATGCTTTAAAGCACGTCACAACGCGTTTATTGCTTGCATTCTGTAGCCGTATTGCTATATGGTAATTGGAAATTATAATAATATACAAGTGTTTTCTCCCACCACCAAACCATCATCTCCCACCTCCCACCACCAAACCATCATCTCCCAGACAAACGCCAGCTCGCGGACGTTTTATCGCCCTCCTCTTATCGCCCCCTTGACCACGACCCCACCTCCCACCACCAAACCATCATCTCCCAGACCATCCAGGACCTCATCACCTCAGGGGATCTCCCATCCACCGCCTCCAACCTCATAGTCCCACAACCCCGCACCGCCCGTTTCTACCTCCTGCCCAAAATCCACAAACCTGCCTGCCCCGGCCGACCCATTGTCTCAGCCTGCTCCTGCCCCACCGAACTCATCTCCCAATACCTCGACACGGTCCTGTCCCCTTTAGTCCAAGAACTCCCCACCTACGTTCGGGACACCACCCACGCCCTCCACCTCCTCCAGGATTTTCGCTTCCCCGGTCCCCAACGCCTTATTTTCACTATGGACCTCCAGTCCCTGTACACCTCCATCCCCCATCACGAAGGACTCAAAGCCCTCCGCTTCTTCCTTTCCCGCCGCACCAACCAGTACCCTTCCACTGACACCCTCTTTCGACTGACTGAACTGGTCCTCACCCTGAATAACTTCTCTTTTCAATCCTCCCACTTCCTCCAAACTAAAGGAGTTGCCATGGGCACCCGCATGGGCCCCAGCTATGCCTGCCTCTTTGTAGGATATGTGGAACAGTCCATCTTCCGCAACTACACTGGCACCACCCCCCACCTTTTCCTCCGCTACATCGATGACTGTATCGGCGCTGCCTCGTGCTCCCACGAGGAGGTTGAACAGTTCATCAACTTTACTAACACCTTCCATCCCGACCTGAAATTCACCTGGACCATCTCAGACTCCTCCCTCCCCTTCCTAGACCTCTCCATTTCTATCTCGGGCGACCGACTCAACACTGACATCTATTATAAACTGACTGACTCCCACAGCTACCTGGACTACACCTCCTCCCACCCTGCCCCCTGTAAAAATGCCATCCCATATTCCCAATTCCTTCGTCTCCGCCGCATCTGCTCCCAGGAGGACCAATTCCAACACCGCACAGCCCAGATGGCCTCCTTCTTCAAGGACCGCAGATTCCCCCCAGACGTGATCGACGATATCCTCCACCGCATCTCCTCCACTTCCCGCTCCTCCGCCCTTGAGCCCCGCTCCTCCAACCGCCACCAAGACAGAACCCCACTGGTTCTCACCTACCACCCCACCAACCTCCGCATACAACGTATCATCCGCCGCCATTTCCGCCACCTCCAAACGGACTCCACCACCAAGGATATATTTCCCTCCCCTATCAGCGTTCCGCAAGGACCACTCCCTTCGTGACTCCCTCGTCAGATCCACACCCCCCACCAACCCAACCTCCACCCCCGGCACCTTCCCCTGCAACCGCAGGAAATGTAAAACTTGCGCCCACACCTCCACACTCACTTCCCTCCAAGGCCCCAAGGGATCCTTCCATATCCGCCACAAGTTCACCTGTACCTCCACACACATCATCTATTGCATCCGCTGCACCCGATGTGGCCTCCTCTATATTGGGGAGACAGGCCGCTTACTTGCGGAACGCTTCAGAGAACACCTCCGGGCCGCCCGAACCAACCAACCCAATCACCCCGTGGCTCAACACTTTAACTCTCCCTCCCACTCCACCGAGGACATGCAGGTCCTTGGACTCCTCCACCGGCAGAACACAACAACACGACGGCTGGAGGAGGAGCGCCTCATCTTCCGCCTGGGAACCCTCCAACCACAAGGTATGAATTCAGATTTCTCCAGTTTCCTCATTTCCCCTCCCCCCACCTTGTCTCAGTCGGTTCCCTCAACTCAGCACCGCCCTCCTAACCTGCAATCCTCTTCCTGACCTCTCCGCCCCCACCCTACTCCGGCCTATCACCCTCACCTTGACCTCCTTCCACCTATCCCACCTCCATCGCCCCTCCCCCTAGTCCCTCCTCCCTACCCTTTATCTTAGCCTGCTTGGCTCTCTCTCTCTCTCTTATTCCTGATGAAGGGCTTATGTTCGAAACGTCGAATTCTCTATTCCTGAGATGCTGCCTGGCCTGCTGTGCTTTGACCAGCAACACATTTGCAGCTGTTTTCAGTGAAAGGCAATCTTTCAATCTACGACCATACCAGTATGTGAAAAGAAAGTTCAGAATTAGTGGCAGACAAAATGACACATTCCTGGTGAAAATGGAAATGAATTTTTTTTTCATTTATTGTCTGCAAAGTTTTAAACAAGCATAATATAAAGATTCCAAATCATTATAACAAGACAGAAATATAATAAAATGTAAATGCAGCAATTGAAGGGGAGGTCGAAGAGCATTGAATTGTTAATTAAGTAAAAGAACATATTTTTTTCTTACAAACAATTCAACTGATAATACGAATAATGGAAATTTGACGTGCAAATTTCGCTGTTTTAAAGCATAATTGCTTGCCACACTTGGAGTCGTTAGTCACATCCACTTCCAAAAGGAGAATCTGCACTGCAGATCTTTACTGTGGAAATCATCAATATTTTCCAATGAATAAAACAATGTGTTAAAATTAATGTGGAATGAATGTATTTAATGCACTTAAAGTGTTTTGTATTTTGTTACCAAATGATGAATAATTTCGCGCTGACTAATTTAAAATTAAAAAGTTGAGCTCTATATTCTCAATCCAAGATAAATCATTCAAAAAGTTACAACATACTTGCATGAATATTGGTGCACTGCCATAACATTTTAAAAGATATGCTTCTTAATCAGTATGATGTCGTTTAATTTGCTTAAATTTGGTTTAATCTATGAATTATAAAATTTAATGCATTGAAGAATGGTTTCTTTACAGTGAGGCAACTGCTTATAAAAGACATTGGTACGTGAGTCAGAAATTCTATGTGTCACCTAGTAATTCCTAATGTTTCACTGTTGTTGGATCAACCTAAATTTCCATGTTCAATTTCCTTATTTTCGATTGGTGCAATAATATCCCCAAATTTCTTATCTGGCATTTCTTCATCATATTGATTTGAAACTAGTTAATGATTCCATGCTAATAACTGGCGATTTTTATTCATGCATTAAAATGTGTTTTGCCTAAGGCAAGAATTAATTTTGTTTTGTCTGTGCAAGTGAAAAAATCTTAGCCTTTTTGTCAAAAAAATCGATTCAAGTAAGCAATGTGAACGAATGTTTATTTGAAGCATTCAGAAATACTTATTAACTGACAATTAAAAGCAAAACTTTATCTTCAAACCAAATTAGTGTTTCGTTTTGTTTTTATTTTATAACGTAGTACAAGTTTACTTTTGCAATGAAGTCCTCCATTTTGGTGTGGACTTTTATATGATAATTGCACATTTCGTTTCGTGTATGTCGTCATTATTTGGATTATGCAAATATTCGCTTTTAAAGTGAAATGTCGATATATAACGTTGATGGACGATAACTTTCCCAAGTATTCAGACATTTTGTAACCTCTTCTTTTTAACTTCAATTTGATTTTCTCCATGTTTAGACACACTAAAGTCTTTATAACAAGCTGTACATTTATCTCCAAGTAAATTTGTGAGTGAGCTCGTATTTACACAGAGAATGAAGTGGTGGATGTAGGTTTTCTCGCTGAGCTGGAAGTTTCGTTTCCAGACGTTTCCTTATCCTACTAGGTAACATCTTTAGTGGGCCTCAGGCGAAGCAATGCAATTTCTGCTTTCCATTTCTATGCTTGGGTTTCTTTGTTGTCATTTCCTATGGTGATGTTATTTCTCATTGTGAAGTCACTTCCTGTTCCTTTTCTCAGTGCGTCGTAGATGGGCTCTAACTGGATGCGTTTGTTGGTGGAGTTCTGGCTGGAATGTCATGTTTCTAGGAATTCTTGTTTGTGTCATTGTTTGGCTTGTACTAGGATGGATGTCTTGCCCCTTTCGAAGTGATGTCCTTCCTCATCTATATGTGAGGATACTAGTGAGACATGGTCATGTCGTTTTGTGGCTAGTTGATGTTCATGTATCCTGATGACTAGTTTTCTGCCTGTTTGTCCAATGTAGTGTTTGTAACAGTCCTTGCTTGGTATTTTGTAAATGTCATTAGTTTTGCTCATTGTCTGTATAGGCTCTTTCAAGTTCATTAGCTGTTGTTTTAGTGTATTTGGTTGGTTTATGGTAGCCATTTAATGTTCATCTAACTTTTGCTGAATAGTTATTTTACAGAGTCTCATCAAAGCCATTCGACGTCGTTGAATTTAATGGACATTTTTGGAGGGTTCCAGACATAGCAGGAATATGAAGCAGAAATTTCTTTGTTGTGCATAGTTTCTTCAGAGCGTGACTGATGTGTATTTTAAGAGTCTCACGTTGCAATTCTAATACACATGAATCCTGATTACCAAAACGAGATGGGTGGGCATTCTTTCGTTCAAATAATTGATTATTCAGTTCATCTATTCACTGGATTTCCTCTCTGGCATGGGAGTTTTCTATTAAGTCTGCTCACTGTTCAGGAGACACCACGTGTAAGGCCCCAACCCGGCCCCAACCGCCAAACACCATCCACTACATGCTGGACTCAATCCCGTCTCACATCGCCCCCAAACCATGCGCACCCCAAAACCCGTTCAATACCGCCCCCCCGCTCGATTCCCAACACTGACACCACCCACTTCAACTCTATCCAGCACTGCTCCGCCTCCATGCATGCCCGCCCACCCACGATCCTTGCCCACCTCCTTCTCTGTCCTGCACAGTACAATGTTAGAGAGAATATCCGGGGAAAGTGAGTTTAGGGTTCACCCCTACATAGAACTCTGAGTAAAGTGTGGGGGAAAGAGAAAGGGTGGGAGGTCAGTCATTTTGAGACGGTTCCTGGGCTCTCATCTTTATCCAGGACTGTTAATGAGTATAAACAAAAGACTTGATCCGGATTGAAACAGCTGTTTAATCTAATCTTTCTATCAGGACCTCACGATCTCCTTCGGATAATCCAATATTCAGTTAATTGGTATCCGGATAATCGAGGTTCCTCGAATATGCTCATAAGAAGTCTGAATAGTTCGTGAAAAATTTGTCCTCAAGAGAAATATATCCTAAGTAAATATTTGTTTGAAATACTCCGAACAATGATTAGCCAGACCACATAATTACATTACTCACGATATCCAGATCAATTGCACACCCAGACACTGACCCCACCCAAAACCCATGGATATTGATGCACGTGCATCCTCTGACAACACTTTTGTGTTTCCAAAATACCCAGAGGTTGACATCTTACCCTGCTTCAGCAAATGACATAACAAAGCTAGGAACCGACCATCTTCTTGAAATCACAGTTTGCAAAGTGATCCAGATATCCACATCAAACCCGACGCTCACACTCCAAAATGAAACAATATCCCTTGATATGACGGCTTTCTCTTGATCTGCACTCCACGGGTCCGATCCCTGATCTTACCAAATGACCTATCATTCGTTCCTGTACTTTTGATCCACCAACCTCTCAACTACCATTGGACGTGATACGTCCACGCACCGAGAACGGATATGCTCTCCCTCAACCACCACAACGTGTTACTTGTTCCGATTTTCAAACCTGCAAACACTCCTCTGAGCAGAAACCTACAATCCCAGCAACCAATGACAAGTGGACCTTCCAGAAGCGATAATCTTGCACTGATCCACGTCCTAACCACCACTCTACAGTGCTGGATTCGTGGCAGCTCGACCTAATTTTTCTGGACAAACGCTGGACCTGATTTTATGCGCGCCGGACACAACTCAGTCACTGAACTACTCCAATGCCACCACCAGCGCAGTTACTGTCCTCGCCCCTTCACCATCATAGTGGTCGCTAAATTGCGGATATTCTAAATTCTCCATAATGTGACTTGATCATTTGTCACCCAACAACCAACTCTCCACTGGAATCGATCAGAGAGACATGCACCAAATGTCAACAACTTATTCCCCAGTGCATGCCTCGAACTTCCACTTAATGTGAACCGAAATATCCCACTTTACATGCTACCTTGAACCTGACACAAAGGTATACGATTCCACCAGAAAGAAATTCCTCACCATTTGCAACCTTTCTCATTGCCGACCCATGATCAACCCCTCTGCTGTCCTACCCAGATGTTGTCCTATCGCATTCTTAATCTTCTTAACTGGAAGAATATCATCTCCCTGGGCGTTACCCTACATATCTAGTATCAAGGCTCACTAGTGACGTGGCACATTATTACGTGGAATTATGCCCCTTAGGAACGTGGAAGCCACAGTCGTTGCACATAACAACACAAATATATCACATACATTGTCAAAAGCTTGTTAAATATGCTTCTGGACCATTGTTCCAGACTATGCAAACTTGTTGCTGTGAAAATGCAACTTGCTTCGCCTTCGCCTGAACGACCTGTGCCATGAAAGAATTGTCAAATAAAAGTACACTTCTGCAATTTAGTTGGAGTTTTAAGCAGAATTTTCGCACTGAAATATAGGTCTCCTTACTTTCATACTCAAGAAGATCTGAAATGGCAATCTCTGTGAGATAGCCACTCACTGGAAGATGAAAGTGCATCATCACGTTGAACAAACGTAACCAACTAGCAACAGTCAGCGGTGCCGTTTGGTCACATTATTTCATAAAATCAATTCTAGGTGTGGAATTAGATGAACTGCTCCAAACCAATCATGGGACAGATGTAGAGGCAGATGCAGAATCTGCCACCATCTTCAATGAAATTTATTCTTCAATTTTGTTTTTTTTTCGTGAACGGCAGACATCAGAAATGAATTAACGTTTTCTTTATCATCATTCCTGTTAGAAATCGGAAAACTGATGGAGAAACTGAAGAACTCTGGTACGGTAATTCAAATATTTTAACATAGCGTTGATTTCAGAATTGTACATCAAGGAAACCAATAGTATTTCTTTCTTTAAAAAAGACACAGCCTCTTTAATATCAAACATGTTTTCGTTCATGTCAAAATTTAAAAATGGAAAACACAACGCGCTTTCAATTTGCAGACATTTGATCCTCAGGCATTTTAACACAAATGCTTGTTATAAATGCTTTTCAATAAGTGGAATTGCTGAGAGTTTACGTTTTGTATACGTTTTGGATGTCTCACTTTCCACCTTCCGCCAGCCTCAATTTCATAATTCATTACAAATTACAGTGTCATGATTCCTCTTAATTTACATTTTGAGTATTTTGCACACACCTTTCCCCATTTTATTTTTTTTAAAGTTTTTCTCCTCCGAGAACCATACTCCACCTATTCACCACAGAGCCTCAGACCACTACTGCCATCTCATATTCCGACCTGATTCGCATGTATGCATACATGTACATACGCGCGCGCACACACACACACACGAACACAAACTCCACATCCCGTCATCAATATTCTCACCAATGTTCTCCATAACTGGCAGAATATATGGTTAAACTTGCATAAAACATTCTGATGATACCTCATATTGACCAGTGAGATTTGAGACGATTTTAGCTCAGGTTAAGTTTCTGGATGTAGGTTTGCTCGCTGGGCTGGAAGGTTCATTTCCAGACGTTTTGTCACCCTGATAGGTAACATCGTCAGTGGACATCCGGGTGAAGCACGTTTGAGAATTCCTGCTTCCTATTTCTATATTTGGATTTCTTTGGGGTGTGATGCCATTTCCTGTGGTTACATCAATTCCGGTGGTGGTGTCATTTCCTGTTCTTTTCGTCGGGGGTTTGGAATATGGGGTCTAACTCGATGTGTTTATTGATAGAGTTTTGGTTTGAATGCCATGCTTCTCGGAATTCTCGTGCATGTCTCTGTTTGGTTTGTTCTAGAATGGATGTGTTGTCCAAGTCGAAGTGGTGTCCTTCCTCATCTGTATGTAAGGATACGAGTGAGAGAGGTTCTTGTCGTTTTGTAGCTAGTTGATGTTCATGTGTCCTGGTGGATAGTTTGCTGCCTTTTTGTCCAACGTAGTGTTTGTTACAGTCGTTGCATGCAATTTTGTAAACAACATTAGTGTTACTTGTCTGTATAGGTTATTTCAAGTTCATAAGCTGCTGTTTTAATGTGTTGATGGGCTTGTGGGCTACCATGATGCCAAGGTGACTGAGTAGTCTGATAGTCATTTCTGAGTTGTCTTTGATGTAGGGGAGAGTGGCTAAGGTTTCTGGACGCGTTCTGTCTGCTTGTTTGGGTTTGTTGCTGAGAAATATGCGGACTGTGTTCATTGTATACCCATTCTTTTTGAATACACCGTATCCATGATTTTCCTCTGCACTGCGTAGTACCTCTGTGCTGCAGTGCGTGATGGCTCGTTGGAATAATGTTGTGATGCAGCTTCGTTTGCGGATGTTGGAGTGATTGCTTCTGTAGTTCGATATTTGATTTGTATGTGTTGTTTTCCTGTAGACGCTGGTTTGAAGTTTCCCATTAGCTGTTCGGTCTACTGTAACATCAAGGAATGGCAGTATGTTGTTGTTTTCCTCCTCTTTAGTGACTTTATGCCAGTAATGGTGTTGTTGATGGTCTTGAAAGTTTCCTCTAATTTGTTTCGTTTAGTGATGACAAAGGTGTCATCCACGTAGCGGACCCAAAGTTTGGGTTGAATGATTGGCAGAGCTGTTTGTTCGAGTCTCTGCATTTCTGCCTCTGCCAAGAACCTTGTCATAGGAGATCCCATTGGTGTTCCGTTGATTTCTCTGTTGGTTCTGATGTTAAAGTGTGGTAAGGCATAGATCCACTAGCTTGACGATACAATCCTTGCTGATGAATTTAGTGTTGTGTGGTGTATGTCTCTTTGTCTTCTAACAGTCTAGTCAGTGATTCCTTGACCAGGTTAATGTTGATTGATGTAAACAGGGCTGTTACATCAAAGAAGACTATGGCTCTGAGGTGGACTTCTGGTTTGTGAATGTTGGGAAATCCGTAGAAGCGTGGTGCCTTGGATCCATCTGGTTTCATTTTTTGGCAGACTGTTTTATTTATTTCTCCACATTTCTGAAGTTTTTGTGCATGGCTGTGATTCGGTTCTCCAGTTGTGGGGTCGGTCTATCATCACTTACTGGAACGTTTTGGTATCTGTAAGTAGTACGTTCGATTTTTCAATGTAGTCTCCTTCTTCACCAACTTACAGATTGGCCAAGGAGCTACACCAAAGACTAAAACACTTATCAGAAGACTCATGACACACTGTCCGCTACACCCAAGAATTCCTGAAGACCATCTAAGTTAGAAGAGGTCTCCGTTGATGCAACATCCCTGTTTACATCAATCAACATTAAACTGGTCAAGGAAACACTGACTACACTATTAGAAGACCCAAAGACACATGCACCAAACACCACTAACTTCATCCTAACCACGGACTCAACCTGCAAGTCAACTTTTACAGAATCCTGCACTAGCACTGCTAGATCCCTTTGTACTTTGGCTTTTAGAATGTTCTCACCATTTTTCAAACTTCCCTAGCCTGTGTACTTTTGTTCAATGTGCAAAACCTTGCATTTGTTCACGTTGAATTTCGTCAGCAATTTCTTGGACTATTGTTCTAAACTATCTAACGTTTTCTGTAGCCTCCCCACCTCCTCAGAACTATCGGCCTGTCTGCTTAACTTCGTATCATCAGCGAACCTCCCCTGAATGCCCTCAGTCTCTTCATCCAGATCATTTATGTTATAAAATGAACAGCTGGGACTCCAACATTGAACCCAGCGGGACACTTGTTACCAGTTGCCATTGCATCAAAGAACATTTTTAAACCCAACTCTCTGCTTTCTATCAGACAGCCAATCCTCAATCCTTGCCAATAGCTCACCTCGAATACGATTGGCCCTCACCTTAGTCAACAGCCTCCAGTGAGGCACCTTATTTAAGGCCTTTTGCAAGTCTAGGTAGATAGCATCCACTGGGTTTCCCTGGTCTAACATACTTGTTGCCTCTTCACAGAATTATAACAGGTTTGTCAGGCACGTCCTCCCCGACTCAATCATGTTGACTTGTTCTATTTCGACCCTGCACTTCCAAAAAATTTGAAACCTCATCGTTAATGATGTATTCTAGAATTTTACCTGCAACCTACCGGCAACCATGGTTAGATAATCGGCCAATAAATTTACATCTTTTGTCTTTGTTCTAATCTTCGGATCATGGTCAATCCACCAAACCTTTAACATGCCTTAAACGTTCTGCTGGATTGAACATGATCTGAAGATTGGTCTGAATCTGTACTCCAGCTTGTCATTGTCAGGAAGAAAACTAAATCACTGTCTTTGTTTTTCGCTGAGAATATGAACGTCCAAAATTAGAGCTAAAGCCCACTAAAACCTAACAAAGTTAGTAAAACTCAATGCTTACTCTTGCGAATCGACCAACACAAAATACGTGGATTTTATTTGATAATTCTGGTACGTTGCATACGTTTCTTTGCAGCTGAACTTATTCGTTCCAGAGACGATGGTAAAAAAATATTTTTTCTCCATCTCTGATTTTTGTGATAAATGTTCTATTAATTTCAGAAAGTCTATTGCATATGAGTATATGAAAACTTGACAATTAAGATATCTTCCAGTACATTCTCCTCAGTAGCTCCATTAAGTGATTTCTGTAAACATAATAGTTTCTGGAGGACATGCTCTGTCCGATGTCAATACTTCATGGTTTAAATGGTGATGTAACCACAACTTTCCATTTCACTTCTAGTCTACATTCCCAAGTTATTTTCATATCATTTCAAGTACTTTTCCAAAAACAGCGAGCTCATTCCAGGAATAAAATTGTTTAGTCAAGTTTAATAAAATAATTACCGAGCTTTATTTCATGAATAACAAACATGCAAATCAGAAACTCAAAGCAGCCAATTTAATATGAACCTTACCATATTGTTGTCATACTGATCAATATGTTCCACGATATTCATGACTATTTATGATCCTTTGACCTGCTAATATGAGTGCAAAACGTGAAGTGCAGGTCGCATAAAAATGCAATTTCAAAAACTAAACAAACAGCAATTTTAGGGGGTAATGTCACACTGACTGGAGGAACTCTGCTGACTGTGAATATTTTTTGCTATTCAATTTGGAAACAACGTGAATGTTGAATTGACCATCACAAGGGTAGTTGAAGAAGTGACTGTGAAGCCGTTCATAAAACCAAACGATTAAATGCAATGAAACGCAATACCTAACTGTAATGAATTTATGTCAGACCATTACTTAATATACATTTTTAACAATTCTACTTCGTTACAGAGATCAAAGACCTTAAGCAAAAGTTGGGTGAGTAATAAATGTATTCCACACTGATGAAGCGATAATGATCAAGTGGTGAGGGTAGCCAGAGGAAAAATAAAATAGACAAATACAGTACCAATGATAAAGTACAAAGGAGTAACTGGGATTCCTACTTTCTGTTAAAGATCGATGTAAATATTGGAAAATACACCAACTCTTCTGAGAGAAAATCAATGTGAACAAGCCACTGCTTTGGAGCAGAGGGTGGTCTGAGAAAATAATAAATATTGAGGAGGGTGAAATCCTTTTGAATTGAAGTGTGAGTTCAGAATGTTCAATTTGCTAAGAAGAAATTTATACCCTTATTCGTCAGCTTTCATCAAGCTTCTGTGCAACACTGCAGCAAGCCTTAAATAGACTGGTTAGAATGGGAAGAAGATTGCGGCTTGATGTGAAAATTAATTGGAGTATATGAGCCATGGCATAAAACAATACATTGTTGCGCAAAATTTCTATCATTTTCTTCCTGAGTGTCTATTTCAAGTAATGATATGATACCTGGAAGAACTTACAGAAACAAACTTGGAAGAAGGGAGATATAAAACTAGTCATGCTCAACTACACATACCTGATGAAGGAGCGGCGCTCAGAATGCTCGTGTTTCCAATTAAATCTGTTGGACGATAAGCTGGTGTTGTGTGACTTTAAACTTTTTCGACAAATGATTTTAAATAGCCAGTCAGGGAAGTAACCAAAAAATAAGCTATGGTAATAACACTCACTTGTCTATTGTGATTTCAATATATATTTATTACCCTTCACTAAATGACTGAAATCTTTATCTTTAAAAATGTCTGGTCGATTATACCCACTGAAATTAAGTTTACAACAAATGTACATTTTCCCCCGTTTTACAGCTGCACAGAAGCGTGACAATAAAGGTAAAATTCGCAATGGCTATATTATTTTATCATTTTATTATTAAATTGTGCTGTATATAAAAAAAATTAAAATACTCATAGGTATCCAATATTTCTCACTGCTGGTGTAATCCAAGAAACCAAAATGTAAAGGCATTCAGTAATGTCGCCAGCATAGATTTTAAACGTATTCACCATAATTGTCAAGGCAAAATGATGACAGATCGCAAATTGAGGTATTAGGAAAGACAAGAAAATGTTTAAGCAGTGATACTAAATATTGCAGAAGACGAGAGCAATAAAGTGGTGTTTGCATATATGATTGGATCTCAGAACATTAAGGCATGTAAAGTATGCTCGAAATGGCAAGTTGGATGGTGACACCAGAATAAAGAGATTAAAAAATCCCTTTTTGAATATGCAATAGCCTTTGTGTGAGAGAGTTAGCGTGCGTGTAGAAGGTCCTTGTACAGTCATTGAGATAGTTTTGAATATGTAGAAGATTCCACTGCCAACAAAAACATTTTGTGTTTTCCTTTTCCCCCCACTGGTAAGTCATACCAGATTTCAGAAAGTTTTAATTCTTATCCCTAGGTTGTATTTTCATGGTATGAAAGCAAATATTGTGTAATATTGCAGGTTTTAACGTTTGAGAGCCATAAAAGTACACCTTCAGACCTTTCTAGACATCTGTACTACATTTGTACCCGCTAATTATTTTTGATCGTGCAATACTCTCTCTTTTAACGTACTAGCAAACACGATTATATTGCTGATTCCACTGGGGATAAGAAACGTCAATGCTCAAGCCCAAAAGGGAATTAATCTACTCTTTATTCACAACAGCGTGCTCAGTTGATAGTTTTGAAATCATGCAAATGATACAGTACTTACTTGAAATTACAGAGGTCACCAACAATAATCTGAGTCCTTTTGTTTCCTTTGATTAACATTCCTTTGCATGCTAAACGTAAAAACACTATTTAATCATGTCGAGAATCAAATGACAAAGAATCATGGCGTTAGAATGAATTAATTGAATGGAGGCAATGTTGTCCCTCAGTCAGGAGGAAATCCTAACTTTGACTCTAGTCGACAAGCATAATTCGTGTGCGTCATAATGCTCTCAGAGCATTAGCAGAAAGGATGGCAAGTGCTGCAAATATGGACATTCTCATCCATCTCAATACAAGGTATTGTAAAGTATGCTCGAAATGGCAAGGTGGATGGTGACACCAGAATAAAGAGATAAAATAAATCCCTTTTTGAATATTTAATAGTCTGTGTGTGAGAGAGTTAACCTGTGTGTACGAAGGTCCTTGTACAGTCATTGAGATAGGTTGAATATATAGAGGATTCCACTGCCAACCACAAGGGATGAACTCAGATTTCTCCAGCTTCCTCATTTCCCCTCCCTCCACCTTGTCTAAGTCAAATCCCTCGAACTCAGCACCGCCTTGCTAACCTGCAATCTTCTTCCCGACCTTTCCGCCCTCACCCCCACTCCGGCCTATCAGCCTCACCTTGACCTCCTTCCACCTATCGCATTTCCAACGCCCCTCCCCCAAGTCCCTCTTCCCTACCTTTTATCTTAGCCTCCTTGACACACTTTCCTCATTCATGATGAAGGGCTCTTGCCCGAAACGTCGCTTTTCCTGCTGCTTGGATGCTGCCTGACCGGTTGCGCTTTTCCAGCAACACATTTTCATCTCAACACAATGCCAAGATGAAGTGAGTATTCATGTTTGTCGCAGCTGGAAGCAAATATTAAACAACAATGAGTTTGCAGGTGGACTGATTGAAATAACATAGTATTGCTTCGTAGTTGCACCTGGATATGAGAATCGTTGTCCTATATGATGAAAGAATCTATTGGTGGAGGAGATAATAGTCACCCCGCATGCCCACTTCCTATTGTTTCCTCTAACAGGAAGCAGAATGGTATGCATGCCTATCCAGACGTACAAATTCACAGCTTTTATTTCCCTGTAAACTGACCAGAGACTCGATGATTGAGGTAACTCAATGGCTAGTGTCATTGTGTCACAGTGTCTGTCATCCGGCTTCAATTCCAGTCTAGGAAGGCTGTCTGCGTGGAGATTGCACATTTTCACTGTATCTGAGTGAATTTCCTTTGCGTGGTCCTGTTTTCTCCCATAGTCCAAAAGTGTATGCGCATAGAGTGCAGGGATGTGCAGGCCAGGTCGGTTAGCCATGGAAAGTGCAGGATTTCCAGGGATGGGAAAGGGTCTAAGCCGGATGCTCTTCGAGTTATAGTTGCGATTTTGATGGTCCGAATGGCCTGTTTCCAGACAATTGGGATTCACTGAATATGTCCGGGTTCGTGTCGACTTTAAGGAGACATGCCTTCTATCTGTGATGAGTAAAGAAAACTGAAGAAGGCAGTGCAAGCAGGAAATTCCGCAAAACATATCAGATTTTTCATATTCCGCTTTAAGAAAGCATGATTTCAAAAGAGGTTAATGATTTTAGTTGAACCATATGAAGGCAACCGTGTTCTTCAGGTGATGTGGCTTCTGCATCCAGATTGAGTTCACTTCCAGCTCAAAATCAATGTACCGCAGCAATCAAGGGAAGATCAACATCTATACTTCAGTCTTTCCTGTAGTTTTATCTTCCATCAAGTTAGTCTTATATTTTTCTGCAGGGAAATCAGGCGAATAGTAATATGTTTCCAAACGCACAGTTAATTACTGAAATATAAGAAAGTAACTTTCCAATATTAACACTGAATGCAATAATTGAACTGAACTGTAAATGCATTTTCTCCTCCACTTCAACTAAGAGCACTCGGCTTAAATTTTCTGAAATTCTAAACACACAGTTAGGTGATGATTTAAGCTTACAAAGAAGGGTTAGTTGGCCACCTTGATCCAATAATAAAGAGTATCAAATAATTTGGATTTGCAGGTTATATGTCTTTTGATTTATTATAATTGCTTCAGAGCTGTGTGCCACTGGCAGATACATCATTCCTTATTTTGACATAGTTGTTCTTGTAACAGTGAGGGAGAGATATATTCTCAAACAAAAGCAACATATGCATTGTGCATGAGCCCAAGGATTACTTGTTAGAAAACTTCTGGAAGTTGATGAAAAACAACAAATAAGCCATAGTATAGTCCCATATCAGAATAATTTGTTACTTGCAAGCAATTCTAATGTTTGTTGAGTTCACATATATTGATTGCAATTATTACTCTAGATTATGGAAGTTGTAAAAATGTTCTCATAAAAGATCACAAATTTATTGCAGAGAAACTTATGTACAGTACACGTTGATGTTAGTTTGTTCTGGAATTGAATAAAGTGAATATTTATTGTGGTTGGTGAATAGACAAGCGGGCTGCATTTCCGTGAAGAGTCAAACTTGTGGAAGCTTTCTGTACAATATGTGAGACATTTATATTAACAATTTAAGCAATTTAATATTGAGATTCCTTCGTTGCTGTTATTGTCGCTATTTCAGCTTATTATCTAAGAGACAACGAAGGCACAATCGTGTAATTCCAACTTAGATGACGGAGGTTTCAAGCACAATTGCAGGTTATCGTGTTCCCACGCATTGACTGAAGTTATCCTTGCAGTTAGTAGGAGCCATAGTTTGCAAGGTTCCGTCTTAGCAGTCTGGGTGAATGGTTTCATGACACTGTGGAGGTGGCACAAACTCTTCCCCTTGTGTAATAGTAATGGAGTGTTTGAATGTTTTTTGGGCCCGGTCCACACTAGGAGGTGACATTATTCTTAAATATATTCGATCTTAACTTGCCCAAGGCGGTGGGCGAAATTCCTTGTCTCTACTACCTATGACCTTCAGATATTCTGTACGACTGTCAGAAACACTGTTTAATCAGTCGCTGCAGAACTCCAAGTGTCTACGAAATGATCGGGTGAATCTAATAGTAGTAATGGCGTTGAATGTCAGGGGCAAAAATAATTAGATTTGCTCATGACAGTAGTTATTTGCTGCCCTGTACGGCACAAGTGTTATGTTCATGTATTTTCAATTGATTTTGACCAGGACTTGATGCATTTGGACATGAATTTCTTCAGCCTCAGAGGAGTCACGAATGGTGTTCAAAATAGCAATGATCATTGAAAACCCCAGATTCTAATGCGATGAAGGATCAAACTTAGAACATAGAACATAAAACCTGTGGAATCAATCTGAAGCCTGTCTATCCTGTATTATTCCATTTTGATCCATATGATTATCCAACAACGATTTAAATATTCTTCAACTTGGCGAGTCTGCTACAGTTGCAGTCAGGGCGTTCCACGCCCCTAAAACTATCTGAGTAAGGAAATTATCTTGACATCTATTCTATATATATATATATATATATATTACCCATCATTTAAATCTATGTCTCCCCGTGCTAGCCATCACCATCTGCAGAAAATGGCTCTCACTGTCCGCCCTCCCTAAACCTCTGATTATCTTATAAGTCTCAATTATGTCACGTCTCAACCTTCCTCTCTGTAATGAAGACAGCTTCAAATCCGTCAGTCTTTCCTCATTATACCTTCCCTCCATCCCAGACAACATCCCAATAAATCACCTCTGAACCAATTCAAAAACTTCCAGATTCTTTCTATACTGGGGTGACCAGAACTATATACAATGCTCCAAGTACTGCCGCACCAGAGTTTTGGACAGCTGCAAGTTGATTCATGATTCACTTGAAGATGGTTGGATCTGCAGCAGTGCCATGAGCAACACTTGCACTTGCATTGATATCCCAGCGTTGATATGATTAACAACCAATAGCACAACATCTTTCTTTGTGCGAGTAATGACCTAAAAGATGTGAATGCTGTTTCCACTAGTTGCTGCTGAGTTGTTTGGTCTCTGAGTGCTGCAGAACATTTCTGGCCAAGCGACGCCAGGCCACACTGTTTCGTTGAATCCCACACTTTCATTGAATCATCAATTACATTCTTTGATTTACTCATCACTTGTCACAGACGCAGTCAAGCAGAATAGGGCCTCAACCAACTCATTTTGATGTGAATTGTTTGTCTCTGTTCTCTCATTTACCGTCAGGAGATAATTTAAAACTTTACGTTTGTTGTTTTTTTTCGATGACTGTCAATGTATTAGGCATATTCACCTTATCTCGTGTCACTGAGCATTTTTGATGTTCTCAGTAGCTGTTCATGTTCCAGTCACACTGAAATAATTCAGAATACATTATTCGTTGTCTTTTTACTCCGTTGTATACGCCACATATAACTTTAAATACAGTTCTAATGGTGTGAATGCTTGGTAAGCTTGGTAAAGCATTAAGTTTGTTGAAAGACTTCAGGTTACCGCTGAATATTGAATAACATGTCTTGTCCATTGTCTTTCGCAATAATTTCCTCTTGTGGAGCACGATTATAAATTTTCAGTGTCGGCAATCGAGGTTTTACCATTCAATTTTGTAGTTAGCATTCACTGGAGGTACATGTGCAAGAGCGAGGTAGATAATATACCTTTAAAAATGCCAAATGCCTGAGTAATGGTCTTGCATTTATATGAGAAATATTGAAGACAAACTTAGTATTGTCAAACTTAGTTGCATTATTCAGTTTTTACACTCGTCTTACTAATTTCGATAAATTTGCATTTTACAACACTTAGATTTGATAATATTTTTGCAAAAATAATTCCTGCCAGTTTGCAATATCCACAAACAATGGCAGTAATCAAACAGGTAATTGTGGCAAGATTCAATGAAAACAGGACTGTGCTTGACATATGACTCATAGTATTGGCGTCGATATATGTGAAGGGAGTAAGTATGCGATGGTCTTAATACGTAAACAATTGACATTAAAAAGAAGTATTCTTGAGGTGAATGTTATACAAATCAGATGTGCCCATAAATGTGTCCATAAATGTGCCCATAAATAACCCATAAATAGCTATGAGTCCTGTCCATAAAAAGAGAATTGATAACTAGCAATATTTCCGTGCAACTTGATGTATGTACAGTTTTGCCACTAATATGGGAACAAAGGCCAAAATATTAGGAGAAGAAAATGCAGAGATAATATCATATATAGAGAGAATATGAAATCAATAAATTAAGATAGAGTCAGAGATAAATCGTTGAGGGATTCCTCATCAGGTTATTTATATGTTAAATGACTAAGCATATTTAATGAATTTGATAATATTGCCTGTGGAAATACAGAAACAATACATACTCAATGAAAGAATAGAGTGGATGTCAAATATTGATATGTAGTGAAGTTCAGGGTTAATAGGTTAGGAGGTGAAGAAGGAGGGAATGCCTTGTTCTTTAAAGGGAGCTCTGTGGTGCAGGAAAGAATCTTAAAGGATTCAGGAACTGAATAAATCTGGCTCAACTGAAGGAAGAAAACTGGACAAATAGATTTATTGGCGGATTCTACAGAACTCCACATACTGAGAAGATTTTTGACAAGAACGCTACAGAGAAAAAAATAGTGTCCAGATGATGCCAACATTACGAAGATGTTATCCTTGTCGACTTTATTTTCTCAAATGTGGACTGGAGTATGAAAAGTGGCAAACCTCCAAAGATTGCATTCAGAATGTTTTTCTGCACCAGCGTATGTAAAATTTAAAAGAAGGTCTGCACAGTTGTACATAGTCCTTGCGAAAAAACTGTGCAAATTCAATTGACATTACAAGGTGAGGATACAGTACATAGTGATAGCTCAATGGTAAGTTTTATGTTGATGGCAGAAAAGACCATTTGGCATACAGATAAACAACTAACTGGGCTGGGAAACAATTTATTAGGATAGTCCCTTGAACGTGAAATAACTTGTTACACATAACATGGATGTCTAAATGCTAGATGAGTTTATTTTAAAATAACTTACGAGAGTTCGATTTTCTGAGGAGGTAATAGCTTTTTTTATGTCAAGGTTTTATTTTATTGGATTGGATCTGAAATATGCTGCCTGAAAGTATTGTGTAGGTTGATTCAGTTAAGAACTTCCAGAGTACATTGAGCAGCTACTTAAGTATAATGTGGACATGTTATGGAGGAGGGCAAGAAAATTACAATAAGCCATAGTAATTGTTAGCTCGTGCAAGCATAGTGTGTTAGATGGCTTCTTTCTCTCGATTACCTTTCTGGAATACTTGGATTGTGTGATCTAATGTTTACAGTCGTGGTTTTCACACTTTTTTAACCCTGCACCCTTATAATGGATGAACTACAGACGCTGTGAATCATCTTAATGTTGTAATTTGCATCATGAATTTGCTCCCTGACCGATACGTTCGTTTGTTTGGGTTGAATCTGTATGCTATTTAGGAGATCGTGACTGGTCAAGAAGTCCAGATTCGTGATAGTTCGATATGTTAATCTCCTCTTTTTCATTCGCTCCTTCCATTTGACAAATTATTATGGCAACAGATGCCTTATGTATATCGAAATTTGATTTTCAATGGTATACCGTTTTGGTGTATTGCAGTGGAGATTTGAAATGCTGTGCAATAACCATTGCTGAAGCAACATTAATTTAAAAACAACATTAGTTTTGTTCATGTCACAAAGTCATAATAAAACTAACCACGATTTATTTGTCTTTCAGAATTATTTAAAATAAAAATTTTGCTGAACTTCTGCTCGTTGATCGTCAAGTCATTTCATCGTTATTTGTAGTTGTAATAAGGAGTTAAATTCAAAATTTCATGTTCATAAATGAGCGACTACGTGATGACAATGCTGACCTCAGCGTTTTCATGCTTCTAACTTCTAAAATTGTTGCTATTATAGAGAAGAGTGATCAAGTGAAAAACGGTGGTAAGTGAAATAATATAATATGTTGTGTTCAGCCCATAATGCAAGCAATTGATAAGCACAAAGAAATTGTGTAGCACATTTGCCCCAGTTCTTCCAGAGAAACCACTGAACAGAGAACATTGTTGGCTCAATTCGATAGGTGGGAGGCAATAAACATAAACTTATATTCCAATGAGCTTGAATGTCTGTGGTGCAGAAACTATTAAAAGCAATCACTACGTATGTTGCAATTGCGTTCTTAATAAGATGCTTCATTTAATTGGAGGACTGAAACCGATATTGTCAAAGGAATATCAATTTTAAGTAGTATATTCTAATTCCATGAAGAAGTTGCATGAAGGAGAATCTGCTGAAGTACTGTCTACTGAATTCCGGACAGAGGCGTTTGGCAAGGTTCATTCTACATCTTCTGGCAGCTCATTGTGTCGACTGTAACACATTAGGATTGGTGGACGATTGATTGGTTGGCAGAACACAATCCGTATTTTACAGCTTCTGCTGGGCAGCATTTGATGAGTATTGTAATGATAGAATCAGTGCTGGAGACTGATTAAGTTTCCAGTTGATATCAGTGACTGTTAAAAGTTTGTGAGAGGTTTTGTCGCTCGGGTGCTCGTTATTGTGGGTCTGTTCGCCGAGCTGGAAATTTGTGTTGCAGACGTTTCGTCCCCTATCTCGGTGACATCCTCATTGCTTGGGACCGCTTCACAGGAGGCTCCCAAGTACTGAGGATGTCACATAGAGAGGGGACAAAACGTCTGCAACACAAATTCCCAGCTCGGCGAACCATACCACAACATCAATGACTGTAATAAGAGGGGCAGTGACTTTGTCACTGAATTATGAAAGTGTAAAACATGAATGGAAAAGTATATTGCGAAGATGATTTGAAGAGATTGCCGAGTGATAAATTACGTAAGTGGAAAAAATATGGAAGCTGGAGAATAATATGTAAAATGTCAAGTTGCACGTTTTGGGAAGAATAATCAAAAAAAAAGCACTTTACAAAGAATAGCTCAAAATCATTAGTAACATGATGGTCAGGTGTTGTTTTAATCTTAGTGTCTGAAAGATTTAAATTGCAGTCACGGAAAGTAATTAAGAAAACTATTGGGATGTTAAACCTTACTCTGAAAGGAACTGAACAAACTATAAAGAAAATTCCGTCAGTAAGGCAGGAAACTTTGTTTGCAGTTATAGTTTTCTTGTTTAAGGAACGATTTAAGTGTGTTGGAGGTGTTTCGAGATAGTTTACTGGATTGGCACCTGGAATGAAAAATGTTTCTTACAAAGAGATCATGGCTAGCTAAACGTGGGCGGCAGGGTGGCACAGTGGTTAGCACTACTACCCCACAGCGCCAGAGACCTGGGTTCAATTCCCGCCTCAGGTGACCGGTTGTGTGGAGTTTGCATATTCTTCCCCGTGCTCCAATTCCTCCCACAGTTCAAGCATATGTAGATTATGTGAATTGCGTTAGGTGTAGGCGTCTGGGTGGGTGCACTTCAGTGAGTTGATGTGGACTTGTTGGGCCGGAGTGCCTATAAGTAATCTACTAAAGAGGAGGGAAGTATGCTTTTCTCTCAGAGGTTTATGAGGCTTTTTAACTCAGAGTGCAGTCAGAACTGAATCATTGAATATTTCCTATGTAGAAGTAGGTAGATTCTTGTCAGGCAAAGTTATCAATAGTTTGCCGTGGTGGGTAGAATTTTGGAATTCTAACGAATCAGGCATGACTTTGTTGAATGGCCACGTCGGATTGAGCAGCCAAATGGCTGAGTTCCTCTCCTAATTCGGATGTTTGTATGTATCTTAGCAGACATTCTGCTTTTGTTCAGTTATGAAATAATTTGCTCTCAATAAGCAGAAAAAAACTACTGCAGAAGACTACTTTTAAATGTAACATTTGCCAATTGAAACAAAACACTGAAATACAGCTAGAAGTACTATCATGCAGTTGCTATGTTATACTACCCTTTCCTTTGCCTTTTAGATAACAGATTAGTGGAAGCTAATAAAGGTGAATGCATTTTTCTGCTTCGCTGGTGTGATCCAACCAAGAGGTATGAATTGGACATGGAGAGTGGCATTAAAAATTCTATCACTAAAGTGTGTCTTTTAAAGCAATATTTGCAGGTGAGGGCGTTAGCTTGCACTAACTGTAAGCAGATTTCGGCAAGATCGTTCAGCCCTCTGCAGCAGCAACATCTAAATCCTCAAACTTCATCATCTGAAAGGACAAGGTCACCAAATGCATGTATATAACACCATATAGCAAGTTCACCTGCAAAGAAGGCAAAATCTTGTCAATAATCTTTTATAGTTACATGTTCAGAAACCGATTTGACTGGGGCCGAATACTCACCTACAACCCTTATAATTCCACAGCTGACATTCAGAAAGAATGCTTTGTTTATTCACAGATGTGACCATCAATGCCCAGGCCAGCATTTATCACCTATCCCTAATTGCACTGAGGGCAGTAACATGTCAACCTCATTCCTGTCGTTCTGAATTCATATTCAGTTCAGACCAGGTGCAGAGTACAGTTGCCTTATCAACCTCCCACAAATGTGCTTATACTGTCACTATTACACTTCCATTCTCAGATAGTTATTGAAGTCAATTTCCATCAGTCGCCTTTGCAGGATTCAAAACCATGCCCGAGGGGTAACAATCATCCCTGGATTAATAATCTAGTGGTAACAACATCAGGCCATCGCGTCGCCTTGGGCAACCACTGGACGCCTTGCCTGTAGATCTACCACTGTAGAAATATGTTTCCCCTTTGAAACAAAGTATGCTGGTTTCCCCGAGATATCAATCACAATGCATTTTCACTAAATTTCGTTTTTTCGAAATAGTAATCAATTTCAATGTGTCGGGATAGCTGGCATTCTGACGAATGGCAGGTCAATTCCCATTCGGTTTTTCTGCATGTCAAAATATCGACAGTACTTGACTCCCCAGCAGTCACTTCAAAATGTTTAAGTCTCCCCCTTTCCCTCAACATTAGCAAAATTTATGGTCAGTATGCATGATCAGGTTGGAACGCATTAACATTGGGAATTTTCGTAGCTTCTTATTGCATTGCTAATTTAACCATGTGGAAGATTATGAGCACGACTGCCAGAAACATCACGTGTTAAGTAATTCTATCAGTCATGCATTGCCCTGATCTCAAAGTTATCAATGTAACTTCAAAGTTTATTCTTGAAAATGGGATAAATTTCTACGTAATGTGCTCAGCGATGATTTAGTTATGCTAACTATTACATGAAGGAATGTACGCTGTCATGAGTTGCTGGGAATTAAGAATTGCTACTACAAAAATTGCTTCATTTGAGAAGCTAAAACCCAGGAAGCATTCAAAAGAAATGTTATCATTTTGCATTCAAACTCTTGGTCAGTCAAACAAACTGGTGAATATAGACACTGCTGTAATATAAGGACGAGACTTGCAAGATTCCAGAAACAACAATGTGTTTTTGATTAGGAAATATGTTTAAATTACTTCAAGAGATAAGCAGCATTGTCGGGTTTACAGACTAGAATGCTGTCACTCGTGTGAAAAGGCAAAATATGATCAATTGCCTCCCTTCTCAGCAAGTTGAACAATTTGTGATCCAAAGTGCTTCTGATGAGCAACATGCACTTCACGCAACCTAATCATGACAGCGTAAATTACAACGTATCATTATATTATTTGCTGCTAGACTTTAATTGCTAACAACACCAAAAAATGGAAAATATCGGGGAATACTATGTTCCTTCATTTAGCGTTTGGTTATATGATGCCGAGTACATGTTTTTTCAAATATAAACAATGCACTTTCGGTTGCAGAACTAAAGAAATTACAACAAATTCTTGAGGATGTTGGTAAGAGGATATTTAAACATTTAATATTTCTTGGCTTCAAGCAAAGTATTACAATGCATTGCAGATGCTTTAGGTGCTGGAAGGAAGGGAGGAAGAGTACATTTTTGATTAAGGCAAGTATCACAGCAGTAGTCAGAGATTAAGTGGCTGAGGGATCATCCAGTGAAACTTTGTGGGTGGATCATTGAAATAAGAAGAGGATAGTGACTTCACTGGAATTGTACTACATGCCCAAAAATAGTAAACGGGAACTAGAAGAACAAATATGTAGGGAGATGGGGAGACGTGCAGGAGCAAAAGGGTTGCCATCGTAGGGGATTTTAATTTTCCTAGCATTGACTCGGACTGCCAGAGCGTTTAGGACTGAGATTGGGTGTAATTTGTTAAGTGCATTCAGGAAAGTTTCCCCAAGAACTATATAGAAGTTTCTTCACGGGAAAGGGCAAATTCGACATAATCTTGGGAAACAGGGCAGAACACGTGCCGGAGGTGACAGTGGGGGAGAGCTTTGTGACCAGTGACCATTGTTCCAATAATTTTAGAATACTTATGGAGAGAGACAAAATTGGTCCACGGGTTCAAAGTTCTAAACTTGGGCAATGCAAATTTTGATGGAATTAAGTAGGAGCTGGAAAGGGTTGATGGGAGTGGTTTGCTTGCAGGCAAAGAGACCTCCGATATGTGGGAGACCTTTAAGAGTGAGATGGCTAGAGTTCAAGGTCTATGGATGCTTGTGACGGTGAAGGGCAAGTTTGGCATGAATATGGAATCTTTGATGACAAGAAATGTTGGTGCTTTGACCAGAAAAGAAAGGAGACCTGGCTCAGGTGCATGTATCTGTGATCAAGTGAATACATGCAGTTATCGAGGGAATGCAGGAGTTCACTGAGGAAGGAGGTCAGGCGCAAGAAAGGAAGGCAGGAGAATCAAACGAGGTAATTCAAGTATATTAAAAGAAAAAGAATATCTAAAGAAATAATACGTCTCCTCAAGGAACAAAGTGGACATATATGTGTACAACCACAGGAGTTGGGCGAGGTTCTCAATGATTATGCCCCCTGTATGTTTATCATGGAGAAAAATATGAAGCCATGGGAGCTTGGAGAAGTTAGTAGTCATGTTTTGTGGACAATCCATATCACAGTAGAGGAGGTGTTGGATGTATTAGAATGTATGAATTTGGATCAATCTTCTGGTCCTGATCAGATATATCAAAGAACATTACAAGAGGCTAGAGAAGAAATTACGGGGTCCCAGGCTGATATTTTTGCAACATCATTAGCCACATGTGAGATCCCGGAAGACTGGATTGAAACGATGTTTAGGCCATGATTCAAGAAGAGCTGCAAAGAAAAGCTTTGAAACTATAGAGCAGCAAGCTTAGCATCTG